>NC_037336.1:85094387-85775215 GCF_002263795.3 Bos taurus | reverse complement strand
TTTCAGTGAACTGTGGCTTGCCCAGTATTGAGAACACGCTTGCACGTGATAAGCAGCACTACCAAGAAGCCAGTGACCACGGGACTGTGCCCCGTTAAATTACGCGGCTACCCACACTCCCTGGGAGCACGTGGAGGCCAGGTGTCGGCACTGCCCTAGAAGACATAACTGGAATTTTACATCCTGGTGTTTCTGGGAAAGCTAGTGTTTTCACAGTGAAAACAAATGACTCAGTTTTCACATGTCTTTTGCCCTTTGCCCTCCCCCTTGTTCCTACCTGAAACATGGGCAGAATGCCCAAGCAGCTGTCATTTTACTGTAAGGAAGAAAGTCACATACTAAGGATAGAGGAGTAGAGAAAATAATTCTTCAGAATACCTACCTCCAGATTACTTGCCATATGGGGGAAAAGTGTATATATATATATATATATATATACACACACACACACACACACATATAAATATACCCCTGTTGGCCTCAACACTGCAGACTTGCTTGTTAAGAAGTAAAAATGACAAACTTCTAAAAACATTGACGTGGGTTTACCAAGCACATTCATATACATTTCTTTGGATTTCTGGCTCATACAGACCCTGAAAAGAACTAGCCCCACTATATAGATGGAGAGACTGAGGCCTGGTGCACTCATGGAAGTGACTTGTCCAATTGTATTAATAAGTCACAGAGCTGGGGCTTAACCTCAGCTCTTCTGACATCAAATCCAATGTCCTTCCCACTAGAAACCAGATGCATAATACTGTGAGCCCAAAGCTAAAACGGTGTGCATTTTCTCTCATTACTGGCACTCAAGATGCAATTTAAGTCAGTGGCTTGGCCACAAGAGTGTCTGCAGTCCCAGGTCAAGCTCTGATTCTTGGTGTTTCTTCAACAGGCATACACATTCAGGTGTTCAAAAGGAAAAGGGGGGCTTCCCTCATGGTCCAGAGGATAAGACTCCGCACTCCTAATGGACAGGGCCCAGGTTTGATCCCTGGTCAGGGAACTAAGATCTCATATACCACAATAAGCCTGTGCACTGCAGCAAAGACCCAACATAGCCAAAACAAATAACAAATAGTCTTAAAAATATATAAAAAGATAAATTTTTAAAAAGATCTTGGATTTCGTCTTCATTCTCATTTTGGTATAACCAGTAAAAACGAATGCCTTCCTTTTATGGCCTCAATGTGACATATTTTATATTTTATTTAAGTCTTTCAGAATTAATTTATTTAAGTCTTTCAGTATACCTTCAGAATTACTAAATTATTGTCAAAACCAAAATAAAACAGGATTGTAGCACATTATTTTCACCACAAAAGCTAATTTTTTTAATAAAATAAGGAAAAGAACTATACATAGCTTTGTTTACATTTTTAATGGCTGCTATTTATTCTGTAAATTGGACACAATTATTCCTTCCTTTTGGTTATTTCCCCCTTTAAAATTTACTGCATATGTGTAATAAGTATGTGGTCCAAGAAAGGCTTTTCTGCAAGGAAATGTGGTTGAGATTCGAGGCTGGCTGGATTAACAGGCATGCATCTTCCTGCTCCTGAGGAAGGACATTTGGTTATCACTATGCATGACGCAAGCCCTCACTCAGGAGCAGGTGTGGAAATGGATTGCCACTCTGCCTGGTACGGGGTGCACACGGGGCAATTCATCCCAGCAGAGGCTGGCACGGTAAGGAAAACCGGCCTTTGATATTCTTATCAAATTGGCATGGACCAGTGGGGAAAGCCAGGCTGCATAGAGCTGGCCCCTACCAGCCAGGGCCTCAGGATGGGGAGAGGGAGTATGGGAGGAAAGGAAGTGGAAAGAGGCTCCTTTGAATGATCTCCTCGGTCTGTTTCCATGGCGATGGCTCCGGAAGCGGTCAGAACTTTCTCAGCGCAAACAAATAGCAGCTTCCATTCACCATCACTCAAACCACGCTGGCCACACTTGCTGCTGGGACGTCAGGATCTGGGGAGGGACGTGGGGGTCGGGGCTGTCAGCCTTTCTTCTGTTGGCTGCTCTGAGGCGAGTCAGTGAAGCTGCCTCTGAAGGCTAAAGCTGGAGGAGCTGCGGGCATGCAGGGCCCTTTCTGGCCTCCTGATCATGTGGCTGGAGACACAGGGACCAGCCACCCCCCAGACAGGGCTGTGGGCGCTGCCCGCCTGCCCTACTTCTCCTGGCGGGCAGCACAAAGGACCGGGTCCTCTCCACAGTGGCTGCCACCATAGCCTTTTTGATGTTGTTTTCACTTTTAATTCCTTCAGATGTGTGTGTGTGTGTGTGTGTGTGTGTGTGAGTCACTCAACCATGTCCGACTCTGTAATCCCCTGGATCGTAGCTCGCCAGGCTCCTCTGTCCATGGGATTCTCTAGGCAAGAATACTGGAGTGGGTTGCCATTCCCTTCTCCAGGGGATCTTCCCCACCCAGAGATCAAGCCCGGGTCTCCCGCATTACAGGCAGATTCTTTACCATCTGAGCCACCAGAAAAGCAAAGCTGATGAGAAACTTTGGCTTGTTATAAATACTATGAAAATGGGAACTCTTATAAGCTCTCCTGTCTTTCCAGATCTCACTTGTGTTAACTGAGGCATAACTGACATATAACCTCATATTGGTTTCAGATACACAACACAGTGATATGATATCTGTATATATGAGTCAGGAAGATCCATTCCCTTGGAAAAGGGAATGGCCACCCACTCCAGTACTCTTGCCTGGAGAATTCCATGGACAGAGGAGCCTGGCAGGCTATATACAGTCCATGGGGTCACAAAGGGTCGGTGCACATTGTGAAGTCATCACCACAATACGTCTAGTTAACATTTGTCACCATTCAGGTCTCATGTTTAAATCTCATCTCTTGGTCACATCCTTGTACCTTCCACACGCGCAGCCCCTAGGCAGCTGCTGACATTTCCCCCGTACTTTGTCATTCCGCTGGCTGGTCTGACTCTGCCCTAGGATTGCTTCACATCCTTCCTCCTTTTGAATCACAGCTTTATCTGAAGTGACACACAAGGGCCTGCCAGTGATGCACAAGCTCCAGGCAGCGCCGCCAGAGACCCCACGACCGCAGCTGACCCCCACCAGCACCCTCTGGGCAGACCCCGAATCCGCTGGTGACCGAGACGTGGAGCAGAGGCACGGAACTTCCACCAGACTGACAAGAAGCCGGTTTGGACAGAGATTCATAAACCCAACTCAAGCTGGCTGCCTGAGAACCCCTGGAAACTTGTGACAGCCTCCACAGTTCCACATTTGGGGAATCCCATTCACTGGAGCTGGGCAAGGCCTGAGGGTCTGTCTTCAGCAAACTCCCCAGCTAGCTCTAACGTGGGGATGTGCTTGGATTCCCCCAGGCTAACCCAGGAGAGGATGGAATCTCCTCCTTCCATCCTCCAAAATGCAGAAAGCCATAATCCCAGTGAGATTTTCAGAAAAGAATACGGAATACACTAAGATAAAACAAGCGGCCAGTAGGCTTCAAGGGTTACCCTTCTGCGAGGTTTTGTTTGGAGAAAGCTTTTAGACAAGGTTGAGGGCACGGTCCAGCCAGACTCAGGGAGCTGCGGTGAACTTGTAGTCTGTCAGCTGAGCTCAGCTGGATCACATTTCCTCAAAATCCCTTCACCGCACGGTTCTGGGTCAGTGCGATGCTTCACGTGAGATGCAGAAAGCAGAAGCAGAAACACAGGCGGTTTTCTCTTTGGGCCGCAGGGTCAGTGCAGGGCAGGAGGCCCTGAGCTGGGGCTGATGCATGTGGCAGAGTGTCCCCTGGGTCACTGGGTAGCAGATGGGCCGCAGGGCTCGCATTCCTGCCCAGGGTCTCTGGTCCTGGGCTGTGGCTTGTCTCCCTCCCAAGGAAGGATGCCAGCAGCTCCTCCTGCAGGTTCCTGACGCTGGAGGATGGCTGCGCGGTGGTGAGGATGACTGGGTTTCAGCCCATCCTCAGAGGTGGCCATCTGTCCTCTGTCTCCAGTCGTGCTGACTTCAGGCCACATCACTGGACACAGAGGGACAGCCTTACCGTGCTGTGGAACCAGCCCCCGCAGACACAGTAAGTCCAAAATGCTAGAACAACGTGATCACAATGTCTGCTTCTCTCCCTGACTGATGGTGGAATTTATGAGGCTCTCAGCCCCACCCCGCCCTGCAGGGGCGGCCCGTCCCTCCTCCAGGCCCTATGCACTGTACCCACAGGGTATTACCTCACTGCGTCGTGTCTCCTTCAGGTTGTCAGAGGACAGCAACCTTCCCTAGCCTGTTCTTCTTCCCAGGGCCAAGCGTATGTGTCCAGACAGCAGAAACGTAAAAAGCGTTTATTCAATTAAAGGTCATTTGCCGCCTAGCCCATCGCTGGCCCTCCCCACATGCGTCCGCCGTTACGAGGTCCCCGTGGTGGAGTCTATGATAAAAGGCCTGATGCTGGAATTCCACTTCTGCCTCACTCAAAGTTCATCATCATGACCATGCCATGTCATCTAGTCTTTCTTGGTTTCCTTAACTGCCAGCTACCAATTACATTACAGTTCTGTTAAGAGGATTTACACACAAGTCGCAGGCTTGCTTCCTCCCCTACTCCTGCCAGGATGCGGGCTAAGTCACTTCAGTTGTGTGCAACTCTTTGCCACCCTATAGACTGTGGTCTGTCAGGCTCCTCTGCCCATGGGGATTCTCCAGGCAAGGATACTGGAGTGGGTTGCCATTCCCTCCTCCAGGGGATCTTCCCAACCCAGGGATCGTACCCACGTCTCTTATGCCTCCTGCATTGGCAGGTGGGTTCTTTAGCCACCTGCCAGAATAGGAATGCTATTCATTTACTGGTAGCCCCCTCCTCCCCCACCCTCCTCCCTGTCCTGGTCACCTTTCCTTCAGGACAGACAATAACCAGCGTCCACCTCCACACAGAAAATACTTCCTGGCAGTCGCTGGATGCAGCCCAGGCAAGTGGCCTGAAGCTGGGCACGGTCAGCCGGAGGGTCGCTCACCAGACGGAGTTCAGGGCCATAGAGTTTTCGGAGGGGAACAGCTGAGGAGGAGAATTCTGACACAGCTGCTTTTGCTCTGAGCCCCTGTGTTCTGGAATGCTGAGCCCCTCAAATATGCTGCGCGATGGAGCACACATGTGTGCGACACAGAGCCACCCGCACAAACACATATTTCAGCACGTTGCGAGCACACAGGCTCTGTGAAAGCGGTGGCTGTCTCCCAGCCTCTCCCCTGCCGTCCCATCTCTGGGGCACTGAAAGGACAGGACAGCTCAGGCAGGAAGGGCACAGGGTAGGTGGCTGTGGCCACCACGAGCTGCGTGTCCAACACCGTCTAATGAGATGGACGGTGGGAACCACAGGCACAGTGTGCAGAGCGCCGCCCTAACGCAGAGGGGGGTGTGTGTGGCTGGTGGTGGGGGCGGGGGGAGACACAGCATGTACCTGGGGCGGGCATGGCACTGGGTTATTTCTCACAACCACTCTCAGAAAGAGCTTTTATCCTGCACTTTTTATCAATTTGGAACCTGAGGCTTGGGGAATTTAACTCCCAGAACTAGCAGAGCTTAAATTCATACCCTGTCCAATACCAAAGCTGACATTAGCAACAGCAGAGTCCACGCAACGTTGGTGGGTACAGAGCAGGCTTTGCATTTGGTCAGAAAGGGAGAAATGGCCCAGGCTAGAAGGAACCCGGAGACTCGGACTCAAACTCACCACCATGTCCCTGGGAGCTGAAGCTGGAGGGCTGACCGTCACAGACGGACTGGGGCCCAGGCCCTGGACAGTGCCCTTGCTCTTAGGCCCACAGCCTTGGCAGATAGCTGCATGCTTGCGAGCAAAGTTGCTTCAGTCGTGTCCGACTCTGCAACTCCATGGACTGTAGCCTGCCAGGCTCCTCTGTCCATGGGATTCTCCAGGCAAGAATACTGGAGTGGGTTGCCATGCCCTCCCCCAGGGGATCTTCCCAACCCAGGGATCGAACCAATGTCCCATGGCTCCGGCACTGTAGGTGGATTCTTTACCCCTGAGCCACCAAGGAAGCCTGGCAGCTGGCTACTAGTCAACTAATTAGAGCAAAAGAATATGGACTACAAATGCCTATGCCTGGCTCCGGGTGCAGCCTATTTATTGGGTTGACCAAAAAGTGTGTTCGGGCTTTTCCACTATATCGCATGGAAAACCAGAAGGAACTTTTTGGCCAACCCAGTATTTTCTGAACCCTAAGCTTTCCGTCTGCCTATCTTCCCTGTCTGGTGAGCTCCAACGACCAGACACTAGGAGCCCGAGTCACCCCGGGTGCTGTTCTCACAGGCCACAAGTGCCTGCCACCCTTTCCTGGGGGGACAGCGGGGACACGATGAGACGCACCCCCCTGAACTGGGCAGAACCGACTGGTGAGCTATCCTGAAGGATGGGCCTCCACAGGTTTTCTCACTCCTCACACATGCACATTCCCCACGGGAAAAAACTGGTATTCCCCTCCCCACCCCACAGCCTTGCCACAAACAGGATGTGGAAACAGGATGCATTAGTCTCAGCTCCAGGGATCACGGCTTGACCTGGATTTCTTAACAAACTCATCAGCAATTCTCACAGCCTCTGTTCCGTCTGAAGGAGGATTTAACAATCACCCTGCAGGCGGGTTTCTAGCACTCCCATTTACCAGGGAAAAACAGAGCTCACCACACAAGGGACCACAGCCCTGTCCTCAGGGGAATTCCACAGACAGATGATGCGTGAGCCCCCTCCTCAAGCCCAGTCCCTGGGAACCAGCTAATTGAGCAAGAGGGAGGAGGTTCCACTGAGAAAAGAAACTTTCTGACATTTCTTACACATTTCAAGGAGGCTGGACACAAAGTTGTCGAGAACTGGATTCACAGTATTTTTCCTATAAGCCTAGCAAACACATTTTCTTTCCAACGTCTGCTTTCCTTCTGTTGATACGAAATATCCCAAATAGGCAATTCTATACAGACGTAAAGTAGATTAGAGGACTGGGGGTCATCAGAAGACAGAGCAGTGACTGCTGAAGGACATGGGGTTTCTTTCTGAGAAACTGAAATGTTCTACATTAACAAGGTGATGGTGACACATACCTGTGGATATAGTAAACACCTGTGGCCTGTAAACTTTAAAAAGGTGACCAGTATGGTCTGTGCACGGCATTTCAACTAAGCTGATTAAAAAAAGAAAACAGATGACCCCACAAAAACCTGTAATACAAATGTTCAAAGCGGCATCATGCATAATAACTGAAAAGTCAAAACAACCCTAAATGTCCATCAGTTGATGAATGGATAAGCAGAATGTGCACATACAGACAACAAAAAGGAATGAATGTAGGAAAGCTTCGAAAACATTATGCTCAGTGAAATAAGCCAGTCACTTAAACTGTGTATGACCCTGTTTCCATGAAATGTCAGTAACAGGCAAATCTATAGAGACAGAAAGCTGATTAGTGGCTGTTCAGGGGAGAGAAAGATGGGAGAATTCAGTGGAGACAGCTGAGAGACACAGGATTTCTTTTTGAATTGACAAAATTCTCCAAAATTGATTGCAGTGATGGCTGCAAAACTCTATACACCCTAAAACCCACTGAACTTTACACTTTTTAACAGGTGAGTTGTGTGGTATGTGAACTATATTTCAAAGCTGTTACTAAGAATAAAATAAACACACTTTACCAACCAAATTGCAGGTTTAAAAAGTTTTAAGGATTTTTAAAATTAGTATAATATTTTGTTTGTTTCTCCATATCATGCCTTTATTGGAGATGGTATGTGATCTGTTATTTCTATTTAACAGAGGAGGGAAAATCTGAGATGACTTGAACAAGACTGCAAAATGGAATTGAGTGGGGAGGGAAGGGACAGCTTTTACAAAGAGATCTGGGGACTTGTGGAAACTACTGTTCTCTCTGCCACATGTTTTTTAAAATGCTTTTAACAGGTGTCTTCTTATGGCTAATATTCACAAACAAAAAGCACTTACTTCATATTACACTGCTAACATTTTAGGGAGATGCTGGAATATGCTAGCTAACAGATGAGACTAAAGTAGGTCTTCTGTAATCAAAGTCCTGGAAATAATCCACTTTTAGTTTTATTTCAAAGTACTGGGGGTGAATGAATTTGATGCACTTATTTAATGAGCGCCTGTTCTATGTAAAGCACTGTTCTGGATGTTACAGAAACTCCAAAGAGAGGAAGAGAGTGAGTTCATGGCCTCAAGGAGTCCATGATCATGCTAGGCTGGGTGGGAGCAGAAAAGTCCACAAGTGGTTAGGGGTTTTCCTGATGGCTCAGCGGTAAAGAATCGGTCTGCAATGCAAGAGAGGCAAGAGAAGCAGGTTCAGTCCCTGGGTTGGGAAGATCCCCTGGAGGAGGACATGGCAACCCACTCCAGTATTCTTGCCTAGGAAATCCCAAGGACAGAGGAGCCTGGTGGGCTACAGTTCATAGGGTTCCAAAGAATCGGACATGACTGAGCAACTGAGCATGAACAAGGGGCTGGAGCCAGGGGCGAGGCCATGAACTTGGGCCAGACAGAACAGACACTGATAACAGACAAGACTGTTGGGCACTTATTAGATTCTTAATAGCTTACTAAAGCTTCCCTGGTAGCTCAGCTAGTAAAGAATCCACCTGCGATGCAGGAGACCACAGTTCGATTCCTGGGTTGGGAAGATCTGCTGGAGAAGAGATAGGCTACCCACCCCAGTATTCTTGGGCAAAGAATCTGCCTGCAATGCAGGAGACCTGGGTTTGATCCCTAGGTTGGGAAGATCCCCTGGAGAAGGGAAAGGCTATCCGCTCCAGTATTCTGGCCTGGAGAATTCCAGGGACTGTACAGTCCATGGGGTTGCAAATAGTCAGACATGAATGAGTGACTTTCACTTTCTATAGCATACTGAAGGAAGTACTTTACTGATTATCCTCACTTTATAGTCATGAAATCTGTAGATAAAAAGATTAATTAACTAGCTAAGAGTTGCAGAGCTAGAAGAAAGAGCCTGGATTTCAACCCAGAGAATTGGTAACCCCAAGGCTATAATGGTACTTCGACTGGATTGGGATTTTTGTTTCTTGCTCTGGGACCCTTGACAAAGTAATTCCCCTCAAAAGTAGCACATACCTCAGTGAAAGATTCATGAAAAATTAAATGATCAAAGTACAATAAAAGCAACTAGCACCAGTGTCCAATACGCAGAAATAACCGAAGGTTATTACAGTGCTATTAACAACAATGATGATGATGCTACATGTGACAGTATATGAAGAGACAGCAAATGTTTCTGGATTCCAAGTGGTAGAACGAATACAGCCAGCAAGGGGACTGAGAAAGCATTCAGGGAGAAGCGATCCTTAAAACAGGACTTAAAAGAAGGAAATGCTTTCCAGTCTGGAACACCAGACAACTCAGGAGGTATTGGAAAGAAGCTCCAAGGCCTGGAGCTGGGCCGTGTGGCTGGGAGACGGGAAGATGAAGCAATAAAGATGGGCTGGGTCTCTATTAGGGGGTGTTGATCACCAAGGTGAAAACCTGAAGAGATTCTAATTTATAAGTGTCCCTGCGGGATCTCAGCAAACTCTCGGTGTGCTGGGACCTAATTATATTTCAGGGAGTAATTTCCTGAATTACTCTTTTCCAGTTCACCAGAAGAGTGTTAAGGTCCCCCTTGGAGTAGTGAAGATGAAAAAGAGGGAGATGGGTCAAGATACAGAAGTAGCAAGCAACAAGATTTGGCAGAGGTCTTAGAATCATGAATGAAATGCAGAAATAATAATGTAAAGCTCTGTAAAGTCCAGAAAGTAGTCCCTGGGAAAAAGGGGGACCATACGGTCAGAGAACAAGTACTCACAGAGAGAAGGAAGAAGGATAAAGGAGGAGCGGTTCTACCATAAGAATGTGCAGCTTGGGGTGACTGGAATGGCAATGAGCAGACAACCGGCAAGAGGCTGAAACAGGCACGTCACCAGCTTGGGGGAAGGGTCAGAGGGCATGGTATAGATCCCACACAGGTGCCCAGAGACCATAGTTCAAAGCCACGGGTTGGTATAAGTATCTTGGGAGAGCTTGCAGGCTGGATAAAAGCTCCAGCAGGATAGCCAGAGTAAGGGGTGGGAGGAACACAGGGAGCTGCCAAAGAGTGGGCATAAAGTGAGGGGGACAAACTGGAAACCACAGTGTCACAGACACACACACACTAAGGCTGGAGAGGGCAATGTGACCAAGAGAAAATGTGAGCCAAATGCAACAAGCATCTAAGGGCGGGGTGGGGGCATTGGACCTTGGGAAGAACATCTCAGCAGGGATGGAAGAGAGGAATTCAGCTTTGGAGGAACAGTTCAGCACTAAGTTGGGGAGAGAAATGGAATTATGGGAGGATGACGAGATTCTCACAGGGTGGAAAGGAAGTAAGCATTTTTACGAGTGTGTGCTTACTCTCCCACTCACGCATTTATCTCAAGTCTTTTATGTAAAAGATCCTGGGCTCGGTGTGGGAGGTGACTACATACACACACACACACACACACACACACACACACACACGGGAGGTGACTACACACACACACACACACACACACACACACACACACACAGAGGCGAGCCCATAACTGCTATCCACTGCTCCCACAGCAGGAGTGCTCAGGGGTGACGGAGCCCACCAGCAGGATGCTCTATCTCCACTCTGCAGATTAGGGAGGACCTCCAGAAGAGGCAGGACCAGAACTGAGTCGTTAAGGGTGAATGAAGCTTGCACACATAAGGGGGGCTGGGGAGGATGCTGAGGGTGACAGACAGGACACACCATCAGGAGGAGCAGGGTGAGGCTCAGCATCCATGGGAGAATGTGGCCCATCTGGGAGACTGTAGGAACTTAACCGGCCTGAAGAGCAGATCAAGGGAAGAGATGGCCAGGCAGGCAGAGGGTGGGTTAGGAGGGGTGCAGAGGGAGAGGCTGCAAGACCAGGAAAGCAGGCAATCAGGTGAGTAGGCAGGAGGTGAGACAGAACAAGGGGGACCAAGGGTGTCTTCCCTGGAGTCAAGAGGCAAAAGGAGGGAAAGACAGAGATTTTTAAGCGGGTGGGGGCTGCTGGAAAGAAGGCTGACACCTTCAAGAGTTACCAGCTTGCCAGATGAAACAGATAAAATAATTTGGAGAGTGACGCAAAGTTTAAATGGAACAAATGGTCGCATAGAACATTGATAAACTCTATTCTGTGCATTTTATCTGCCCACAGAACACTGCTCCCACGGTATTTATCTTCCTCTTCCATCACACTGCTATATGTTTTTAGACTTTTCACCATAAAATAGTTGAAGTGTAGTCACAGGTAATGAAAGAAAGGGAAACTAAATCAGCGAATTTTCAACTCTAGTGAAAGACTTAGGAGAAAAGAACTTATAAATATTGGCGAAGGTGAAGTGTTGAGATTTATTTTGGCCCTTGCTGTCTCTATAGATAAATTTAAGGGACCCAGTATATATAAAAATAAAATTTGCTCCTACTTCCGAGGGAACATCTGAAGTGGAAGTTTTAACTGCTGTTATTTACAGAATGCTAATGAACTCATTTACTTCTCACCTCTCCATTTGCATAAGCAATACAACAACAAGTACTTTAGAATTAGATCTTCAAGGTTAGCAGCATGAATTTTTAAGTGGGATTCAATCTGGGCTCTGCCACCTGTTAGTTGTGTAAACAAGGGCAACTTATCAACCCCTCTGTGCCTCAGTTTCTGCATTTGTCAATGGGAAAAACAACACCAAGAACAGTGGACTCTGCTCACAGCTGATGCTCAGAGAACAGCTGCTGTGGGAAGAAATGAGCGGGATAAAGTGGAGGGTGTTGGACCAGGTCTCTAGAAAAGCTTTGTAAATGATGTGCCTTTCTTTCACTTTTTTACCTTTGTGAGAAGTCAGGGGAGTTTGTAATTTCCTCGGTCCTGTCCTGCCACAGCAAAAATTTGAAGCGACGGACAGACCGGTGTTACAGCTTGGTGTTACAGCTCAGTTTAATTTGGCAAGCAAAGGAAAATACAACCTCGAGGCATGAGGGCGGGCTGACCCAAAAGACACCAACAGAAGCCCGTGGCTCAATTTTGGCCCCTCTTTTCATATGTTTTTTCTTCTCCCCTTGAGCCTGTCCTATGTAAATTGGGCTAGTCAGGAGGGCTGCTTGCTTCGCCTGAGGTTCTCATTCTGGTCCTCAGACCTTCCTTTGTTCTATTTTCGCAGGCTTTTTCCTTTCTTTGTCTTTTAGCCACCGCTATTTTGGACTCCGTTTTCCTATTCTAAGCACCTAACACCTTTTACCTTCTTCCCTTTACCCTGCTTCTCCTTCCCTCCTGGAAGATGCAGCAGCACTTTAAAACTGGAGGAAGGAAGGAAAGGAGCAAGAAGGAAGGGACGAGAGAGGGTGGGAGAGAGGGAGGAAAAGGCAAGGAGGTGGCAGGAAGGACAGTCTGAGTTCCTGAAGGCTTGCTTGAGCTGCAGTGCCAGTCCTGGACCTGCCCATGAGCATGAATGTATCCAGTGAAACTTCCCTTAGTTAACAATACTACTTGTCGGGTTTTCTGTTATTTCCAACTAAACTCTGTTGGCACAACCTAAAAGTTGCAAGTTAAGTTCAATTTGAAGATCTTACTGAAGAGTATAGCTCAGGGGACAGCTGCTCAGAGAGCTCTCAGAGGACTGATCCTAGGAGACCAGGGAGGAGCCAGGATAAACAGGGATTTTTCTTTCCCTGCAGACGGGGAAAACATCAAAAGACTTGAACATCAAAAGATTACTACTAATCACACACACACATAAAAATCCATATATTTTAAGTTAATTGTTTTGGTGACTTTCAACAAATTGTGGAAAATTCTTAAAGAGATAGGAATACCAGACCACCTGACCTGCCTCCTGAGAAATCTGCATGCAGGTCAAGAAGCAACAATTAGAACTGGACATGGAACAACAGACTGGTTCCAAATTGGGAAAGGAGTATGTCAAGGCTGTATATTGTTACGCTGCTTATTTAATTTATATGCAGAGTACATCGTGAGAAATGCTGGGCTGGATGAAGCATAAGCTGGAATTAAGATTGCCGGGAGAAATATCAATAACCTCTGATATGCAGGTGACACAACCCTTATGGCAGAAAGTGAAGAAGAACTAAAGAACTTCTTGATGAAAGTGAAAGAGGAGAGTGAAAAAGTTGGCTTAAAACCTAACATTCAGAAAATGAAGATCATGGCCTCTGGTCCCATCACTTCATGGCAAATAGATGGGGAAACAATGGAAACAATGAGAGACTTTATTTTGGGGGGCTCCAAAATCACTGCAGATGGTGACTGCAGCCATGAAATTAAAAAACATTTGCTCCTTGGAAGAAAAGTTATGACCAACCTAAATAGCATATTAAAAAGCAGAGACATTACTTTGCTGACAAAGGTCCATCTAGTCAAAGCCATGGTTTTTCCAGTAGTCATGTATGGATGTGAGAGTTGGACTATAAAGAAAGCCGAGCGCCGAAGAATTGATGCTTTTGAAGTATGGTGTTGGAGAAGACTCTTGAGAGTCCCTTGGACTGCAAGGAGATCAAACCAGTCCATCCTAAATGAAATCAGTCGTGAATATTCATTGGAAGGACTGATGCTAAGGCTGAAACTCCAACACTTTGGCCACCTGATGCGAAGATATAACTCAATGGAAAAGACCTGAGGCTGGGAAAGATTGAAGGCAGGAGGAGAAGGGGACGACAGAGGATGAGATAGTTGGATGGCATCACCAAGACGATGGACATGAGTTTGAGCAAGCTCCAAGAGTTGGTGATGTACAGGGAGGCCTGGGATGCTGCAGTCCCTGGGGTCGCAGAGTTGGACACGACTGAGTGACTGAACTAAATGAACTGATGTATTCGAAGATGCAGGAATCTGTGCTATTTGAAATTATTCCTTAGGTATGCATCTTAACAGGGCCAGGATCCAAAGCACAGAATGCCTCCTTTTTTTACCCATACAGAAGTCCCTGGGGTTGGGGCTGGGGGCTCTGCAGTGGCTGATGACTCCACCTTTACAGAACTGTTGTGGAGGGAAACATTCCTTGCCTGCACCCATTCCATATAGTTATAAAAGATATTTTCCAACAAAAATTCTTTGTCTCAGTTATTCTTGAGAATAACTGGTGAGTAACAAGAAACTTTAATAAGCATTCACCTTTTCAACCAGTCAACACAAAGCCGAGATTGGTGTAATAAAGTGGATAGTCTCATCAATAGGCCATGTAAATAGATATAAACAGAAGAGCTCTGTCGGCCTTTTTTAGAATATTTTCAGTGAAAGCATATGGAGGGCCTACAGACTGGGGCGTGAGGGAGGGTGGGTGGCAGCTGGCAGGTCCATTTTCCATCCCCCCACCTCTCTCTCTCCATCCATGCATCCATCCACCCTTTCACCAGGCAGGTCCTGCATATCTCAGATGGTAAAGAATCTGCCTGCAATGCAGGAGACCCAGGTTCAGTCCCTGGGTTGGGAAGATACCCTGGAGAAAAGAATGGCTACCCATTCCAGTATTCTTGCCTGGAGAATTCCATGGACAGAGGATCCTGGGGGGCTACAGTCCATGGGATCGGACAGGACCGAGGGACTAACACTACATATCTAAAGACCAGAGTCCAAGGAACCTGACTTGTCAGGGTGCTCAGGGTCTGTCCTGCCAGGTATATCAGAATTCTTACTGCTGGTCTGCCCAAATAACCCACCTCCTGGGTCTTTTCTGGCCAGAGCTATGGTACTGTAACTTGAAGACTTTAAGTGCGGTTGAATGCAAAATACCACTGAGAAAGGTGATGATCTGCATTATAAGTAATGCCTGATACCTTGCTTAAAACAAGTTTTCACTGGAGGAGAAGGAAGGGCAGGGGTGCTGAGGCTCCTGAGACAACTGTGTGGGGAGGAGACAGTGGCTCTGGAAGGCAGGCGCCCGCAGGGCCCACATCTCAGCTCCCGCATTTCCTGCTGTCACCTATGCCTCCGCTCCTAAGGTTGTGCTGCTGTTGATCTGTCCACTTGTATTTACTGAGTTCTCTTGCCTTTTGAATAAAAAAGTAGAAGAAACCTTCTGCCAATTAAACGGCACTGCTGACTCAGAAGGGTATTATGGCTGGCAGATACTCTGTACTTACTAACCAGACACAACCAACTGGTTTGCCAGGCCATCCTCCAGGGCCTGCAAAGTTACCAGCAAGCATCTTCATTTGCAGAATAGCAGGATTTTGCATTGCAGAGTATTTGCAAGCAGACAGGAGTGTATAGAAGAGAGAGCCAAAGCATACAAATTGGTGAGTCGAAGTAGAGCTCACATGGGAGCTCATCACAAAATTCTTGAAACTTTTCTGTAAATTAAAATTCTTTTCAAAAGTTTTTTTTTTAATTAAAGAAGTATTATAGTTTTCAAAAACCATTAAAAGGCAAATGGAGGAAAAGATGTACAGAAACCTTCAAATTATTTAGAAACAACTAAATTTAAGGAAACCATTTACTAGAACATGGGCTTCCCAGGTGGTTCAGTGCTAAAGAACCTGCCTGCCAACGCAGGAGATGCAGGTCCAATCCCTGGGTCAGGAAGATCCTCTGGAGGAGGAAATGGTAACCCACTCCAGTATTCTTGCCTGGGAAATCCCATGGACAGAGGAGCCTGGAGGGCTACAGTCCATGGGGTTGCAAAAGAGTCGGACACGACTGGGCGACTAAACAACAACAAGAATAATTTACTAGAACAGAAGCAAAATGCACGTATGACAGATGGGGAGGCTAGGGGTTGTCAACAGCTGTGTGTGTGTGTGTGTGTGTGTGTGAGAGAGAGAGAGAGAGAGAGAGAGAAATTTGGTAACCTCAGGAGGCTGTTAGTGTATCTTTGGACCACAAGACTCATGCCACATTTTACCAAGTGGAGCACATAAACACGGAAAGAATGACTACCCACAATTGAGGGGAAGGAGAAACACCAGCCTAACTAAGACGCGTTTAACTTTGGTGAGTCACTTCCTCTGAGGAGGAAAGTGACTTGTCCCCTGGTAGATTCAGAGACTGAGAGATCACCTGAGTTCTCAGGCTGAATCACGCCACAGAGGTAGCAAACCAGGTCGGAGGAGCCTACAGCCTCTCGTGCAGAGCTGCTGCTCACCTTCAGTTCAACATCACCGCACCTCCAATTTCAAAACTGAGGTCAACTCAAAACTCTTGGCTACTTCGTCCTCCACACTACTAAGTCCCCAGGAGAATACATGCAACTAAGACAAAGGAAATTCACGCTTATGGCACATTTATCTTTCAACCTCGAGGGGGCAACGGCCTGGGATTTCTTCTGCTCATCACCCCCAACATTCCCCAGGCATGAAACTGAATCCGCTCAGTGTGACTGAAGCTTTGGCATAGCAGCCTCCACTCCTGGAAGCCGCGTCAGTGCCAGCAGCACACACACGTGGACGGATTAGGCAGAGCTGTGCTGTAAAGCACACACACGCTTGCCTAATGTGTGCTTTTCATTCCAGAAATACTTTTGACGCCTAAACCACTTCTATGCCTCCCTTGGCCTCAAACAGTCTAAGTGGCTCTGTGCCAGAGGAAGTGTCTGTTTAAAGATGGGGACTTTCTCAAAATTTCTTTACCTCAGAAGATCATAAATAGAACCTTTTAGCGTAATTATGATGGAATAAAGTAGAAAAGGGAAAGAAAAAAAATTGCTTTTTTCTTTTTTTCTAAAGTGACGTAAAAGAAATACTGGAAATATAAACTATAAGATAGAATTATCTTCCATGAGAGTCAAGATTACAGGGTTCAAGTTAGGACAAGTAAGCCAAAAGTATTACCTTTAACGGAAAAGGTTAGTGACAAGTGTTTATTCTTGTTTTAAGGTGGCTCAGTGGTAAAGAATCTGCCTGCAATGCAGGAGACCCAGGTTTGATCCCTGGGTCGGGAAGATCCCCTGAAGCAGGGCATGGCCACCCACTCCAGTATTCTTGCTTGAAGAATTCCATGAACTGAGGAGCCTGGCGGGCTATAGCCCATGGGGTCGCAAAGAGTCAGACACAACTGAGCAACTAACACACACATAAACACACTTCAAAGCAAGGTGCAGAGAGGTACTGTAATCATTGTTTTATTCTGGAATGTATTATACTTTTGTACTTTGCTTCTTTATGACTTCCATCCTGTATCAAAAACCAGTGTAAAAGAAGAAAACCATTTTGGTTGACTTAGCTGTCTCTTCCTTTTCTCCACGCTCACTTTCAGATATTTCAGGTTGACTTACAGCAAGGAGTGTGAAATCAATAACACTTTGCAGAATCCTTGGGCATCACCAATTGAATTACAGAATACACTCATCCACCTACATACACGTACACACACACACACACACACGCAGGAAAATAACTTCAAGTTCCACAGTACATACACAGTATGTGTACAATCACCTATGCCATTTCCGTCAGAAAGGACCTAAAAGACACCTTAGAAATTCCGCTCCAGGACAGAAGGAGGAAAACTTACTTTCTTTCCACTTCTGGTGTTGATACAGCGCTACAGAAGCCAAGCGACTCCTAGGAGAGAAGATTCATAGGGTCAGTGCAGGCAGAACAGCAGGCTTCATCTCATTTTTACATAATACCACTTTTTTAAAAAGACAGAAGCAAAAATAGATGATTAAAGTCACTGTGCTTACTTCGATCTGAGACCGCAGCTGAAGTGACGTGGGGCTGGCTTCGGGTTTCTCCTAAAACAGAACAGATGCTGGTTTAATGAGACTTCCAAACGTGGCACACACCAGAAAAGACAAATAATGTGTAAGAAGAGACAGGGGAGAGTTGGGAAATGCTAGGTTACAGTGGGAGGAGATAAACAGATTTTCTGAAAAAAAACTGTTTTTTAAACGAGAGCCCTAGCCTTTTAAAAGTGAACTGTTTTCCAAATTACATCGCTTGACACTGGTGACAATTTTATTGCAGAAGAGAAAAGCACAATTTAACTGAAGAGGACGGAGAGTTAGTGGTAAAATGATTTTCCGGATGAGACCAGGCCGTCACAAAGACGCAGAATTTACTACGATCCATTTATGTCATGAAGTCATAAAGAAGAGGCAGGGGATTCAAGGAAATTAGAGATAAAATAGCAGAGGATAATACTCTCATTTCACAGTTTTAAAAAACTGTACCCCTTCGAAAGAAAAAAAAAAGATAACCAGTTACCTGTGATTAAAAAATATATTGAAATAAACAGGATAATGACATTATTAGAAGTGTCATGGCAGACTATAGAGAAATGAGTTATACAAGTAAACAGAGCATCACACTGGTATTTTTTCATAACTAGAGAAAAACTTTAAATAGGTGCTAAAGCAAAGGTCCACACCAAAGTGTGGTCCAAGACCAGGGTGGTCCCCGGCTGATCAGTAAGTCATAAGCAGGAAAATGGGCAGTTTTAGAGGAAGGAGTAATATCACCAACATTATATAAGCTTGAAATATGAAATTGTGAAAGTTTTCCGATAATCCTATTGTGTTCTTAGAGATCACTATCTTCTTCGGGACTACATGGGCACTATTTGAAGACTATTTTCTTAGTTAACATTAGTCAGTTAACACTCAGGAAATGGGCAAAGTTCATCTCAAATTACAAATTCTCACTTGCATCTAATTGCTTTTTTTTCAGTTTGCCTATTTCATCTTTAGCACAATTATAAATCTAGACCAATATTTAAAAATGCAGCAATGAAACGTAACTCCAAACAAAAGTATGAATGTACACAAGGTAAAAGGAATCCGGTACAAATATAGAAAATAAAATGAGAGTGTTGGAGTGGTTACATCTGAGAATGGGGTGATGTGGATAAGCAGACCACAGGAGAAAACTGTTTTAATGGACTGGCAACCCTCTTGACTCCAGTTCCAGGACCTCATTTGTTCTGAAAAAATATCAGAGCGGTGTGAAGTCCCACTGAACTTCTCTCTGGTTAACATTCTCCTGGTTTGTATTACCACTTTTGTTTATAATGATCAAATATATATTCCATCATAAAACAATAAATGGAAATGTTTGAGTTACATTCCAAGTCTGATTGGTATGATGTCAGACTCAAGTGCGATCAACAAAAGAGATATGTATTTTGGAGGTTCTTGGTGCTTAGAAACCAATCTGGTGCCCTGATACCCAACCTTTTAGGATCAGTGCCTAGCGAAATTTACAAACTTCAACTGTAGGAAAAGCAAAGGTAGAGTGTGCAGTTTTTTCATCTTAAGTCTTCCCATTCAGGAGGGTATGGAAGCGTCAGAATTATGACACAACTCTATTAGTTCCTCTGAAATTGTCCTCTCACCCAACTCCATACCCATCAACACAAAGTAACTGATTCAACTCTTCCTGTCCTCTGTTCTTAACTTTCTTTATACTCCAAGTCTCTCCTTACGAGATAATGCAGACCATGATAAGAAATTACCTGCTTTTATTATACATTTTTATCTGCACTTTTCTAATAAATTTTATTTATTGGTGCATCATTTGTTACTCCACATAATAACACAATATTTATGGTATATTATGCAAAACATACCCATTCCTGCATACAAAGCTGATGCTTGTTAACAATCATATTAAATGTTTGATGATCTGGAACTAATACTCTAAAACAATTCATTTTCACATGTTAGTTTGTCACTTATAATAGACATTTGACTGTGCTGTAGCTACTTAGGAAATTGGTTGGGGGTGTAAGTTTGATGTATAATGCATTACAATTCACCCCATTAAAATAACGGACCCAGTTAGTTTCCATGCAGAACATCTGTTTTATCAGGAACAGAATATGTTGAACAGGAGATCTCGCACTGTGATTGTTTCTAGTGCTTTTCCACCCGCAGAGTATGTCACAAACAATGTGATTCAGAGCAAACATTATTAATTTCATCTCTCAAAGAGAGACAACCACCATTATAATGAGATATTTCTTAGATTAAATGTACCCTAAAGTAAAAACACTACACAAGTGAGAAGCTTGTAAAATTACCCACTAAGTTAAGGACCTGTTTGACGTTTGGTGAGAAAACAGATTGGGCTCTTTGGCAAAATTCCACTATTATGATATTGATAGATGTCATATGATATTAATGACAAGCATGCAAAAGACTACCATTCTGTCAGGCACTTGTGAATATGATGAAACCCATGTGGACCCACCATCGAGCCTAAGAAACAGAACATCACAATAAAGAGTTAAAGCTAGCAGGTACTGATGTACAGTTGGATAAAACACCTTCTGTGCAGAGCATGAGACAAGTTTGGAAATGCGTCATACACACTTGAGGGAAAAAGTGCTGGACAGTTTTTTATTCTGTTTAGCACTAAAGAAGAAATGGATTTCTTCTACCGCACAATGTGAAATGAAAAGGTGTGAAAGAGCCAGGCAGAAGGAGCACCATCATTGGTGCTGTCTGCACACATGTACGTACACATGTATGCAGCAATAAGGGGTATTGCTTACATAATAGCAAAACTTCCCTGGTGGCTCAGATGGTAAAGCGTCTGTCTACAATGCGGGAGACCCAGGTTCAATCCCAGGGTTGGGAAGATCCGCTGGAGAAGGAAATGGCAATCCACTCCAGTACTATTGCCTGGAAAATCCCATGGACAGAGGAGCCTGGTAGGCTACAGTCCATGGGGTCGCAAAGAGTAGGACATGACGGAGCGACTTCACTTCACTTACATAATAAAGAAGGATGGATTCAGGTCAAGGTGGGCAGAGAATGTGCAGCAACACAGATTGACCTGGAGATTATCATTCTAAGTGAAGTAAGTCAGAGGTAGAGAAAGTCAAGTACCTTATAATATCACTTACATGTGAAATCTACAAAAATGATACAAGCAGACCTATTTACAAAACAGAGACAGACTCATAGAAAGCAAATCTGAGGTTATGTAAAAGGGAGGGAAGGAGGAATAAATTAGGAGCTTGGGATTAACAGATACACACCACTATATATAAAATACATAAAAAAAGATCCTAGTGTATAGCACAGGGAACTATATTCAATATCCTGTGATAAATCATAACAATTTATATTTTTTTGGAACACATACACACACACACCCACACACAGCTGGATCACTCTGTGTTACACCGGTAACTAACATAACACTGTAAATCAACTATATTTCAATTTTAAAAAATTAAAAGAACTATTAAAAAAAAAAAGAATGGGCAGAGAAAGGCTCCTCGACATCCTCCTTCCCTGTCCAGTTCCCAGTTTAGGCTGCCCCCTTCTCCGCTCCTAATTCAGCCAGTGTAATGAGGAGAATAAGCTATGGTTTTTCCAGCAGTCATGTATGGATGTGAGAGTTGGACCATAAAGAACGCTGAGCGCTGAAGAATTGATGCTTTTGAATTGTGTGTTGGAGAAGACTCTTGAGAGCCCCTTGGACTGCAAGGAGATCAAACCAGTCAGTCCTAAAGGAAATCAGTCCTGAATATTCATTGGATGCTGAAGCTGAAGCTTCAATACTTCAGCCACCTGATGCCAAGAACTGACTCATTGGAAAAGACCCTGATGCTGGGAAAGATAGAAGGCAGGAGAAGGGGATGACAGAGGATGAGATGGTTGGATGGCATCACCGACTCGATGGACATGAGTTTGAGCAAGCTCCAGGAGATGGTGATGAACAGGGAAGCCCAGCATGCTGCAGTCCATGGGGTCGTAAAGAGTCGGATATGACTGAGCGACTGAACTAAACTGAATGAGGGGAATGACACCACCCTAATGGCACAAAGAGAAGAGGAACTAAAGAGCTTCTTGATGAAGGTGAGAGAGGAGAATGAAAAAGATGATTTAAAACTCAACATTTAAAAACCGAAGATCATGGCTTCTGGTCCCATCACTTCATGGCAAATAGATTGGGGAAAAATGAAAACAGTGACAGACTCAGTAGTCAAAGTGTGGACTTCTAATCACTAAACTGCCAGGGCATTCATTAGAAGGATTCTTAAACACCTATGATTGATTATTTCTGCAATGGCTTCTGTATTTCTGAATTGGTGTAAACACCAATGATTATTCCTGCAAAGGCCTCTGTATTAAGTGTGAAAGCACATAATACTTTTATATTTTTAGGCATAATAACTATTCTAAAAAATTAAATTTGATAATAACTTTAGTTTTATCTCAACAATTAAAAATTTCTTAAGAAATACCAAACAATTTCTCAAATTAAGCCATGCCCTATTTAAAATACTTTCTTGAAGTTTAAAAAATTTTAATAACTTATGTCATAAAGCTATGCAATCAGCTTATGTTTAACAATAAAGGTCCATGATGATTTTACTAATAATCTCATATTCATAGTTTGACTGAAAGAAACTAAACCATAGAACTATATAGTATTTTTAAGAAAGGATTTAGATGACAAAAAAATTACTGGGGGGGGGAACCTCATATCCGTTTCTTATCAAATTGGACAATTTCTGGAAACAATTCCCTGAATGTTTATTATGTCTAACATGTGTGCACATGCATGATGCTAAGTCGCTTTAGTCATGTCTGACTCTGCGACACTATAGACCAGAGCCCGCCAGGCTCCTCTGTCCATGGGATTCTCCAGGCAAGAATACTGGAGTGGGTTGCCATGCCCTCCTCCAGGGGCTCTTACTGACCCGGGGGTCAAACCCACATCCCTTTGTCCCCAGCACTGGCGGGTGGGTTCTTTACCACTAGCACCACCTGGGAAGCCCATGTCACACACAGAAGCCAAAAAAGAAAAGTGTTTCAAGACGGCGTAAGTGGTTTCGTAAAACCAAAACATGAGAGCACATGTGTGTTTCCACCTGCCTGGGCATGCGCACACGCACTCACACATGGGCAACACACATACGCACACAAACACACTCTGCGGTCACACCAGTGAACCAACCAGTGAAGTCGCTCAGTCGTGTCCGACTCTTTTTGACCCCATGGACTGTAGCCTACCAGGCTCCTCCATCCATGGAATTCTCCAGGCAAGAGTACTGGAGTGGGTTGCCATTTCCTTCTCCAAGGGATCTTCCTGACCCAAGGATTGAACCCAGGTCTCCCGCTTACAGGAAGTCGCTTTACCGTCTGAGCCACCAGGGAAGTGGTCACACCAATCGAGGTCAAATAGGAAACTAAAGTTCTGACCTTCCATGGCTAGGTTTTCACTCTGAAGCGCTACACTCGCTGTGCAATATACCAACGTCAAAATCCACTCACGGCAGAATAGGGCCTGGAAAACAAGTACCCGGCCCTCACTCCCACACCAACTTTGCTTTCATGTTTTTGTGGAAATCCACAACTTTCCCTCCCTTAATGCCGGCAGTGCTGGAAGCCAAAGGAACTTCACAGCTGAGAAAGCAAGAGGGATAAACCCGTCCGCTGTTCCAAAAGCAGGGAGGAAGAACATCAGGAGCCCACCAGCTCTGTTTAGCACCAAGTTCTCCTCCTCCACCTCGGGTACAGGAAGAGGAAGGTGGAAAAAACCAAGAGGGCTTTGTGCTTACCACTTTCAGCCACAAGTGAAATGCAACAGGCTCTTACCAATGTATTCAATGAATGGCAGCAACAAAGCTCTGAATTGCCAGTCAAAGGTACAGTCACACTCTAAATGCAGGAGGCCTGGGCTCAATTCCTGGTCAGGGACCTAGATCCCACATGCCTTAACTAAAGATCCTACATGTCACAACTAAGCCCTAGCACAGCCAAATAAATTTTAAAAAAAGACACATGTGGCATCCATCACTTAACAGGAAGACCGAAGTGCTGGCATGAGCCTGCTGGCCACGTATCCTCCCCTTGTCTGATTCCTCCATTCCAGCCCATCAGTGCGGCATGTATTCATTCTACCAGGTTTTACACCTCAGTGTTTTCTTGGGAATTTTCTCACTCCCATCACATTAGGAGACGCTGCTTCTCCCTTCTCACAGCCAACGCATCTGCTCTCACAGACACCTGCTTCTTTGCCGTCCCCATCAAAGACCTGGACCACAGTGCATAGCAGAGTGGGAGATGCTGACTTCAGGCCGGTAGAATTATGTTCCCATCTGGCTCCCACTTTAGATCTCAGTTTTATTTTATTTGGTTTTTCCAATGGCAACAAAAGATAAACAGACCATTTGATTGTCTTCAAGCTCCTTTCCGACTCTGAAACCCCAGGATGCAGCAGTGTCATGCCCATTCAAGAACTACTCCAATAAACCTTGAAATCCTAACGCCTTGTCTTTGGTATTTAAAGTGCTTCATGCTTCGTGAGGAAGGAGATCAAACAAGTCTCTTTGGTCAATCCTAAAGGAAATAAATGCTGAATATTCACTGGACGGACTGATGCTGAAGCTGAAGCTCCAGTCCTTTGGCCACCTGATGCAGAGAGAGCTGACTCATTGGGAAAAAACTCTGATGATGGGAAAGATTGAGGGCAGGAGAAGGAGGGGGTGACAGAGGACGAGATGGTTAGATGGCATCACCAACTCAATGGACATGAGTTTGAGAAAGCTCCAGGAGATAATGAAGGACAGGGAAGGTTGGCATGCTCTGTGGGATCGCAGAGTCAGACACAACTGAAAAATGAGATCACGAGCATTAGAATCACCTGGAAGCTGGTTAGAAAGGCAGTCGTGGGCCCCACTTCCCACCTCCTGCATCAAAATCTGCATTTTAACAAGATCCTCAGCTGATCCGTATGCCCACATCCATTTGAGAAGCACAGGGCTTTGTACTGTTTCACATCTACGTTTCAAAATCTTTCCCAAAATGTGGAAACAGTGCAAACAGGATAAAGGTCACATTTCTGAAGGAAATGTGAACCAATTGGTCAGCTCATAAACCCTCTCCTTAGAGAGTGGGTGCCGGGTCCACTGTCCCGAGTGGATGCTTTCCTAGTGTTTCACTTTCGCTCATGACTACCTGGAATGCCCTGCTGCTTCCTGTCCACCCAAACCCTAGTCGTCCTTCAGCATCAGCTACAAACCCATCTCTCCTTAAACCTTCCCTGCCCAGCTGTGTCCCATGCACTATGCCTGAGGGTGCTTATGCGGAGGTACTCTTAAGCTTGGGGTAAAAAACCTGGCCGCCAATGCAGGAAACAAAGAGACAAAGGTCCAATCCCTGGGGCAGCAAGATCTTCTGAAGGAGGGCATGGCAACCCCTTCCAGTATTCTTGCCTGAAGAATCCCAGGGACAGAAGAGCCTGGTGAGCTACAGTCCATGGGGTCACAAAGAGTCAGACATGACTTAAGTGAATTAGCAGACACATACTCTTCTGCTCATTTTATTTTATTCCCTCAAAGATAGGGGCTTCCCTCGTGGCTCAGAGGGTAAAGCATCTGCCTGCAATGCGGGAGACCCAGGTTCGATCCCTGGGTCAGAATCCCATGGACTACATGTCCGACTCTTTGTGACCCCATGTACTGCAGCCCTCCAGGCTCCTCCATCCATGGGATTCTCCAGGCAAGGGTACTGGAGTGGATTGCCATTTCCTTCTCCAGAGGATCTTCCTGACCCAGGGATCGAACCCAGGTCTCCTGCATTGCAGGCAGAAGCTTTACCCTCTGAGCCACCAGGGAAGCACAGGGTCTAGTTATTCCCTCAACTAGACCATAAATGCCCTCTTATCAGAGACTCACTTTACCCACAGGCAGACAGCTACACAGACATAGACACACGGAGAGTGTGTTTGTGTAAACACACTCCAACAAAAACTATTCAGCACTGACTGTGCACCAGGTCCCACATGAAGTGCTAAAGAGACAGCAATGAACAAGACCGGTCCCTCTTCTTATGGGCGTTTCTCTCCAAAGTCTTGCACAGGCTCTCTGCTCAGGAGAAGTGCTCGAGGGCTATCTATTGGTTTGATTTGCTTAAGCTTGTTTACTTTGCCAGTGATTCTGATTCTTCCACTGATTTCTGTTTCAGGTCTCACTGACTGGAACATGTATTTTCATGCTTTAAGACTTCTTTCGTGTTGCAGGGAGTTACATCAGTAAGTAAAAGCAATTCAGCAAATACTCTCAAAATGATCTACAACTTAGAGCTGTAAGAACTTAAAAGGAACAGGCGGTATTTAATCACTCTTAGGGTAAAATCTGCAGTGGCCTGTGTGTTCTCAGTCGGGCCCCATACCTTGTCATGTCTTGTTTCACCTAAATTGTTCACAGGTGAAACAGGAAACGTTCGTCATTTTCAGGCTCCTATAAATAAACTCACAGCCTAGCATATAAAATATTTTCTAGTGAGTGAAAGTGAATGGAAAACTACTCCCATCCCACCACATCAAAGAAGAAAGTTCCCAAGGAAAAAAACTCTTTTTTTTCCACAGTTGAATGCTATCCCAGTGACTGCAACTTTAAAGCCTAACCATAATTAACAGATCAGAGAATTTCTAGAAGCAGTTATAAGAAAGCAACAAAAGTGGCAATTTCTACCGAGCCATCACTGCCCTGTGGTGAGTCTCCTTGCTGCCTTAGCCCATGTTCTCCAAGCATTTGTCACATATTAGACCTCTCCATGTTGCAAAAATGACTTAGAATGGCTTATGAAACTTAAGTGCTATGTTACAGGATAAAGTTAAAAGACAATGATACACAAAGGGAGAAAAATCAAGGTTCTATAGTAAAATCGGTCCATGAATTACATTAGTTCACAAAATACAGGTTATGGAGACCACATATTTGAAGGGGCTAAGCTTTTGAACTGTGGTGTTGGAGAAGACTCTTGAGAGTCCCTTGGACTGCAAGGAGATCCAACCAGTCCATTCTGAAGGAGATCAGTCCTAGGTGTTCATTGGAAGGACTGATGCTAAAGCTGAAACCCCAATACTTTGGCCACCACGTGCAAAGAGTTGACTCATTGGAAAAGATTCTGATGCTGGGAGGGATTGGAGGCAGGAGGAGAAGGGGACGACAGAGGATGAGATGGCTGGATGGCATCACCGACTCGATGGACGTGAGCTTGAGTGAACTCCGGGAGTTGGTGATGGACAGGGAGGCCTGGCGTGCTGCGATTCATGGGGTCGCAAAGAGTCAGACATGACTGAGCGACTGAACTGAACCAAACTGAAGCTTTCTAATGTTTAATGCAAAAAAGACACGGTCAGTTAAAGATTGACATTACCCATCTTGCCTGGAGAATTCCATGGGCAGAAGAGCCTGATGGGCTACAGTCCATAGGGTCGCAAAGGGTCAGACACAAATGAAGCAACTAAGCATATAGCACAAGGTAAGTCAAAAGATACAGGACTATTCCTGTGAGTGAGAATTTCTCCTCTGAATTCTGGTAGAGAGTACACTAGATCTCCCCGACCAACATCACAAGCCAGGTCCATACAGAACTGTCCTCCAAGTGCTTTAACTTCAGCAAAGCTGGAGGCAGGCCTGAGATCCCCTAATGTAAACCAAGGGGCCTCCCAAGGGGACATCCATGAAATGCACACGCCCCCACCCCCTACCGACTGGCAGTACCCAGGACCCAGGACGGGGGCAGAACTCAGTTTGGGGAGAAAGCAGATACATTCTGCCATCATGATGCATGGCTGTGGTAAAACACAGGGGTGTTAGTAACTGTTAGATGAACTGGTTAAAATCAAGGATAATTTGAATCTAAGAGTGTCAAGCATGGTGCTCTCAAGCATCATTTCAAATGAGGTAGTTTAACTTCTAAACTGTCTTAGGAGATGATGCACTGGATCTTTTAGGCTACAACTTGAACAGCGTTGAGTACAGAGCAGGCACCAAGCATCTTGCAGAAAGACAGGGATAAAACCTAGACCGTGGCAATGACAACAGATCATTTCAATGACATGTGTCATGGTAGAAGCATACACATGTTCATTCTATGAATAAAACTAACAGTGTCTCATGTCATACAAGTGTAAAAATTAAAAGGCACAGTGTCATAAAGATATTTTAATCATCCTTTTTAAAAAGTTGTATAATTCAGTTTAGTTTATTGACACCAACATCCAAATGGCCACTGCACTTCCCAGTGGTGGACACCATGATGTCCAGCCACTCTGGATGGTCCATCCAAACTCAGTGTTGTAAGAACAACGTGCAGAGACCCAGATTCCCAAAGAGGTTTTCTGGGTTATCTCATTGCCGATGGGGATTGATTAACATGAGAGAAAAGTGAAGGAAAGCAACTAAATGGGGCTGCTTGTTTTTAATTTCTCTCTAGGACTTCCCTGGTGGTCCAGTGGTTAAGATTTCACTGGCCTGGGGAGGAAGGTGGGAGGGCAGTTCAAGAGGGAGGGGACATAGTTGATTTGTGATGATGTTTGGCAGAAACCAACATAATACTGTAAAACAATTATCATTCAATTAAAAATAAAAAAAATTTTTTTTAAGACAACAAGCAAATACATATAGATCCAAATAGGTAAATAAACAAAAATAAACATGATTATAAAAAATAAAAAAAGAATTCGCCTGCCAATGCAAGGAATCTCGGTTCCATCCCTGGTCCAGGAAGATCCCACGCCCTGGGAGTGTTGAGGGAGGGCCTGCAAATGAGCCCATATACCACTACTGAGACTGTGCTTTAGACTCTAGAGCTCGTGCACTGCTATGAGAGAGTAGTCCCCACTCACCACAACTAGAGAAGGTCTGAGCACAGCAATGAAGACCCAGCAGAGCCAAAAATAGATTAAAATGTTTAAAAAAAAAATCACAGGCCCCATATTCCTTTGTTCTAGCAGGTGCTATACAGGCAGGTGCTATCTGGACCGCTGTGCTCAGCTCATTGCCACATCTTCCAGAGGTTAATGAAAACCAAGAGAACCTTCACTAGAAGGGTGTCTGGAAATGGAATCATACAAACAAGATCAATAGGAGGAACCGGGACTATTTACTCAGAGAAGGGAAGAACAACACAAACGTGGGAAGGGCTTCCAGGGAGAGAAGACAGACAGCCTTATGCACCTTCCCAGGTGGCACAACATAACAGGTCCCTCTACAGAGGGGGCGGGGGCAGGTGGGACACCGAGGCTTCCCAGGTGGCTTGATGGTAAAGAATCTGCCTGCAAGAGACTCAGGAGACATGAGTTCTATCCCTGGGTAGGGAAGATCCCCTGGAATAGAAAATGGCAACTTACTCCAGTATTCTTGCCTGCAGAATTTGATGGACAGAGAAGCCTGATGGGCTATAGTCCATGGGGTCACAAAGTGCAGGACATGACTGAGCACAGCACACAGCGGGCAGGGTGGGAGGAGAAGGGGCTGAGTGAAAAAAACATTTATTATGTGCTTTAATAGTAGTTATTGACAGTATCAGAGTGTTAGTGGAAACAGTAAATATTGAATTGGTACAAAATTTCCAAATACAATCTTCTTAATTTTTTAAAAACAGAACTGTGAGCTTATTTACTTAAAAATAACTTAAAAATTAGGATACATGCTTAAAAGGACTATAAGCAAGACCGCAGCAAAACTTTTAAGGCTAAGTAAGCTGTTGCTCAGAGAAGGCAATGGCACCCCACCCCAGTACTCTTGCCTGGAAAATCCCATGGACGGAGGATCCTGGTAGGCTGCAGTCCATGAGGTCGCTAGGAGTCAGACACGACTGAGCGACTTCACTTTCACTTTTCACTTTCATGCATTGGAGAAGGAAATGGCAACCCACTCCAGTATTCTTGCCTGGAGAATCCCAGGGAGAGAGGAGCCTAGTGGGCTTCCATCTATGGGGTCGCACAGAGTCGGACACGACTGAAGCGACTTAGCAGCAGCAGCAGCAGCAAGCTGTTGCTGCTCTGGTTGGTCATTTCTTAACAAGGAGTTCACTCACACAGCTAAGTGAAATCATTTTGGCCATTTTTATAACCACTGAAAAATACTTAATGGCAATTTATATTGCAAGAATCTAAGAGCACAATAAAATTCCCTACAAAAATGTAACAGATTTCAAATCTACTTGAAACTTCTCATAGTAGGTATGATGAAATGACCAAGTTCTAATGTGCAGACTTGTGCATCCAACATCCATCCTGAAGCTAGCTCAGCCACACAGAGCCAAAAGGTTCCTGTGTCTCCACCGTGTCTGACCACTGTACCATGAACTGCACCTTGAACCATACTCATCCAACATTTCCAAGGCCCCGTGATCATCACATTCAGCAGAAGAGTGCTGGACAGCTGGCTGATAAAGTGCGAGCCATCACGGAGCTTGCTGCCCAGAGGTATCGCAACAAGTTCCATCTTGGGATCACACTCCAATGAACCCTAGAACAGCGGTTCTGCTTTTAGCACCTTGCAACCGCCCAGAGGGCTTGTTCAACACCATTGCTGGGACCCTCCCCAGAATTCCAGATTCTGTCCATCTGGAGTGAACCTGCTGATTTGCATTAAGACCAAGTTCTCAGGTGAAGACCACACTGTTGGCTGGGGAGCCACGCTTTTTTATTATTTACTTGTTCATTTATTTTTGGCTGTGCTGGGTCTTCGTTGGTGTGTGCAGGCTTTATCGAGTTTCGGCAAGTGGGAACTACTCTTCACTGCAGTGGGGAGCACAGGCTTATAGGCGTGTGGGCTTCAGTAACTGCAGCACGCGGGCTCAGTAGTTACAGCGTCCAGGCTCTAGAGCATGGGCCCAGTAGTTGTTGTGCAAGGGCTCAGTTGCCCCACAGCGTGTGGGATATTCCAGGACCAGGGATCGAACCCCTGTGCCCTGCATTGGCAGGCAGATTCTTGACTACTGGACCACCAGGGAAGTCCTGGGGAGCCACACTTTGAGAATTGCCATCCCAGACAAGGCAGGGTTGCTTCAAATTCTGGATTCAGTGGCCTGGAAATTAAAGAGATCCGTGTATCCTGAGTCACATCTAAACTCCAGCCTGGTCTTCTGTTCTCTAGAAGGAGATGATCAAGACTAATGATTTTAAAATAAAAAGGATGAGCTTAACATCACTTAAAGGTGGAGGGGGCAGGTAAAGCCAGGTGTCCAACAACAGAATAAGTTATTTACAACATGTGGAATCTGTATAACTGGAGGATTTGAGATCATGACCACGGTATTATCTGCTGCCTGGGATGCGGGCTATTTCAAAAACTGATCCGGACCTCTGTCAACGACAGTGATTCTATTACTTATGTTGCAGTGTAACAGCTGGAAATTAAATAAGACTTTGAGAGATAATTTACTTTTTCCACTATATTTTCACAGGAAAATGAACTACAAGTCCTAACCCAGTGACTCAAATGTTTTAGAATGAATAATCTTTGGAAGTTGGTGACTGCCTGTAACTGAACAAACATTCATGTATTCATTTATTCAACCAATATTTCTTAAGTGTCACCTTTATACTTAGCTGACATGCTGGGAACTGGAAGTATAAAGAAGAGTCGCTGAACTTCAGGAACTCATGATCAAGTAAGATGAACATTACTGAAAAAATAAAAAACCCAAAGCCTCCACATTATCATATAAATAACATCTGATCTGATTAGTATGCACAGTGAGTGTGTGAATATGGATTTTATAAAAGTATGTAGCTTCACCAAACTGGAGATGCCAAATTTAAATGAATCCTCTGAGACTGGCTCACATTTTGTCATGATTTAGAGCATTATTATTGTTGTCTTCGTAGCTGTAAAAATCAAACACCATCATGACATGTAACCATTGTTCTTTCTCAGTCTTTGCATCACATTTTCAAACATCTTTAAAAGTTTTTTAACCATCTTAAAAAGCCTCAGAATCAATGACAGGCAATGACAATCCAGTATTCTAAAGTCGTCAGTGACAAACTTTTACTTCTGAAAGAAATGAACTTTTGAATTAATAGTAACGATGAGACTGTATGTGTGCTCAGTCGTGTCCGAGTCTTTGTGATCCCATGGACTGTAGCCCACCAGGCTCCTCAGTCTGTGGGGTTTTCCAGGCAAGAATACTGCAGTGAGTTGCCATTTCCTTCTCTAGGGGATCTTCCCGACGCAGGGACAGAACTTGAGTCTCCTGTGTCTCCTGCATTGGCAGGCGGATTCTTTAACCCTGAGCCACACGGGAAGCCCAATAGTAATGTTATAAAACATTTAAAAACACACACATAAATGTCATAGTATTTGATTAAGAAAACTAAGAATAAAATAAAAATTGGAAACTCAGAAGTTGAAACAACTGCCAAAGTTTAGCCCAGGGCAAACTTTTTACTGCTGTATTTTAAGTGCTTGAAAAATCAGGTTTATAATGGAAACACAGACAGACCAAGCTCTGATGTAATATACATAAATGATATGTTTCTGTTCTTGTATAGTGATTTCCCTCCTCTCTAAACATTAATCTTTGAATGACTTACTCCATAAATTATTGAACTTAGTTCAAAAGCAAATGAAATCTAAAATATCCATTTACTGAATGGCTAAAGTGCCATGTTGAAATTACTGTGATTTATCTCTTTCTTTAATGGTTACTGTAGCAAACGTACTTCATTGCTCAAAATTATTACCTGGTAGCACAGTTTACTCTAGTTTAAGCATAAATCTATCCCCCTATTCAGAACAGCAGCTGTTTGTCAAGATCTCGTTCGTTGTTCACTCAGCCACAGCCATGAGGCTCGACTTTTTCTTCTTACATCCTGAAAGCGTATCTCTACGTACACTGAGGTACATATAGATGGCATGCATATTTTGGGGAAAGCAATTAAATTTGCACGCACTATGATTACTACAGCGGGGGAGGGGTGAGGTAGAGCACCATTTACCCACTACTGAGCTCACTCCCTGTGCTCACATGCTACGCGACTCTACCAGCTGAGGCTCTGAAGGCAGACCTGTCCACAGAACTGTTACATTTCTCACACATTGCTGCTTGCAGGTACTACAGTCATAGCAACTGAGCTGTTGTTGCTGTGGTTATAGACAGAGATTCTGGTTTAGAATCCAACTTCTCATCTGCACCAAGAGGAAGGCCTTCTCCTCATTTCCAGTCTTATGATTTGGTTGGTAGAAGAACTGAAAGTGAAAGTGAAGTTGCTCAGTCGTGTCCAACTCTTTGCGACCCCCTGGACTGTAGCCTACCAGGTTTCTCCGTCCATGGGATTCTCCAGGCAAGAATACTGGAGTGGGTTACCATTTCCTTCCCCAGGGGATCTTCCCAACCCAGGGATCAAACCCGGGTCTCCTGCATTGTAGACAGACGCTTTAACCTCTGAGGGAAGAATTGAGGAAAACGTCTATTCTTCATCTAGAGAAAATTTGGCTGCATACATGACAATGGGGTAAATGGTTTAACATATAGAGAGTGCTGCTACATAAATAAGAAAAACACTACTTTAGATAGAAAAATGGGCAAACAACTTTAAGAGATGAGCCACAAAACAAGGTATTTTTTAAAGCATGCTCTTAGAAATAAAGAATTGAAAACACGATGAGAATACTTTTCACCAAACTGGTAAAGTTTTCTTTCTCTTGATAATATTAAATACTGAGAAGTACAAAATTTAAGAAGCACAGATATGCTGTTAATGGAAGTACAAACAATACACTATTTCCAGACGGCAATTTAACAGTGTTTGTGGGGTCTTTAAAATGCTCCTACATTCAGCCTGCTAATAAACTCATATCTAATAATCTAAGTATAATAGATTATGAAAGTGAAGATGTACATTTAAAGATATTAACGGTTACTTATTTTTATAATAACAGAAGATGTACATTTAAAAATATTAATGGTTACTCATTTTTATAATAACAAAAAACACTTAAATAGCTTGAATTGAGGGGTACATAAATAAACTATGATACATTCGCAAGATAAAACGGTATATAACCATTAAAAATCACAACTCTGGAGAGTACTTAACAAGTGGAAAGTGTTCTCCATAGAAGGTTAAGAAATATAAGCAAGCACACTCCATCCATAGCTTGATTCCAAAGTGTATTTGGGTAAATGTGTGAACATATATAGAATGTAAACTCCACTGGGCAGAAAATTCTATATGTTTTGTTCACTGATGTACCCCAGAACCCAGCAGTGTCTGGCACTTAGTAGGTATTCACTGCAGTCGGGAAGGAAATAACCTAATATGTGGTTAAATCTGAGATGGGGATAGGGATCAGAGGTTTAAGCATAACTAAGTTTGTTTTTTTAGGCATTTCTGTATTTTCTTCTTTTACTTTATGGTGTATGTACTACTTTACAACCCCAAAGCAAGACAAAAATGTTTCTATTGGAAGCGTATTTTTTCTAATGCTATTTCTTCTGTACAGCCAGAGTCAGATTTGGTTCAAAATTCACACCCACGTGCAGCACACTCTCAAGATTCCATACCGTAACTGGGACTTAGAAAACCCAAGGCATAGAAGAGGTATGTTAATTTTGTTAAATCTCACATGATAACTGATTTCTTTTCTACAAACAGATACTTATGGGGCCCTTGTCATTTAAGGATACATTATTCGTGTCACGTGGCAGCCTGGTTGGGAGGGGAGTTTGGGGGAGGATGGATACATGCGTATGTATGTCTGGGTCTCTTTGCCACGCACTTGAAGCTATTACAACATTGTTAATCGGCTATACCCCAATATAAAATGCAAGGCTTAAATAAAAAAAATAATATACATTATTCAGCACACAAACACACACTTCACTGTACTCTATTTTTTTTTAACTGCATTATAATACTGAAGATTTTGAAACATAAATAATTTGGAATTTTCTTCACAGAAAATTAGCTTTCCCTTTCCCTTTCTCTTCAACTGCCTTGTCAAATTCTCCTTTCCCATAGCATGGAAAGATAAAATTGGAAGCATTTCCTTGTTGTCTCTTAACTAGCCTCAGTCACCTAAATATCACCAGGGTGTTAATTAGAAAATGGTTATTTCATATAAAATTATGCATATTATATGCACAGAGAAATTGCATGTATACAAACAGTAAGCCAATTTGCCCCCGGCAGGTAGCATTTTTTTCCTTAGGAAAGCAAACAAACAGAAGCCTCAGAAGAGTACAAACAGGAAACACACTCGGACCTGATCTCCAAGGGCAGAAAACAGATGGACAGCCGTTCCCTAGCATCTGCAGCAGGACTGATAAAAGCAGAGCGTGCAAACACAATGACCAGCGTGCCTGGGAAACTGACACGGGAGCAGGCTGTGTCCCTGAATACGACATGTCCCTCCAAAGGCTGAAATGAACCTAGAGATACAATTGTGACTTGGAGAAACAAGAAAAAAAGAGTCTTGCATGGTACAGCCAAGTCTGTCAAGAAAAAAAAAAGGCATAATCCATGCAGTGATATGGTATAACTTCTAAGTCACCCAAATTATTTCCTTCCTATCAAGCTAATGTACACAAACTCAAAACACTAACACTTGAATTTTTCATTCATTTCATAAAATTCAGGGCTTCCCTGGTGGCTCAGATGGTAAAGAATCTGCCTGCAGTGCAGGAGAGCAGGGTTCGATCCCTGGGTGGGGAAGATCCCCTGGAGAAGGGAATGGCTACCCACTCCAGTATTCTTGCCTGGAGAATCCCATGGACAGAGGAGCCTGATGGGCTACAGTCCATGGGGTTGCAAGAGTCAGACACAACTGGTCGGCTAACACTTTCAATTTTTTCACTTTCATAAAATTCAACAGAAAGGGAACTTGAGTAGAGCACTCACCTTTACCACAAAACCTTAAGCTAGGATAAACAAAGGGCACCCTATGTATACATTTTAAAGGTTGAGCATGTACAGTTTGAAAGTTGCTATGAAGAGGCTCTTTAAAATATTCCAAATTTTAGTCACCAGACACATGACCTGACAAATTCATGAAAATGTCAATTAAACTAAAGAGAAAATGATCTTTGGAAATACAGAATTCAGTTCTTTGTCATAAAACATTCACAGAGCAGTAAGTAACCCCTCCAACTCTCCCAAAAATGTTTTAATGTTGGGATGAGCAATGCAGCACAGGAGAATGACTGAACAGGCAAGAGAAGGAAAGCTGGTTATAATTGCTGGGCAAGATTCAACGGTGGGGAAAAGACTGGTTACATCAAAACTGTCGAGGGCCTTTACCGTCATGATTTGGAGTCTGCAAGTTAATGAATATTTTTGACAGGGCTTAAAGAAAATTAAAGATGCTACCATTTCTGTGGAACGTCCGCAACCCCCAAGACTGCCTGGTGCTCACATCACATCATTTAAGACGTGACACTGCAATTGTCCAGATTTGTCTACGGGGATTTCATGGACGGTTTCTCGGCTAAGGCTGCTCACCATTAACATCCTAGTATCTAGTAAAGCACCTGTAGAGACTGGACGAATGCATGAACGAAAGGTAGTAAAGGAGACAGAAAGTGGAGAGATCACAGCACAGAAAGCCTAATGCCCTGTATATGGTAGGAAACTAATGAACACTTACCAGCCAGATTAAAATTTCTATTATGTTTTTAAGCTCGGATATTGACATTGTATAATTTGATCCACAAAGAATGAGACAGACAGTATGTTGAGAAATACAGACAAGACAATGACAGAAACATGTTCAGTGAAGGATTGAGACTTTGTTAAGCTCTCTCTATATCATCTCTATATATATGGTTTTTCCAGTAGTCATGTATGGATGTGAGAGTCAGACCATAAAGAAAGTTGAGCACCAAAGAACTGATGCTTTTGAACTGTGGTGTTGGAGAAGAGTCCAACACCCTTGAGAGTCCTTTGAACTGCAAGGAGACCAAACCAGTCAATCCTAAAGGAAATCAGTCCTGAATATTCATTGGTAAGACTGATGCTGAAGCTGAAGCTCCAATACTCTGGCCACCTGATGCAAAAATCTGACTCATTGGAAAAGACCCTGATGCTGGGAAAGATTGAAGGCAGGAGGAGAAGGGGATGACAGAGGATGAGATGGCTGGATGACATCACCAACTCAAGGGACATGAGCTTGAGCAAGCTCTGGAAGTCAGTGATGGACAGGGAGGCCTGGCATGCTGCAGTCCATGGGGCTGCAAAGAGTCGGACACGACTGAGTGACTGAACTGAAGCTGATACCGTCCACTACATATGTTAAGGATGTTGCTAGGGACCACACAAGACTGCCATCTGTCCTTGCTTACCCTGAGTAGGCAACCAAAGGAAAAGTCAGAGTAGTTTAGGGATACATGAAAGCAAATAGCTATTTTCTTGAAAACTCTCTCTTAAATATTCAAATGGTACCCATTTTTAAAACTGAACTGATTGCTTCAGTTATCCACCCCCAAGGTATTATCAAGTAACCAAAGAAAGAGCAGCAACAAACTCCTTGGGGTCACTTGGTCAACATAACCTCATAAACACCAAGTAATTACCAAGATTTCATCAAGGCTCCCTCTCACACTGCATCCCACTTCCCCACCTGTTAGCTGTCACCGGATCTCCACCTATAAATTGCAGGCATATCCCAGGGCCAGTTCTGCCTTGAGAAGCAGGTATTTCTGCAGTACTTTCTGATTCATCATCATCAACATAATTATCATCACCAGCATTGTCACCATCATCACCATCATCCTCTTCCTCTTCACGTCACTGCCATCATGACCAATGTCCATCAAGTACGCGCTCGGTGCCACATATCATTCTAGGCGCTTTACATGTATTACTTCATTTAATCTTCTCAAACACCTTATGCAGTAGCAAATTTTACTATTTCCATCTTAGAAACTAGGAGAGTGAGGCTCAGAGAGATTACAGACCACATGCCAGAAGTCTACTCGATTCCAGGGTGCACGGTCTCAATTGCCATGCTTACCATCTACTGACTCGTTGGATCAGTACTTCAGTGCTGACAATCGGGCTACCTGTAGCTTCCTGAGTCCCTCTCCTCCTCCCTGGCTCTTTAGCCCACATCCAAGTGTTTTGCTTGGTTGTCTTCTTCCTTCTAAGGCTTTGTTCTGATAACCTCCACAATAACCTTGGTTTTCTCCCAGGGCAGGAGTTCTGCCCCATCCTGTGTCAGCCTGGTGACCGAGTCCCTTCCACCTGCTCACAGACTTAACAACAGACAGATATCCATTAGTAGGGGTTCTCAATTTCCTGTCCCTGCCTGACTCCTCTGTCTTGAGGATCCCCATCACCTGCTGCTGGTCCAGACTTGAACTTCCTGCTGGAGACCTGAGCCTTCCAGTAGATTCTGGTGTTGAGGCCACTCAGTGGGTGGGTCTGTACCCAAGTTCTGGTCTCTGCAGGACATTTCTGCTCCTGCCATCAATCAGTAGCCTTGCTGGAAAAACTCTGAAGGTGTTAAGGGTGGTAATGAATTTCGCATTAAAATTACCCACATGCCAGAGAAGCTCTTGGATTCTCTATTTCAACTGCAGTCCAACAAAGACTCATTCTCTCTGGAGGCAGCACAACAAAGACACTGTTCCAAGCCAGTGCTGGACACACGGCAGCTCCCTTCTCCTGCAAGACACAGAGGAGCCTGCCACCTGTCAGAGAGTGTGTAGTTTAATTAGGTAACACTTGTGAAGGCTTTTGTGACGTGTAGCACACGTGTCGTCCCGGGAGCTCACACATGGCATTCCACATTGCAAAATTCAAGAGCTATTTTTAAAGACTCTCTACCAGCTGAGCAGAACCTATGGTATGTCCTTCACAGACTGTTGTAAATCTACTACTCTTTCATTGGGATACCTGGAAAAGAACACACAACTGGTGGAGATTATTGAACAGGATACAAAGGTCACTTTAAAAAAAAGAAAAGTATTTACAAGCAATGTTTAGTTTTCAGAGAAATCTCAAAGAGCTTTCTTTGTTTCATCCAGTAGTTTGAAAACAAACAATTCCAGGGGAGGGGGTGGTTTGCAGAGTGGACCTATTGCACCATGCCTCCAGATGTCATTTCCAGGTAGGAGAGTGAGTCAGGACGCTGGAGGCCAGCTGAGGCACTGCAGAGCCTTCCGGCATGCCCTGGAACCTATAAACACCAAGGCCAGGGTCTCTGAGGCCCTGGCTAGACTTGCTTGGTCAGTTAAAGTCAAGTGCAGGATCCACCTCTCCAGACTGTGATTACAGAAAGCTTTGCTGGCTTCAGGAAAACTAAATGGCTTATTTTTAATGAATGAGGGCAGACCCTTCATCCCCTCTTTAAGAATGCTTCCTTCTGTCAAAGGGATCCTGTGACTGAGTGGGTAGGTTTAATGGACTGCCTCCGGCTAAGAGGTTTACGGGTAGTTCCCCAAAATCATTTTAGTCCTCCAAAGACTGCCAGTGGGGTTTGCCACCTCTCCCCTGGGCTTTCCCTTCTGTGATTAACCGACCATCCTGAGGGCTCCATGGAGACCTGTGTCCTGCACTTTGCAGGGGCAGGGGCTGCCATGTTCTCAAACCCATTCACAGGACTTCCTTGAAAGTCCAGAGGTTAGGACTCCATGGCTTTCACTGCTGGGGACTCGAGTTTGAACCCTGGTTGGGGAACTAAGATCCCGTAAGACTCTCAAGACATCCCCCCCACCAAAAAAAAAAACAAAACAAAAAAACTCCCAAAATTCATGTTTATCTTTCTAGGATCTATGCTCTGACACAATGCTGATCATACCAAATGAAAGTCAAACCTGAACAATGATCCATCTTTAATTTTTTTTTTAAGAAAGTTACCCTGTGATATATCTCCTATGAAATTAATACTTTTATTCAAATACTGTTTTATCAATCTTTCCCCCCCCCACACGTGTGATATAACAAAGGCACCTTTTAGAGAAAAGCCTGGGTCAAAGCTATCAAGTGTCAGAAAGTGATATTCTTCCCTGGCGCTTCCCATCTAATAGGTGGAAGAAGTACAATATATGAAAATCAGTACCCAGGCCCCTTTATAGTAAACAGAATTTCCTAGGCATACACACAATGTTCATTGACTAACATCAACATGTAACTTGTTCACCTGACAAGCAGGCACCAATAGGACTAAGCAATTTTCTCCCCCAAATTAAAAATATTGAACACCAATTTCTAAATTCACTGGCCAGTGGAAGCCCCACTCATCTGTCATTATAAAAATATGAGAGACTTCCCTGGTGATCCAGTGGTTAAGACTCTGCGCTTCAACAGGGGGATGCAGGCTCGACCCATGGTGGGGAAACTAAGATCTCACATGCCACGAGGTATGGCTAGAAGTTTTTTTTTAATGTGAAAACACTCTACTGTCTTGAATGTCAATGATTTTAGCTCACACTGAGCACAGCCAGGCAGTACACTTGGCACTTTACAAATACTGAAAAATGTGTTCATTCTTCCTGAATCCTAAGGAATGTAATAAGCACCAAAGGGCAGACACTTCACCCATTTTCTTCATTGCAGCAGCTCCAATGCCTGGCACATAATAGGTGTTGAATAAATATGTATTGAATACATTAAAAGAAAAATTTCCCATCGTTCACACTGTAGCCTTCAGAGATTATGTTTATCCCCTTTCTACAGAAGGAGAAACTGAGGTTCTAAGAGATTAAGTACTTGTTCCTGGTCACATGGCAAGCTCCCTTCCACCTGCCTCCTACACTCATGCTGAACCATTCTGCTCTATATCACCTGTCTCCTCAAGTCAATTACTGACTAAAACCATTTGCATCCAACAAAATGTCCGTATGAATACACAGTTGACCCTTGAACATTTCAGGGCTTGGTCTGCATTTAATTTATAGTCCATAGGTGAGGTTCTTCCACATCCATGGATTCAACCAACCAAGAACAATGCAGTACTGTAGTATTTCCCATAGACAAATCTGCATATACATGGACCCTTGCAGTTCAAACTCCTGTTGTTCAGTGGTTATCTGCTCGTGCAAAAAAAAAAAAAAAAAACTCTAGAAAGTCTACCCACGATAGGCTTTCTGACTGTGCCTTATGACCCAATTCTTGGCATGTTTGGGCATTCAAACCTAATTATTTGGGTGCTTCCAATATATCTTTACATAATTACCTTCTTTTTAGCAACTATTATACAAGTATTATACAGTATTAAAAGTGGAAACACAAACCTTTTTGGATCACTTTCACCTGCTGTAAATATGAATGACATGCCCTTGGCAAAGGAGGATCAGAAAGCCACCCACGCTTTAAATATTCTTCATTCTCCAAAGAGGGAAGGTCACACTTCTTCATAAAAAGGAGGAGCAAGTCCCTGTATATTTCTTCTTTCTACTTTCTATTCTTCATCATCATTCTTTTCTTCCCTTTTTTTTGACCCACAAACATGCTCAACTCTCCCCATAGAAAGAAAAATGAAAGATAGGGGAGGGCAGGAGACAGGAGAGGTGAGGAAGAAAGGGAGGAAGGCAGGAAGGGGGAGTGAGAGGGAGGGAAGGAAGGAAGGGGTTGGTTGGTGAGCTCTACTCATTGCACTCATTCTTCAGAGCCGAAGATCAAACTTCTTCTATGAATTTTCTATGCCCACCTCCTCCATTCACCCTTCACAGACCCATTCATTTCAGACCATACATCAGGTTAGGTGCCAAGAAGATGATGATAACTAAGATTCAGAGTGACTCTCTCTCACTCTAGCAGCTCCTATAAGTCATCAACTACTGTAAAGTCTGTTAAGTCCCTGGCTTTACAGCTCCAAGGGAGCATCTGAACAGAATCTCAACTTCCACACAGTATAAAGTCAGTTCTGATCTTCCCACACCCCACTTCCATCTCTCTCTCACCTGCAAGAAGCCGCATCAGCCTCAAGGCCACCTCTGCTTATCCCTGCCTCTGCCATGGACTCAGTGAAGTTCAAGTTCTTCCAGTTGACAAAGCATCTTGCCTCATTTCCATTCCCATAGCTGGTGTCTCTCCTCAGGCTTCTGTTCCCTTTCATCTGGTCTACAGCCACAGCCTTCTCACTGCTCCTGCTGCTCCCAAATAACTGAAAAAACCATTGACAAACCAGACCCCTCAAGAACACAATGCCCATGTCATTCTCCTAATCAAAAATTTTTCAAATGTTGAACATTCCTACCCTGTCTGGGGGAAGGTAAATTGGGGCAGCCCCTATGGGGAACGGCATGGAGGGTTCTCAAAAAAACAAAAATCGAGTTGCTATATGATCCAGTAATCCTACTCCTGGGCATATATGCAGACAAACTGATAATTCAATAAGATACATGCAGCACCCTCGGCTCATTCTAGTACCATTTACAATAGGAGGAAAAGGAAGCAACCTAAGTGTCCATTGACATGGTACACACACACACACACACACAACGGAATATTACACTACCATAAAAAAAGAATGAAATAATGCCATTTGCAGCTACATGAATGCACCTAGAGATCATCATACTAAATGAAGTCAGAAAGAGAAAGATAAATACCATATGATATCACTTATACGTAGAATCTTTATCTACAAAACAGAAGCAGACACACAAACTGAGAAAAGACTTGTGGTTGCCCAGGGGAGGGAGTGTGGGGGAGGGAGGGATTAGGGCTTTAGGACTAGAAGATACAAACTATCTATGGATTAAATAACAGAGTCCAACTGTGTAGCTCAGGGAACTATCTTCAATATGCTGTAGTAAACCGTAATGGACAAGAGAAATGTTTTCACACATTCCCTCTTAACAACAGAACAATGTCAATTATTAAAGGATGTTTGAGGCTTCCCTGATAGGGGTACAACCTACTCTGCAAATTACTTAATCTCACTAATTTAATTGAAATTGAACTTCACTAAGCTCCCATGAACATCCAAACATGATTCAAACTAAGTTAATACTGAAGTAGCTCAAACTACCAAGATTATAGTTAAGTTTCATGCATTTGGTAAGAAATCAACATGCACATCGGATTCATACAGTTTTTAAAATGGTAAACATCCCCCTAGAGTCTCATCATTAAAACCTCAGTATTACTCAGATTCGAGTTGCTTTCTGTAGAAATGCCTCTTTCTTTTTTTCCAACAATAATTATTTTGCCTGTGATTCTTTTCATATATACTTCATGATTTAGTGTTTCAACTTTGGGGAACTTGCTGCAAACTCAGGGGATAATGGTACAAATTATAAGCTTAGAGATCACACAATAAATACTTCATTATACCATTTGACATCATTTTTTAAGCAATTTTTTTCTTCTTCCATTCATGGATGCTTTAAGGTAACTGTAGCCTTTAAAGAGAAGGCAATGGCACCCTACTCCAGTACTCTTGCCTGGAAAATCCCATAGGCAGAGGAGCCTGGTAGGCTGAAGTCCATGGGGTCTCGGAGTTGGACACAACTGAGCGACTTCACTTTCACTTTTCACTTTCATGCATTGGAGAAGGAAATGGCAACCCACTCCAGTGTTCTTGCCTGGAGAATCCCAGGGATGGAGGAGCTTGGTGAGCTGCCGTCTATGGGGTTGCACAGAGTTGGACACGAATGAAGTGACTTACCAGCAGCAGCAGCAGCCTTTAAAGAATCCTTCTCTCTGAGTGACAGAAGCTAAGTAAATAACTGCTACTATTGCCAGGAAAGAATGAGGTACAAATTGAAATTTATGTGAAACATAAACACTTGGTGCTTTTTAACATTCATTCCTTAAGTGAACTCTGCTTTTCTCATTGCTTTAAACAAAATCTATCTAAAATGATCCCTCATATTTATAAAACTGTAAGCCTCTTTAACATCTTGAAATATGATCTCTCAGACATATACATGCTTTTTTAACACCTCAACTGCAAGTCATAGCGAGTCATAAGTATCAACATTCAGTCTAGCTTCGGGCCATGAAGGTTATGTAACAACAGGAAATTTACCAAAATGGAGATGAAGGATTTGAAAAGTTAATGGAAAACCCATCAAAGAGAGTAGCCTGCATAAAGGTTTAGGCAAATATTCCCATTATGGACTGAAAATAAAGTTCTAAACAACAGGGGATTTCATGCTTCACATTAATTTTATCAACTTTACATAGAAAATTACTAAAAAGCCAAATGACATTTCCTTTATATATATATATAGTTTTACATACAGCCTCTTATATAAAGACTAGGGATCTCTTCAAGAAAATTAGATACCAAGGGACATTTCATGCAAAGATGGGCACAATAAAGGACAGAAATGGTATGGACCTAACAGAAGCAGAAGATATTATGAAGAGGTGGCAAGAATACACAGAAGAACTATACAAAAAAGATCTTTGACCCAGATAACCACGACGGTGTGATCACTGACCTAGAGCCAGACATCCTGGAATGCGAAGTCAAGTGGGCCTTAGGAAGTATCACTACGAACAAAGCTAGAAGTGATGGAATTCCAGTTGAGCTATTTGAAATCCTGAAAGATGATGCTGTGAAAGTGCTGCACTCAATATGCCAGCAAATTTGGAAAACACAGCAGTGGCCACAGGACTGGAACAGGTCAGTTTTCATTTCAATCCCAAAGAAAGGCAATACCAAAGAATGTTCAAACTACTGCACAACTGCACTCATCTCACATGCTAGCAAAGTGATGCTCAAAATTCTCTAAGCCAGGCTTCAACAGTACATGAACCGTGAACTTAAAAGGCAGAGGAACTAGAGATCAAATTGCCAACATCCATTGGATCACTGAAAAAGCAAGAGAGCTCCAAAAAACATCTACTGCTTTATTGACTATGCCAAAGACTTTGACTGTGTGGATCACAACAAACTGTGGAAAATTCTTAAAAAGATGGGAATACCAGACCACCTGACTTGCCTCCTGTATGTCAAGAAGCAACAGTTAGAACAGGATATGGAACAACAGACTGGTTCCATTGGGAAAGGAGTAGGTCAAGGCTATATATTGTCACCCTGCTTATTTAACTTATATGCAGAGCATATCATGAGAAATGCCGGGCTGGATGAAGCACAAGCTGGAATCAAGATTGCTGGGAGAAATATCAATAACCTCAGATATACAGATGACACCACCCTTATGGCAGAAAGCAAAGAAGAACTAAATAGCCTCTTGATGAAAGTGAAAGAGGAGAGTGAAAAAGCTGGCTTAAAAAACAAAGATCATGGCATCTGGTCCCATCACTTCATAGCAAATAGATGGGGAAACAGTGGAAACAGTGACAGACTTTATTTTCTTGGGCTTCAAAATCACTGCAGATGGTGATTGCAGCCATGAAATTAAAAGACGCCTGCTCCTTGGAAGAAAAGCTATGACCAACCTAGACAGCATATTAAAAAGCATATTACTTTGCCAACAAAGGTCTGTCTAGTCAAAGCTATGATTTTTCCAGTAGTTGTGTATGGATGTGAGAGTTGGACCATAGAGAAAACTAAATGCTGAAGAATTGATGCTTTTGAACTGTGGTGTTGGAGAAGACTCTTGAGAGTCCCTTGGACTACAAGAAGATCCAACCAGTCCATCCTAAAGGAAATCAGTCCCAAATATTCAGTGGAAGGACTGATGTTGAAGGTGAAACTCCAATACTTTGGCCACCTGATGGGAAGAATTGACCCATTGGAAAAGACTCTGATGCTGGGAAATATTGAAGGCAGAAGGGAGAAGGGGACAACAGAGGATGAGATGGTTTGGATGACATCACTGACTCAATGGACATGAGTTTGAGGAAGATTCTGGAGTTGGTGATGGACTGAGAAGCCTGGCGTGCTGTAGTCCATGGAGTCACAAAGAGTCGAACAGGACTGAGCAACTGAACTGAAGTGATAAATAGCCTTGTACATGGTAAAAATTCAATACACGTTGATTGAATGTAATTGCATAACACTGAATTATATAATGCTGAATTACATAAAACTGGATCCTCTTGTAATTCATGGCTGTTTGTCTAATGGAAAAAAATACTTTTTACTGCATTTTTCCTGGACTCCAGGACACCTAAAGCGCTGAATCAATATTTACTGATGGATTGAATCATAGGATTATATATTTAATTGTATAAATTTATGATATTGTTTAAATAAAAATACATATCTGAGAAGCAATTTTTATGTCTCTGTCACAGTTATATGGGCAAAGGTTTATCTTCTACCACTGGGTAGCTCATGACACTACAGAGCATTATATTAGTTTATCATGAGGTCCTCCTTACAGCAAGCCCATCTCAGAACGCGTATTACCTCTAATGCAATGTGGCTTTTTATTACCTCATGAGAGTCCAATTTACTATGGAAGGTGAATTTTGTGCAGCTTCTAATTTAGACTGTCTTACAGAGAAAATGTAATGGTGGTAATATGGTTCCTTGGTTTATAGGAAGGTATGGCTCTTGTCTCAAGAGAACCAGTTGAGAACTTTAAAAATTGTCTAAGATAAAAAACAAAACTATTCCTGAGCACAAGTAATCTCTTTTGTGGTTTGAACATGCAAACATTAAGAATATAACCGTGGGCACTGCTTTCCCTAACACTGACTTTTTCTTATAACAAAAAATACCCACATCAATGTTTAAGCACCTTCTGAGGGAAACTGAAGGAGTACTCATAGGGATTACTGTACAAAACATTCTCTAAATTCATTGCTACTCTACCAGTGGTGGGTTTACAACCTCCAACTGATACATACCAGGATATTTTCCTGGAGAAGGCAATGGCACCCCACTCCAGTACTCTTGCCTGGAAAATCCCATGGACGGAGGAGCCTGGTAGGCTGCAGTCCATGGGGTCGCTAAGAGTCGGACACGACTGAGCGACTTCACTTTCACTTTTCACTTTCCTGCATTGGAGAAGGAAATGGCAACCCACTCCAGTGTTCTTGCCTGGAGAATCCCAGGGATGGGGGAGCCTGGTGGGCTGCCGTCTATGGGGCCGCACAGAGTTGGACACGACTGAAGCGACTTAGCAGCAGCAGGATATTTTCCACAAATATCTTCTTGATAAGAAAAGAGCAAGTATTCCTGTTAAGCATATGTTCTGTTATGGGCTGTGGTGAAAGTGACTCTTTAAAGGACCAGACTTGGTCATTTGATACACGCTTCATGACTGCCTCCAGCAGTTCCACTTTATTAAAAGCACAGGGAATCACTTTCTTCTGCTGCCTGACTTTAAATTGTAGTTTTGAAAGACAATCTTGAAGTCACTTAGGTATGAAATTTCTTACATAGCCCCAAGGTGATGGTGGCATAAAAATTTCTCCCTTCCCTTATCCTTATTCTTCTCTAATTCTTTTATCATAACATTGATGGCAATTTTCACAGCATTTTTGGACATCTTAAAGGAAACAAAACTGTATTTGGGAGTTCATTTAAACAAAAATTAAAACAGAAGACTGTTTAAATTCAATACTGCTATTCACACAATACTATCTTCTTACAACTGTTAATAATTAGATATGTAGTTAATAATCGTTGGCCTCTGCAAGGTACAAGTCACCATGAGCCACCAGGTACTGTGGCAAATGTTCCAAAGGATTGTTCTTGTGCTCAGTCGCTCAGTTGTGTCAGATTCACTGTGACCTCATAGATTGCAGTCCAACAGGCTGCTCTGTTCATGAGATTTTTCAGGCATGAATACTGGAGTGGGTAGCCATTCCCTTCCTTCTCCAGGGGATCTCCCCAACCAAGGGATCGAACCTGGGTCTCTTGCACTGCAGGCAGATTCTTTACCATCTGAGCCATGAGAGAAGCTTACCTTATATACAACAAATAACTCAAAAAGGATCAAAGACCTAAATAAAACCAAAAAAACCTCCTCGAAGAAAACAGAGAGAAGAAGCCTCGTGACACTGTCTTTGGCAATGATTTCTTGGCTATGACACCAAAGACACAGGCAACAACAAAAAAATTAGATAAACTGAACTTCATCAGAATTTTATAACTTCTGTACAACAAAATACACTATTAACAGAGGCAAGCTGGGGAAAGGGAGAAAATATGTGCAAATCATAGAGTATTTACATTTGATAAAGGATTAATATCCAGGATATACAGAGAACTCCTACAACGCAACAACAAAAGCAACCCAATTTGAAAATGGAAAAAAAAAAAACTTTAATAGACATTTCTTTAAGAAATATACAGAAGGCCAAAAAGCATATGAGAAGATGCTCCATGTTACTAATCATTAGGGAGATGCAAATCAAAACCACAAGAAGGTACGATTTCACATCCATAAACAGGAGAGTTGGCTATTATTTCTTTAAAAAAGATAAGTAAGGAAAGAAGAGAACAAGCATTGGCAAGGATGTGGAGAAACTGAAACATCTGTGCACTACTGATAGGAATGTAAAATGGTACAACTGCTATGGAAAACATATAGGGGCTTTTCAGAACATTAAAAATAGAATTACCTTATGTTCTAGAATTCTGCTTCTCGGTAGATACCCACAAAGAACTGAGAGCAGAGACTCAAAGAGATATCTGCACACCCATGTTCATAGCAGCATTATTCTCAGAAGCGAAATGGTCAAAGCAATCCAACTGTCTCCTGATGGATGAGTGGACAAATAAAATGTGGTAAATAGATACAGTGAAATATTACTCAGTCCCTAAAAAATGAAGGAAATTCTGTCACGTGCTGCTACATGGGAAAACCTTAAGGACATGATACTAAGTGAAATAAGTCAGTCCCAAAAGAACAAGTACTATATAATTCCACTTATGAAAGTGAAAGTGTAGTTGCTCAGTCCTGTTCCACTCTTTGAGACCTCACGGATTGTAGCCCACCAGGCTCCTCTGTCCATGGAATTCTCTAGGCAAGAATATTGGAGTGGATTGCCATTTCCTTCTCCAAGGGATCTTCCTGACCCAGGGACTGAATTTCACTTATGAGAGGCCAAATCCATAAAGACAGAAAGTAGAATAGTTACCTGGAGTTGGGGGGGAGCAGGGAGAGGGAAGTTATTGATCAGTAGGCATCAGGTTTCAGTTTTGCAGGATGAAAAGAGTCCTGACAATGGAAGGTGATGATGAGAGTACAGTATACTAAACGCCACCAAAATGTACACTTAAAAATGGTTAAGATGGCAAATTTTATGCTATGTGTATTTTACTACAACATTTAAAAGAAGTAATTTTTTAATCTGAAAGAAAAAAAAAGTGCTAAACCAAACTAAAATAAATTCAGCCCTCCTCATTTACCCCGATGTAATGAACAATGCCTTCCTAAACCTGAGAAGGGCCTGACCCCTGGCCGCAAGATTCTCCCCGTTCCTTTCGGAAGGCCAGTACCCTTAGGGCCATATCCTTCCTTGATTCCTGCGTCCAAGCTCTTAGCACTCAAGCTCCGCTGCTAAGTTGTGCTAGAATAAGACACACAAATGTTGGCTTGCCTCCGTGCTAGGTGCTGATGGATAGCACACCACTCTAAGCTTCAGCAATGAATTTAGGAATCTATCATGGAAAAAGCAAGAGAGTTTCAGAAAAACATCTATTTCTGCTTTATTGAGTATGCCAAAGCCTTTGACTGTGTGGACCACAATAAACTATGGAAAATTCTTAAAGAGATGGGAATACCAGACCGCCTGACCTGCCTCTTGAGAAATCTGTATACAGGTCAGGAAGCAACAGTTAGAACTAAACATGGAACAACAGACTGGTTCCAAATAGGAAAAAGAGTACATCAAGGCTGTATATTGTCATCCTACTTATTTAACTTATATGCAGAGTACATCATGAGAAATGCTGGGATGGAAGAAGCACAAGCTGGAATCAAGATTTCCGGGAGAAATATCAATAACCTCAGGTATGCAGATGACACCACCCTTATGGCAGAAAGTGAAGAAGAACTAAAGACCCTCTTGATGAAAGTGAAAGAGGAGAGTGGAAAAGTTGGCTTAAAGCTCAACATTCAGAAAACTAAGATCATGGCATCCTGTCCCATCACTTCATGGGAAATAGATGGGGAAACAGTGGAAACAGTGGTTGACTTTATTTTTCTGGGCTCCAAAATCACTGCAGATGGTGACTGCACCCATGAAATTAAAAGATGCTTACTCCTTGAAAGGAAAGTTATGACCAACCTAGACAGCATATTAAAAAGCAGAGACATTACTTTGCCAACAAAGGTCCATCTAGTCAAGGCTATGCTTTTCCAGTGGTCATGTGTGGATGTAAGATGGACTATAAAGAAAGCTGAGCACAGAATTGATGCTTTTGAACTGTGGTGTTGGAGAAGACTTTTGAAGAGTCCCTTGGACTGCAAGGAGATCCAACCAGTCCATCCTAAAGGAGATCAGTCCTGGGTGTTCATTGGAAGGACTGATACTGAAGCTGAAACTCCAATACTTTGGCCACATGATATGAAGAGCTGATTTGAAAAGACCCTGATGCTGGGAAAGATTGAAGGCAGGAGGAGAAGGGGACGACAGGATGAGATGGTTGGATGGCATTACCGACTCAATGGACATAGGTTTGGGTGGACTCTGGGAGTTGGTAATGGACAGGGAGGCCTGGCGTGCTGCGGTTCATGGGGTCGCAAAGAGTTGGGACACGACTGAGCGACTGAACTGAACTGAACTGAACTGATACAAACAGTAAGGGCTTCCCAGCTTGCTCAGTGGTAAAGAATCCTCCTGCCAATGCAAGAGACGTAGAGTCAGTCCCTGAGTCAGGAAGATCCCATGGAGAAGGAAACAGCAACCCACTCCAGTATTATTGCCTGGGAAATCCCACAGACAGAGGAGCCTGGTGCTATACAGTCCGTGGGGTCGCCAAGAGTTGGATACAACTTAGCGACTAAACAACAACAATGCAAACAACAACATACGTAATGTGACAAATTAAAATAACCAACTGCCTTTATTTATAACTTCTTTCTCATCTTTTGCAGCTCAGAAACAGATTCCCCTCACATGAGCACTGCATCTCCTAATGGCGTCCTTCGGAGGACGTCTCTGAGGTTCTTATGGTGAGAATCCAGTCAAAAGAAATAAGCAAACAAACACAACCATTGCGGAAGAAATTTTTATCTGACTAAAATCATGTTCAAAATGTGCATCTCCTTAGGTCAGACCAGGTGACCGGCACCCAGCAATGAGAAATTTGCGACCTCCCCTATTCACCCCACACCCCTTACCCCCCCCACCCCTTACCCCCACCGCCACCCCAAGGCCTGTTCAGCAGCTCCACCCCTTCTTCTTTCCTATCCTCCAGTCTGTGTGATGTGGGCATAAATATATCCCCACCTGGAGAAAATATCTCTCAATTCTCCACTGCCTTGCAGGTCACAACCCAGCACAAGATGGGTTGGGTTACAACAATTATTGGGTTGCTTTCTGTTTTGAGGATTTTTCTCTTTTTTTTTGGAGGTAATAAAATTGAGCTTTAATATTAGCAAAAGTGGACACATCCCAAGGTCAGGCCAGTTAGTCCAGTTTTTCTCAGGATGTGCTGGGATCCAGATGCCGAGCATACACACCACACATAACAAGTTTCCATGGGAAGATGGAGTCTACGTATAAAATAGGTAACTAACGAGAACCTACTGTATAGGACGGGGAATTCTACTCAGTGCTCCATGGTGACCTTAATGGGAAGGAAATCTAAAAAAAGGGGGGATATATGTATACATAGAGCTGATTCACTTTGCTGCACAGCAGTCACTAACACAATATTGTAAAGCAACTATACTCCAATAAAAAAAAATTTTTTTAAGCATCCTATCCATTAGAATCATATTAAAAAATCGGTTTACATAAGCAAATTTTAAAGCATGGAAGAGATTTTTTTTTTTACTATCAAATATACTTTCTTTGGGAGCCTTTTCACCTCTAATTAGAAGTTTGAGCCTCTTATCATATTTTACATTTTTATCAGCCAGTGGATTCATTTTGTAATAAAGGCACTTTCTTTCCCCCAGAATTATACTTTGCAAAACTTTATCGCTTTAAAAATTTTCTTATTTATGCTTATTTCAAACACTGAGTGAACAATAAAAAAGCCTCACTTCTTGTGGATAAAAGTACAAAGATCTCCAAAATGCCCAGGTACTGTCATTCATTTATTCATTATTTTCATTGCTATTTATTACATCTACTATGTGCTGGGAGGGGCTTCCCCAGGTGGCAGTAGTGGTAAATAACCCGCCTACCAATGCAGGAGACATAAGAGACGCAGGTTCAATCCCTGGGTCGGGAAGATCCCCTGGAGGAGGGCCCCACAACCCATTCCAGTATTCTTGGCTGGAGAATCCCACGGACAGAGGAGCTTGGCAGGTTACAGTCCATGGGGTCGCAAAGAGTCAGACATGACTGAAGCAACTTAGCACGCATGCGGGCTGGGAATTGTTCAAGCCCGCAGAAATGCCAGCGTGAAGAATTATTTATTATACACTCATTATAGAATGGTTAAAGAACACAGAGGACTGTGGGATTCTGGAGCAGACTGTGGTGAAGTCTGCACAAGCTGGGAATACACTGAAACCAGGGAACTAACTGTACGCTTTAGGGCTTCCCTGGTGGCTCAGACGGTAAAGAATCTGCCTGAGATGCAGGAGACCTGGGTTCAACCTGGGTTGGGAAGACCCCCTGGAGAAAGGAATGGCGACCCACTCCAGTGTTCTTGCCTGGAGAATCCCACTGGACAGAGAGAGGCGCCTGAGGTTCCAGGCCATGGGATCACAAAGAGTTAGACATGACTCAGCATCTAATACTTTGACTTTTCATGGGAGTGTTCTGAAGGAAGATAATATGTACTACCTGCGTGCACATGGTAGCTATTCAATAAATGTGTTACAAACAACACGATCAGTTGTGGTATTAAATGAAAAGAAGATACTGACTTGAAAATATATATGTGTGTGTATACACAAACACACACACACACACACACATATATAAAACCTTGCTTATTACTTTAGTCAGTATTATCATCCTAACTATAAGCCCTGTATAGCAGGCCTTTCAAGCCCTGTTAAAATCATCCAAACATTAGTTGTTTCCTTGTGTTGATCTAGGCTATGGCACAGACTAAGCTGAACAATTGCACACATTCTTGTCCAATTACTCAGAAACCAGCCTTATGCTTGATTTTAGGTTGTTGAGTCCCGACTCCAGCCTAAGGCACCTGCTCCTCCAGATCAGTTCAGCTAAGCTTTTCAATCAACAAGCATCACCACCTTTACCTTTTCTATTGTACTTAACGTATCTCCAGGTGAAACTAGTTGGAAATTAGAATTTGCTGTAAGCAGACCTATATGTATCATCCACTCATGAATATGACTAATAGAATCTTGTCCTTGGCTGTCTTGTTCTATTGCGACATGAACTTCCTGAAATGAGGCTTATAATTTCTGTTACTAAAAACTTCCCCATGAAACCACCTAAGTTACTGAAACACAACAGAAAACCAGTAAATGTTGTTTTTACTTTGCTGTTTTTACCAGTTCCCTGTATTAACATTCAGGAAGAATAATACATGCCATCATTCAGCCAAATCTAAAATATTTATTACATAATACAGTAAAATTTCAATATTACAGAACCCTCTAACAATGTTAAACTAAATTTTCAAGACAAGACTACAGGTAAAACAGCAAAATGCTTTATTTTACTTCTCAAGTTTTTTACCTTCTCAAATGAAATTCTTCAATCGTCTATTACCCACTGTACTCTATAAAAATTAGGGAATATAATTTAACAGATTCTTTTCAATTTATAAGGTCTTTGGCCCCTGTTCTAAATGTCCAGGTTGTCGAGCCTTTGAATTCTCCTAATTACTTTTGAAATTTTCTGTGTCTCCATTTGTGAACATTTCTTACCACTATCAGATAACTGTCTTGAGCAGTAAGTCAACCCTCTTTTAACTTATTGCTTCTATTCTGTTGCAAGTAAAACACCATGTATGTTTTTATGTGGGTATTTGTGTGTCTGTAAAGAGAGAAAGAAGAGATGAAGGAGAATGCATAGAAAACTGGAATTCCAGGAAGTGGCTTAGAACCTGTTTGGAACTGTTACACTTGGCAAGTATTAGGAGACTTAAACTTCTACTTTAAGGAATTTTGTGAGGTTTCCTTAAAAAAAAATTGTAATGAGTGTATTATTTTAATTTATACAGTAGAAATAACTATATTATACTATTCTTTATAATATCACACATTTAAACTATATTACCCAAACATAAACTAATCTGTAAATCAAGATTTACTCCTTGGGGAGGGGTGGGGGAGGAGGAGGAAGGGGAAGAGGTGGTGGGGGAGGGATGGAGGGTGGTTTGGGTAGAATCTCCCAAGAGTAACAATGCAAGGTTAGTAGGTGGTCTGGGAAGATTCAGAGATTTTTGCACTGACTTCTTGGTTTCAAAGGCATACTCCATGGCTCAGAGGTAGTAAAGCATCTGCTTGCAATGCAGGAGATGCAGGAGACCTGGGTTCGATCCCTCGGTAGGGAAGATCCCCTGGAGGAGGAAATGGCAACCCACTCCAGTGTTCTTGCCTGAAAAATCCCACGGACAGAGGAGCCTGGCGGGCGACAGTCCATGGGGTCACAAAGAGTTGGACATGATTGAGCAACTGAGCATGAGTCCAGTTTCAAATCCTACCTTTGATACCTACCAGCTATTAGATTTTTAACAAGTCCTATTTATTTAGCATTCCTATTATAAATAATGTTTATTACATTCATTGAGCTTTAGCATGCACCCAGAAACCATCAAGTGCTCTACAAACATTACCTTATTTAACCTAGTGTATTATGTAACCGTTACAACAACCTGTAATATCTTGCTTTACAACAACCCATTGTCATCCCCATCAGGCAGTGCCCTGACCGAAGTTCCAGGTAGGTCCCAAACACAGAATGACCAAACAGGTGGGTGATGGAGTTTACCTACTGAGTTATTTGGCCTCCCTTGGGGAGCACTATTTTCTGCCTCTGCACAAATGAAATTATAACATTATTAATACCTGTCTCAGGTATTAATGTATTAAAATAATGTATTAAAAATACATAAGGTGATAGGTATGGATGCCTCATGAACTTCAATGTACTTTTTAAATGTCATTATTGCAATAATTATCAGCATTGTTATTATGGCCTCTTCACATTTCACCCTTCCTTTCTAGTTATTGCAACTACTTTAGGTAGTGAAGCAGATAAAGTACCTGAGTTTTACACACGTTAGGTTATGGCGATGATCAACGAAGCCAAATAGCTTAAATGATAATTATAAAATCACCGGCATTTAAAAGATTCATCAGAAACATTAACTAGTGACTTTCACTAAAGCTGAAAATCTCCCTTAGAAAGAAAGGTTTTTAATGTTCATGAGTCAAGTGACTCACTGCAATGAAGAATTCAGATAAATTATCAAAAGAGATTCCAAAAGATGAAAGAGATCAAAGGAGTATCTTGGAGACGTGAAACCCACACACCCAGGAGAAAGGATATCCACACACAAAAATGCCCTTTGAAATCACAGCTGGAAATCTGTCTGCCTCTTGGCATCTTTGTTAAGAAGGCACGTCCCTGCCATCGCACACATTAAAAAATAACATACACTCCCACAAACATATCCAGATGTTCACGAATATTCATGATGTGCTTCCAATCTGGTTTGGACTTACCCTTGATTTATTTTTGATTAAGTTCCATCAGCTTCTGCTGGGGCCCATGAGATGGATGGCATGGCTGTACCACAAATTTCAAACATCTTCATACTCTAAATAATTGCAGAAAGTCTCTCAAAGTATCCCTTAGAAATAAATGCTTTATGTACCAGCCTCAGAATAATCAGAGATAGAGAAACTGGTTCACTCTTGAACTCTTAACAGCACTGCTATACTTGATCAGTGAAGCCTCCATTTCTAAAACAAAGGTTGAAATGGGGAGGTGGCGGGGGAGCCTGCAAATAGCTAGACTCTGATGTCCTTTTTCGGGAAATGGCAAGAGATGAACAGAAAGTCAACACCATGCTCTGAGGGTTCTGTGATGTATTTTTCAGTCACCAGGTTAGTTTGTGTCCTTCTAAACACTAAATGGTAAAAAAAAAAAACAGAAGAACTGAACCAAATGCATAGAACAAATTATCCCAACATTTTACTGCCTTGCTTTCTTCTATTTAAAATAAAATTCACAAAACTTCCAAACTGGCGGGGGAGGGGGGGTACGGAGCGGGGAGGGGGAGGCAGCTCCAATCAAAAATTACTGCTGAAACCAGTATAATGATCTTCTCAAAGGAGGTGGCCAGAGAAAGGGCCAGTCAGAATACTTGATGCTCTGGGGCCCAGTTCTTTCTGTCCTTGGTCATTTTGGTTGGTGCATAGGAGCTGTGGTGAGAGATCCCTCTAAAATATGGACCAAGTCTAGGGATTCCCTGGTGGTCCAGAAGTTAGAACCTGGCACTTTCACTGCCGGGGCCTGGGTTCAATCCCAGGTCGGGGAACTAAAATCCTACATCAGGCCAATAATAAATTTTAAAACTAAATATAAATAATAATATAAATATAAAATATATATAACTTTATAAATATTTTATTTATTTTATTTAAAAAATAAAATGTAAACTAAGGACCTAGTCTACAGCCCCACTACCCTGAACATGCCCCATCTCATCTGATAAGATGCGGACCTACAAGGTCAGAAGGCCAGTGCCCGGTATATGGGCCAACACCAGCGAAGACCCACAACCCTGCACCTGCTGACTTTCTGTCTGGGCCCTGCAGGCGTCTACCCAATCCCACTACAGACCCCCAACCCTCGCCCTTCCAACCAACCAGGGCCGTAGAGGACAGGTGGACCCCTTGGCCTGGGCCACTCAGTCTTTGCCAAGGATCTCAAACTTAGACCTTTGACAATATTGTCAAATAACATTGTAGATGTGGATGCAGAAACCCACTGAAAATAAGGAAACATTAATCACACTCCTTTACTTTTCTCTCACAAGGAGACCATACTGCCTCTAGCGTGCTACAAATTAGCATGTTTAAATAGCCTATAATTAGCTTGTGATTAGCACAAATAAATTACACTGCAATCTTCCACGTGAAAAGTGTTTAATTGTTACATGTAAACTCTGAGATCATACTACAGTCCTGGTTTTAATATTCCAGGGCTTCAAAAAGGCACCTGGCCTGGGCCTCACTCAACTCTGAAAGGTCCCAATTCTAAGAACAAAGGCACCCCTTTCCCCTCCGAGCCCAGATTCTGGCCTCTGTAATTCCTGGGTTTTTCTCCCCCAATTACTGTCAACTTGATTAACATTTAGGAATTCTGCCTGTTGTATGTAAATGAAAACAACTACAAAGCTCAGACTTTTTTCGCTTTCTGGCAAGCAAATGTATTTTGAGCAGAATGCTATTTTGGTGTTGAATCCCCCCAGGCACACTGCTTTTACAAATGCAAACAAACAAAAATCAGTCATTTCTGAATGCTCAGGAGCAAAACTAGAAAAGGAAGCTGATGTTGTTGATTCATATTTGAAAAGTCTGATGGGGACGATTCTATATACACATACAACTAGTCTACCACCGATTGTATCTAATCTGTCAGCTTCCAGAATGTACAGCTGTCTACAAAGGTCTCCAAGCTGAAGAGGATGGACGGACACCTAAATTGATTGTTAAGTAGAATAAAAACCTTCTCAATTATGAGAGGTACAGGATGCCAAGATCAAATCTGGCAGCCGAGAGGCCTGTTTATGTCTATGTTGATGTGGTGCAATGTACAAAAAATGCTGACTAAATTGGGACTGGACATTTGACTACAAATGGGACTTTGTCTGAGAGGAGCCCGAGCAGAGAACTGTATTACCATCTGGCTTAAGACATAAAGGCTCAGTGTATTTTGACATCAAGTGTGTGAATCCCACAGCAGAATGTGGTTCAGACTCACTATCTAATGCCCACTGTTTCTGACTGCAATCTGCAAATCAACAGTAGCCCAAAGCTAGCAAATAATATCCTTTAAGACAAAATGAAACAAAACAAAAGCAAATGCCCTTAGCGCAACAGTTGGGCTTTAGCATTCAGCAGTTGAATATTTAAACTCAGGACAATTTGCAACACAGATTATGTACTTATCCTATGGGTGAGAATAAGAATTCAGGAATCTGGTAGCCTCCTGGGGCAGCCAGTGTTCCCTAAGCGCCAAGGTGGGGGCAACCCTTATCTTTTCTTGAATATTCAGGGAGCTTAAAGTAACAGGAAACCTGTTTTCCACAGGCTTTGCTGTCTCTAGCAAATAACAAAAGAAGAGCAGTCAGTAAGACAAAACAAAACCCCCCTGGAGACTGGACACGTCTGCGTGGCTTGGGGAGGCCACAAGGACACCTTGGCCCAGCCGATCAACTATTGCGAAAGGGCGATTTGTTTTGTCTTGGGAATGGTGATGAATCAAAGCAATATTCTTTTTATATTGATAATAATAGAAGACCTGTGAAAGGAGAGTGTGTATCTTTTCTCGTACGTGTGTTTATATCGTAGGTTCTAGCCACGGTAAACTTCTCTCCATGGCCCATAAAAGCCACATTTTCGCTCTCATTTTTGGCTTTTTCTCTGTGACCTCAGCCTTAAATTACTCTGCACTGTCTACACCTCCCTCCCCAACCAGATTAATCTTCTGTTTCTTTACAGTTGGGCTTAGGCATCACCTCCTCCAGGAAGCCTTCTTTGATTTTCCTAAACTGGGTCAGGGTCTCTCCTGTGTACTTCCTGCACTTAATAGTCTGCTTAAGGAATTCCTGCTGGTCCAGTGATGAGGACTTGGCACTTTCACAGCCATGGGCCAGGGTTCAGTCCCTAAATGGGAAACCAAGATCTCACAAACCAAAAAAGTACAGCCAAAAAAAATAGTCTGTTTACTTGTCTAAAACCCCCACTAAATTATACCATCTTTGTGGATGGGGAATACATCTTTGTATTTCTGGAATGACAAAGTCTCAGACACATGTCTGATGCTCACTTAATAGTCTTAAATAATGACATATACAAATAAATTCAACAAATACTCACTGAGTACCTATCATGTGCCATGCACCATATACAGAAAGCACCAAAACAGACTGACAAACATCCCTGTCCTCAATCCAGGATTTGCTGAGAAGGGACGTGGGGAAACTTTGCAAGGTGACAGTTGTGTTCTATGCCATGCCAGGATGTGGGTGACGTGACTACCCTCTTGGCAAAATTGGATAGCTCAGACGCCTGCATTTCAATGTGTAAACTGTACTTCACAAACAAGAAACTTTCAAAAAAATAATAATTAAGCAGGCGTAAGAGTAAAGATAAAGGGAGAAGTCAGGATGCTGGTAACTGCTGAAGGGCACAGGAAGTTTGTTATACTATGCTGTTTATATATGTTTGAAATATCCCAAAATAAAAGCTAAAAGAAATCTCTGCACTCATATGAATAAATATTAATGAAGTACAAATCACAGACTCTCCAGCATCACTACAGGAGTTTTTGGACCAGGAATAAAAGGGAAGGAAAAGAAATAGGCAGTTAACAGGTCTCTTACGATGATGGATGAGGTATTTTATAGCAATTTCCCCATTTAATCCTGGTAACGACTTTACGAGATATTTTTATCCCATTTTATAGAAGGGGAAACTGAAACTTAGATAGGTTACACAACTTGCCGGCTAAGTACAATGGCCAGAATTTAAACCCCGAGTCCCGCATCTTGCCATCGTGATTCTCACCCTCTTGCCACTGTGACAACCACAGAGGCCAGGACCTCCACCTGGGCTTGGAGTGGGAATGGCAGAATCTGAGGAAGCCCCAAGAATCATCTCTAGTCATGACAGGTACCACATTCACTGCCTCTTAGTCCAGAATTATACCTTGAAAGATTAAATTATGAAAATCGCAAGGAACAATAATTATGCCCCAGAATTATCCCTACACCATCAGCAATGATTCTGATATCCCATTCTGATATCCTCTGAGATAATGTGCAATATTTGTATTTATATTCCCGATCCTTAAAGACCTGGGTGCATCTCGCCTGGGCTCCTGGGTCCTGGTGCCCACAGATGTGTTAACAATCTGCATGGAGATCCAGCATCATGAACAGGGTCCACTTTGCAGTGGTAACTTTTCCATCAGGGCTGTGCTACACCAACCACCACACAAACTTGTTTCTGCTAACATCCGAGCAGACTCAGCTTCAAAGATGCCAAGGAAGCTGACGTGGCCAGTAATAAGAGGCTACCTCGAGAGTGTCTCTCTCCTGGCCACTGTCACTATGACAGATGTCAGACTTAGCATCACTAGAGAGGAGCCCATTATGGACTTGGGAAGCTGCTGTCATTTCCAAATGCAGCTTCTTGCAGCCAAAAACACACATGGTGCTCAGGGATGTGCCAAATGTATGGAAATACGGGCAACTTCCCTGCTGCTCAAGAGCGCTAATGTCCTGATCCCCAGCCGAGGCAAAGGCTGCAGTCCAAATACACAGTCCCTTTAGGGCCCGTTTGGTGCTAAATAAAAACTCTCACCATAGTTATACATTTGAATCACAATCCCTGCTTATGCTGTTGAATTTTCACCCATCTGTCCTCTCTCTGTTACCTCCATCTAAAATAACTGGCCCCCCAAAACACTTTATCAAGTGAGTGCTTTATTCCAGTCAGGGGCCAGGTGATTAGGTCCTGGAGAAGTAGTTTGATATCCAGTCCAGAAAGTTAATTACTAACATAATTATCAAAACCTTTTATTTTTCAGGGTTAAGTCAAGCATCTCTATGGGAAGGGTGACTTTTGGGCTTGTTCATTCTCCAGTTGGTATGTAATTAGCTCTAAAGGACACTGCATGTTTTTGGACTTTTTAAAGCCAAAGAAATATCTAAATATGTTCCATCTATAGAACATTTCCTCAATTCCCCAAATTCACCCAGAGGATTTAAAATTAAACAAACCCGAAAGATCTGTTTAAACCATCACCAAACTCTCCATCCTCAGGCTGTTTCTAATGACTTTTTCTGCAGAGGACAACACAAGCTGGATGTTACTTTTTTTCCCCTAGAAAATGCTTTAGGATCCTAATGTGTTACGATTCCCTCTTAGTGCTGTCCGTGGATTATTTCTTCTCCAAGTCATCTCACTTCTGCTTTTGACAGGGCTGCTTACTAGCCCAGAAAAGAAGGCTTTACACTGCAGGTGCTCAGACTCAAAGCTGCCCCAATAGCAGAGCAGGAAAGAAATTTGCCTACTTGTCTGAAGGCAAAATTCAAAGTCTAGAAGTTACAGGTAAAATCTGATGCAAGAAAGAGAGCCTTACGGACTGAAAGTTACAGCTTTTTAAGAAAATCGCTCTCCATCAGGACTCAATCTGTGACGAGCTAATCACTTCAAGAGGAAGCTTTCCCCAGGTCACCAGAGTTGCAAGCATGGCCTGAATGATGACCTTAAAATACTTCTAGGGATTTCCCTGGTGGTCCAGTGGTTAAGACTCCTCGCCACCAATGCAAGGGGTTTGGGTTCGATTCCTTTTCAAGGAACTAATATTTGAAGAAGCATGCAGAGAAGCCAAAAGATTTTTTTTTTTAATGCTTTTTAAGTCTCCAGCTTATGGATTCCTGAATAATGAGAACCATGTGGCATCTAACTTGGTCTTTAGCACTTGTCTGGAATCTCATAGAAAGGGAACCTGAATATGATGACTTGGATCTTACTTTTCTCACTAACTACAGTTGAAAGGATGAAGAGTTTCCAGCCTGGCTGGAACTGGCTCCCATCAACGTTACCCACCATCACATTCCTGCAACTCTGATGAGAACTAATTTAGCTCCTGTGGTATTTTCTCCCATACTGTCTTCTGAAGCTCTGGAACAGAGCACACCAAATGAGGCCCATCTGTCGAAATGGGAAAAAGTTATTTATCCTACCTCCAGGCAGGCTTCCTTTCCTACCAAGAAGCTGCTCTCCAAGCTTCCCAAACACTGTGGGATAATTATGGAAACCCCAACTCTTAACCGGCTAGAATTTGGGGAAGAACAGTTGAGTGTCGTATCAAGGATCATCTGCCAGTTCACAGCCGTCATTTCCTTGCTTGGTCCTAGGAAGCCACAGAGTATCCTACCAGACTATTTTTCAACGTCAAAATTGCAACATTCAAGAACTCAGTGCAATAATTAGGTTATTGTTTGGCTGCAATCTTGCCAAAAGGAAAAAGCATCAACCTTGTCCCAGCAGGATAGCCTAATGAATTTTAAAAGTCTTTTCCCACATGAGAATACTTTCTTAGAAGAAAAGAAACACCTCTCTCCCACTGACACAGGCCAGGGGACAAAGTTATAAGAAAGACGCCCTTAATAACAATGACACCCAGGTGCCTGCTTGGGCCACGGTGCCAGGCTCCCGGGATGATGGCTTTCTGCCCCCAACTGATGCTTCTGAGTCTCAGTTGACTCTATTATACCAACTCCCACCCATGTGGAATACTAAATCAGTGAGGAAAAAGGATCAGTAATTATTTGACAGTTATGCTATAAGAAACATTTAGGTGGATTGAGTTAAGGAAAAAAATGAAAGTGCATAAGAGCACCAGCATCTTACCTACAAAGGAAGTGAATCATGTATTTATGAAATATAACAGCTGCAGTACCTAAACTACTTGTTGGATCCCTTATCCAATAGGTCTTTTGTAACATCCTTATCCAATAGGTTTTTATAATACGTTTTTTATAAAAGGAATCAGTAATAAAATAATTATAGAAAATCACAAAATAAATAAGGATTCAATAGAATTGGTGTGCTTTTTTTTTTTTTTTAAGGCAAGAGGTGTTGTTACTCAAAGAGCTTCCAAGGTGGCTAAGTGGTAAAGAATCCATGGGTTTGATCTCTGGGTCAGGAAGATCCTCTAGAGAAGGAAATGGCAATCCACTCCAGCATTCTTGCCTGGGAAATCCAATGGACGGAGGAGCCTTGAGGGCTACAGTCCATGGAGTCACAAAGAGTCAGACACAACACAGCGACTAAACAACAACAGCATGGAAATACTGGCAGATATATAGATTTTATGGCATGCGTGAGTGCTAGGTCACTTCAGTCGTGTCTGACTCTTTGCAACCCTGTGGACAACAGCCCTCCAGGCTCCACTGTCTATGGGTTTCTCCAGGCGAGAATACTGGAGTGGGTTACCATGCTCTCCTCCAGGGAATCTTCCCGACCCAGGAATCAAACCTGCATCTCTTAAGTCTCCTGCATTGGCAGGCAGGTTCTTTACCACTAGCACCATATGGGAAGCCCATAGATTATACGGACCTAAACTATTTACTATTTATCACATGCAACTTCAAATTCTCCACTAACCATACACATAAAGGTCTTCACAAAACAGACACATGAATTTCAATGCACCTGAGAGAAGGAACATAGCCATGAAAAATGGTGATGACAAAGAAGTCTTAATAACACAGAACTATAATAAAATATTAAGTGTAAAAGCAAGAATTACATAGCTGATGTAAAAATGCCCCCAACAGAGACTTGCTGAAACACCCATGTGGGTTATTACTAGGTGAGAAATTAGGATGGTTTCTTGCTTCTTTAAACTTTATCTTGTTGAAAACAAAAAGAAGAAAACAAAGGAAGAAAAGAAAGAACAAGCTTAGACCTCCTTTTGGATTAGAGTCAGTAAAAATGTAGTGTATATCAGTCTCACGTAAAAATATCCTTTCCTCTTGAGTTAAATAAAAATGCGATATTTTCCTAAGTACAAAAATTTGATCACTGTTGCCCCTACTGATCAGACTTATTGTCTGATATCCACAGATCTGGGTTAATCCTTTGGGGATCTGAATTCTTTTATCTCAAAGTAGTGCAGCAAAATGATCCACGCACAAGCGTAAGAAGGGGAGGGAGGGGACGCTGGACCAGGAGGAGACTGCTGAGCAAGTGCATATTCCCGGGATCCCACTCACCACGTCCAGGTCCTGGGAAACCCGCCGTTTCCGCAGCTCCTCCATCCTCTCACACACGTCGGAGAAGCAGGTATTGTAGTAATCTGCATACTGCTGAGCCAGGTCATCGATGTTTCCCAGGGAGCCATCCTGAGGGTGAGGAGAGCAGGGGAGAAACAGGAAGAGAACAGAGGCAGTCAGTCCATCTGCAAACGCCCTGCATCCTCTAGTCTTCCTCTGTGCAGCCTTTATACCAATAACAGCTGGTATTTTTAAAGTGGTGGGCGTGTGCCACGCTGTTTTACACACAACATCTCCTAATCCTCCGGACACCCCTCGGACATTTTTCTCCCTGTATAGATGAACAAACAGCAGCTCAAAAAAGCTGAGCCACAGCCCAAGGGTTCCAGGGCTACCACGCAAAGAAGCCGGGTCCCCAACTCAGGACTGTTTGATGCCTAGGCCATGGTTTTAACCCACACCCCTGCTTGCCTCACAGGGCCAAGAAATCCCCAGAAATAAACACTGTCAGTGCAAAGGTTCCCTAATGCCCAATTGGCAGGCTTCCCTGGTGGCTTAGATGGTAAAGAGTCTGCCTGCAATGAAGCAGACCGAGGTTCGATCCCTGGGTCAGGAAGATGCCCCGGAGAAGGAAATGGCAACCCACTCCAGTATTATTGCCTGGAAATCCCATAGACAGAGGAGCCCAGCAGGCTATAGTCCATGGGGTCGCAAAGAGTCGGACATGACTGAGCGACTAGGCACATCAATCAGAACCTCCAAGGAAGCTTTTAAGAATCCACATGCCAGGACACCCTTCCCACGAGGAATTCTGGCAGGAAGCTGAGAATTCAGGAGCCAACAGGGAATGCTACATCTGGGACACATCTCAACCACACCTCCCATAAGATGCTCAGGAAAGTGGGAACTCTTGTTCTCTACGTCATTCAAGCACAGATGCAAGAGGACACGTACAAATTCACCTAAATATATAAGGAAATAGTCTGTCCCTCCATTCAGGGAAAAGGCCCAGAAGTTGTGGGGTCTGAACCCTCGAGTTTACACCCATCTCTGCTGCCACTTCCAATTCATCAGCTTAGGTACGTTTCCTAATCTCCGGCTATTTCCCCATGAGGAGTAATGAAGCAATGTAACACACTCAGAGCTTGGTCCCTCACAGAGCTCTGACACACAAGTTAAGTGCTTGCTTTACTTAACTAATAGTATTCACTACAAGATAATACTTCAGACTATCGTCTTCCTTCAGGGGAAGTGATTCCTAAATACACGCACACAGAGTGATGCTGTGTACATTTGTAGATTATGCCATTTCTTCTATTCATTCATTCATTCATTCCGAGAAGTATGTCCCTTGGCGTTTTTCACCTCCCAGTGGGTTCTTCCTTCGGTATGAACAAATGACCCTACCAAAACAACCGAGGAAAACACAACCCTTAGACAACCGAAAAGACGCACTCACACTGCCTGGGACAGACCACTGGCCAGCCCGTTGCACAGTTCCATCACCTATCACGCAGCACGCGTCTAAGACTGCAGAGCACGCTTACTTAGACACAGGCAGGCGTTGGGAATTAAAAGTTCTTCAAAAGCCTTTCTGCTGAAGACCGCAAGGCTCTAGTCAGGATGCTCAGGTCAGAGCAAGCAACTGCATCGACTTCACTTCTGCTTTCACCAATGTCACAGAACTGACCGAGTGGGGAAATAGAAATTGAAAGAAATGACTTTTTCTTTTTTTTTTTTTAAGAAAAGATGCTTCCTTTCTTACCAATAAAATGTTCTATATTTGAGGTAATGGCCTCGAAGTCTGCAGTATGGCACAGGGGTGGGAAGCTCTCTGCAAAAACAGTTAAGATGTTTGCACGTGTCTGGACAGGTCATTCCCTCACGTTTGAGACGACAGGCTGGATGGACACAGGGGGGTGGCCAGAGTCTACTGCCCCCCCTTGAAAACATTCATCGTCAAATTTCCAGCAGGGAAATAACACGGGATCAAAATGGAAGTCCACTGCCAGCCAACGAGGAAACGCACAGAGGCCAGCCTTGAAGTCCTCGCTTTACTGCTTTCAGTAGAGGTGAGGTTCCTGACAAACGGCATCATAAAATCAGACTATGATCCCGAGGTTTGTTCTGACTCGTCTGAACCAACAGTACACGCCCTATGGACCACAACCTGAAAACCTACCACCTCATGACTGGGTTTTCTTGTCTCCTTCCCCACTTGGCCTCATTGGCCTTGATCCAGTCACCAAAGGGACCTTGCAAAACAGAGATCAAACCGGGTCGCTCTCCCCTGAGAATGACGCGTGCCACCCTCATCACCCATTCTACAAATAAACCCCACCCTCACCCGGCCTGGCTTTCAGGCCCCTTCATCTCTGCTGCCCAACCCCAGCCTGGAGGAGAAAGGGGCTGAGGTCTGCCCACCAGGAGGGCCAGAGGAGCCAGAGAGCACGGGCAGCCCCTCTAGCACAGCTGCCCCTCTCCCACCACCAGGAGAAAGTACTGGAAGAAATTTTTAGGAAAGACTGCGGGCAGAAGAGCTGCTCCCATGGGAGCATCTACTCTGGACACCAGCTACCGACAGCCAGGACTATGATTGCAAAGTGGCCAGTGAGGTAAAGGAATGGCCCACCCAAGCCCACTGCTGCCTAGGCCAGACAGAGCATCTGGACAGTTCCAAGGACGAAGGGAACCTCTGGGCCACCTCTAACATCAGACTGTCTGACTTCTATTGACCCAGGATGTTCGCTTACACCTCAAAGACACAAAGCCCTCATTTCCCAGTTCTCTTCAAAAGCCTCAAGCATTCTTAGGTCGCTCCCCCAGTACATACTGGGAAAGATCCAGCAGCCTCCTTCTAAGTGAGTGTTGAACTTGCAACAATGTTACCTGAGAACCCAACCTTCTGAGTTCCTGTCCTGATCCTGCCACTCCCCATAGCCACCAGCACTCCTGGCAGACCCTGGGTTCTTTAGAATTGTCTTGGTCTCTAGCGAGTTCTGGGGCTTCCCAGGTGGTGCTAGGGGTAAAGAACCCACCTGCCAATGCAGGAGACATAAGAGACATGGGTTTGATCCCTGGGTTGGGAAGATACCTTGGAGAAAGAAATGGCAACCCACTCCAGTATTCTTGCCTGATACATCCCATGGAAGGAGGAGCCTGGTGGGCTACAGTCCATAGGGTCGCAAAGAGCCAAACTGAAAGCAACTTAATACACACACACACACACACACACACACACACTAGAGTATGACATCCTCATCGAGAAACTTCTACTGCATCCCTCCAAGGAAATGAAACATACTTGCCACCTTCGACCACATACAACTTCTGCATCAAGTGTGAGGCAGGTGGTTATAGCTACACACTTGCCTGAGAGCTGGCTGTTCTAAATGAAAATTCATCTCTCTTCCCTTCTCTCCCTTTCATTCAGAGGCACTGAGTTGTACTCCCATCTTGATTGTTGGCTTCTCAAAAGTAAGCAGCTTTCTCGTTTATAAACTGTATGACTTATCCCAATCAACTACTGTTCTCTTGAATTCATCAAGGTCATCTAAAAAAAAAAACACTGTAAAAACACTTATTTATAGAGCTTTTGTTCAAACTGCTTTCTTTCCTTTCTCTCTCCTCTCTTGTATATCCTAGAACATCTTCAAAGCCAACTGTTCACTTCAAAAGTTTCCAAGCTGCTAGTTAAACTTTCCTTCCCACTAGTGAAACAGTTTGCTTCCCTCTCCCTCACTTCCAATCACTCGGAACTCCCCCAAACTTCTGGGGCCTGGGAAATATCTGTTGCTTATGAGGAAGAAAGCAGCTGTTCAACTCGACTCAGGCCAAAGACAGCAAACATCTCACACCCTGCGATGTCCACCCCTCACTTGGTGCTCAGCAGATAATAAATTAGAACAGGGTGGCACAACTGACTCTATGTTTTCCCAAATCGCTTTCCAGATGTGCAGCGAGCCCCCATAATTATCACTTGCATCAGTCTTGATCCTTTGAGTGCCAAAAAACTTTTTAAAGTGTGTATGTGTGATATTTATTTGGCTGGGTCGGATCTTAGTTGCAGCACTGGGTATCCTCACTGTATCACGCGGGATCTTTCATTGCAGGACAGGGACTCTCCAGCTGTGGCTGACTTAGTTGCCCGAAGGCATATGGGACGTCCACCAGAAATCAAACCTGTGTTGCCTGCAATGCAAGGCAGATTCTTAACCACTGGACCATGAGAGAAATCCCACACATGTGTTTTTTAAGGACGTCTTGTCTGTCATCTCCAGAATGGAATTTTTCTATCCCAAACACATGGAACCAAGGAACGACATGATGAATTTCTCTTTACCCACTCCAAATGCAGGTTTTTTCAAGACTATCTGAAGACCTTTGCATCCTTCCTATTCAACTTGTTCTTTTGTTTGTTTGTTTTAATCCTTGTTGCTTATCTATTTTATTTTTTTGTCATGCCATGAGGCATGTCGGATCTTAGCTCCCTGACCAGGGATTGGACCTACACCCCCTGCGTTGCAAGAGTGGAGTCTTAACCACTGAACTGCAAGGGAATCCCCAAGTCAACTTGTTCTTACTTGAGATAGTACAAACTTGTTCAGTAAAAATATCTACTTCAATTCAAATATTTGCAACATTAGTCTGTAGGGAATTTAAATAACGCAGCTGCTGTGTCAATAGCACCACACCTAGTTTATCTTTTTGGGGGGGATGTGAAGTTCATGTCTGATTCAACACCCCACAATGCTAATGCCAAGAGGAACTGATGTCACAAAATAAACTTCTAAATATACAGTATGACTGTAAACTATAAAACTTGGTATTTATTATAAGAAATACAATTATTAAAATACTGAAACAGATTTCCTTATTTTTCTTCTAAGGTGCTAGAAGTTTCTGCTGTAGAGTGTATTACTTGTCTAATATGTTTCATTTCTTATATTTCCTCTTTGGTTCAAATGCATTAGGCTGAAGCGGGCTTCCCTGGCAGCTCAGTGGTAAAGAATCTCCCCGCCAGCCAATGCAGGAGGCATAAGACTCTCAGGTTGGGAAGATCTGGGTTGGGAAGATCTCCTGAAGGAGGAGGGCATAGTAACATTCTCCAGTATTCTTGCCTAGAGAATCCCATGGATAGAGGAGCCCAGAGGGCTATAGTCCATGGGGTCACAAAGAGTCAGACACGACTGAAGTGACTTAACATGCGCACAGGCTGAAGCAATACTAGTTCAAGTTTAGGAATAGAGAAAAATCTTATTTCCTCAAAATAAACTTTTTAAAGTAAGTTGTGAAATTTTGTGTCACATTATGTTTTTACAAGACTTTCCCATCTCTGTCTAAAAAGAAAAGAGAAGAAAATGATACAAGCAAATTCAAGTTCTCTTCCCAGTTCTTAGTACAAAACCAGGTCACAGGATTTCCCAGGGGGTATAGCTTCAATCCCTGGTAGGGAAACTAAGATCACACATGCCGTGTGGTGCAGGCAAAAAGATTAAAAAATAAAAATAAAAATCAACCAAACCCAAAAAAGCAAGCACAACATTCTTCCATACGATCATCCATTTCACTTGATATGAACTTAATTTAAATCTGGGTCCCACTACCAGTGTCAGCTCAATGGAAGACAAACTTGTGTTATTTCCCCATGAAACCATGGCACACATTTATGCCAAACCCATGTTTTTTATACGAGCAACATAAAAATACAGAGATAAGGGACATTGGACTGAACCATTCAGATGGGGTGAACTTCTGTTACAGTTAAGAAGAAAAGAAACAGAGCATTGTCCTCTCAACAATTCATTCCATAGTATTTCTGAATTTTTATCCCGATGTACTTCTGTCTCTGGAAAATGTGAAACTAAAAGAATTACGAAAACTGAGGCACTTGTATCTTTATTTTTGCTGTTCTTGCTCTCCTTTCCGCAGATGTCATTTATGCTTTAGACTATCTTGACAAACCTTAAGGGAAGAAAAAGCAAAAGCAAAAAACTTCTCTGAAAACATCAGGAGGCATAAAGTACTCTGGATTGCTGTATGTAAATTACATGCAAATGAATGCAAATGAACTTGTGGTCCTGCTATTTTATCTATCTATAAAGACAGAGCCCCAAGGGAAAACTCAATGTGTTGCTCTGAATCCCCAGAGTTGAGGGGAAGAAAGGGAATAGACTCCTGGCTCATTTATTTAATGCCTCTCTATCTTTTCTGTCTATAACAGTAAGTACATATACGATACATGTTATGAAATATAAATTACATGCCATATTTACACTGCTCACTATCGTTTGGGGGAGGGATAGAGATAGATCCATCAGTATAAATATATCAGACCCTACAGGATAAACTTACTAAAAGAAGTCACAACAATAAAACCCTGATTTCTTGAATGACTTCAACAATGCATTCATACTCTTAATTAGTTTGTGTAAAGATTTTGAGGGGATAAACACTTCCAGCAACCTTTCAGGTGAAACTGCTATACCATAAACAAGACTTTAATTTCAGTTTCCTCGTTCAGCCTCACTGAATCTATGAGGCTGTTTGCACCAGCTCTGTCCTCCCACCCTGCCATACCATTCTGGAGAAATTCACTGAATCAGTCACGTCTGACTCTTTGCGACCCCACGGACTCCAACCTGCCAGGCTCCTCTGTCCATGGGATTTCCCAGGCAAGAATACTGGAGTGGGTTGCCATTCCCTTCTCTAGGGGCTCTTCCTGACCCAGGGATCAAACGCAGGTCTCCCACATTGCAGGCAGATTCTTTACCATATGAGCCACCAGGGAAGCCCATGAATCTATAATAACTGATCTCAGTTATTTTTCTCCAAGGTATCCCTCCCAGCATTTCTGCAGATGGTTTGAGCTGAAATGCAGTTTGTATCAGGAAAGTTTTTGACATGTAACAACCAAAAACATACATTAGAGGGACAGATTAAGTCATGCTGGTGGTGAGGAGGGCCCTGGGGGCACACCCACAGGGCAGGTGGCTGAAGGAGGGCTGATTTCACATCTTCCACACTCTTCCCTTCAAAACACCCAGAACTTGCCAGAGCCTATGTCTAATTCTTATCTTGGCAAATATGATCCTGGTGCTCAGGGCCCCCACTATTTATGCATCAGTGGTCTCCAGTTAACATAAATCCCTTCCTGAAGAATGAACAGTCTCACAAGCTGGTGGTCTTGGCCACTTCCTTCTTCCCAGCACTCTCTCAGCAAATGCCTCTAAAGGCAATGGTGTTCAAAGGTCTGGGGAACAAATACCTGAAAAAAAAATTGGTGTATGGAACCTCCTTGTTGTTCAGTCGCTAAGTCATATTCAACTCTTTGCGACCTCATGGATTGCAGCATGCCAGGCTTCCCTGTCCTCCACTATCTTCTGGAGTTTGCTCAAGTTTGTGTCTATTGAGTCGGTGATGCTATCTAACCATCTCATCGTCAAAGAACCTTCTTGACATAATGTAATTATTTAGGAATACTACTTACAACTCTAAGCACTTAATATAAATTATACCTATTAATATTTGCAACTACTCAGCATGAAAAATACACCCCAAAATAGGCATTTTAAATTAGATAAACACAAGTATAAACAAAAAGTTCTAAGTTCTCTCCTGTTCTCCAATGAACAAGCAGCCGTAGTGGTGTTCGCCCTGCAGATGATGGCCCATTAGCACTCAAGGCTGGATCCAAGAAGCACAACTGCTAGGGGACTGGAAGCTGATACAACAGTCTGCCTATACAGGTTGCTGCCTGTGCCAAGTATTGAGCCTAAAGTCACCATAGGTTGGCCAGGGTGGCAGTTATGCAGGAAGCTGGATGTGAAAGACCAAGGACAAAACACGAGCGCATGGGAACCGGGAAGACAACTGGAATCCATACCTGCTTCTCATCAACTCTAACCTCGATGCCATGGGTGACTTCCACAAGAAGCTGGAGCTCCTTGAGTGACTCAGGACCTCCAGAAGTTGAAGGAGATCTGGCAGAACCTGGATGTGCTGGGGGTCTGGGCACCAACTCATGCCAACAAGGTAAATCGGTGACACCACGAAGCAGCCACCACAGTGCCCACGACCCTCAACCAACCTTCAGAATCTAAAAACTATGGCTGCTGCCGATTCACTTCTAGCTTCGGGTTGACACAGTCCTTAATAACCACAGGATCCTCAGATATATATTTGAGACCAGCATTTGTTTAAATGACAGGGCATAGCACAGAAGAGCATAGAACAGAATAGAAAGTCTTGGCAACATCCCATGAAGAAAGGGGACTGTTTCCTGCAACATTTGTTTCAGTTATGTATCTGTTTGTACCTATATAACTGTACCTGATCACCATGAACTAATAAAATATCTCTTCTAGTGATTCTGTGGCCAAAAGTTGGAAAGTCATTGGTGGAGTTTGTCTTCCAGGCTGCACCCTGGAGGTCCACTTTGGAGTCTGTTCTTGAGTCCCATGGGTCTCTTCAGGACCTTTACCCTCCTCCTCAGCTCACCCCTAAATCCACATGCTCCCCAAAGGCCCTCCCTGCATTTTTTTTCTTCTTCTTGTGGTCCCTCTCTGCTCCTTTGAGGGGAATGGCATCAGTGATTGAATATGTTTAAAGCCACAACAGAAGCATTTTTTTCTTCTCCTCTTCCTCCTGCAGGCTCAACATAGCCCGCTTGACTCAAGGTTATGAAAAGCTTGAGATATTTTAGCAAAAATATTATTACCAAAATCTTATGCATGAACTAGTAATTTCTAATTATCTCCTGGAAAGGGATTTGAACAGCTTGATATAAATATGAACAAACTCAGTTTATAAGCCATAGACAGGAATAGCTACAACAAAATGGAATGAAAAGGCCTTCTCCTGGGGAGTGTGTGTGCTGGCATCTTTGACATCATGATGACTGCCAGGTGTGATGAAGAAAGTGACCCATAAAACTATGGTCTTCAATCATCAGCACCTAGTGGGGTATTTCATTAATTCAAACAACATTTATTGAACACCTATGAAATTCCAAGTGCTGTGCTAGGTGCTAAGTATACAACATAAAATCAGGAAACATGAATGCTTATTATTACTGGACAGAGAAGCAAAGTATGGTCTTTATTTTAATGCAGTCATATAGTTAAGTCATGGAAACTTGTTGAAGGGATTTACTAAATTGTGTGCTTGCTATATGAAGTCTTTTGGGGAATTACAAGCTTTGAAAGATCCCATTTGCTGGGCTATCAGTGGCTTTAAAAAAAAACATTTCACGGGAACCCTCGGAACTTGAAAAATGCAGGGAAAAGACTGGAACGTTGACACTTTGCTCAACTTGACATTTTGCTCACGCTTAAAACAGACATGTGGATTTAGCTGGTGACAATTTGAGACTCAGTTTATCTCTCCTTTCCAAAACTGCCTGAGCTTAATCGAAAATCATAGATTGGAAAGAACAGCAGAGTGAGCTAGCTGGCTGGGAATGAAGTCAGAATCTCAGAATAGATTCACAGACTTCGATGAGCACTATTCACACTTTACCCTTCCTCCGGCCACCTCTGCCACGTAACCATGGGGACACGAGCGTTTGCACACACCGGATGCATCACGATCCTACTGGGGGCAAAACTGATCTATGATATTCCTAAAAATTTGGGAAATACATGTCTCAGAACACTCCTGAACTTTCTTTTTATGATGCTAATTAAACTTTGGATTGGGTTGGCCAAAAAGTTTCTTTCAGATTTTTCCATATCACCTTACAGAAAAACCCAAACAAACTTTATTACCAACCCAATACAACATTTGAGTTTGTTTTATAACAATTACATTCCACCCTGGCTTGAGCAGAGAGTTGGTAGGTGTGGTATACCTGGAGTCAGACATGTACCTGACTCCACCTGATTTTCAAGGACTGCTCCCGAGGACAGGGCGACTGTCAAGTGAGATTCGAGGTCCTGGTGACCTGATCAAACTGAAAACATCACGCTCATCATCATTCCCTGTTATAGTGCTGATCACATTTTTTCTTGGTGATGTTGCCAAAATTCTATATTTTTAAGAACTGGCAGCTAATACCTAACAGTGCTATCAATAAAAATTCATGTGGCTTACTAACCTGAGGATACCAAACACATGGCCCAGTACTAAAAAATTTTGCAGCCCTTAATTTATATTTTGATAATTCTCAAAACTCCTCCTCCAGCTCCTGCGGCTGCTGCTGCTTAGTCACTCAGCCATGTCCGACTCTTTGCGATCCCGTGCGCTGTGGCCTGGCAGGCTCCTGTGTTCATGGGATTCTCCAAGCAAGGAAACTGGAGTGGGTTGCCATTACCCTCTCCAGGGAATCTTCCCAACCCCGGGATCGAATCTGGGTTTCCGGCACTGTAAGTGGATTCTTTACCTTCTGAGTCACCAGGGAAGCCCTCCACCTCCTCAGCAAATGCCTCTGTCTATTCTTCCTTGATATTCATTTCAAACTCCCCACACCCATCAAACTTTCATTCTGGATTCCAGTAGTCCAGAGTTGGATTGTGAAGAAGGCTGAGCGCCGAAGAATTGATGCTTTTGAACTGTGGTGTTGGACAAGACTCTTGAGAGTCCCTTGGACTGCAAGGAGATCCAACCAGTCCATTCTGAAGGAGATCAGCCCTGGGATTTCTTTGGAAGGAATGATGCTAAAGCTGAAACTCCAGTACTTGTGGCCACCTCATGCAAAGTTGACTCACTGGAAAAGACTCTGATGCTGGGAAGGATTGGGGGCAGGAGGAGAAGGGGACGACAGAGGATGAGATGGCTGGATGGCATCACTGACTTGATGGACGTGAGTCTGAGTGAACTCAGGGAGTTGGTGAGGGACAGAGAGGCCTGGAGTGCTGGGATTCATGGGGTCGCAAAGAGTCGGACACGACTGAGCGACTGATCTGATCTGATCTGAGAGATCAGCATCAAGCTGTTTGATCCATGCCAAGACTCTCAGGGTCATTCATTCAGCCCCAAAGTTAAGAGGTCATTAGGTTTTACAACGTGTCATAAATAAGTGCTAAATAATATTTCTTCTCCACTATCTCTCAGTGTCTCAAATATCTCAAAATGTTTCTCCATCCTAATCTTATCAGAGTTTCAGCCCTCAACCAAGGTTGTCAGCTATCTAACCACTCTCCAATCCCATATCATTTACAACCCGCTCTATACCCCCTACCCACCGTAACTTTCAAAATATAAATCTTGAAAACTATAAATGTCTTGCAGTGAAGATCTGACAGTCAGTCTATTGCTGACAAAGCCAAAGCCTTTTTATCTGTACTCTGTCTGCCTTTGTAGACCCCCACCCGTGGCTCCACCCGTGGTCCCATCCATGGGCCAGTTTTGGCCACATCAAACTACAAGCAGCACTACATCATCCCCGCTATTATCTCACAGTATTTCTTCTGCCTAGAACACCCTTCTTTTACTTCACTGATCCTCTAGGCAGCAGCCCATCCTTCACAACAGCCCTGACCTTCCCACTGCATCAGCGTAAATCATACCCTCCCGACACGAATGGAGCAATCCGAGGTCTGCGACTTGCTTTAAAGTCATGGGAGAAGGAGAGAGGAGTGGGAGCAGGTATAGACAAAACAAGATTGGCCATGACTGATAACTGTAGTGCTGCCATATGGGTATTTTTAAAAATATTCTCTCCACTTTGATAGTTGAAATTTTCCATTTAAGACATCTTTTTAAAAAGGGACTCTTACTTATTTACATGGTGATTGTCCCCAGGAAAATTTTAAAGTCCTTGAAAGCTGAATCTGGGTCTTATTTTTGCAACCTTGGCCAGGAACAACCAGGACAACACCTGACACTTACCAATTACATGAGAAATACCTATCAAGTATATGAATGAATGAAAGAGGAAGTGAAAGTGAAAGTTGCTTAGTCCTGTCTGACTCTTTAAGACCCCATGGACTATACAGTCCATGGAATTCTCCAAGCCAGAATATTGGGGTGGGTAGCCTTTCCCTTCTCCAGGGGATCTTCCCAACCCAGGGATCGAATCCAGGTCTCCTGCATTGCAGGCGGATTCTTTACCAGCTGAGCCACAAGGGAAACCCAAGAATACTGGAGTGGGTAGCCTATCCCTTCTCCAGGGGATCTTCCCGACCCAGGAATTGAACCAGGGTCTCCCGCCTTGCAGGTGGATTCTTTACGAACTGAGCTTTCATAGGGAAGCTCCCTATGAAAGAGGAAAGGAAGAAAAAAACGGAAATCAGTAAAATGATCTCTCCCTTTCCTGAGGGTGCCAGGTAACATTCAGTCGATAACATCCTGTCCTCTACACTGGCATTTTCACATATAATGGTGAGCTTTCACAGGCTCAGCCTCCCTGTCCCCACCAACTCAGAATAGCAATTCGGTTTAGTGAGCAAAACACTCAAACATGACAGATATCATTAGAAACACTGACAAATGAACTGGGTGAGAGGGTGGGTCACCTCCATAGGAACGCGCTCCGTTTCATGAGCACATTCATCAGTCCCATTAGTTCGTTAAGTCCAACAAAGTTAGCCTTAGGTACCCAACTAACACAATCAGCTATAACAAAATAGTACTATATTGTAATAGGTTTATAATGTTATAGTTTATATTATAAACTGACACAAATAATACATTAAAAAACACGCACAAAAATAAAGAAAGCATTTTTAATCATAGAGTACCTTGAAAAGTACAGTAGCACCAACTATATGACCACTGCTTCTACTCTTGCTTCCTGGCATTCTGGGCTTGAAATAAAGACACTGTACTACTGTGCTCTACACAGTACTGTATAGTAAAGTACAAAAGCTCAGCCAGTCACAGAGGATGCACGCACGTGACAATGTACACCTGATACGTGAACTACCCACCGTGACTGCACACGTGCATGCACGTTCACCTCTGTGAAAGTTCACCATGTGGAGGTTCATATGTAGGGACTTGCTGCAGTTCCTCTGATCAGAGACAGCCTAACCTGTCCCCAGAGGAAATGCTACAGAGGGTGACTGACAGGGCAGTGCAGAGATGAGGCAGGACAGGGGCCAAGAGACAGAAGGGAACCCAGTTTTCAAGATTCTTCATGTACAGGAATTAATGATTCCTAATAATCTCCACTTATTGCTGATAATTTTCAGTATGTTAAGGGTCATAGATCTGGGTGGAAACCAATGGAAATTTCTCACACTTAAAAGACAGGTGATAAAGTTTCTTGGTGCAATACCCTTAAGGTCTAAAGATTAAAGTCCCACATTCTTCTCATATCTTGACAGAAAAAGCAATTATGTGTTTGGAAACAAAGACAGTGCCTTATATAAAACGGCACGAAACACACCCAGAACTTGTCTGGCTGAAATCCTCTGCAGTCAGCTCCCAGTCAAAGAAGCCAGGAGGAAAACACACCTGGAATGCAACTGGTCCGGGTTTTGTAAGAAAGCAAATACCAGAGCAGTGCTGTGGCCACCGAAACAGGCACGTACCCTTCACAGGACTGAGTTATCATGAGCTGAAGATATAATTGTTTGCTCCTATTTACTGGAGACTATTTTAGGGCCCTTTGCTCATTTGACACCCACTGGGTGGATTCTTTCCAAAGTCAGGGAGAAACCAGTTCACTCCCTACCCTGGAAAAGCTCCCAGCGGTCCCCAAACAACCCTTCACTACACACCCAGCCCCCTCCAAGCACACTTCATGACTTAGTTTCTGCAATTTGCTCTTCCGACCAGTTCTTTATCTCCAGGACACTCACAATGGCCATCAGGGCACTAAGGGCTTCACTGAGGCCACCTTGGGAATGTGGGGTAAATGGAGAAAAATCTGGCTCCATCCTATACTGCACTGTGATCTGTCATGTACAGGTAAAATTGGATTTAAAGAATGTCAGCCTCACAAAATTATTCCCCTTGTTCCATGCACACACGTGAGTATTCATGTATCTACGTGTCTGTCCATCTACAAATGTAACCACATAAAATATGAATCGACATGACAGCCATACTTCTATTTCAATTTGCGGGGGAGACAAGTTCTTTCCCAGCTACATCATTTCCTCTCAAGACGAGCTCAATTTTCATCATAAGAGATTTTCATGTTCTCCAAGAATATAATGTGAAAATGCTCTGAAAAAGCATCGTAGGCACCCGGATGTGTTCTTACTCTTATTAGATTAAGAACATCTTGAAGTTGAGAGTGAAGATGATTTGCCTTGTACCACATTCCATACATGGTTACAGTATAAATCGACAGGCTTCTTATGAACTAAGAGAACAACAAAAATCTAAGATGAACTGACGTCATTCTACACCAAGCCAATCATCACAAGAATGAAAATATTCAACTTGCTCACAAGTTGAGAATTTACTAAAGTCACCATTGGCTTTTTCATGACACCCACAGTTTAAATTTCTAACATGTACTTTTTTGAAAGAGCAACTCACTTTGTCAAAGAATTAACATTTTCCCTCACGTTTGTCAGAATGGCCATCATCAAAAACAACGCAAGTGACAAGTCCCAGCAAGAATGTGGAGAAAAAGAAAGCTTCATACACTGTTGGTAGGAGTGTAAACTGGTGTACCCACTGTAAACACACACACACATATGGTTTCCTCAAAAAATTAAAAGTAGAACCACCATATGATCCAGCAACTCCACTCCTGGGTATATTTATGAAAGAAACAAAAACACAAATTCGAAAACATACATGCACCCAAATGTTCATGGCAGCACTACTTACAGATGCCAAGACATGGAAGCAAAGTGTCCATCAACAGATGAATGCATAAAAAAATGTGGTCGATATTATACATAACAATGGAATACTCAGTTCAGTTCAGTTGCTCAGTCATGTCCAACTCTTTGCGACCCCATGAATTGCAGTACGCCAGGCCTCCCTGTCCATCACCAACTCCTGGAGTTTACCCAAACTCATGTCCATTGAGTCGGTGATGCCATCCAACCATCTCATCCTCTGTCATCCCCTTCTCCTCCTGCCCCCAATCCCTCCCAGCATCAGGGTCTTTTCCAATGAGTCAACTCTTCGCATGAGGTGGCCAAAGTATTGGAGCTTCAGCTTCAGCATCAGTCCTTCCAATGAACACCCAGAACTGGTCTCCTTTAGGATGGACTGGTTGGATCTCCTTGCAGTCCAAGGGACTCTCAAAAGTCTTCTCCAACACCACAGTTCAAAAGCATCAATTCTTAGGTGCTCAGCTTTCTTCACAGTCCAACTCTCACATCCATACATGACCACTGGAAAAATCATAGCCTTTACTAGACGGACCTTTGTTGGCAAAGTAATGTCTCTGCTTTTCAATATGCTATCGAGGTTGGTCATAACTTTCCTTCCAAGGAGTAAGCGTCTTAAGTTCATGGCTGCAGTCACCATCTGCAGTGATTTTGGAGCCCCAAAAAACGAAGTCTGACACTGTTTCCCCATCTACTTCCCACAAAGTGATGGGACCAGATGCCATGATCTTAGTTTTCTGAATGTTGAGCTTTAAGCCAATTTTTCACTCTCCTCTTTCACTTTCATCAAGAGGCTTTTTAGTTCCTCTTCACTTTCTGCCATAAGGGTGGTGTCATCTGCATATCTCTCAGCCATTAAAAAAGGATGAAATAATGCCATTTGCAACTGTCATGCTAAGTAAAGTAAGTCAGAAAGAGAAAGACAAATAGCATATGATATCACTTATATATGGAATCTAAAAATACAATGAACTAGCGAATATAATAACAAAAGGAAGCCGTCAACAGCAACACCACCCTGAACATGCCCAGTCTCATTTGATCTTGGAAGCTAAGCAGGGTTGGGCCTGGTTAGTACTTGCATGGGAGAAAAAGAAGCAAAGTTAGATATACAGAACAAACTTGTGGGTACCAGTGGGGAGAGGGGAAGGAGGAGGAGCAATGTAGATGTAGGGGATTAAGAGGTATAAATTATTAGGTATAAAATAAGCTACAATGGTATATTGTACAATATGGGGAATATAGCCACATTTTATAATAACTATAAATACAGTATAACTTAAAAAATTGTGAATCACTATTTGTACCCATAACTTACATAATACTATATATCAACTATACTTCAATCTAAAAAAAAAGAACTAACATTTTAATCTACTCATCAATGAAATCTAAAGTTCCCCAGACCAGCATTTGCTTCTCACGGGGCCCCCTCATGTTTATCCATGATCTTGGATTTACAGAGCAATACTCCCACTAAAGAAAATGAACGTTAAAACACGTACCACCTCCCACACTTTTCTATGCTTCTCAGTTGCTGTATTAAAAAGGGGGGCAATTTCACTTTCTTCTCTGTGATGTGGACAGGACACCTTTTGAAGTGTTTTTGCCCCAGTGTGGGAGGGGAACGCCCATAAGGAAAATCATATGTGCTCTCAGACTTCTTAAAGGGCTGCCCGGCTTTAAGATGCTGATTCATCAGAATGGGCTGCACTTTTTCCATTCATGAAGCACAGCAATTTAACAGTCGTGTTTTATTTTTCTGGGAAATCAATTACTGGGTGGCCTCCTTTCACCCCTGTGCACCCTCAAAACACAGCAGTTGGAGAGATGCCATTAGGACCCAGGCAGATCTTGTGTCTCTGCTCCAAAGCCCTACTCAGACTCCCCTCTTTCTCAGAGTAAAGGCCTCCATCCTCCATAAACTGAAAGACCCTCCCCATCTGTGCCTCTGACCAGCGCCTCTCTCCTGCCTCTCCCAGGCTCACTGTCCCCCGGGATTATGTAATAAACCTCATGACTCCTCCGTACTCCAAATCCACCAGCTCCAGCCAGGACATCGAACTTGCTCCTCCCTCTGCCTGTTGTGTTCTTCCCACGGTTATGTGCTAAGTCGCTTCAGTCGTCTCTCTGTGTGACCCCTGGGACTGTAGCTCACCACACTCCTCTGTCCATGGGATTCTCCAGGCAAGAATACTGGAGGGGGCTGTCTTTCCTTCTCCAGGGGATCTTCCCGACCCAGGCAGGGATCGAACTCACCCTCTCCTGCATTGGCGGTGGATTCTTTACCACTAGCGCCCCCTGGGAAGCCCCCTTCCCAGGATTACCTACCCTCATCTCCTGCAGAGGTGACTCCAACCCCCTCTTCTCAAGGGACATCCTAACTGCCATGGCAGCCTCCCTCCCCTGTACATACAACCTCTAACCCCATTCTCTGCCTTATCTTTCTCCTTACCACTTTTCAGCATCTAAATTAGCTTGTGTGACACATCTTTTCCAGTCTCTTTCTCCTGACTAAAGTGTAAGGTCCATAAGGGCAGAGATTTTCCCCTGAGCTTTGTTCATCGTTCAGTATTGAAGGCAGTGCCTAGAAGACTCTCAATATAAATCTGCTGAATGAATGAATGCATGAAATAAAATGACAACCCACTAGCACTGTACTAAGCACTACACTCAAGCCCTGGGAAAGATGGATATAAACAATTCATATAATGCTCTATGTTTTAACTTTTTCTTTTCCCCTAAGCAACACATTTACTCCTCCGCCCTCTGATTTAAAAGTCACTGGCAAGGTTTAGCTTCTTAAACACCCAGAACTTCATCACAACTTAAAAGGCCAATATTAGGTATACTGATGCCCTTTGTAGGTACATCATCCTGTCCTCTTTGTAAGGTTTCAAAAGAAACAAATGGAATATGCAGTTCAAGGTGCTAATTACATCAGCTTATTAAAAACAAACTCCCAAGACGTGCTAGTTCTAACACTTAGCACTTTTCTGTTTACGGAGTTTATTAGTTTCATACACGTGAGAAAGTCAAACATAGTGAACGTAAGATTGCAAAACAGCCAGTACCAAAGGAAAATGCTTTCCATTCACACGGACAGGCCTTTTAAAGAACTGGCTCTACTGTGCAAATTTGAAAATGAAAGCACATGGCAGTAAACAGGTTTTTACATGCCAGTGTTTCTGAATTCGTGGTAGGCTGATGTTTCTGCTTCTTTACGTACTGGGTTGGCCAAAAAGTTCGTTCGGGTTTTACCCAAATGAACTTTTTGGCCAACCTAATAATATGCGATTTAAACAATCTCATACAATCAGAAAAGAAGTATTTGCAGTATTCCACACTGTAAAAACAAGTGAGGACTTCATTTGGTAAGAACTTTAAATGGAGCATAAACACTGGATCACTGAGCTGTACGCTTGAAACTAATACTGTACATCAGGGTTTCCCTTATGTCTCAGCTGGTAAAGAATCTGCCTGCAATGGGGAGACCTGGGTTCAATCCCTGGGCTTGGAAGATCCCCTGGAGAAGGGAAAGGCTACCCACTCCAGTATTCTGGCCTGGAGAATTCCATGGACTGTATAGTCCATGGGGTCACAAAGTATAAATTAACTATAAAGTAAGAAAAAAAAGAAAAAATTTTCAAAAAAGTTAAGAGAAAAATAAAAGGTTAAAACCTACCAAAAAAAAAAAAAAGAGTGAGGACCGTTTCAAGACATTCTGTATATCCAGGTCATAAATGACCTAGTTTAATAATGCCAAATCATTTGGTTATATTAGATTCACAGAGAAAGTTCTGTGAGCAGCTGCTGCCGCTGCTGTTTAGTCACTAAGTTGTGTCCACCTCTTTGTAACCACATGGACTATAGCCCGCCATGCTCCTCTGGCCATGAGATTTCCCAGCCAAGAATGCTGGGGTCAGTAGCTATTTCCTCCTCCAGGGCATCTTCCCTACTCAGGGATCAAGCCTGCACCCACTGCACTGGCAGATGATTCTTTACCAAGGAGCCACCTAGGAAAAATCTGAGATGGAAACATCTCAGCCCATCACACTCAAATAAGAAGAACTTGAAGATGAGTGTCTGGGACTAACATTTCAAAACTTTTCACAGACTACTTCTGTATGAATTTGTTCCTGAGTCCAAATCTTGCCAACTATCTTTAGATCTCTGATGATAGCAAAAACACCCACCTGTTGGATTTTATCCATGTTCCACAATTTCTTTTTCAATAAAGGATGTCCAGATAAACTTAAAAGACCACAGAATACTCTGTCTAGAAGGAGACATTTGAGAGATCACTTGATCTTTCCCTACATCCTTTCCTCACCTCCACCTTCCATTTACAAAAAGAAAAATGCTATTTGTTACTTAACAAATTTTTTTATCTATGTTTGTGTAGGTTTTTCTTGGTTTGCTTTTGTTTGCAGTTTCCTTTCCCATTTTTGTCAAGGGAAGAACCAATACGGTGCAATGATTAAGATCCTAGGTTCTGATCTCAAAAAAGCAAATTACTACATTTCTTTGTGCCCCAGAATGGAGGTATCTGCCTATAGGACAATATTGCCAAATAAAGAAGAGCATCTGTGCAGTGCATTCAGAACTCAGCGACTTCTCTTAGCAGTAACAGCTGCCACTTGTGCTCACAACATTATGGAATACCATGAAGTTTCCCCATCTGTTTCCCATGAAGTGATGGGACCCGATGCCATGATCTTCGTTTTCTGAATGTTGAGCTTTAAGCCAACTTTTTCACTCTCCTCTTTCACTTTCACCAAAGAGGCTTTTTAGTTCCTCTTCACTTTCTGCCATAAGGGTGGTGTCATCTGCATATATGAGGTTATTGACACTTCTTCCGGCAATCTTGATTCCAGCTTGTGCTTCTTCCAGCCCAGCACTTCTCATGATGTACTCTGCATAGAAGTTAAATAAGCAGGGTGACAATATACAGCCTTGACGTACTCCTTTTCCTATTTGGAACCAGTCTGTTGTTCCATGTCCAGTTCTAACTGTTGCTTCCTGACCTGCATATAAGTTTCTCAAGAGGCAGGTCAAGTGGTCTGGTATTCCCATCTCTTTCAGAATTTTCCACAGTTTGTTGTGATCCACACAGTCAAAGGCTTTGGCATAGTCAATAAAGCAGAAATAGATGTTTTTCTGGAACTCTTTTGCTTTTTCCATGATCCAGCAGATGTTGGCAATTTGATCTCTGGTTCCTCTGCCTTTTCTAAAACCAGCTTGAACATCAAGAAGTTCACGGTTCATGTATTGCTGAAGCCTGGCTTGGAGAATTTTGAGCATTACTTTATTAGCATGTGAGATGAGTGCAATTGTGCGGTAGTTTGAGCATTCTTTGGCATTGCCTTTCTTTGGGATTGGAATGAAAACTGACATTTTCCAGTCCTGTGGCCACTGCTGAGTTTTCCAAATATACAGGTATTTATAAATATATATATACGTATAAATCTATCTATATATAGGTATATAGCCATATACATAGACAGGATACACATCTACATTATATGTCAGTATTCTCACATGTTATTTACTTAAAACATTCAAGACAATGTAGGTTTTACTGACTCCACCATACCAATGAGAACAGATACTCAGGGAGGTGACAAATGTGTCCATTTGTCACATAGCTCATGAAGCACAGACCCAGGCTTCAAACCCACACCTGTTTACCCCAAAACCTGACTTCACCATTTTAGTAGTGTGGACTTACAGCAGTTCGGTATGTTAACAAATCTTAGCTAACCTTGCTGCTGCTGCTGCTAAGCTGCTTCAGTCATGTCCGACTCTGTGCGACCCCATAGACGGCAGCCCACCAGGCCCCCCTGTCCCTGGGATTCTCCAGGCAAGAACACTGGAGTGGGTTGCCATTTCCTTCTCCAATGCATGAAAGTGAAAAGTGAAATTGAAGTCGCTCAGTCGTGTCCGACTCTTAGCGACCCCATGGACTGCGGCCCACCAGGGTCCTCCGTCCATGGGATGTTCCAGGCAAGAGTACTGGAGTGGGGTGCCATTGCCTTACTGCTTATCTAAATTATAAAGTCATCTATTAAGGCCTTCCACAGAAGGCTCCCCTCCATTATATTTTTAAATAAAAGTGACAGCTAGTTATCTTGACGCCCAAGCTACACACACAGGTGTACGGCTAAATCATCCTTCCAACCACAATTGAGGAAGCCCATCCCTGGGTGCTTGGCCAGGCCAAATGAAGTCATACATCATCCAAGCCATCCTTTCTGTCCGAGGCCGGGATCACAGCTCAGCACTGGAGGGACCACTTGTGGCCCTGTGGGGAAAGCTGAGGCCTGGAGACCCTGACTGTGGCTCTAGTGGCCTCTGAAGGTGTCCCCTGCCAAGCTCTTTACCCCAGTTCTTCATGCTGGAGCATGAAATAGCAAACCGGAGCTGGGTGCCCGGGGGGCAGAAACTCAGTGTCTTCCCACCAACTCCCCTCTCCCAAGTCTGAGCGGGAGCACTGGAAAGGGTGGGTCCAGACACAGATCGGGGCCTGACCTCAGCGCAGAGCCTGGAGGGCAGAGGGGGCTGCGATCATCACATCCTGGTCAGTCCCGGCCCGCCCTCTGCCAGGACAGCTTCCTGAGGAAATCCTGCTGGCTACAGAGAAACGGGTGGCCCAGGCCAAGGATGTAAACAGGAGTGGTGTGCTTTGTTCTGTGTCCCTGCACACTCGAGCAGGGCCTTGGCTCCACAGCTTTTGGGGCAGCAGCACCACTGAAGGGCCAAGGCTGAGCAATGCCTCGGATGACTAGGACTTACAAGTCAGAATGGGCATGGCTTCACGCAACTGTTTTAAGACTGACGTGATCTCTCCTATGCTTTAAGCCTAAGAAAGAATTTGGTTGTTTTAGTTGCGACCAACTCTGCGCGACCCCAGGGACTGCAGCCTGCCAGGCTCCTCTGTCCATGGGATTCTTCAGGCAAGAGTACTGGAGTGGGTTGTCATTTCCTTCTCCAGGAGAATCTTCCCAACGCAGGGACCGAACCCGCGTTTCTTATGTCTCCTGTATTGGCAGATGAGTTCTTTACCAACTTACACCACTTGGGAAGCCCCTGACCCTTACATGATACCTAACCTCACTCGACCTCATCTGTAAAATGGGGTGATAATGCCAGCACCTGCATCTCATCTCATCTCAACAGCAGTGTGACAAGATGAAAAGCAATAACCCCCGATGGCATTTAGCATAGTGCCTGTCACACAGCAGATGCTCAGTAACAATCTTAGCCAGTATTCAGGTTCAGTTCAGTTCAGTCGCTCAGTCGTGTCCAACTCTTTGAGACCCCATGGGCTGCAGCACACCAGGCTTCCCTGTCCATCACCAATGATTGGAGCCTAGCTAGTATTACAAGCACCAAAATTAGAGAATTAATTGTCTAAACAAAGCCCAGGGATGCCACTATCTGTAAAGTCTTTATTTTTATGAACAGTAACACAGAGGTATTTGAGGGTTTTGGGGTTTTTTTTGAGACATTTAATTAAGTTTGGCAATTATTTCCCCACTAAGGCTCTTATACATGAAGTTTCATGTAAATATTATTTGGAATCAGACTTTTGAATACCAGAGACTGCATTTATGCTATGGTTTATACCAACTAGAGATAGCAGCCTGGGAAAAAAGCTCTTCCCCTTGCCATCAACAATCATTTGGATGGTGGAATCTGCCTCTTCCAGGCGTGAATTCTCCCACCACCACAGGGTCTGATGTGGGGGTCTGGTTTCTCAAGAAGCTGAGAACAGTCCTGTCTGCCCACGTGGGTCAGCTGAGCACAGGGGACTCCAGCCAAATGACATCTTACAATAGTGAGCTTGCAGCTTTTCGTCACTGTGCTTCCTGAGAGAAGCAATGAGGTCAGTGTGAAAATACGTCTAATCTTAGAAGTCAACACAAGGTCATCACACGGGAAGCGGGAGAGGGAACACTGAAGGCCTTTTCTAATTGATCAGATGAGAAATTTGGGATTTGGAAATTTCAAGAAAACTGAGAAGACCGATCGGGGCCCTACGTTTAAAAAGTTTTGGAGTTCCATGGTGGTCCAGTGGCTAAGACTCTTCGCTCTCAACGCAGGAGGTCAGCTTATGAAAACTGCCAGAAACACTCTACTTTTGGATGGGAAGGTGGGTGATAGTGTGTGGGGTGGGGGATGGAGGGTTGGGGCGACCCCTGTATTGAAATTGTGTTCCCTTCACATTTCACTGTTACTATTTTGCAGTGTTTGTTGCTGTCAAAACTCCTGGAAACAATACTCACCCAATCACTTTGTCAGCAAGCCTTTCATGCACAGATAGAGCCACCAGCCAGAAGGGACTCTCACCTCGACCTTGCACCAAGAGAACCTTCCTTTCGGCCTTGAGTCTCTTCCTGCCCCAACTACAGCAATTTCTGGTTTTATATTCTTCTTAGATAGTGAATCACAAACTCTAAGCATGCTCAGGACAGCCAACTTTTGCATTTTTAACATCATATCACATTAATGAGGTTTCTTAAACCCTTTTCTACCCATTGCTGAGCTTGATTTTAAATTACTGATTCTTCTGTCAGTTTTTGAAGGGACTGCACTTTGTTCCAAGCGCTTACTCCACTGACTTCCCCCAGCCCTGGGGTGAGTCTGTTTTCAGAAGAAGTGGCAGCTGGGGGCCATCTCTGAAAATTTCTGGAGCCCTCTTCCTTTGGGACCGTGAATCATCTTCCTTCTCAGTCTCAGCTTTAAAATTTCCCTTTTCCTCTGCAAATCAGAAGTTTCTTAATAGGATGTCTACTGGGCTGTGTAATAGTCTCCAAAGGGAAGTGATGAAGGTTTTGGCTTGAATCATTGAACTAGTGTTGGAAATGTAATCTATGATCATGTACTATGGGGAGCAGTCCATCACTAACAGGATGGGCTACAGATGATATAGGAAATTTAATTTTTCTAGCTATCCATTTTTATTGTACTTTACAAAGAACAGTTCTCTCAAAGCATTTATTCTGAACAATTGGTGGGAATTAAAACTAATTTATCCCAGGGTCTAAACCTTTTAGGATGAAAATCCCGTAAGATTTTAACTAAAATGTTCAGCAAAAAAGTCACGGAGATTAAAATAAAACACACTATATATTGTTTCCATTTTCTCCATACTTCCATTCCTGACCCTCAGCAATTCCATAAGGAATGGTTTCTGACTCCTCAAATTGGGCGTCATAGCTAAGATACTACAGCAGTTGACACTGGCTCAGAGACCAGGAGAGCAGAGTGGTGTAAGGAGAAGCTTCAAGTGGAGGTAACATTTTCATCCAGAAACCTCCATCGGTTAAGTTCAGTTTAGTTGCTCAGTCGTGTCCAGCTCTTTGCCACCCCATGGACTGCAGCACACCAGGCCTCCCTGTCCATCACCAACTCCCGGAGTTTATTCAGACTTGTGCCCATTGAGTTGGTGATGCCATCCAGCCATCTCATCCCCTGTCTTCCCCTTCTCCTCCTGCCAGAAGCCTCTGTCACTCCTCTCCCAACACAGTCCCTGTGGGACACCATCATTCATCTCCCTCTGAAGGACAGAGGGCAGAAAACACAATGGGTGAGCCCAAAGGGTGAAACATGACCTGATATTTACAAATATCACCACTAACATTCCTGGGGCCACGTAGACGCAATCCCCCCCAAAACCCTTTGCCAGATTCTCTGACCCTTCTCCCCACCCCGAGCTCATTGGCCCCCACCTAGAATGACAGTCTGTTTTGTCTCTGCACCCTCTCCCAACTTCTCTTCAGGGTAATGGTTGAGATGGGGGCAGGGACAAGGAAGTGTTGTCCTCTTTGGAGGAGTCATTCAATTCTACCACTGCAGAGCAAAGAGGGAAGGTATTATATATAGTCTCTTCCTGACTAGATATACAGAGAGAGAGAGTAATAATAATGGTGAGAAGAGGGAAAAGTTGAAGGAACTGGCCTGAGGGTTTATTTAATGGGAACTTGGGGTACAAGGCAATTTCCCATCCATTTCATTCCTCGGCTCATCAGATGGGAAATGCTGGACCTTCACCAAGCAAACACCTCCTTCGACTCTGGCCCTGTTTTCACTCCCTAGCACTTGGAAGAGGGACAGAGGAACCTGTCTTCCTCATCCCTGGTGGAGTCCACCCAAACCCAATCAGCGTTTGTTGCACAGGTGTCTGTGCTGCCCACGTCAGTTTCTTACTGAAGCTCACTGCTTCTCTACCTTGTCAACTTTCCTTCTCCTCCCGGTCAAGGTGTTGGTCCTTGCAAAGTATTAAAACTAGAAGAAGTTTTGCTTTCTTTATACCTGCCTCCTCTTCCCAGCAGCTGCTCCCCTACACACCCAGCACACCCACCTGGATCAGCTTCCTAGGGCTGCTGCATTCCAAAGTACCCAAAACTGGGTGACTTAGAAACAGTGTCTCACAGTTCTAGAAGCGGGAAGTCCCAAATCAAGGTTTCACATGTTCCCTCTGAAACCTGTAGGGGAATCCTTCTTTGCCTCTTCCTAGCTTGCAGTGTTTTGTCAGCAATCTTTGACATTCCATGGCTTAATAGACACATCACTGTCATCCTCTATTTTCATGAACTTCTCTCTGTCTACATGGGTCTTCACAGCATCTCCCCTCTGTGGATGCCTTTGTGTCCAAATTTCCCCACTTTGGATTAGAGCCCACTCTCAACAACCTCATCTTAACCTGATTAAACCTGCAAAGACCCTAATTTCAAATAAGGCTGCATTCTGAGATTAAGACTGAGGGTCCAGACTTTAACACATCTTCTTTGGGGGGATACAATTCAACCCACACCACCACTTCACAGGACTATAGGGACAATGGAATGAGATAATGCATGAAAAGAGCTTAGCAGAATGTTTGGCACGTAGTACATGATCAATCAGTCAATCTACATCAGCTGCCAACAACATTATTGCTCTTATTACTAGTATCTTTTTGCTCCATAGCAGCTTTGCTAAAATGGCATTAAAAACAAGTCTTTACAGCAGTCAGGTTTGAAAGAATGTTCCAACTACATCACAAAAATATAACCTCCAAATTCCTTGAGGGAGAAAAAAAAATTACAATGGTTGACTGGGTAACAAACTGTAAAATGTTCTTTGTTCTATCCAGTGAGTTCTGAAGCTTCAAGGAAGCGAGGAATGTAGAGCTGTGTAGGAATCAATAAAGGAAGTCCTCCAAAGAATCTGCTGACAACTGAATTTCTAAGCTCCTTTGGTTTGCAGGAAAAAAAAAATTTGATTCTATCTGCATGCTCTCTCTACACTGCCACAAAGAACATAGGCTTTTATTTTTAAAATAATAGTTTACAGCAGGGTAATAGGACAGCAGACACACAAAGCATTAGAAAACCAGAAGCCAAAGAACCAATTAATTGACTGCTAATGGTCTAAGAAGTAGTGCCTTAAAAATACAAGAAAAAAAGGTGATCACTTTTAGTTTTAAAAGATATTTCAGTGTTGGCTATAACCCCAGTTGTACAGTGGTGACTATTAATCACCTCCAAGACACTGCTGCAGCACCAGCATGCTTTTCTCTGCACTAAGAAAACTTGTTTTGATTCAGATCTTCAGGGGACACCAGAAGGTAGCCTGCCACTGACCCCAGCCCTCATTCATTTTGCTAAGTCACTTTTCTACCAAAACAACATTTGGAAACTTATCAGCACCTGCTGCCAACCACATTGCATAATTCAGGACTGACTTATCTTGACCTAACTAGCAAATTCAGGATTTAAACCAATCTTGCTTTGGCTTGTTCACTTGGTATCTGGCTGATCCTCTGGAGAACCATCTATAACCAGCGCCCTCGAGCAACTCTCACCCAGGATTTTCTTCTTTATATGTGAGAACTTGAAACAGAATGCCCTGAAACTTGTCTGCAAGTAAGTCAACAGGTATACAAATGAACAGTGTGTGTCTTTTTAAAAATCTTGATTTTAAAAAATATATACAGACAAATCTAGTATCATAAAACCAAACTGCAGCTTGAAAAACTTGCTTGAAAAAGTTTTGCAGCTTGAAAAACTTTTTGGCTGACAACAGGAGTCTGTGAAAGTGGATCTTCCTGTTTTCCACAGTAGAAGAACAAACTGGAAGTCATGAGAACTAAACTTTGGCTTTTCTAGAATTCGTGGCAAGCTGGTAACAATGAGCCACCAGATGTCTGTGCTTCTCTCTGCCTCCTCAGAAGACACGAGCCTGCAGTCTTGAGTGTTTGCCACACTGACCCACAATATAGCATTCATGACCTCAGGGACCAGGCAACCTGGATGGAAAATGGGCAAACGCTGACCGGGCATCACCTTCTGGCTTTCCCTCCAAACTCAGATCAAAGAATAGTGGAGTCCACAACCAGCTCGGTCAGGTTGACTTCAGAGAAGCATTTGAAAATATTTGCAAAGATATAACTTCAGTGTTTCACCTTTATTTCACAGATCAAATAGATGAACTTAGAGGCCTAGAATGTGCAGAAGCCACAATCAGAAATTGCTGAATTATGGGTATTGAAGTTCGGGCAGTGAAATGTCAGTGTGTTTGAAAAGAAAACCAGGAATCCTGGATTACTCACCGACTAGCGAATTGTGGTTGCCAACAAACTGGGTTTCTAGTAGCTGTAAGGGCATTAAACCAGCCGATGCATGTAAGGACACACTATGAAACCTAAGGAGTTACATGCCTATGTAAGTATTATCACCTAATCTCCATGAGCAGTACTTAGAGTAAGGGATGTGACTTGCTGAAAAATCTCCTGATGCTTAAGGAGTATATTCATTCTACTTGACTCTCCTCAGGTTCCTATGGAAGCTCTTCTACCTGGAAGAGATCCTGTTTTCTAAAGACACAAGCTCTGGGATGTGCAGTCTTTCAGTGACCTGACAAGCTGAGGAGTTCTTTGACACAGAATGAGGGGGTTACCAGCGGACGTTCTGGTGTGTTGAAATAGTACATAATTCTCTGCTAGTGCTAAAGTAACATCACATAGATTTCATTGTATCTTTCATGTATCTTTTGACACCTATTTACTTTATTGCTCATTGCATAGCCTCCATTTCATAATATCTTAATCAGGGCAAATCACTACCATGCACCAGTGTTATGAGAGGCTTTCATTAAGTCATCACCTGGATACCACATGTTACGTAAGTAGAAGCAAAATGCTGCAGAAGCAGTAACGACCTTTCCCCAGCAGACTATGTCCTAAGGCTCCATTTTTTGTGGAAAGTTCTCAGTAAAATTGTATTTCATGATAAAATCTGCTTTAAAAATGATGTCTTATCTTTCCAACATAAAATTGTTCATCTTTATAGACTTTCTCAAAGTTTCACGTTTTCTATAAATGCATAATGAAGTCATTCCCTAAATTAAAATGTACCTAAGTGGCATATTATCTAATAATGATTAATAATAATAACAGTCTTCCTTGAAGCACAAAGAATCTCATTTTCTATCAAGTTCACACTGATAATGTGTCTGCAGGTTGCTCTGGGCTCTGGTGGGGACACTACCATATGATGCTTTTATAAATTCTTGATTGGAGATGGAAAACCAAGATGTAAAAACACAGAATGAATGCTTAGCAACCTGGGCAAAAACAGTGGTTAAATCAACAAAACCCTGGGGAAATATTTCACAAAAACATTTCAAGATACTCAAAGTAGATTTAGTACAGTTACATGGGTCCAGAACTCAAAAAATAAAATCATTAGTTAAGTGGATATTTTTCATATTTTACACATTTCTAAGAAGTCAACTATCAAAAAGATCTCATGCTATTCTGCCACTTAGTCACAAGGAGAACTGAAAAATAGCAATCTGTACAACCATTTAAGCTGAAAATATGTTTTCATTACAAATACCTTCCTGCCTCCAGAAAACCCTTCTTATTCACAAGTCCCATACATTCTCTCTCTTAAGTACACGTAACATTTTTAACACCAGTTTCCTAAAGTGAAACATGAAGTTTAATACTTTGAAATAATTTATGCATTTGTTTTTAAATTTTGTATTCTAAAAAGGACATTTGGCAAACATTAAAAACATTAAATCATCAAAAAAAAAGTTAAATTAAAACAAATTAAATCAATAGTTAATATCAATCCTAAATTGAACATGTGGTATCAGACCACCCCTCCACTTAAAGATGAGCGTGAAGAGAAATTAATTCACACTCCAACTAAACATTTACCTATTAACAGCTAATAATAAATAACATTTATGATCTGCTTCCCATATGCCATGCACAGTTCTAGGGACTGAATTAATCTGACCAGACCCAATGATGTAAGTGGCTATCGTCCTCATTTTACTGATGAGGAAACCTAGGCACAGAACAGTTAAGGAGCTTGCTTAGGTCACGAAATGCTGAAGCCAAGCTCTAAAGCCACTCTGAACTGCTTCCTTTGCTCTTTATTCCCCTACAAAACAAACTTTCAGTTTTCTAAGAGGTGTTCAAACAATTTTTTCTTGTTTCTAAATGTGCTTATCCTGTTCCTCTTCTCTTGATAAAACAAACAAAAAAATCTAATTATATTGTATTATGACTTCATCGTTTAGTAGCTTCAAACTCACAGCAAAATTAAAGGAAACATAGATTTTCAATATGTCTCCTGCCCCCAAACATGCATAGCCTCCCTCATTATCAGTAGCCCCTACAATTACGTTGTGACTTAAAAGAAATAGATAGTTGGTCTTCTTCCCAGTCCTGGCACAGGGCTCCTAACTCTTGAATTTGGAATGATAGGAGCATCTTGTGTCATTCATTAGGGGTCCCTTCAGAGGCATCTGAATTTTTGTTAATGAGGTGACTTAGGCTGGGGCTCCTAGAGAGTCTCGGAATGGAGCTGGCCACCAAGAAGACCAAGTGATTAGAAACTAGGAACTTGCAGTCTTATCTCATTCTCGGTATCCTGGAAGGGAAGCGGGGCTAGAGATTGAGTGCAGTAACCAAAGGCCAATCCTGCCTATATAATGAAGCCTCCATAAAAACCTAAAAGGACAGAGTTCAGAGAGCTGCTGGACTGGTGACTACATGGATATTCAAGGAGAGAGGTGCCCGAGGTGCCCGAAAGAACATGGAAGTGAAACAGGAGAGAAGGGAGCAGGGCACAATCTTTGAAAGAATGACACAGCCGGAGGACACAACATCAACTGATTAGAATCAAAAGGGTCCAAGATGGCAGACAAGTCAACTTCAGCTAGACCTTGGTCCTCAGTATACGCTCACTGTAACACATCAGCAATTGCCAGGACAGTTCCAAGGCCGATCAGCAAAGCCAAAAAGTGGGCAGTGGCTCAATTTCTGGAAATCTCCATGCTTTCCCCAAAAAAGGTTGGAATAATCCTTCCACTCATTTGCTTGCTAAGTCGCTTCAATCGTGTCCGACTCTGTGCGACGCCATAGACAGCAACCCACCAGGCTCCCCTGTCCCTGGGATTCTCCAGGCAATAACACTGGAGTGGGATGCCATTTCCTTCTCCATCCACTCATTTACCCAGCCCATAAAAATTAACCATGCCACAATTTAGGGCCCACTCACCCTCTGCAATGGCCCACACTCTGTGGACTATGTTTCTCTCTGAATAAATCCACTTCTTACCAATCACTTTGTTTCTCACTGAATTCCTTCTGTGCAAAGACACAAAGGAACATGTGAGTAATTCTAATTAAAAGATTATTGGGTCAAGTCCCAAGCAGGGTTTTGACTGGGTTCGAGTCCTAGCCGCGTGGGTTAGAGTCCCAAACTGGGTTTTGGCTGTGTTCAAGTCCTGGCCTTGTGGGTCCGAGTCCTGGTACACGGGTCAAGTCCCAGCCTGAGGTCAACGGTTTCAGAAGCTCTACCCTCTCCCCACATACTAACCCTAAGCAAGGTTCTTCCAACTGGCTGTTCCTAAGTTATATCTCTTTATAATCCCATAATCCAGTAAGTAAAAACTGGTTGATTTAGCAAGTAAATTGGGTTTCCCAAGTTCTGAGTGCTGCTCTAGCAAACTAATGGAACCCAGTAGCCAGCCAATCGAAACCACACATAACAATCTGGACTTGCGATTGGCAACTGTAATAGGGGCAGTCTTTGGGACTGAGCTAGTAGATAGCAAGACCTAACACTAGCAGAAAAATGTCAGATTTGAATTAAATTTGTGGGAAACTCAGTGTCCACTGAAAATCTGAGAATTGCTTGGGGTATTGAAATAAATCCATCAGACACATTAGAGTGGTGAGTACATTTGTTACAACCTACGTTGTCACAGCATAATCACCCCAAATCCAAAGCATGCAACATGATTCACTCTTGCTGTTGAACATCATTATAAAAATTCTCCAAGCTCCACCTCTTCATCCGTCCCTTCCCCCAACCCTGGCAACCACTGATCTTTTCAATGTCTCCATAGTCTTGCCTTTTCCAAACTGTCATATAGTCAGAATCAAAAATCTTCTCGGATTGGTTTCTTTCACTTAGTCATAAGCATTTAGGGTTCTTCCACATCTGTTAATGGCTTGATAGCTCATTTGTTTTTATCCCTAGATAATTTCCACCAAGCTTTACTTGTCCATTCACCTACTGAAAGACATTTTGGTTGGTTCCAGGTTTGGGCAATTATGAATAAAGTTGCTATAAATAGATGTATGCAGTTTTTTGTGTGGAGGACCTAAGTTTTCACTTTCTTTGGGCAAACACCAAGGAGTGCAATTGCTGGACTGGATGGTGAGAATAAGACTTAGTTTTGTAAGAAACCACCAAATGGTCTTCCAAAGTGGCTGTACCATTTTTCATTCTCACCAGCAGTGAACAAGAGTTTCAGTTGTTCCTCATCTTCTTCAGCATTTGATGTGGTCAGTGTTCCAGACTCTGGCAATTGTTATAGGTGTGCAGGGGTATCTCACTACTGTTTTGCTTAAAAAAAAATTTTTAACCCTGCATATTTTCAAACAAGGACACTTGTATAATTGTTAACGTTTTATCTCATGTCTGTGCTCAGTCATGTCCAACTCTTTGCGACCACGTGGACTGTAGCCCACAAGGCTCCTCTATCCGTGAAATTCTTCAGGCAAAAATACTGGAGTGGGCTGCCATTTCCTACTCCAGGAAGTGGATCTTTCTGATCCAGGAATTGAAACTGTGTCTCCTGCATTGCCTGCATTAGCAGGAGATTCTGTACCATGGTGCCACCTGGAAGCCCTCATACTACAAGACTCCATTTTAGCCAAAAGGCCAAGAAGCAGTTATCTTATAACGATAACTTTAAATCCTTTAAAGTTATAAAGAGTCCTTTAAACCCTCTGAAAATGAATGTAAGCCTATAGCAAAGATACTTATTCTTAAACTAGAATATACCTTTCTTCTTAATAACAAATAATATTGAAACACTCAATTTTTAAGAGTGCCCAAAAAAGCATAAAAACATTTTTTACCTCGAGTGTGAAAAAAATGTGTTGGTTGATAAGAAGTCTTAGGCAAAAGTCATCAAGTCCACAAAATTAGGATACATTTTGAAAGTAACCAAGATTAAGGATACACACTAAACTAAAAAAAAAAAGTTTTTCTTCTGCCCTTCAATAATACTTTTAGTTAAGATTACAATTATAGGCATTATTTTTCTTTCACTTTTAATTCCACTTTCAAATCTTCAAACCAGGACAGAAAATGAAGCCGTAACAGGCGCAGAGTGATGTGTGGACACACTGGACCTTCCTCATTCACTGCTTGCTGTAAAACCAAACAAGCAGTGGATGAAGCAACAGAACCAACCATGAACCAAATCTGCATCACAGACACCAAGGAGAGCTGCCAAGTATCTCTATGGACACACAGAACTAAACTCTATAGAGCAATCATTATAAACGCAAACGTATCCGTGTTTGCACCAATCAGCTTAGAAAGTTGAAAAACAAGAGGAAGTCCCTTCAGAAAAGAAAGAATACGGGTTGCAGAGAGGTTCTGTCTCTAAGATACTCCAATGCCTGAGTCTCCAGCCTCCGTGCCGGATTCTCTATTACAGGACTTGACAAGCAAGAAAAAATACAAGCTAAGTTATCTCCAGGAAGCATCTCAACTCATAAAGAATTAATGCTATCCAGTGAAACATCTTATGAAACAAAAGGGGGGACACTAGGCAGCTGGCTAGGAGCAAAGCTAACGACCGGCAGACCCACACATTCCAGGTGTCCTGACCAAATTAAGTTAATTAGCAAATTAGTATACGTTTATTTGAGAAACAATTCCAAGTCATCATAAAAATACATTTTATCTCAAAATTAGTCTGAAGGTTTACTGCTTATAGTCTTACACTGGTATTAAAAGGTACAGTTAATTCTTAGAGCTTTAGCCTCTACACATCTAAATTCATTATTTTGAAATCAATTTTATTCCTACCCTAAAAAAGAATGTGTGTAAACTATGGATAAACTCATCATATAATAGCGGGATTATGATGGTTAAGTCTGAAGCATCAAGTATTCTTCGACCCAAGTGTTTCAGTGGTAAAGAATCCACTTGCCAATGCAAGAGACTCAGGTTCAAGCTCTGGGTAGGGAAGATCTCCTGGAGAAGGAAATGACAACCAGTTCTTACCTGAAAAATCCCATGGACAGAGGAGCCTGGCGGGCTACAAGTCCATGAGGCCGCAAAGAGTCAGACAGGACTGAGCATATACACGTGACATGCCACACTGAGCATTTCCCTCTCTTTCACTGTCCTTTAGAATTAGCTTTTAAAAGATGGAATTAAAGATCCTTCAGTTATAGCATTGTGTGTGTAGTTATAAATAATAAATCTCCTTTTTAAGGAAACAAATCATTCACTCCCAAGCAAAGACAGGTAAGCAGATATGTGTACACGTAGATATGTCAAGATAGACAATTTTTCTTTAGAATGAAAAAGTTACAGCACTACAACATCTCTAAAAATCTCTCGCATTAACCCAGCCTACTCTTGAGCGGAAAAGAATTTATCAAAAGTAAGTTATCAGGAGCAATCCTTGACTACTTACAGAGGAAAATATTGAGATGAATAGAAGCCGGATGATAGATAAACTCGTACATTTCACAAACGTTTAACCTCTCATCTTCTCTTGCCTAGACCACTAGTCTTCTTCCAAATTCATCACCAACTCATCACCCACAGAAGTCACATTTCTAGAAAGTGATCATGTCACATGTCAGTTTAAAATTCTGCAATGGCTTCTCATTGGAGCCTACAGAATGATGCCAGCTACCTCAGCTCTCACTACCCAGTACCCACCTCAGTGTGCTGTGCTCTCCCGTCTCTTTTCCCCTCAGCTCTCTCCAGAAGGCCCTTCCTCCCTTCTTTCCTCCTTAGCCCTCACTGGGGAACACCTCTCAAGGGAAACCTACTCACTGCCAGGACCCAAGGTGGAAGGCATCTCTGGGACTGACCTGCCTGCACCAGCACCATGGCTGACCACCCCCCACCCCCGACTCTGTACTCCAGCCTCCTTGGAGCACTCTACACACTGCACCACACAACTAGGTATTTAAGGAAGGAGCGGTGGATGCTGTTTGTCCTTCTGGAAGCCAAGGGTATGTGCAGTTAGTACTTAGCTTAAAAACGTAAGCAGAAAGATTGACAGTCCATTTGCTGTTGTTCAGTCACTAAGTCATGTCCAACTCTTTGAGACCCCATGGACTGCAGCATGCCAGGCTTCCCTGTCCATCACCAACTCCGAGAGCTTGCTCAGACTCATGTCCATCGAGTTGGTGATGCCATCCAACCATCTCATCCTCTGTCGTCCCCTTCTCCTCCTGCCTTTAATCTTTCCCAGAATCAGGGTCTTTTCTAAATAGTTGGCTCTTTGCATCAGGTGGCCAAAGGATTGGAGCTTCAGCTTCAGCATCAGTCCTTCTAATGAATATTCAGGACTGATTTCCTTTAGGATTGACAGGTTTGATCTCCTTGCAATCCAAGGGACTCTCAAGAGTCTTCTCCAACACCACAGTTCGAAAGCATCAATTCTTTGGCCTTTGTTCGGAGAAAGCAATGGCACCCCACTCCAGTACTCTTGCCTGAAAATCCCATGGATGGAGGAGCCTGGTGGGCTACACAGTCCATGGGGTCGCTAAGAGTCAGACACGACTGAGCGACTTCACTTTCATTTTTCACTCTCATGCATTGGAGAAGGAAATGGCAACCCACTCCAGTGTTCTTGCCTGGAGAATCCCAGGGACGGGGGAGCCTGGTGGGCTGCCGTCTATGGGGTCGCACAGAGTCGGACACGACTGAAGTGACTTAGCAGTAGCAGCAGCCTTTGTTACGGTACAACTCTCACATCCATACACGACTGCTGGAAAAACCATACCTTTGACTATATGGACCTTTGTTGCCAAAGTGCTGTATCTGCTTTTGAAGAGGCTGTCTAGTTTTGTCATCGGTTTTCTTCCAATACTCAATAAGTGTCCCAGTAGAGATGTGAAAGAATGAACTATAAAACTGCAACTGTGAGTTAATTTCCAGGAAGTAACAGGGGATTCAAATCCCAGCTCCCCTGTTCACTATCTGTGTGATTCAGGATGTGCACATTTAACTCCACTGCAAAATGGGGACAACACTGCTCAACGGTGGCAATGAGAAGACCAAGTAAGTACAGGAAGGGCCCCGCCCACCATTGGGATTCAGTCCCTCTCCCAACACGGTGACAGTCTCTGGTCAGAAGCTGGAGTCAAGGATGGTGAAAAGGATGCAGAACAAGCCAGGTGGAAGGGGTAAAATGTTTCAAGGTAGAGAGCGGCAAAGAAAGCATGAAAGCAAGATGCTGGAAGACTGGGAATATGCACTGTGACTTTAGTGCCAGGGCCTCTTTTTTTAAAAAAAATGATCATTTTATTTATTTATTTGGCTCTGCTGGGTCTTAGTTGCTACACCCAAACTCTCAGTTGTGACATGCGGGATCTAGTTTTCTGAATAGGGATCCAGGGATGGAACCTGGGTCCCCTGCATTGGGAGTTCAGAGTCTTAGCCACTGGACCACTAGGGAAGTCCCCAGGGGTCTTTTTTGATAGCAAATAAGGGCCCCAGCCAGAATTATAAGGCTTAACTCTGTCTTTGGCAGATAATTGAAAATTGAGAGGTCTGAGCTCTGGCCCCTACTCTGCTGCCGGAAGCCCTCCCATTCCTATCTAAATGAAGGAGTTGAGGGCTCCTGTCCAGGGTCTCTTTTAGTCAGTGCCTCCTGATACATCACCCTGCAATTTCTCTACTTATGAAAAAGCCATAGGCTTTCCGCTGCCTAACAGGAACATAAAATCAAGATGAAGTCAGAATACTTGACACTAGGGCTGACGCTCAGATTCCAAGACCTAAAATTAAGTCATTAGCTAAAGGGCTTACGGTAAGACACCACCCAACAATATGTAAATTACACACTGTTCGGTACAAAGGAGTTTGCATTTCAAAAGCCCCCTAGGGATCTCACAGGCCTCTTCCCTCCCCCACACTTAAATACAGAGTGAAGGAGAATCTTTTAAAGAAAGAGGACTTTAGTAATCAGCAAGATACAATAAACCTAGCAGACAACCTAAAGAGTTTATTTATTATGTTTATTAACTTAAATAAACCTACTACACTTTTCTGTAGCCTGCATAGGAACTAGAAGAGGGGAAGGTCATCTGTGTAGAGTTTGTCTACACAATGGATATTTTCTAAGCATTGCTAGGAAATGGGTGTAAATTGTAGCAACACAGCAGGGAAATGTAAGGTCTGGGGGAGGTGCATCTTGCAGGATCTAGCAAACAATAGTTACTTACTAACTCCCTTCCTCTCCCTTCCCAGCAAAGGAGTCTTGAATGCCTGCTTCTTCCAATTGGAGGAAAACTTTATGAACCGTCACAATTTACCAAATGGATACTTGGGGCTGAAAATATGATCCACCTCTTCTAATAACCTCAACAATTCCTACTCTTAAAAAAAAAAAAAATCTAGGCTCCCCCACCCCAAAATAGAAAATGGAATGTTTTGTCTGTAACCAGGGGGACAGAGGATGAGATGGTTAGATGGAGTCGTCAACGCAACGGTCCTGAGTCTGAGCAACCCCGGGAGGTAGTGAAGGACACGGAAACCTGGTGTGCGGCAGTCCGTGGGGTCTCAAAGCGTCGGACATTACTGAGCAACTGAATAACAAGAAGGGAGTAAAAATAAAAGTAAACCCCCAGAGGATTCTAACTGGTTCTGTACATCTCAACAGAAGTCTAAGAATGTCATCCTGAAAGGTGTCAGGTTTTGCAAACCCAAGCAGACCATACGTTGCCGAGTTAGAGAACAGAACAGAGTATCTGACTAGAAGACCACGGTTTAATTGCTCAGGGTTTACAAATACTTTCCAATTTGCCGATACGCTTTCAGTGAAAGTGCCAGGATTTGAGTTTGCACACTGGAACTGTCCAAGTGGTAGATTCAGCATAAAGAAAATTTATTCTTCATAAAGGCACCCCATTATAAGCCAGGGCATGAGTGTACAGAACTATATTTTGAAGTGGCTCCTGCACTTCAGAGTACAAGCTTTTTTCCTTTTTCACTCAACAAAATCATGTTCTCAGCAGCCAGTCAGTAAGTCCCAAGCCCTGGAGGTAGAAAATTGAGTAAAATACGGACCATGCCCTCTAGGCCTGCACAATCCATAGTAAGTAGGGGTTCCCTATTATATATTCACTTGTTAGCATTTTATTCATGCCAGTACTCTCATTTTCATGCCATAAATTATACTGTTACTTCTCTAAATAAGCGTTTTGTTAACAACTATCTAAAAGCAACTAGTTGGTGCTGAACTGTGCAGGACTGAATTAATTTGAATGCAAAATGTGCCCTAATGAACTCAAACAACCACCCTGTATTTACTGAGATCAATGCCTCTGGGGTAACACCCTCCCCTGGGTCAGAACCAACAAAATCTACTGGGGGTCGGGGTGGGGGGGGGTCGGGGTTCGGGGCTGGGGGGTCCGGGCTGGGGGGTGGGGAGGAGGGGAACGGGAGACAGATGGTGAGTGTTCCTTGTTATACTGCCCCTTCTGGAAAGGGGAGCTGTGCTCATTCAATTAAAAACCCTAATAGGCTTTGAAGTTCATATTTTTACACTGAGAAGAATCTAAAAAATAAAAGTAGCAACTGTGCCTGAAATCTGCTAAGTATGATGCTTGGATGTATAATTCCCCTTCTACCTCTTACTCCCCTCCGAAGTTCTCTAATAAAAAAGTGAAAGTCCCTCAGTCCTGTCTGACTTTGAGATTCTCCAGGCCAGAATACTGCAGGGAGTAGCCTTTCCTTTCTCCAGGAGATCTTCTCAACCCAGGGATCGAACCCAGGTCTCCCACATTGCAGGTGGATTCTTCACCAGCTGAGCCACAAGGGAAGCCCACGAATACTGGAGTGGGTAGCCTATCCCTTCTCCAGGGAATCTTCCCGACCCAGGAATCGAACACAGGGATGCAGGAATCTCCTGCACTGCAGGCAGATTCTTTACCACCTGAGCTATCAGGTAAAAGAATCTTCCAAATTTGTTGCTATTGTTTAGTCGCTAAGTCGTGTCCAACTCTATAGCGACCCCAAGGACTGTAGCCTGCCAGGCCCCTCTGTCCATGGTATTTCCAGGCAATAATACTCGAGTGGGTTTCCATTTCCTTCTCCAGGGGATCTTCCGGACCCAGGGATAGAACTTGAGTCTCCTGCATTGGCAGGCGGATTCTTTACCACAGGTCCACAAACTTCCAAATCACCTTTGCCTACAATACCAGATGTAATCACATTTCTACTAAGTTGATCTGGGACAGTTAACTATGGAGCATCATGGCAACATGCTCCTGACTGGTGGAAGTCAGAAACCTGGGGTCCAGCTTGACATTGCCTCTAACAAGGTATTCAATGCCCAAGTCACTTCGTCCATCTAGGCTGAGAGATGATTGTAAAATCCTGTATTTTAAATACAAAATGAAGAAAATGGTGTCTTTTATCTCTGTAAGAACAGACAAAGTCTGACGTCAGTTTTGTGTCATGATATATTTTTCCAAAGATAGTTTCTTACAAACACTTGGATGATAGCATCCTCAACACAGAATAAAGATCCTTTTCCCCTAGTGACTTCTCATAGGCCCGTACAGAGGAGAGGTAAGCTGTGTCCTCTGCGTCTGCCTTTTGCCTAAGGAACAATCTTGATGCCCAAGATTTACAGGAAAAGAAGATCTTATAAAAGACGGGAAAGCAGGAGTGAACACTACCTGTTTAGGACAACCGTAACCGTCTTTCAGCCTCACATAGAACTAAATATTAGCTCTGTAAGAAGCACATATTTTCTTTTCTCCTGCATCGGCCTTTTGAATAACAGGTTTGGGCTTTTTGAGCCCCACCCCGTCTTCTAACTCAGCCAAAGAACACTCTGCTACGACTGACCCAACAGTGCTGGAATCTGCCAGGGAAGGGAGAGTCACTCTTCAGAAAGTGCTCCATGCCACCCCCACCCCCAAACGACCCTGAGCCCACACTTCAATATAAGTGAGCCCCTCCAAGCCTTCCCTCCCCAGCCCACACCCTACTAAAAGATGCAAACCAATTTTCTCAGTGACTGAAAATTTAGAGTGAGACCTAAGCAAGAAATAGCAAGATAAGCTTCTGCTGGATGAACTTAAAATACAGTCTATCACCACAATTTTTATATATGTTCATTGAGTTTTCTGGAATTTCACTGAAGGCCCGTATTCATCGGTAATGTTCAGAAAAGGCAAATAGCATAACTTGAAGTGTTTCTCAATATATATTTTTAAAATATTGGAGCGCCCTTGTGAGACGGCCCACACTCTGTCTATGGAGTGTGTATTTCCCTGAACAAATCTGCTTTCAAAAAATAAGTAAAATAAAATATCAGAGAGTGAGAAGAGCAGGTAGAAATCTTTGACCAACCTTCCCTGGCTCTCGGCATAGGAATAATCATTAATACCAAAGGACACCTAAAGATGGAATAACTGGGACTTTTAGGATCTCTGGAAAGATGAGCCACAAGATTATTTGCAAGAAAAAAAAAATAGACAGCCATTACTTATTGTTGTTCAATTGCTCAGTGTATCCAAGTCTTTGCGACCCCATGGACTGCAGCATGCCAGGCTTCCGTGTCCTTCACTGTTTCCCTGAGTTTGCTCACTTACCTCTGCCGCCCTCTTCTATTAACACTAGTATGCTGAGCACTAGCTATATATCAACTTAGCTAAATCTCAGAAAATCCAAGAAGCAGATCTTCTTTGCTTCACTTTTCAGGTGATGAAATAGAACATCAGTGCAGCTGGGTACCTTGGCCATGCAGTCAGTCAATAGGAGGGCTGGGATCTGAATCCAGGCTCACTCACTACAAAGCCCAAGAGCTGAATCACTGCGGTAAAAATGGTTTCATCATTCCCAAAGAGCTTCTTTCAACAAACTACACCTCCTTCTATTAAAAAAAAAAAAAAAATCTCCAAGTAAATACAGAGCCTCTTCCAATTGGCTTCCACAACAGCCAATTCCAAATCTTTACATTGAAGTTGACTTTTTATATGTGGAGTAAGATGCCAGGCTTACTTTATGTGTGGAGTAAGGTGCCTGACCTACCACACATCTTATTCTAGTCTACCTGCCTCTCCACAGCTCCATCGAAGCAAATCTACTAATTCCTCAAGGCACTGAACCCTGAACAAGTTAAAGCTTCATCTTCCATGCCTAAAAACTATTTTTCAGAAATTATGCCAAATCCAGGGGCGGGTTTAGTTACTGGACATTTCAAAATACATGACAATACAGATTTAGCAAAATAAGCCCTATTGTTTTTAGCCCCAAACACATAACAAATATCCTGCAATTCTACAAATTGAAAACTGCAGAGTATGTTAGTTAACTTGTTGTGGTTCTGAGCAAGGAGGTAATTGTTTTCCTCTCCTGCTCAGACAACAAATAAACATCAGTAAAATCAGCCTCTTCCCAAATCCACAGCAGCCAAACACGGTTTATTTACATCCAGTCTTTTGAAAGACTCTTCCTCTTTTTCCACACCAACTTCTCAGCAGGTGTCCCAGATTACACTGTGCAACACCACACCCGATTGTTTAAAACATCTATCTTTGATCTGATCTGTGGCTGGTTATTTTTTAATTAGGTTTTTGAAATCCTAAACCTTGTGAATTTAACCCCTTAAGAACTAGAGCCGGAGAAGGACGACCCCCAAGGGGTGGGCTGGCCGAGTCAGCGAGCGCGCAGGAACGCGAGGTCCCCCAGAGGCTGCCCTGCTCCGGGGAGACCCACGACCTGCCCTCCCCGCGCCTCCAGGTAACTCACCAGGATGCCCATCACGTCGGTCCAGAGCCGGGAGAACGCCTCGGACATGCCCGCGCCCACCTCGGGCTCCGAAGCGGGCTCGGGTTCCGGCTCGGGCGCCGCGCCGGCGGCTCCCGCGTCTTGCTCCATGGCCGGGTCCCCGGGGCACCCTGGCCCCGCAGCCGCGCGCGCCCGGCCCCGGGAGCCGGTCCCCGCCCGCCGCGTCACCACCGAGCCGCGCCCCCGCGCCGCATCCCCCGCGGCCCGGGGCTCCGACCCGGCGGGGGCCCCCCGGGGCAGGCGGCCGCTCCTCGGCTCTAGGTGGCTGCGGGCCGCGCGACTGACAAGTCCGGAAACTTTCCCAGCCCCGGCTCGGCTCGGCGGCGGGGCAGCAGGAGGCAAAGTTCGCACCACTGAGTTTACCCGCGGGGAACTCTGGCGGCCCCAGCAGCGATGCACGCCGCTGCAAAGGCGTCTCTTCCTGCGGCCGGGACCGACTAACTGGGCACGCGACTCAGTGCTTCCAGAACGTCTGGGCACGGCCCCGCCGGGTGACCGAGCTGCCTCGGGAACTTGGAGGGAACTCCCCGGCCCCCTCTCTTCAAAATGAGCTCTTCCAGCTCCACATGACTCTCTCCCCTCGACGCTAAAGAAAGCGTTTAGCAACAAAAGGTGCTCTGATGTCAGGCTCTTTGCATGGAAATGAGCCACAGACAGGAGAACAAATCGCCTGTTGAAAGAGCGGCCGCTTGCAGCCTCCCGCCTGCACAAGTTTCCAATCACGCCATTCACCGACACAGTCTTGGTCCCAGAAACTCGAGAAAGTTAATCTTTAAGCGAGTCCTACCCAAGAGTTCCCAAGCAGTGAGTCTCACAACGCACACCTCGCCCCTCCCGAAGTCAAGCGACCTCAGGAATTACAACTCTCTGCCTCTGGCAGCCGAGACTTGGAAAAACAAGTGTGAAAGCTTGGGCACGAGCCATTGTTTGGCTCGTGTTTATGATGTTTATTACGAGTGGGGACATTTTGGTTCTCGGATGCCGGCAATGCCCTGCATCGCTAGGGGTTTCAGCGCTTTAGGGGAAATGCGCCTTGGGTTTTAATGGTTTCTTTAATGTAAGGACCGGCGTGGGGTGGGCGAGGGGGGAGGCGGATTTTCAAAAGGAAGTGCTATGGTTGTAACCAGTAAGCCAGCACACTTGGGGCCCCGTGTATGTTTTTCTAAGGACAAAATCCATGACGGATTTATTTTATGAGGGAAATAGCCCTATAGAGGTGTTTCTCCTTTTGTGATTGTTTCCTTAAAAACCACTCAACTTTCCCTGGGAGATGATGATCCACACTGGATTGGGTGATTGATCACTTTGTGAAGCAGTTCAGCAACCAGAAGGAACCGCCTCTCTGTTAAAGGACTGCTCTGTTAAAGGAGTGCTTCAAAAACCCAAGTGAGACGCCCCTCGGAGAGAGTCCTCCCTGGGGCACCTCCCTGGTGTTTTTGCTTTTTTTTTCCTTCTGGGTCCACATAAAAGAAGAGGCAAAAGAGCAAGTCCTTGAAATCCCTTCCCTCGAGCATTAATTACCAAAATCCAATAAATGAAGAGCCCTTAGAGGAAAGTTCAAAATTGGAAGAGAAAAAAAAAAAAAACTTTTCCAAAGGTAATTAAATTTATAAGCATAATCCCCAATGACAATATTTTTGAAAGGAAAGAAAAGGAATGAGAAAGCTCTCCCTTGATAGTCAGAAGGCATTGTGCTGAAATGGAGTGCTGGGCGCAGAGTCAGTATGACCAAGCCTCTTGCTTTCCTGGGTTGATGCTGGTGCCAGGTGTGTGTTCTAAAATTCTGCGAATCCAAATAAATTCATTAAAGCAGTGCTGGGCTTTTTAAAATTATCATCATCATCACCTCTATAAAGACATGAAAATAAGTAAATGATGAAAAAAGGTAAATAACCATTGAATTGATTTTATGTATATTTAAGAATTTCAATGTGAGAGTTGGACTATGAAGAAGGCTGAGCGCCGAAGAATTGATGCTTTTGAACTGTGGTATTGGAGAAGACTCTTGAGAGTCCCTTGGACTGCAAGGAGATCCAACCAGTCCATTCTGAAGGAGATCAGCCCTTGGATTTCTTTGGAAGGAATGATGCTAAAGCTGAAACTCCAGTACTTTGGGCACCTCATGCGAAGAGTTGACTCATTGGAAAAGACTCTGATGCTGGGAGGGATTGGGGGCAGGAGGAGAAGGGGACGACAGAGGATGAGATGGCTGGATGGCATCACTGACTCGATGGATGTGAGTCTGAGTGAACTCCGGGAGTTGGTGATGGACAGGGAAGCCTGGCGTGCTGCAACTCATGGGGTCGCAAAGAGTCGGACACGACTGAGTGACTTATCTGATCTGATCTGAGCCATGTGTTACCTTACTCAGTGGGCTTCCCTGGTGGCTTCCCTGGTTAAGAATCTACCTGCCTATGCAGGATCCGAGACTGGGGTTCGATCCCTGGGTTGGGAAGATCCCCTGGTGTAGGAAATGGCTACCCACTCCAGTATCCTTGCCTGGGAAATTCCATAAACAGAGGAGCCTGGTGGGCTACAGTCCATGTGGTCACAGAGTCAGACATGACTTACCGACTAAACAACAACATCCTACTTAATCCAAGAAAATACAAAGGACAGTGCTGCTTCTACTGGGGCTGCATAAACACATTATGGCAAGGGACTGAGCATGAAACCAAACAAGAAGGATGGTGGGAGCATGAGTCTCCAGTGCCAAGAATGAGTCTTTCTTCCTGACTCATCAGAGGACCTGAGGGCAAAGCAATGAACTTTTCTGCATTTCTATTTCCCCATCCTAGATGAAGCAAGGCCACACTAATTGCCACCTACCTCCTCAGAGGTGATATTACATTTCAGGATCATCTAAAGATAGGTATTATTTAGCAACAGCAGAAACATATCTCAATACAATTAAATCTTAGCCATCATTTTGGCAATCAGAGAATCAAGCTACCCTAGATATTTGAGGTCCTTTTCCTGGTGCTCCCTAATAAATGGATAGGGAAATAAATAACACATTTGAGGAGGAATGTTGGTACCTGTAATTTTGCTGTCTTTACATAAATATGAAATTCTGAGCAGTCATTTTTATTCTTATAGAACACAATTTTTTTTGACATTTGAAAAATGAAGCTGAACTTTTTCACGGATCAACTTCATGAAGCTTCTACTCAAAATGATTCTTATTACTTCTCCCAAATTGAGCCTTTTCTCCACAGCCAATTCTTCCAAAATAATTCCTTCAAGGGCTTTTTAACAAAATATAAAGAATAATCAGCAACATCATGATCATGATCATATTATTTCAGAGTCCCCTAGGGTACCATTCACAAAGAGCTTTTTATAATAGAATTATACCCCCCATGAGGGTGGAAAAGGGCCTTTAAGATGACCTGGATCAAATCCCTCATATTGAAGATGAAGAAATAGGCTCTGGAGAATTTGAATGATCACTCCAAGTAAACCAATGGAGCAGACTCAAAATCAGATGACTTCAGTACTTTTAAAAATTCTTTCATCTACACTGTAATGTATTTGATTCCCACAAAGCTCTGTAAGGTGGGCAAGTGTAGATTCGCCATTAAAGATGGGACATGGAAAGTATCCACCGACTCGACGGACATGAGTTTGAGCAGGTTCCGAGAGTTGCTGGTGGACAGGGAAGCCTGGTGTGCTGCAGTCCATGGGGTCGCAAAGAGTTGGACACAACTTAGTGACTGAACTGAACACATAGGAATCCTTTTGTCTTTCCATCAAGGCTCTCCCTCATCCAACTCACTGGAATTGTTACAACACTGGTAAGTGAATTCCAAGGACAGAAAGGGACCTAGAACAAGATTTTTTAGACATCTAGTAGAGACCCAAAAGTGGACTGAAATCAGTTCTCTGTGTTCTGATAAATGTTTATTGCAATGAACTATTAGAATGCATTGAATGAAAGCAAATACTGGAAATACACCTATCCCAATAAGTGTTATTTCTTGGAAAATTAGCCTCAGTCGTTGTTTAGTCGCTAAGTCGTGTCTGACTCTTGCAACCCTATGGACTGTAGCTCGCCAGGTATCTCTGTCCATGGGATTTTCCAGGCAAGAACATTGCCATTTCGTTCTCCAGGTGAACTTCCCAAGCCAGGAATCAAAGCTGAGTCTCCTGCATTGTCAGACAGATTCTTTACCACTGAGCCACTTGGGAAGCCCAAATCTCAGTCATACAGCTGCACAATGCATGGAGCACAGAAGTCCATACATACACACAGACACATATAAATGCACATACTGGACTGCTTTGTGAAAAAGTGGTTCTGACTATGTGGCAGGATTACAGATTTAAAAGCCAGTAGTCTAGAAGTTACAAGGTGTTGCCTGCAGCCATAGTTAGGACATCTTTTTTTTTTTTTTTTTCCATGATTTTGATTTGGATCCTCAACTAGCAACATTTAAAAAATTTATTTATTTTTATTTATTGGCTGTGCTGGGTCTCCACTGCTGCGTGTAGGCTTTCCCTATTTGCAGCAAGTGGGGGCTCCTCTCGTTGCTGTGCTTAGGCTTCTCATTGCAGTGGCTTCTCTGTTGCAGAGCACAGGCTCTAGGTGCATCGGCTTCAACAGTTTCGACGTATGGCCTTAGTTGCCCTGCAGAGTGTGGGATCTTCTCGGATCAGAGATCAAACCCATGTTCCCTGCAATGGCAGGCAGATTCTTAACCATTGGGCCACCAGGACATGATGCCTGGCAGTGAAGGTAGAGTTTGGCAGCAGCACAAATATAATGGATTCAGGACAGAGTTGAGTTTGAATTTCACTCAGGTTTCTATAAGATATTGGGCAAGTTATTTATCTCATTTGTAAAGTGGGAGAATTCAGCTATTTAATACAGCAGCTATGAGGTTGTATGTGAATGTGCAGGTAGTAACTCTATGAATTAGAGCTTTCTCTCCCTTTTCCCTCCTCTTGCCCTCCACCTACCCACTCATACCATGAGGTTTATATCTATAAAATGCCCTTGTCCATACCTGTCTGTTGGATCACATTATAAAAATGCTAAGTTTTCTAGTACTTGCAAAAAAGAATTCCTAGCCCTGGAGTGTGGCTGCTGAGTAAAAGGTCTGGGAGGCAGAGTGGAGTGATAAGGACTATTCAATTTTGAAAGTAAAAATAGCAATAACAGCAGTACTAATGTTATTTACTGAAAATCAACTTTATGTCAAGCACTGTGATTGACATTTTTAAAATAGTTTATTTAAACTTTAAATAGAATTTGTGACTTCTCACTACAATCCGTCCATCCCACCCTGCTCACATTCTATTACATCCATCCACTGGTTCAAGCTACCAACTTCAAGAGACATGATTGATTCCTTCCCACCTCACCATCACTCCCTTCTAACCATGAACAAGCCCTGTGGACCCTACTTCCTAAATATATGCCGAGTTCATCCACTTCTCTCTGTCTCTACTACCACCTTAGTTCATACTAGCTCCATCTTTTAGACTACTTTATTTGGATCAGTGCTTCTCAAAGTGTGAACTCAAGAAGAAAAGCAATAGCATAACCTAATTTGTTGGAAATGCAAATTTCCAGGCCCCAGCCCCCAGGTCTACAGAGCCAGACACAGTGATCAGCAGTTTAACAAGCCCCCCCAGGTGATTGTGATATCTACACAAATTTGAGAGCCGCTAGGAACTTGGGACTGTCAGAATAAGGAAAGGAACACATTGCCAAGGGAAGGTAAAATTTTAAAATATAATCTATTGAAAAACTAAACCAGTGGATGGCTTTTAAAATTAGTTGGTAAAAGAAACCATCATGAGATATGTGAATGGAGTTCCCCAAATCAGATACTCAGAGACATTTAAGGACAGACAATAAAATGTTACATGTATTTATTGGAATAAACTGTATTATCCATAAGAATAGCACATGTTCTAGGAACACAGCTTCATTCAAACCTTATTTTTTATTTCATTGTTATTAATTTTTTTTTTTTAACTTTTCAGCCATGCTACAAGGCATGCAGGATCTTAGTTCCCTGACCGGATTGAACCCATGGCCTCTGCAATGGAAGCATGGAGTCTTAACCATTGGACTGCCAGGGAAGTCCCCAAATACTTGTTACTTTTTAAAGGTAACACATTTTCTACAGAAAAAAAAAAGAGAGAGAGATTAAGCAGATGTTAAATCCAAAAGATTATAAATAGTCTAATTTATTTTTTTACCATACTGCCTTTTGAAATTGATCTATGAAAATAGATAAGCTCATTTACTTTTTGCCTACGGTCAGCAACGCTCTCTGGCACTCCAACGCTGGGCATTCCACAATGCTTCGGGGGTGGGGGGACTAACTTCAAGGAAATACTGAAATTCAAAAACATTTTTCTGCTTGACAATCGCAAACACATTTTTTCCACAACTACCTTAAAAGTGAGCCAAATCCTTGCTAAAGCATTACCTGTTTAAAAGTCTTCATCTTGGAGTATTTGGTAAGAGAGATGGAGAAAAGAACTAAGAGCAAACTAAAAAGAAAAATTAAAACCAAGTGAAGACAGCCCAAACAGGCTGTGGAGAGAAGGTAAATAAACAAAATGATGATTCAGAGCTATAAATACTTTTCTCTGAAATCTCTTCTCCCACTCTGATAAGCAAGGTTACCAGCCTAGCCAGTTAGGTTTTCCTCTGTGTTGATGCTCTGTAAACACCAAGGTTTTGCCTGGGAATTATTCCTCCAGATAGATACTGTAACCGATATTTCATTTTGCATAGTTGGGTCAGACAAGATGATTTGTAAACCCATTCGTAATTCTGAAACATGAGGATTCTGAACTATTCAGTAATACATATTATAGACAAGAAGAAAAAGACTCTGAGTGGGCTGGTTCTGGTGTGTGCATGTTAGTGGCTCGGTTGTGTCTGACTCTTTGTGATCCCACAGACTGTAGCCCACCAGGCTCTTCTGTCCGTGGAATTCTCCAGGCAAGAATACTGGAATGGGTAGCCATTCCCTTCTCCAGGAGATCGTCCCGACCCAGATATCAACCTGGGCCTCTTGCATTGCAGGCAAATTCTTTACCATCTGAGCTACCAGTGAAGCCCTTCCAACACTGAATTCACAATGTTTAAGGCAAAGAATCCAAAGACTTCAACTCACCATGAAACAACTTCTGAATTAACACGGGAGCAGTATCACCTGTGGGGAGCTGTGAGATTCTCTGAGAGCTACCTGACACTGAAAAGCAGAAAAAAAGGAAGCATGGAGAGCGAATGGTCTGTAGAATCATACTCCCTGCTATTTATCTTTTAACTTAGGAGAGTGTAAGAAAAAAAAAAAAAGGAATGTGTTAATAAGGGACCAGAGACTATGTTAAATATTTCCAAATTATGCAAGGGAAGTCTTAAAAAGCACAGCTGGGAAGTATCATCCACCAAACAAATTGCTTCATCAGTCTTGTGTATTTTATAAACTTTACCCAAAGCCTACTTGGCTGTCTCTATTGCTTAAACGTGGTCATGAAAAATATTTTTTCATTCCCCATTACTTTCAAAGGCTCCAATTAAGACTATGGCCTTGCTTCGTTGAAGTGCTATGTTATATACATAGAACAAAAGATTCTCACTCACAAAATCAATCCCAGAAACCACAGAAAACTATTATAAATCTTATCCAGAATTGATGTATTATCCAGAATACTCTGGTTGAATAACAATAAATATTAATTTATAATTAATGACATTTGCATATGACTATTAACAAAGGAGGGGGGTGTTGAGCCGAATATAGCATTCTGGAAAAAGTATGCACTGACTCATTAAAACAAAGGAAAGTGTGATTATCGTTTTTTACTACTTCTTTTTTTTTTTAAAGAGTCACATATCTACTATATAAATTACTTGAGGAAGAACCATGAGTCTTAGATGCATTGCCCAGCCTGATGGTATATACAGATCGGCTTTATTCTGTTCTTTCATGGAGGAGCCAGTACTTTGGATTACAAGGAGCGAGGTTTTTGTACTTCTAAAATGTTATATGTTGGCTGTTTTAAAGTGAAACTCGTATTCTTGTTTCTAAAGAAATAAAGAAAGGAAAGAAGGAAGGGACAAAGAGAGAGAGAGAGAAAATGTCTTAACTTTCCCTTAAGCTGTAAAATTCTATCATTTTAGAATCTCAGAAGCATAGCTTCCTTCTCACACAGTCTAACTCCCTTCCTTTCCATGTATAGCAAGTTTTTTCAGTCTCTCCTCAGTCATTCAAAGCCATTTTCCTCTTCTGGGTACTTTCTTTCAAACTGCATTTCCTGTGACACACTCAGAGGCACACACGCATGCGCGCACACGCATACACAAAGGCCCAGTTATCTCAGCTTTTTTTTCTGAGCTGCCTTATACAATTGAAGATAAAAATAAATGAACTTGGTGAAGAGCTCATCAGAAGAGGTGGCGCCATGAGAATGTCTCAATGAGCTTCTCACATATAGAGATAGAAGGTTAAGTGACAGGACACTGGTGTCATGGCTGTTTCTTTAAATAGTGCTTTGGTTGAGTTTAGTGAAACGATTCCCTGTCTTGGGAAGCACGTTACACGCTCTGTTCCTGTGGTGAGTGCTGGCTGGGATGAGGATTGAAATCTAAGAGAAATATTAATATGGGTAAGCAGGCACTAGATTTTAGCACCATTTCCCTCTCAAGGAACACAAATATTTTTAAAGGAACAAATAAATGGATTGCCTAGGCATAAATTTTTCCTATGCCTTACAAATGAAACAAGTAGGTTCTAGCTTCTCTTTATCTAATGAATGTTCTCAAAACTCAGATGATGTTGATTCCAATTGCAAAGAGACACGACAAAGGCCCCTTGTTCTAGAAATGAGGTCATTTGGACAGTCTATCCATTAAGAAAAAGCCTATTTTGCTTTCAGAGGTCACCTATTGGGGCAGGAAATCCATGTTTCAGCCAGTGAACTAACATCTGGCCTAAGTCTTCTGGGCTGAAATGTCAATTTCCTGGTCTAAATGGAACACACATGAAAGGAAAAGAGATGAAAAATACAATTTTTTTCCTTTTTTTTTTAAAGCCATGCTGTGAGGCTTGCAAGATCTTAGTTCCCTTACCAAGGACTGAACCCAGGGCCATGGCAGTTAAAGAGCCAAGTCCTAACCAGTAGACTACCAGGGACCTCCCAAAATTTTTTCCCAAAAAAGTTACTCTTTAGTGACTAAGACAAAAAAAAAAAAAAAACACAAAAAAAACAACAGTAGAATACCCATGTGAAAATTTTATTTCTTTCTGTAATAACTACTGAAAGGTAAAATTAAGAGGCTAGGGATTAGTGATCACAAAGGGACAAATCAGTCATTCAATCCTACTTTCATAAATAAATCTACTTTAGAAAGACTGATTATGATTCATGATGGCTCATCCCCAGCTGGCCCAGATTTGCTTTTGTACTATGAGGAGTGGAAGTAGGGGGAAAGTTTACTAACTAAATTAACAGGATAAAAATTTAAAAAGAGAAAGTGGGACTTTCCTGGTGGCCCAGTGGTTAGGACTGTGCTTTCAATGCAGGAAGCATGGGTTCGATCCTTGGTGGGGGATCTATGATGCCCCTTGGCATCATAGTTCCCTTGGTGGGAACTATGATCCCACATGCTGCTTGGCCGTACCAAAAAAAAAAAAAATCGGTATAAAAAAAGGAAAGAAAGAAAGAAAACTTAATCAACATATAAAAACCAGTCTTTTAAAGCTGATTAAAAGTACCATAAGGGCTTCCCCGGTGGCTCAGTGGTAAAGAATCCACCTGCAATGCAGGAGACATGGGTTCAGTCCCTGGGCTGGGAAGATCCTCTGAAGGAGGGCGTGGCAACCTACTCCAGTGTTCTTTCCTGGAGAATCCCATGGACTGAGAAGCCTGGTGGGCTACAGTCTATGGGGTCACAAAGAGTCAGACATGACTGAAGCAACTGGACATGCTGGCACTCAAAAGTGCCATAAAACATTTCATGTGTAATTCTTCTAAACAGGTCGCCCAAATTTATGACACTTTTGGTATTCTTTGATAATATTCCATAATTTCGACTAGTCTTTCTTCTTTTTTTTTTTTTAGTTTTTTTTTTTTTTTTTTTTTAGTCTTTCTTCTATGTGTTCAAATTAGAGTGATTTTGGTCCTTCATTCATTTATTCATCAGGTGATAAATACTGATTGAGTTCTAGTTACATATGACATCATATTAGGTATTGAAAAATGATAACCCTGGTTCTCAGGAGCATCTAATCAGGAGTGTAAAATCCTTATTTTGTTGAAATTAATTTGTTAAATTGTCCCATTTAATTTATAATTCATGACAATATGGAGTCTAGAAGAGGGTGCAAATTGAGAAAACACAACTTTTCAAGTCATACTACTAATTTAAGCAAGAGGCTAACATGGATTAACAATGGGGACGCTTAGCTCATGTTCCTGCCTGATCCCACACTGCTTTCCAGCTCAATTTTCTGCTGTGATCCAACATAGAGTTATTCTGGAAGGCTCTTAACTACTTTGCCCCACATTCTGAATTTCCTATTTTACGTTTCTCTGTTTTGTTCAGTGGGTTCATTTTCCCTGAAATACTCCTGCTTTCTCCCTCCAGCTTTGTTGAGATATAATTGACTTATTGTGTAAGTTTAAGGTGTACAACATGTTCATTTGTTACACTTATATATTGCAAAATGGTTACCACCGCGCTGTCAGCTAACACCTTTATGACCAGTCATATCAGATAATTACCATCTTTTTTGTGGTGAGAACTATAAGATCTGCTCTCTTAGCAACTTTCAAGTATATAATACAGTAGTATATTCCAGGTTTCTCTGGTGTATGTAATACAGTACTATAAAACATTAATCACCATGCTGTGTATTGGATTCCCAGAACTTATAACTGGAAGTCTGTACCCAATGGTCAATATCTTCCCTGTTCCTCCACTCCTAGCCCCTGGGAACCACCGTTCTACTCTCTGCTTCTATGAGTTCTCCTCTCTTTGATTCCACAGGTAAGTGGTATCATGGCTTCCCGGGTGGCTCAGTGGTAAGGAATTGCCTGCAATGCAGTAGTCACAGGAGGCACAGGTTTGATCCCTAGGTGGGAAAGATTCCCTGGAGGGAGGGCATGGTAAGGCACTCTAGTATTCTTGCCTGGAGAATCCCATGGATAGAGGAGCCTGGTGAGTTACAGTCCATGGAGTCACAAGAGTGGGATATGACTGAAGCGAGTTAGCACAAACATGCACACAAGTGGTGTCATATGGTATTCATTTTTCTCTGTCTGACTTCTTCCACTTAGTATAAGGCTCTCGAAGTTCATCCATATTGTCACAAATGGTAGGATTTCTTTCTTTCTCATGGCTGAATAATATTGGAGATATAACACATCTTCTTTATCCATTCATCTATTGATAATTTGGTTATTTCCATATCTTATTTATTGTGAATAATACTTCAAGGAACATGGGAGTGCAGATATTTCTTTGAGATTCTTTTTCATTCCCTTTGAATATATACCCAGAAGCAGAACTGCTGGATCATATGGTAGTCCTATTTTTAACTTTTTTGAGGAAACTTCATACTGTTTTCCATAGTGACCGCATGATTTATATTCTCATCTACAGTTCACAAATGTTCCTTTTTCTCAGGTATCCTTATTTTCTGAAAGGGTATGGGTCGTTATGATGAGTAGCAAAGAATGAAATCCACTGGTGTAAACGAGACTGTAAAACCAAGAAAGACAGAACTTGGGGAATACCAGCATTCAAGAGAACAACATGGGGACCTCCCTGGTAGTCAGTGACTAAGACTGGATGCTCCCAATGCAGGGGACCCAGGGTCAGTCTGGTCAGGGAACTAGATCCCATGTAATGCAACTAAGAGCTGGTGCAGCCAAATAAGTAAATTAATAAAATTTTTAAAAAGAGAGAGAGAACAAGATGGGGTCATGACATAATGTCTGAGTGAGAGTAGTCCCAGGGGTAGAGAATCATGATGGCATGATGTCAAGGGAGCTGAGGATTATAGGAAGGAGGGTGGGATCAATGCCTAACATTAGCAATGTCTAACATTATGGAAAAGTCAACTGCGAGCATATCAACTGAGCATTCATTCTGGGGGTCACTGGTAACTCTACTGAGCCAGTGCAATTTCATCATAGTGGAAGGAGCAAAAACAAGATTGCAGAGGAGTGAGGAAATGATGGGAGAAAAATGGGTGAAGAAAGATGATAGAAGGGATCACAATGTTTGAAGAAATGTTTTTAAGCATGTGAAAGATTTGAGCAAATTTTTAAGGCAAGCAGAAAAGGAATAGTAAAGGAGAGGAGACTGGAAATTTAAGAGAAGGTAAAGTGAAGTGAAGTGAAGTGAAAGTCGCTCAGTCGTGTCTGAGCCTTTTCAACCCAATGGACTATACAGTCCATGGAATTCTCCAGGCCAGAATACTGGAGTGGGTAGCCTTTCCCTTTTCCAGGGGATCTTTCCAATCCAGGGATTGAACTCAGGTCTCCCACATGCAGGCAGATTCTTTACCAGCTGAGCCACAAAGGAAGCCCTTAAGAGAAGATAGTACTAGTATAAGATCCCAGAGGAGATGATGGTGATGACAATAATAATTGACATTTTTGAGAAATTATTGTTGGCAGGTTTCTCTCATACAGTGCTGAACAGACTACCTCTTTCCTGTTAACACATGTTTCCTACTCAGTAATACAATATACAATATGCAGGTCAGGAAGCAACAGTTAGAACTGGACATGGGACAACAGACTGGTTCCAAATAGGAAAAGGAGTATGTCAAGGCTGTATATTGTCACCCTGCTTATTTAACTTATATGCAGAGTACATCATGAGAAACGCTGGGCTGGAAGAAGCACAAGCTGGAATCAAGATTGCCCGGAGAAATATCAGTCACCTCAGATATGCAGATAACACCACCCTTATGGCAGAAAGTGAAGAGGAACTCAAAAGCCTCTTGATAAAAGTGAAAGAGGAGAGTGCAAAAGTTGGCTTAAAGCACAACATTCAGAAAACAAAGATCATGGCATCTGGTCCCATCACTTCATGGGAAATAGATGGGGAAACAGTGGAAACAGTGTCAGACTTTATCTTTTGGGGCTCCAAAATCACTGCAGATGGTGATTGCAGCCATGAAATTAAAAGACGCTTACTCCTTGGAAGGAAAGTTATGACCAACCTAGATAGCATATTCAAAAGCAGAGACATTACTTTGCCAACAAAGATCCGTCTAGTCAAGGCTATGGTTTTTCCAGTGGTCATGTATGGATGTGAGAGTTGGACTGTGAAGAAAGCTGAGCACCGAAGAACTGATGCTTTTGAACTGTGGTGTTGGAGAAGACTCTTTTTTTTTTTTTTTTTGAGAAGACTCTTGAGAGTCCCTTGGACTGCAAGGAGATCCAACCAGTCCATTCTAAAGCAGATCAGTCCTGGGTGTTCATTGGAAGGACTGAGGCTGAAGCTCAAACTCCAACACTTTGGCCACCTCACGCGAAGAGTTGACTCATTGGAAAAGACTCTGATGCTGGGAGGGATTGGGGGCAGGAGGAGAAGGGGATGATAGATGATGAGATGGCTGGATGGTATCACCGACTTGATGGACATGAGTTTGGGTGAACTCCGGGAGTTGGTGATGGACAGGGAGGCCTGGTGTGCTTCGATTCATGGGGTCAGTTGCAAAGAGTCGGACACGAACTGAGTGACTGAACTGAATTGAACTGAATACAATATAGTTGATCAGATGTAAACATTCTAAGAAAGAATCGCATTCCAGTCACATTTTACCAATGCTAGATCCAGATCATCTTCAATGAATTTTAGGATTTTCACAAATCCTCATTCATACATTTCAGATATTTCAGGTCAATAAGTGTTTACAGAGTGTCTATCCTGTACTAAGGGCTTCACAGGTGGCTCAGTGGTAAAGAATCTGCCTGCCAAGCAAGAGATGCAGGTTAGATCCTGGGGTCAGAAAGATCCCCTGGAGAAGGAAATGGCAACCCACTCCAATATTCTTACCTGGAAAATCCCAGGGAAAGAGGAGTCTGGTGGGCTACAGTCCACAGGGTCCGAAAGAGTCAGACATGACAGCGACTAAACAACAAATTCTGTATTAAGCGTTGGGAAGTATGAAAAGTCAGATTCAGACCTTGATGAACTTAGTCTACTGAAACAAATGGACACATAAATATTCTCAACGTAGTCAGACAATAGAATCCATAGGCCATTTATGAACTGAGACACTGGAGGGTCATGGCAGCCTAGAGGCATCATGGGAGCCTTCCGATAAGTGGTTTCATCTGAGTTAAAATAGTCTTCAAGGAAAGGTTGAAATTAACCAGTCAGATGGAGGCTAAGCTGGTTTCAGAGAACAACAGGAACAAAAATCACACAGACATACAATAACATTATGTGTCAGAGGAACTTGAAGCTATCTGTTTTAAAAAGTGCTAGTGAGTGTTCTTGCCTGGAGAATCCCAGGGACAGGGGAGCCTGGTGGGCTGCCATTTATGGGGTCGCACAGAGTCGGACACAACTGAAGCGACTTAGCAGCAGCAGCAGTAAGGAAATGACTAGATAGATCCAAAGCTCAGAGAACAAGGTGGTCAGTCACACTGCACCTTGTCTGCTGTCAACTAAGGTGAGTCTTAAGGCTCTGGGAGAGGACATCCTTTGTATTTTAATGCTTCCTGATTTCCTTTCGCGGATGGTAATCTTCATTTTGGGCTTCACTGGTGACTCAGTGTAAAGAATCCACCTGCCAATGCAAGAGATGCAGGTTCCATCCCTGGGTTGGGAAGATCCCTTGGAGGAGGAAATGGCCACCTTCTCCAATATTCTTCCCTGGAAAATTCCATTGACAGAGGAGCCTGGCAGACTACAGTCCATGGGTGGCAAGAGTCACACAAAACTTAACGATGAAATAACAACAGCAACAACCTCCATTTCACTTGCCAAGTGCACCATGGACCACTGAGATCCCTGGGCTTAATTGGCAGTGCCACTACCTGCAGTAACAGAGCACATATATGAAAAGCTATGGGCATGACAGGGAGCTAGTGACATTTGGAACACTTCACTCATGTGCAGGTCATACATGCTCAAAGGCATAATGATCCTTTCTTTTTCTTTCCAATATTAGTATATGGACCACCCCCTTGACAGTTCCTAGCAGCAGTACCAATCAGCTTCACACAGAGGGTCTCGTCCTAAATCTCCCCACCAACTCTGTAATCTGAAGTGATTCACCATCTCCCTAGTTCTTGAGTCCTTAACTCTAAAATGAAGGGGTGAAAAAAGATACTTGAGGTCTTTTCCATTTTTAACGTTCTATATGACTATGAGTGAATGTTTTGGTATAGGGATTGTCTTAGGGAATAAGGAAGTAAAGACAAGCTAAAAGTCTGGGGAGGAGGAAAATTGCTTTTTTGCTTAGCGGAAGGAATTTATATAATGGGTGGGTCAAGCTGTCTGGAAGACACCCCTTATAAGAAATGGTTGATGCATGCATTCTTGATGAGAGCAGAGTGTGCCTCAATTCTGCATCTAGAAATCAAGCAGTATCTTCATGTAGGTGGCAATGGAATGTGACTGATATAAACAAAATTATAAATGCAAATGGCTACAAGATTCAGAAATTTGGCAGGATGCATCAAAATCCCATAAAAACATTCAATCTTCTGATCCAGTATTTAGATTCCTGGGAATTTATCCTGGAAAATTGTCAGAAAGGAATGAGGAGCTCTGTGCTCAGCTTATTGCTGCATTTTTAAAATAGCATTTAAAATTTAGAAAAGAAGCTTCACATTGCACAAGAGAAGAATGGTCAAATAAATAATGATGTTGAAGGAGTAATATTTGTTGATTAAAATATCAGCATAAAAAAATGTCAGTATAAAGAACATGTAACGGCATGAAAAAATATCCTCTGTATGAAAAATTTAACTCTGGGAAATGAGGAGTGCAGATGTACAAACATGAGATGAGACTCTACCAATATGTCAGTGTTTGCATTCTAGTAGAAGCTCAGTAAATATCTTTTGAGCAAATAAATAAACCAAGTGAAATGAAAACTGGCAAAGTATTAGGATGTCAGGATATTGAATTAAATTATCACTGAAAAATTTTCTCTGTTATTGTTTTTTAATGATGATCAGAGTTAAAGTTAATGGAGGTTACTCATTTATTAAGCGTTTATTGTGTATAGATTCGGTCCTATAGATAACACATTCTGTAATGCTATCTCTTCATCACCTTCCGAAACAAGCCTGCTGCATTTTCACCTCCAGATTCAAGCCTTCATGGAACCAAGTTCAATGCCAGCCAGACTTGAATGAATGAATGAATGCATACCTCAGTGAATGAATGAATGCATATCTCAGTGAATGAGTGGAGAGACTGAAGCACCAGATACTGGTGCTTTAAACCACACAGTCTCTGGTGGTTAGGAATTCTCAGCACTCACTCAAAAATCCTAGACTTCGAGATTCTCCATGTAAATAACTTCCAGAACTGGAAAGACTGAGTTCCTGAAGCTGAGAGACAAAGAGTTCTTTTCAAAAACCTTGTCTCCTTCAATTACTTCCGATCATTCTTGAATGCCTCGCTGTTGGACGATGGAACGTGCTACAAAAACTTTACATGTTGTAGCTTTTCCAAAGAGCAACAGGAATGCACTATGGCAAATTTTTAAGGAATGGAACCTGAAGTGACCCAGCATCAAAAAAAAAAAAAAAAAAGCAAGCAGGAGCTGCTGGGAGTCACATTTTAAAAGGTTTTCTTGATATTTCCTCAAATCTCCTTAATAATAACAAATATTCAGGAACCACCTCTTTTGATCCATCCATAGTGTTTAACTTTCCTGGTTTTGCAGGTTTGATTGTAAACATGGTGTCGAAGATTAACAAGAGCTCTTTATTGGACTGAATTTTATCACTGGCTCGTGTATGCCCAGGTTCCATGGAACCCACTGGAATGGTTCATCTGATTCCAAAAGACGTATTTAACCTTTCATCAGCAACACAAGCAATTTCACCCTTGATTTTTCTTGGATACAGAGTCTACCTTCTTTACTATTCATCTTGAGCTTTTCCACAGAGAAACACTGTTTTTGAAGTTGTTCTGTGCCCTTGCTATTTCTCCTGATTCCTTCCCTTCTAGCTGATTCAGAGGGAAGCACGGGCAGCCAGGTGCCATATCTGATCACCGTTACACTCCTCAAGGCACAAATGATAGTATTTTTAAGCATAGCAATCTCAGGGGTTCTACCTCAGTAGTTTGCGTGACATAAAAAGCCTCATTTTGATCATTCACACTACATAGACTCAAGATACACCCCTCTTCCCATCATTCTAGAAACCCTGATGTGCCAGAGCTTGGTGATCTCAGTAAAACAATAATAAATATTCCTTGCATCATCTCTACATATAGTACCTGGTTTCTCCCGGAAATACCTGTAACTCATGAGGGAAAACCAGCAAAACATTTCATAAAACCATGGTGTTAAATGCCACTCACTTTCCTGGTCTATAAAATAAAATGTCTAACTTTCAGTGCCTATGAGGAGAAAAACTGAGAGTTCAGATACACTGGAGCAGCATTTTCCGAGAGCTTTCTTCTCATCATAGATGCATCCTGGGCAAGCCAATTAATCTGGGCACCATGCCTCTAAGTGGGTTGTGTGCTGTTCCATGTCACTAACAGCATGACATATCTATGCCCTGCACCCACTTAATTTGTCCCTGGCTGGAATACATGGACTTTTATTTGTGCTATTATCATCATATCCTGTCTAGACTGAAAACAGCTACAGAGCGGCTCCCTTCATAGTCACTGAATTAAAAATAAAGAGACCAGTCTGCTCCCTCCCATCACCTCTGCTGGGGATGCTGGTTGCTTTCCACTCAGTCTGTCCCATCGAAAAGGGAAGACCTTGGAAGCTGCTTCCAACTGGTAAAATGTAAAATAAGAGTAAAACTTGACATTAAATAGTAAACACAGGGATCTGACTCTAGTAGTAGTATATTTTAAGTAAATCCCTTGGAAAAATAATGAAAGTTTTAAATCAAACTAGGCAGCAGTAATGTTCAGACTCTGTTTTGACTCTAGTTTGAAAACACCGATATGCCAGGAAGTCAGGGAACAGAAGCATGACTATTTTCTGAGCTATGAGTGGGGAAGAGTCTGGGGACCACAGAACAAGGATTCTCGAAGGCAGAGATGTTCAGGGGTGTGGCCGGCTATTCTTATTCTTATTCTGAGATTTTTGAGAGGTTAAGAAAGCTCTTACAACCAAGGTAAGAAAATCCTTTAAACTTAAAATATTTTGAGTTTATATAACACCGATTAATCACTGGGGTAACTTACATCAGAAACAAACAAATCTAATCTGTCCATTTAAGGATTCATCAAAGGATCTAAGATGGTGGTTGAGCCCAAAGACTTTGACTACTCAAGCTCAATCTTTAAGAAGTATTCTCTAAGCCTCACCTTCTTCAGTTATAAAATCAAGTTAATGAAAGAGTCTATGATATAGTGTTGATGAGAAGAACAAATGAGATACATTGCAAAGAATGTGATGCTATGGGTGGCACGTAGTAATGACCAATAAAATATATTATCTACTTTTATTATTATTATGTGGAAAAGCAGTCAATACAATATCTGCTTGGCTTAAAGGAAGCACTGAATAAATGAGAATAGTGGTTATTAAAACTGTATTTCAATTCTGTTCAATACTAATGATAAATAGTAGCCCACAGAATCCCTTGAATATTTGCAGATCATTAGGTGCTTTTAGAAAACCATCTATATGCTCTTCCATTAGTAGACTTGGGGCTCAGAAGAGATTAAGTTCTAATTTTGATCTTCATTTCCCTCCTCTTGAGCTAAGGACACAATAGGCTTCCCTGGTGGCTCAGTGGTAAAAAATATATATATATATATACCTGCCAATGCAGGAGATGTTGGTTTGATCCATGGTTCAGGAAGATCCCCTGGAAAGGGAAATGGCTACCCACTCCAGTATTCTTGCCAGGGAAATCCTATTGACATAGGAGTCTGGCAGGCTACAGTCCACGGGGTCACAAAAGAGTTAGATATGATTTAGTGACTAAAAGAAAACAACAAAATGATGTTGGGTGGGGAAGAGAGAAGGAAAATAGATGGCATCGATTTCCAAAAGTGGTTCGAGGGTCTAACAGGAAAACGTATGCCATTGATTAGAGGGAAATGACCACAGATGTCTGAGAAATAACCCCTAGATTCGGGCACAAAATAATACACTCAGCCGGCTCTGTAAATTCCTCATTACCATATAAATTGTTTTCCAGGCTGATCTAATAGGATATGATTAATAATTGGAATTTGTTTTCTTCTAAGAAGATGAATGAAGGAAACCCATGCAATTTAAAGGACCATTCCTAAACTGATCCAGTAAGTGCTTTCTGCTTTGTTTTGCCTAAACCAAAGTATTCTCATTAGTGGGCGAGGTCCTCATGGATGCCAATGAAGTATATGTGGCTGTGGTCTTGACATCGTATGTGTTCACTGCAGGCAGTGGGGCTGCCTCTACTCACCATATGGCTTATGAAATGAGAATTGTAAACATTATGGCTGCTTGGGGACAGAACTTCCAAATCAGTGTTATTTACCCTCTGATTAGAATACCTTGTAAGCACCGAGGACCGCTTGAGCTACTTCCCAGCCCTTTTCACTTCCTCTTTGGACCACTTCTGAGACGCACAAGCTCATTTCTGGTACAAATTTAATGCAACCTGAACTGCTTATGAAAAGTTGGACAGGAAAACACAGAGCTTGTGCTAAAGGTAATTTTCAGACGAACAAGCTTTCCTTGTTCAAGTTGCCCAAAATTCAGAGCTATGCAAGGGGGAGGGAAGGATTGGCAAGTTAAGGGAAATAAAATCAGCAAAATAAGGCCTTTGATGACGAGTTAACACAATGTGTTCTAGCCAGTTGACACAATTACAGCTCCAGGTTCTTGGCCAGAAGGAGCAGGTAACGATTTCTAATTCCACTGCCCATCCTATGCCAGGCATGTAGCCACACGCACACAGTCACCGAGGCCCTTGTCAATTAAAAGCAACGTTAAAATGACATCCCATCTGCTCCACAAATGTCGCTGAGCTGGTGCCACCTGTTGAGGGGCTGTGGGGACAGTAGAAGGATAAAGAGTCTCGACACAGGTTTGTATATTTATATACACAAAGAGCCGCTTCATTCAGTGTTCTCCCTTGACTTCCACTCTCTGCTCCTCTTCTTTGCCAGAAATCTTTTGAATAGTTTCACAGTGGAATTTTACACCCCAAAGAATGTTAGTTGTATTTAAATACCAAGCCTGGAGAATCACAGGACATTGTGAAACATGGACCATACCTCAAACAGGAGGTAAAAAATGAACAGGCTAAGTTATTCTTGAACCATCCTCCACATGCCTTCACAAAGAAGCATGAAGAAAAATTGCAGCCAAGGGGTTTTAAACTGGGAGTTAAAGATGGATTTTCTCAGTCAGAGTGAATCTAAGACACTAAGATGGCGATAGAGAATACTGAAGTTCTTTTCCAAATATTCAGACAGTAGAAGAGTGTATCAGAATCACAGGGTCATGTCAGCTTACGTGAGCTTCTATCCAGCTTCTGCTCATTGAATTTCCCTGTAATATCTAAGTGCAGCTTTGGGGTTTGGCTAAAACGGTATCTCCTTTATCTGCCACTAATTCCCATGACCTTTTTCTTTTTTTTGGTGGGGAGTGGGGAGGAAGAGTTCTGGTTATCATTTAAAGTGTGTCTCTTAGGACTTCCTTGGTGGTCTGGTGTCTAAGATATCATGCCTCCTCTGCAGGAGGCATGAGTTTGATCCCTGATGGGGGGACTAAGATGCAGCATGCTGTGGTATAGCCAAAAAGCAGAAAATGAAACAACAACAACAAAAATAAGGTGTTGCATTCCTCAGTCACTCCACATTTCACTGGATCTCTATCTACTGGCACTAAAGTGTCCTTCAAGACATCATCAAATACCACCTCCTTCAGGAAGATTTTTTCTTTTTTGGGGGGGCAGTACCACCATCTCCCCTGCAAGAGCCTCCTTCTTCTCTTCTATGATCCCAGAGAAATACCCTGCAAATCCCACTCTCACAGCACCTAACACACTGCATTTCTTTTTATTTTACTACTTTTTAAAGATCGCCTTTTTAAAAAAAATTGAAGTATAATTGATGTATATAATATTATGTTGGTTTCAGGTGTACAACACAGAGATCTTAAAAATACATTATGAAATTATCCCCACAGCAATTTCAGTAAACAACACACAGCATTTTAGTTCTTAAATTGCTTCATTGTTTCTTCACTGTGAGCTCCCTGAGGGCAGGGGCTCCATGTTTTGATTTTTTTTTTTTCTTTTTTTTTTGTTATTCTTAGTGCCTAGCACAGTGCCTGAAAAGAAAAGCTTCTCAGTGCAGAGTAAAACAAAGTAAAACAGAATCAACCCTGTGGAACACTCCCTATATGACAGGCACTGTTCTCAGCATGTTAATAATACAATATATCTCCTGAAAGTGTGGATTCTTTACTGCCTGAGCCACCAGGGAAGCCCAGGAATACTGGATTGGGTAGCCTATCCCTTCTCTAGGGGAATTTCCTGACCCAGGGATCCAACCAGGGTCTCCTGCATTGTAGGTGGATTCTTTACCAGCTGAGCTACCAGAGACACCCTTTATCTCCTGAGGTTTTCAGAACTGACTTAGATAAGTCACATCCAAAGCCTGGTACAGAATAAATGGTGAATAAACTAGAAAATTTTATCTTATGAGTCAGTTAATTCTTAGAATATATTTTCTATGTATTTCTATGTATCATCATTTTAAAGATGAAGAAATAGATATTTATAAGGGATAAGAAACTTGCCCAAAATCACTTACTCAGCTTAATGTCACGGTGGACTTCTATTTTATTTTAATATCACCTTTCTAGTTTTTGACAAGTGAGTACTGCCTTTAATATTACTTCTTTTTCTTCCCAATCAGGTTTGCTGCTGCTGCTAAGTCACTTCAGTCGTGTCTGACTCTGTGTGACCCCATAGACGGCAGCCCACAAGGCTCCCCCATCCCTGGGATTCTCCAGGCAAGAATACTGGAGTGGGTTGCCATTTCCTTCTCCAATGCAAGAAAGTGAAAAGTGAAAGTGAAGTCACTCAGTCGTGTCCGACTCTTATCGATCCCATGGACTGCAGCCTACCAGGCTCCTCCGTCCATGGGATTTTCCAGGCAAGAGTACTGGAGTGGGGTGCCATTGCCTTCTCCCCCAGTCAGGTTTATGGAGGTATAATTTATATACGGTAAATTTCATACTTTACTGCACACTTTTCACACTTTACTGCACAGTGCTGTGTTACAGTCCTGTAACCACCATCACAATCAAAATAGGGAACAGTTACATCACCCCCAAGAGGCTTCCCATATGATGCAGTGGTAACAGAATCCCTCTGACAATGCAGGAGATGCAAGAGACATGGGTTCAATCCCTGGGTTGGAAGATCCCCTGGAGGAGGGCACGGCAACCTGTCCCAGTATTCTTGCCTGGAGAATCCCATGGACAGGGGAATCTAGCAGACTACAGGCCATGGGGTTGCTAAGAGTCAGGCAGGACTGAGCACAGCACAGCAGCAACACACCACTCCCGAAGAATTCCCTCATGCCCTGCCGTCATCAACCCCTTCCCACGCTCCTGGGGTCTGGGAAACACTGATCTGATCTTTGTCCTTTACAGTTTGACCTTTTTCAGATTGTCACGTAAGTGGAATCATAGCCTGTAGCCCGTTGAGGCTACTTCTTTCATTTAGCATTTGAATTTTGTAAAGCGTTTGCGATTCATCATGTTACTGTGAGTATCAGCAGTTCCTTTTTATTGCCCAGTGGTGTTCTATTGTATGGATATACCACAGTTCACTGGTTAACCAGGTGAAGCATGCTTGGTTATTTCCCAGTTTTTGTTGATTATGAACAAAACCACTTCCACATTCATGGACAGGGGTTGTGTGAACATAGATTTTCATTTCACTTGGGTGAATACCCAGGGGTGACCTTGCTGTGCCATAGAGGTAAGTGTGTTTTTAATTGTATAAGAAAGTACCAAAATGATTTTCAGTAGTGGCTGTACCATCTTGTAATCTGATAAGTAATGTGTGAGAGTTTTCTTTGCTCCACAGACTTGCCAGCACTTGGTATTGCTAATTATTTTTTCTTGGTTTATTTTTCAAAGTCATTCTAATAGGTGTCTAGAGGTATTTCATTGTGGTTTTCATCTGCAATTCTCTAATGAGTAGTTATGTTGAATACCTTTTCATGTGCTCTGTTCAATATCTTACTCATTTAAAACATTGAGCTGTCTTCCTATTACTGAATTTTAAGACATCTGAATATATATTCTGGATGTGCTGTTGTTTAGTTGCCAAGTCATGTCCAACTCTTCTTGACCCCATGGACTGCAGCATGCCAGGCCCCCCCGTCCCTCACCATCTCCCAGAGTTTGCCCAAGTTTATGTCCATTGAATTGGTGATGCCATCCAACCATCTCATCCTCTGTCACCCGCTTCTGCCTTCAGTCTTTCCCTGCATCAGGGTCTTTTCCAGTGAGTTGGCTCTTTGTATCAGCTGGCCAAAGTATTAGAGCTTCAGCATCAGATAAAAGTCCTTCATCCAAAACGTGCTTCGCAAATATTTTTCTCAGTCTATGGTTGCTTTTTTATGCGCTGTTTTTCAAAAAGAATTTTTACATTTGATTAATTCCAACTTATTCATTTTTTCTTTTATGAGTCTTATTTTGTTGTTCTAAGAAAAGTCACAAAAAATTTCTCCAATGTTTTCATCCAGAAAATTTCTAGGTTTAGAATTTTACATTTTGATCTATGATCTATTTCAAGTTAAACTTTACATAATACATATGTCTGTAGGTTTTTTGTTTTTATGTTTTGTCACTTATGGATTTCTAAGTGTTACAGTACCACTTATTAGAAAAACAGAGCAGAACTCTGAGTTCTAGTTTCTCTGAGTCCAGAGGTCAAGCTTTTACCATGTAAATTCGTGTTCTATGTCTATATATATAGACACACACACACACATTTTTTTTCCCTTTGTTGAGGGTAGACTGTAGGATCTTAGTTCCCTGATTAAGGATCAAACTGACCTGGGCAGTGAAAGTACAGAGTCCTAGTGCTTCACTGGACAACTAGGGTGTTTTCTCTTTATGCATATTTTTAATCTGCTGCTGGATCGTACACTCTTTGACAGAACTGTCTACATCCCCCCACCCCCCATAGCAGAAGGCCTTGAACATAATGTGCTTGCACGCTCAGTCACTAAGTCACGTCTGATTCCTTGTGACCTACCAGGCTCCTCTGTCCATGGGATTTCCCATACAAGAATCCTGGAGTGGGCTGCAATTCCTTCTCCAGGGGATCTTCCTGATCCAGGGATTGAATCTGAGCCTCCTGCATTGCAGGTGGATTCTCTACCACTGAGCCACCATGGAAGCACTCCTTGAGCACAGCATGTTCTCACTAATTACCCCTGGACTGATTATTTATTAATTATTATTATTATTATTTTTGGCCATTCCCCAAGGCATGTAGGATCTTAGTTCTTCCACCAGGGGTTGAACCCATGCTCCCTGCATTGGAAAGACAGAGTGTTAACCACTAGACTGTCAGGGAAGTCCTGGACTGACTCTTTAAATGGAGGGTGGACTAACAATCATTCAAAACTGTCCAGTCCTTGTTCTCCTTTGCCAAAGGAAGAAACAGCATCCTCATATATGATGCTTGTGTGTTCAGAGCTCTGACCCACCCAGCAGGTGTGTTGACCTCCATACCCTAAGCCATTTAATACAAGGATGGAGGAACTAGTCTTTCCTTCCTGTTAACATGGATTCCAGTCTACCAATGGTGTGCAGATGATTGCATTTCTTCTGACATCACTCCAGCCTGATATACAAGCTCTGGCTGTCCTGAGGAATGATCCTTTGCCAGTCCTTTCTGGCCAACAGGCAGGGCAAGTTCAGGAGCAATTTGGGGCCAGAACTAGTGGGCGGATGTGGGTGGAGGCGGGAAATGTGCAACGCTAGTAGAACTGAGATTAACTGAGATCTGGCACCTGATCCTAGAGTAAATAAGCTAGTGTGGGCAGGCCCTCTGCATGACCTTCAGCTCCATGGACTTATAAGCAAAGGCCTTTCTGTAACTCACAGAGGGCAAGGCCAGTAAACCATTGCCTGTTCTTTGCCACTCAGGAGGCAAGAGACTCTTGCACAGTCCACCTAAGATTGTGCATTTTTACGCCATTTTCCTTTATAATTCTTATTCAATATTCCACTTCTCTCTTTCCACATACAATATAATGACAAACACCACATCATGTCTTATGGGACCACACAGAGGAAGAGACTCTCACAGGCTGAAAAGGAACAATTGCATTTCCTATTTATTTAAGAAAAAAATTTTAGCTGTATCTTACAGCATGTAGGATCTTAGGTCTACAACCAGGGGGAACCCATGCTCCCTGCAGTGGAAACACAGAGTCTTCACCACTGGACTACCAGAGAAGTCCCATTTTCTAGATATGAGTAACTATGGAGCCAGAAAGCAGAAACTATCTTTAAAATCTCTCAAGCTTTTGGTAAACACTTATATGACATAAATGCTTTTTGCCTAGGGCCTATTACAGAGTAAGTTCTCAGACATGCCATATTGTTAGTCATTATCATGCAATTTTGCTTTTTTACTATTTTTAAAAACTGTGTAAAATGCCATAATTATATTTTGTGTAAGATGTAGTGCATGTACACACACACACATGCATACGTGCATATGTGCACATATACACACACAGATCAGACACTGGAGACAGAGGGGAAAATATAGAGAGATTTGGAGATTAGGAAATGAGAGGAAAAGATAGAACACTGTGGTTGGCTGCTGCATGTCTTGTTATCCCACATTGAATTTCCAATCCCTCAGGAATTCTCTGTCATGATCTCTACTTTTATATTATCACAGAGATTCTGGGATCAGAGTTCCTCTTCAGTACTCTGCACATTTGAACATTTAGAGTCAGCTGGGTTATTTCAGGGAAAGTTAAATAAAATATATTTGTTGAATAAACATTAATGGAAAAGTCATCAAACCCTGAGCCAAGTGACCAATTAAACCAAATTCTATCAGCCAAGTGATTTGCTTTCCATCAAAACAAAATAAAGTCAAGTCAAGTTGACTCAGAGGCTGAGCAAAAATTTTAATAACCTAATTAAAAAAGCAGCTGCCCATTAACAACACGAGGGAGATGACAGGCCGTTCTGGTAGAGCTGGATTCTTAGGACAAATCATACACCCTCTTCTGAAGCCCGAGAATAAGCAGCAGGGGGTGGAAGAGAGTAAGTACAAAAGGATGCATGAAAATATGAGGCAGCCATGGAAGCTGGTTCATAAATATCTCTTCCGGGAGGACATCATTTTGTAGTGGATTTGACAGCTTGGTATACTGTAAGATCTTTTAGGACAGGGCTCCCAGCTTCCTCTCTAGTTGCCTTTGAGGGTTGTGTGGAGAATGTGGCAAGTGGCCAGTTGGCCAGGGCACCCAAGGATAACTAAGAGGCACTGTCACCACATATGCTTAAAAGCAACAGGGTCAGGTCATCTCACCCATATCTACCGAGCACACTGCACAAAGTTTGATTCCCAGAGGTACTGACCAAGTCCTGTGGCCTGGATGGAGTTTTTCCAGTCCTTGGGCACAGCTAGTTTCTGCAGCTCAGTGGGCTAACTGCTTGTGATGCCTCTGAACAAACTCAGACCAGCCTCACATGGCCTTGCTTTTTGGGCAGTGAAATAAAAGTAACAAGGCCAGGGGTATGGTAATGCTCATTCAAAGGCTACTTTCAATGGTGATGTCCATTATTTAGGCACTGAAGAGAACCCAGTGTAAAGCATATTCCTTGTCCTCCCTTGGTACATTTGACCAGTGGTTCTTAAACTTTAATCTGCATTAGCACCTTCTGGAGGATTTCCAGAGTGTCAGATACAGTAGGTCTGGGCTGGGCCTGAGAACCTGCATTTCTGACAAGTTTCCAGGTGGTCCTGATGTTGCAGGTTCAGAAACCGGACAATCTGAGAGCCACTGCATCTACATTTGCTTGGATAATATTTCTTATTTGTTTTCAACTTGACACATGTTGGAACCTTCAGAATTTAGTAACTACTGAATCATTACATAGTAAAAGAAAAAGTAACAGTGAAGTCAACAATGTTTCACTTTTATAGAGGTCAGGCTTTCAGTAACCTCAAGGGTTTGGAACATAGTTGCAAACTCAGTAGCAGGGTAAGTAGGTCCTTAAATTGTTAAAATAGGTCTGTGAGAAAGTTATGGTACTCTGCAGAGGTGGGCAGTGTAGAGAACCTTTTAGGTCTGAGCACAAAATAAGCTTAATACATGTTTCAAGATGACAAAAGAGTAGGAAGGCACCAAGCATGAGGCTATATTATTTGTCAGGGCAAAATGTCCTATTTGACTTGGTGTTAGCCCCTGTGGTCACCACTGTATTAGAAGCAAAACACAAGGGAATGGCTACCCACTCCAGTATTCTTGCCTTGAGAATCCCCTGGACAGAAGGGCCTGGCAGTATAGTCCATGGGATTGCAAGAGTCGGACATGACTTAGCGACTAACACTTTCACTTAGCCCCTGTGGTCACCACTGTATTACAAGCAAAACATTAATTAATTTTCCTAAAATATTAATGTTCCTCTTATAGCAACTTCCTCCCACTGCTGCCTCAGCATCAAATAAAGGAAATACAAAATGACCTGGAAAGCAACTACACTCTTATAGAAAATAAATTTATAAAAAAAGAAAAAGAAAATATAAAACAGCCAACAAGGATACCCCCTAGATGTGAGAGTGCAAAAGGACTTATAGCTCAGCTTGGGATACAGGATGATCAATGATTGTCAACTGGAAGTGGTTCTGATGGGGCTGCTGGGTGACAAGTTCCACGGCCTCACCCTCAGGGGGAATGGAGGAATGGAGAAGAAAACCTGCCCCAGGTTCAGCCCTGAGGGCACCTGCCTGTGTTCACAGGTACAGGAAGGAGGCTGTGAAAATTGAGGCCCGTTATTCTGTAAACCCAAAGAAGGGTTGTAAACACTAGTGCAGAGAGACAGCCCTCCCATGTCGACAAGATCAAAGACCCCATGGAGAGACCTAACAGGGGCTGACCTGACAGCTGCTTTTGAAAGGGCTGCAAAGTATGAAGCAGAGCACAACACGAGCAACAGTGAAGTGGCAGCAGTGATGCTCCTTGGCCATCAAGGAGTGACTTCCTAGAACCCAGCTGGAGGCTGGAACCTTGGCACTCAGAGGCCAGTGATCCTGGTTGGTCTCCGCTAGACCCATCTCTGCCTTCTTTGTCATTTTCCCCCTGAGGGGTTGACATCTATCAGCCATCCCGAGTCCTGGTTTTCTGGCTTCCTCTGGGTTGAGTCTGATAGTGAAAGTGTTAGTTGCTCAGTCATGTCCGACTCTGTGCTACCCCACGGACTGCAACTCACTAGGCGCATCTGTCCATGGAATTCTCCAGGCAAGAATACTAGAGTGGGTAGTCATTCCCTTCTCCAGGGGATCTTCCCCATCCAGGGATCAAACCCAGGTCTGTCACAGTGTGGGCAGATTCTTTACCAGGGAAACACAGTTTGAGTCTGATAGGTATAGAGTAAAGGGACAAAGTAGGTGATTAAATAGTTAACCCCACTAGGGGATTATAAGTAGAAAAAATGTAGGAGACCCTGTAAGTTAATGATTAGTCAAGAAAGCAGGTTTGCTTAACCACAAAACTAATAGATTCATTTACTAACAAAACCATGCAACAGAAGCCCAAGGCATGCCCCCAGACGATAAAACAATGGTGGCCTGAGTTGCACCTCCTGCCCAGTGAGCTCACTAAGTTAATGATCCCTAGGACATGCTCTTTGCACACATAAAAACAATAATTTGTAGACCTACCTTGACCACATGTAGGGTCAAGAAAACTCCCCTGCTCAACCTAGAGGAGGAGTGAATGATGGAAACATGATGTCTACTCAAGAAAGACAAAGTTCTTCTCCCTCTCCCCACTGTTCTTCTGATTATAAAACTACAGCCCAGTAAGTTCTTGCTTGCCCACTTGTAAACCTCACAAGCATCCTATTCTAACAAATCCCTTTTTATGTATCATTTTGCCTTTCGCTGAATTCTGGTCTGCACGGAGACCTAAAGGACTATGGTATCAGAGCTCTTTAGAATCCCCCAGATGACACCCAAACTGCTTCAAGTCTATGGTAGAGGACAGGACAGTGAAAGGAGAGACCAGGAGGGTAGGGGATGCCTATCAGTGTCTACTAGTGGCTGACTCCTGCCAAGGTTTCAGCAGTTGCTACCTTCCTCTAAGCCTGGGACTCAGCAGAAGTGGGCCCATTTCCACTGTTACGGTTCTTGATTTAACAACTACTTTCCCTTCAGTCTTCCAGGTGGCACCGGCTTCCCGCGGTTGCTAGCATCTGGTGCTTTCACATCCCTTGTTCTTTCATCTTACCCACACCTCTGTGAAACAGCACTTCCTTCAACTCTTGTCAAACCTTCTGAGTCAGCCTGCTGTTTACTGCCTGGACCCCCTGAGATAGAGATGAAGGTCAAAGCTTCCCTGGGTTGAGTGTGAGCTTTGGTGAGCTCCTGACTGTAAACTCAAGAACAAATGGAATCATTAGCTTTACTGCAGGGGATCCTGCAGTAGAAGGTAATGAAGGGAAAAGGACTTAAGGAAATTAGCCTCAGCTCAGGACTGTCAGTGGGAAAATGACTCTAAAACAATTGCCAAAATCACATAAGCAGGGGTTAAGTAGTTGAATACCTTCTGAATAACCGATTAGTACAGAGCGTAGGAGTTATTTTAAGAAAGTTTTCTAGAAGTTGTGGATTTTAAAACTGTGTCTTGAAAGAGCAATCATTTGTGTATTGGCCACACTGTGTAGCTTGCGGGATTTTAATTCCCTGACCAGGGATCAAACTTGACCCACAGCAGTGAAAATATGGAGTTCCTAACCCCTGGACTACCAGAGAATTCCCAGTAATAAAATTATTGAAAAGACTTGAAAGATAGTATGAGTACTAGTGGGCTTCCCAGGCCACTCAGTGGTAAAGAATCCATCTGCCAATGCAGGAGATGCGGGTTCGATCTCTAGGTAGGGAAGATCCCCCAGAGGAGGAAATGTCAACCTGCTCCAATATTCTTGCCTGGAAAACCCCTTGGACAGAGGAGTTTGGTGGGCTATAGTCTATGGGGTCACAAAGAGTCAGATGCGACTTAGCTACACGGCATACATGCATGCATATGAATACTGGTGGATTTAGGAAGGAATAAAGTGGGATGCTATGTTCTATTTTTTAGAACAGTTCTTTTTTTGAGATACAATTCACCCATTTAAAGTGTATAATTCATTGCATTTGAGCACATTTCTAGGGTTGTAAATAACTACAATAACTAAATAACCACAATAACTACAGCCTAATTTTAGAACATTTTCATGCCTTTGAAAAGGAACTTTGTACCCATCAGCAGGCAATCCTCATTCACCGTCCCCCCCGCTCCACCCACTGCCTTACCTCAAGCCCTAAGCACCGCTAATCCACTTTATGTCTCTATAAATACGCCAACTGAGAATATTTTATATAAATGGAATCATGCAATACATGGTGTTTTGTGACTGACTTCTTTCACTTAGCAAAATGTTTTCAAGAATCATCCCTTGGTACATGTCAGAGTGTATATCAGTACTTTAATTCTTATTTCTAAATAATATTTTATTGTATGGATATATACATATTATGTATTCAGTCATCAGTGAATGTACATTTGTGTTGTTTCCATTTTTTTTTAAATATAATGCTGCTCTAGACACTCATACACAAGTCTTTGTGTGTACACATGTTTTCATTTCTCCTGGGTGTACCCCTAACAATGATATTGCTGAGTGATACGGTAATTCTGTTTATCTTTGAGGAACTGCCAAACTGTTTTTCTCAAGCAGCTGTGCCATCTTAAATTCTTACCAGTAAGGAACAAGGGTTCCAACTTTTCTACATCTGCATCAACTCTTGTTATAATGTCTCTTTTTGTTTATAACCATCCTAATGAGTGTGGTGTAGTATCTCAAAGTGGTTTTGATTTCTGTTTCCTTAATGACAAATGCTATTGAGCATCTATTTGTGTGCTTATTGGTCATTTAGGTATCTTCTTTGGAGAATGATTCATTCAAACTCTTTGCCATTTAAAAACCAAGCTGTCTTTGATTACTAAATCGCACTAGTTCATATTCTAGTTACAAGTCCCTTATCAGATATGTACTTTGCAAATAGGTTCTCTTATTCTGGGGTTGTCTCTTCACTTCCCTGATGTTATTTCTTGGGCCACAAAAGTTTTTATTTTTAAAATTTATTTATTTTTTAATTGAGGGATAATTGCTTATAGAATTTTGTTGTTTTCTGTCAAACATCAACATGAATCAGCATTGGTATACATATAAAAGCTTTCATTTTTGAGGTAGTCCAATTTATACTTTCATCACTTTGGCATCACACTCAATATCTAAGAAACTATTGCTTAATCTAAGGTCAAAAAGACTTATATCTATGTTTTCTCCTAAGAGTTTTATAGTTAGCACTTATATTTAGAATTATGAACTGTTTGAGTTGATTTTTGTGCAGAGTGTGAGGAAGGAGTCCAACTTTATTCTTTTACATATGGATATTCAGTTGTTTCAGCACCATATATTGAAATAACTATTCTTTATCCCATTGAATTGTCTTGATTAAATTGTCCTCATTTAAAAAACCAATTTGCCATATATGTTAGGGCTTATTTCTGGACTTTCAATTCTATTTCATTGATCTATATGTCTTTATTTATACCAGCACCACTGTCCTGATTAGTATAGCTTTGAAGTAAGTTTTGAGATTGGGCATTGTGAGTCTTTCAAATTTGTTCTTTTTCTTTTCAGAATATTTGGGCTACTCTGGGTCTCCTTATAGGGAGTGAGTTGAAAATGTAGCTCAATTTGGGGAGTGCTGCCATCTTATAAATATTAAGCATTCTGACCAATGAACATGGGGTGTTTTTCCATTTAATTATATCTTGAATTTCTTTCAACAATGTTTTGTGGTGTTTAGTTTATGAGTCTGAGTGAACTCCGGGAGTTTGTGATGGACAGGGAGGCCTGGCGTGCTGCGATTCTTGGGGTCACAAAGTTGGACACGACTGAGCGACTGAACTGAACTGAGTGTATAAACCTTTCACTCTTATTGTTAAATTTATACCTAAGTACATACATGCATGCTGAGTCACTCTCATGTCTGATTCTTTAGGACCCCATGGACTGTAGCCCACCAGGTTCCTCTGTCCATGGGATTTCCCAAGCAAGAGTACCGGAGCTGGTTGCCATTTTCCTCCTCCAGGGGTTCTTCCTGACCCAGGGATTGAACTTGCATTCCCTGCATCTTGGGCACTGGGAGGTAAATTCTTTACTACTGAGCCCCCTGGGAAGCCTGATTCCTAAGTATTTTAGTCTATTTGATGCTATGATATTAATGACATTTTCTTAATTTCATTTTCAAAAATTTATTGTTAGTGTACAGAATTATATTGATCTTATATTCTGCAATCTTGCTAAACTCATTTATTATATAATAGTTTTTTTGTAGATTTCATAAGATTTTCTATGTACAAAATCATGTGATCTGCAAATATAGCTAGTTTTACTTTTTTCTTTATGATGTGGAAAGCTTTTATTTCATTTTCTTGCATAATTACCCTGACTGGAACCTTCAGTAATATGTTAGATAGAAGTGGACATCCTTATTTTGTTTCTAAGGAAAAATACATTTATTCTTTCTCTATTTTATATGATGGACTTTTTGGTTGATGTCTCATATTAGGCAGAGGAAGTTCACTTCTATTCTTAGAATGTTGAGAAAAAATTATTTTAATCATGCTGCTACTGCTGCTGCTAAGTCGCTTCAGTCGTGTCCGACTCTGTGCGACCCCAGAGACGGCAGCCCATCAGGCTCCCCATCCCTGGGATTCTCCAGGCAAGAATACTGGAGTGGGTTGCCATTTCCTTCTCCAATGCATGAAAGTGAAAAGTGAAAGTGAAGTCGCTCAGTCGTGTCCGACTCTTAGCGACCCCATGGACTGCAGCCCACCAGGCTCCTCCGTCCATGGGATTTTCCAGGCAAGAGTACTGGAGTGGGGTGCCATTGCCTTCTCTGATTTTAATCATGAAAGGGTGCTAAATTTTGTTAAATGTGTTTTCTGTGTCTACCAAGATGATTACATGGTTGTGTCCCTTATTCTATTAATATGATACATTATATTAATTGACTTTGGATCATAAGCCAATCCTGAATTCTTGAGATAAATCCCATTTGATCATGGTACAGAAACTTTCTAATACATTGCCGAATTCAGTTTGCTAGTATTTTGCTCAGGATTTTTGTGTCTAGGCATGTAAGATGTTAATATAAGGGATATTGGTCTGTAGGTTTCTTTTCTTGCAGTGTCTTTCCTGGTTTTCCTATCAGGGTAATACTCACTTTATTGAATGAATTTAGATTGAATTTGCAAGTGTTCATCTTTTGTTTTTTGAAAAAAGTCTGTGAAGGATTCATGTTAATTATTTTTGGATGATTTATAGAATTCACCGGTGAACCCATCTGGGTTAGGGTTTCTTTGCTTGAAGTTTTAATATTACTCTTTTAATATCTTTACCAGTTATAAGCCTATTCAGACTTTCTATTTATTCTTGAGTCAGTTTTAGTAACTTGTATATTCCTAGGAATCTGTGTTTCATTTAAATTATCTGATTGTTTGATGCACGGTTGTTCACAGTATTCTTTTATAATCCTTTTTTATTTCCACTACCTAGGTCAGTGGCGATATCTCTTCTCTCATTTCTAATTTTAATTATTTGAGTCTTTTCTCTGTGAATAGGCTAGCTAAAAGTTTATCAGTTCTGTTGATTTTATCAAAGAACCAACTTTTAGTTTCACTGATTTTCTCTAGCATTTTTCAAAGTCCATTTCATTGATTTCTGCTCTAGTCTTTAAATTTCATCCCTCTGACTTCTCTTTCTTTTTCTTCTTCTTCTTCTCCTCACCCCTTCTCCTCCTCCCTCTCCCTTCTTCATCTTCTTTGCCTTCTTCCTCTTCTTCTTTCTCCTTCTTTTTGTTACATAAATTAATCCATTTATCATGGTTAGCAATGTTTCAAATTGTAGAGCTTCTACTGGTTTTTAAATTTCTGCAGTCTTCTGATGATGAATTTTACTGTGATGGAAGAAGTGGTGTGTAGGTCCAGGCATGACCTCCTCCTGTTTTCATGTAGAAATTAGAATGCCAAATCCTCGCAGCTCATCTCTTTATCTTGGTTTTGTCATAGAAGTGAGAAAATAAAAACATGACATCCACATTATCTTAGAATGCCACTGATTTCAATGTTTTTCTCCAATTTCCCAAGGGAGGAAACCATGATGGATCCTGTATTTACTGACAGTTTTTTCCTTCTTGGTGCCTTGAGATATGTTGTTGCAAACTAGGTCTGAACCCAGAGAACTGTAGTTCTTTTTTTAACATAGGCATTTTACAGCTATACATTGCCCTCTAAGCACTGCTTTAGCTGCATCCCATAAGTTTTGGTACATTGTATTCTTCTTTTATTTAATCTCAAAACATTTTACAATTTTCCTTACAATTTCTTCTTTGATGCATTGGTATTTGGAAGTGTGTTATTTAATTTTTCTATATTTATAAATTTACCAAATTTTCTTCACTAATTTATTCCCATCATGCCAGAAAACATATTTTGTATGATTTCAATCTTTTTATGTTGAGTCTTATTTTATGGATTACCATATGGCCCATTATAGAGACTGTTTCACTTGTGCTGAGATATTTGTGGCTGTTGGATGTCATGTTTTTATTTTTTAATCAGGTTTAAAGTACAGTAGGTGCCTGGAGTCAAACACATCTTCTTTACCTTGTGTGCTTAGTCACACAGTCAGGTCTGACTCTTTGTGACCCCATGGACTGTAGTCTGCCGTGCTCGTCTGTCCATGGACCATGGTCAAATTGGGAGAAGAAGAATAATTTTAATCATGTTATTAGATACATAGATAAGTATAGATATATAGATATACATAGGTATAGGCTATTTTTTGCAGCATGGGGACATATCATATGACTTTGAGAATAAGGCTGTATGAAGTAATAACACAATGGATCCAAGACTCCCCACTCTGACTTTATGACACATGTGTGCATGGGTGATAAGTTGCTTCAGTCATATGCGACTCTTTGCAACTCTATGGACTGTAGCCGACCAGGCTCCTCTGTCCATGGAAATTCTCCAGGCAAGAATACTGGAGTGGGTTGCTACGCCCTCCTCCAGGGGATCTTCCTGATCCAAGGATCTAACCCACATCTCTCACATTGCCTACATTGGCAGGCAAGTTCTTCACAACTAGCACCACTCACATATTTCAATGAAAACCTTAGAAAATTAGAAGCCTGGATTCTATGATTCCAGAGGTCCCTTCTAGTATTAAAATGGTAGGTACATTATTGATACTTAACTTCTCTAACTCTGACTCTGATCATCATTGTTAACCAAGAACATAAGAAACTATCTGAAGGTTCTTGTGAAAATTAAATGATGACATTTTAAAGTAAGAAAGAACATGGAAATGATTTACCACAGTGTTTGGTACCTAATAAATATATTAGTTGTTTTTTAGGTATGGAGGTTATTTAGATACAGAATGTTAGATTTTAGACGTAGAATTGATATTACTACCAATAAAGAAGGGTTTATCATTAATTTTTCTTCCCTCAAGTAGAAGATACAGGGAATCTTTGGCAGTGCTTTAAGGTTTTTGAAACTCTGGCCTGATCTTGTTTCCTTGCTCTAAATGAAGAGAACAGAATATTTTATTTCTGGCAGGGACAAAGAGGTTTTTTTTTTAAACCAGATCCCTGATATGTATTCTAGTTACCTAAAAATGTTAGACCAGTTGGTGAGGATGTTATAAAGGAAATAAGCATCTGATGGACACAGGAAGGTCTTATATCCTTCCAACCCCGAGTCTGCTGAATTAGACAACAGAGGTTATGAAATCATCTTGTGACTCTGATCATACTAATGAAAAGGGCACATTAGTCAATTTATTTCTTGGAACTATATTAAGGTTTTTAGTCTTCCATATTCAGTTTACTAAATCATTTCTGACAGTATGTTATGGTAATGTGGTCATAGGAAAGAGTTAATTCATTTCTACCCCAAAGCAATTTACTACCTCTCAAGTGTCGAATAAGAACTACAAAGCGTTGCATAACCGATATCCATGCATCAGTAGAAACAAGTCCTAGCAACTTAAAAGTTTCATTTCCTCCTCAGCATCTCGACTACAATCCCTGATTCTAGAAACCTTCATTCAAATGTGAGGAAGGACCGGATCAGCACCCTGTAAATTTACTCTGATTAAAGAGTTGAGAATTCGTAACTAAAGATAACATCCCGAAGCAATGTTTTGCTTCTTGTGCCCCCTCCAATTTAGTTTGACCTTTCACTCCAAAGGCTTCTTAAATGTACATACTTCTCAGGAAAAAAAACCCTGAGAACTTTTTAAAGGACTCAAATGATATCAGGATGCATAAATCTTATAGCACTAATAAATGCTGAAAAGTAAGTATCTAAAGCCTAAATTATAAAAAATAAATCTTTACAATGTCATATTTACCCATAAAATATTATTAAGTTTCCTGGGATTGGTTATAGTTTAAAATTCACATAGTCTCATAAAACCATTCTCTAAAACAAGGGTCCCCAACCCTGAGGCCATGGACTGGAACCGGACCACACAGCAGAAGGTGAGCAGTGGACTAGCAAGTGAAATTTCATTGCCTGTGATAGAGGAGTGCTCAATGGTTATTTGTGTATTCTTTGAATGAATTCTCTCCTTTAACACATAAACAATTATCTATAGTTGCAAAGTATTTTAAATGCTTGCAGAATGCCCTGCATGCTTTATTTATGAGTTACTTAACAATATTTCCGCTCAAGAAAAACTATGATTATCTGTTGACTCTCTGATAGGAAATTTATAGACTTACTGAAAATGTTGTTGCTGTTCAGTCGCTAAGTCATGTCTGACTCTTGCAACCCCATGGACTGTAGCCTGCCAGGCTCCTCTGTCCATGGGATTTTCCAGGCAAGAATACTGGAGTAGGTTGCCATTTCCTTCTCCAGGGGATCTTCCCCAACCAGGGATCAAACTCCGGTCTCCTGCATTGCAGGCAATTTCTTTACCTCAGAGCCACCAGGGAAGCCCCCTATTGAAAGTGGGAAGTTGCCAAATAAGGAGTTATGGTAAAATGTTTTTCAAGTCAACAATTCAGTGTATTATCTTTTTATGAATGCTATTTCCCTTAAAGGCTTCCCAGATGGCTCAGCGGTAAAGAATCTGCCTGCCAGTGCAGGAGACGCAGGTTTGATCCCTGGGTTGGGAAGATCTTCAGAAGGAAATGACAACTGACTGCAATATTCTTGTTTGGGAAATTCCATGGACAAAGGAGCCTGGCAGGATGCAATCCATGGGGTCATAAAGAGTCAGGCATCACTTAGAGACTGAGCACACAGGCATTTCCCTCAAAATTTGCATAAGTTTTAGCTATGCACTAATTTTTGCTGAAGGTAGTACTGATGTATTACACTGATGTTTCAATAGGGTTACCAGACAAAACACAAAGAACTGCATAATAATTGGTACAAAAATACCAAATATTGCAGAGTGTACATATATGTGAAATCTGTGTATCTCTAGTTCAAATTTAACTGGATATCCTGTATTTTTTTTCTTCTAAATTCGACAATCCTAGCTTCAAAGTAAATATTGCTCTCATCTTAAAGTGTTGTCACAATCGAATAAAACTTGTTTAATAAATAAACCCTTAACTGACTGTCTTCAAACACAATGTCTTTAATCTAAGCTATTTTATCATCATCTCTTCTCAGGAAAACAAACAAACTAAGGAAGAAGATGGCTTTCCTAGTGACGGCAGTGATGAGATTCTCCACGGGGCCTCTCCTTTGTAGTTCCCTGAAGTCAGCAGTGGCTCCCTGGGCCAGTGTTGCACCCGGGTCCAGAGTCCTACCCTCTGTGAATGAATTAATCCTATTTCATGTTACAGGCCCTTATCAGTATTCTTTTCCAGAAATTTCTTCCCTCTTCTTGAAGAGCAGCCCTGGACACATAGAAATGGTAGATTTCAGTAACAAAGAAATTCTCTTCCCCAAGACCTTTCTTCCCTGAGGTTGACCTCACACAGAGGTTAACCCTTCACAACTGCACATCTTTGACTCTTGACCTTTGACTTCACAAGTATAAAAATGTGTGCCTTCAAAGTTTTGCAAAAAGCCTTTAACAAGAGGCAAAGCCAGAGCCACCACGTATGCCTCCTCTTCTCGGCACGTCTTTTGCTTGCCCTTGCCTCCTTCCTACAAACTGCCACTGAATAAGCGCTGCACACTGAGAACACAGAATTCTGGGTACTGGGGCCCTGGGAGATGATGAGTTCCTAACGTGCTGCATTTAGAGCTCCACAGAGCAGCATCCTTCTCTGGTTTGGGCGTGCTGTGGGATCTTAGTTCCTCCACCAGGGAGTGAACCAGGGCCCTCAGTAGTGAGAGTGTGGAGCCGCAAGCTCTGGATTGCCAGGGAATTCCTGACAGGGCAGCATTCTAAGCTAATCGTCCTTGAGTCTGCAACTCAAGCTTCCTGAGGTTCAGTCTTCTCGTCTATGAAATGGGGCTATGAAATACCAGGTAGACTCTAGGGTTACATGAAATATTGGGCCAAAGAACATAGCAAATGCTAAGCAAATGTCATTATTACTCATATAAAATGTATTTAAGAATATGCAAATAGGGCTGTCCCTGGCGGTCTAGTGGTTAGGACAGCTTCCACTGCAAAGGTATGGGTTCCATTTGTAATTAGGGAACTAAGATCCCATATGCTACATGGTGTGACTAAAAAATTAAAAAAAAATTTAAGAATATGCAAATATCCATAGAAATTTGCTTTTTAACAAGCAGTACTCTCTACTGTAACAAGAATTTTCAACAGGTGTTAATGGCAACTAGAAATGGCTTAATAAAGTCTATGCATGTAAGTGGTACTAGAATAACAGGCTATGCTCAGTCGCTCCGTCATATCTGACTCTTTGTGACCCCACGGAGTGTAGCCCCGCCAGGCTCCTCTGTCCATAGGATTCTCCAGGTAAGAATACTGGAGTGGGTTGCCATTTCCAACCCCAGGGGATCTTTCTGACCCAGGGATCATCGAGCCTGAGTCTCCCATGCCCCCTGCATTGGCAGGCGGATTCTTTACCAGTATACCACCTGGGAAGCCCATGAGAATAATACAGAATTTTCAATTTCATTGTTTGGAAGAATGCTAAGCAGTTGGCTTCCCGACACTGATAGGGAGATGACCAAGTACTGTAGAGCGTCCTTGTCTCCACTGCGCTAGTGTGGAGGATGGAACACAGCCTTCTGAAGGTCAGACACAGGCAATCTCACTGAGGGGCAGGGAGTAGCAGTACAGCAGTTGGCCCCGACCAGCAGGTGAAGCAGCCCTGTCATCACGCAGCGCTCACCCGGGCGGGGTCCGAGGAAGAAAGGCATGCTGGGAGCAACTCCAAAGTCTTCCTCAGGCACCTGCGCTTCTTCAAAAGCGGGCAGAGTGCCCCTCCGCCCGCCTCCACCGCGGTGCTGACCATCGGCTTAATCTGACTGAACCACGGGCCACTGAGGAAACGTCTCTCTGTCGTGTGGGGTGGCTGCCCTGTACATCAGTCCTCGAAAAGGTGAAAAGTTCTGTTTCGGAATACTGGCTCTTGCAGTTTTTCTCCATTTCTCTCTCTCCTCAAGGGAGAAGAAGCTGAGTTAAGAAGAGAAATGAGAATCTGGACCCTGCTCACCCAAAGAATAATGGATCTATTCTGCTCAAAAAATGCCTTGATTGTTGATGTGTTTACTTCAGCTCCTTCTCTGAAATTTGGGGACAAAGCAAAATTGGGAGTAAGGAGAGATTGTGTGTGTGTGTGTGTGTGTGTGTGTACATGCGTGTGTGCAAACAGAGAGCTCCTTTCTCTAAGGGTTCAAGATAACCGCCTGTAATGAGCCTGCCCACCCCACTAAGGCATCAAAAGTTATTATTTTCCCCAAAGCTACATTTAAACCACCTTTAAATTGGGTCACCTAGGACTCATTTAGTTCATATCCTCAACCTTTGTTTCCTTATCTGTAAAGTGAAGACATTGGATTAGACACAACCTCAGACCCTTCCAGATCCAAAATGCTCTCTTGTTATGTTACTGAAACAGAAACAGTAGATCTGGACTTACCCACAAGCAAAGCATAGTCCCGGCCTAGTGGTAAAGAACCTGCCTGACAATGCCGGAGACATAAGATATGTGGGTTTGATCCCTGGGTGGGGAAGATTCAGTGGAGGAGAACGTGGCAACCTACTCCAGTAATCTAGCTTGGAGACTCCCATGGACAGAGGAGGCTGGCGGACTGCAGTCCATAGGGTTGCAAAGAGTTGACACAACTGAAGTGACTTAGCACAGCACAAAGAATACTCAACACTCTGTGTATGTCAATGTCCTCTTAACCCAAAGGACTTACTAGGCATTCGTGACATTTTCCTTTGCCTGTTTCAAAAGAGAGAACCAGATTCTATGCATTTTAGTAAAGTAGCTATGGCAGTGGATTTTAACTCGCATTCTTTGGAAAAGGTAAATGTCAATATGCAGCACAGAGAGCTGAGGCTAGAAAACCCTGCTGTGATGTTGAACCACTTTAGAAAGAAATCTGGTGCTTTTCCAGGTGCTTTTCTACCCTATAAGATAGAAGGGCAGTGGAAATTTTCAAGCCATTTTTTTGCTCCACGCTCTTCCTCCATGATGAATGAAGGCTTAGGATTTGACCAGATAAGCTGAAGTTCACAGCTCTGCACTGCTATTTATGAAGTATTATTTAAAACATGGGACATTAGCAGTTTCATGCTGTGTGCAGACCTTTCTGTGAAACAATAACAATAAAAGTAATAGCAGCCACCACATATCAAGTAGTTATGTTCTAGACTGTGTTCTAGGCAAACGTCTTACCAAAAGTTCAGTTCAGTTTAGTCTCTCAGTCATATCCGACTCTTTGCGACCCCATGGACTGCAGCACACCAGGCCTCGCTGTCCATCACCTACTCCAGGAGCTTACTCAAACTCATGTCCATTGAGTCGGTGATGCCATCCATCCATCTCATCCTCTGAGGTTCCCTTCTCTTCCTGCCTTCAATCTTTCCCAGCACCAGGGTCTTTTCAAATAAGTCAGTTCTTCGCATCAGGTGGAGTTGGGTAATTTGTCCAAGGTCTTATCTAATAACAGAAGGACCCAGGATTTGTACAGTTCTGACCTTGCCGTCTATGTCTCAACCATTCCTGGCTTCTGCCACTGGTCTCCATTTGATTGCCAGCCCTGTGACTATTTCCTGGCTGTGTTTCCTAGCCTCATTTGCATTTTTGTCTGCCTTCTCTCATGGCCACAACACATCTGCAAAGGAATTCATGGCCATGGAACTAGATTTCTCTCTGCAAAATCCAAGTGAGCCACTCCGGAAACATGGGAGTTCCCAGTGCCACGTGAGCATCCTTCTTTGATGGGGCCAGTCAGCTGTGGCAGACATCTGTGTTCAGAGTGTCCCCTTGGTCTTCTGAGAACCATGACAAGGGCCCAACTGCCATTCACAAGATTTCCTGTGGAACATTCAGCCGCAAACCAGGCCAATGATTCCTCAGGTTTTTCTTGCCCGCTGATGAATCTTAATGCTCTTTGCATGTATAAGAAGAACAAATACTTCCTAAGTTCTGACAAAGGAATTGGACCTTTCCTTTTCTTCTTCCTCCCAGGAAAACTAGTGTGGTTGAGTCAAGGGTAAGGGCCATGTGAAAGCCCAGTTCTAAAGCATAGTGTTTTCTGACCCATGGGACTTCTCTAGCTGATGTCTCCCCCAGGATTCTAATTCACTTTGCCTCTTGGACAAGCTACAGGGTGCATGCAGATTATAGAAAATTTGGAGCCTGGGACTTCCCTGGCAGTCCAGTGGCTAAGACTCTGAGGTCCCAATGCAGGGAGCCTGGGTTCGATCCCTGGCCAGAGAACTAGATCCCACATGTTGCAACTAAGATAAAAGATTCTGTGTGCTGCAACAAAGACCCAGGGCACCAAATAAGTAAATTAATTAATTTAAAAAAAAAAAGAAAATTTGGAGACTAGCACCAGTGGCATTGACCTTCCCTGGTGCTCAGTGGTAAAGAATCTGCCTGCCAATACAGGAGACATGGGTTTGATCCCTCTTTGGGAAGATCCCCTGGTGAAGGAAATGGCAACCTACTTCAGTATTCTTGTCTGGGAAATCCCATGGACAGAGGATCCATGGGGTCACAAAGAGCTGGACGTGACTTAGTGACTAAACAACAACCACCACCATCAGCGGCATAAACAAGGTTTCTCAAGCTCCCCTCCCCCTCCGGGATTCGGTGGCTTGGGGGCTCCAGCATCACCGCCTGGGAGGGAGCAGCTGCGGAGAAGGGCAGGGGTACCAGGCAGGGAGAAAAGACCCACTCACAGCGCTGCCCAGGGTCCAGACAGAGCAAGTGGTTCCCTGAAGCCTTTGCAAGACAATCCCTACACTTCCATTCTGGAAAGGAAAAGAAGCAAACAGTCGACACGTCCTCCAACATGGCATTTGTCTGAATAGAATTGTAATCCCCATCGGGGATGTTTCTTAGGCTGTTGAGTCCTTGCTGTGGGCAAGGAAGCACACCTGAGGAGACAAAGCGATTTCTCTGCTTCCCATTAGTCCAGGAGCAATCTGGTTCTAAGCACATCTGAAGGGTCATTGCCAGACTACTGACCACCTATAGGGTTTTATCATCTCGTGTTTGTGAGACGCTCTGTGGCCACTCTGCGTGTACCCACATCCAGGTTCAGGGAGCCCTTCCAGACTGTCATAGATCGTGGTAGATGTGATCCTCCACTCTGGGGTCCTATTGATTTCAGTTGACCCTTTACAGCCTGGCGTAGAGCCTATGATTGATGAAATTCAAGTATCATTTGCCTTTGTAGCTGTGCCCTGATGCGAACTTCCAGGAGAGAGAAACAAGATGCCCAAACTCAGCTCTGGGCTTGAGAGTCACATCCTTAGTGACTGAGCTCCCATGAGACTCAATGTTTGAGGGGAATGTCATTCACAGCTCTCTTCCAGGTGTGGCGACTTCCACAAGCTATGCTTGAGTCACGCAGCCCACAGGCCAGTGTACTCAGATGTGATGGAAAGCTGAGTGTTGCTAATATCTGTAATGATATCCATACACCAAAGAAAATCCAGTTTCTGTGGAAGGCTCTATTAGTCCATATCCCAGCATGATGCAGGGTTGGGATCTGGGGAAGACGGATTGCACCTTCTGCCCATGGTGGGTGAAAGGCAAGCTCAGGACTCAGAAAAGAGAGGTTTAAAACCTTTCAAAAAATGAATTAGATAACCATTCAAATTGGATGGCTTAGTTATATAGCTCCCAGAGGCAGGACATAAGACTCTCTCTTCCAGCTGTATTCTACGAAAAGATCATCACAGAAGACAGTTCTGACTACCTTTTAATCTCAAGTAATACTTAAAGACACTTCATTAAGTACACTTTACAAAGATACTTCCTGTTCCCTATTCAGTGGTTTTTTTTTTTTGTTTTTTCCCTTTTTGCCTGATCTTGTTAGCAGTGTTAAAGATACCAGGCGCTCTTTTTCAGGAAGAATTTAACTAAGTTCTTTTAAATATTAGTATCTATTTTTCTTGGTTCTAAACTTCTCTCCTTTGCCACGTCTGGATTTTTCAGTCCTTTTCCTTATACTGAGTCTTCAAATGTTTCCAGGAGACCAGCAGCAACAAAAATAACAACCACAATACGTATCTTATGCCCCAAGCTGTGGCTTTCTTAATCTTAGCCCTTATTTTTGGCTTTGATTTCAAAGAGCATTTCAGTACCTAATAGATCAATCACATCTTGCCTCTCCCCCCGATCTCTCTCGGTTTTCTCTTAGCTTTGCTTAGCATTCGTGGAGAAAGCTCAGTCAGTCTCTTCAGATGAGTGCATGGTTCTCATAATTTGGAGGCACTGAGGATGGACAAAGAAGAACTAAAGAGCCTCTTGATGAAAGTGAAAGAGGAGAGTGAAAAAGTTGGCTTAAAACTCAACATTCAGAAAACTAAGATCACGGCATCCGGGTCCATCATTGCATGGCAAATAGATGGGGAAACAATGAAAACAGTGAGAGACGTTATTTTTTGGACTCCTAAATCACTGCAAATGGTGACTGCAGCCATGAAATTAAAAGACAATTGCTCCTTGGAAGAAAAACTATGACCAACCTAGACAGCATATTAAAAAGCAGAGACGTTACTTTGCCAACAAAGGTCCATCTAGTCAAAGCTATGGGTTTTCCAGTGGTCATATATGGATGTGAGAGTTGGACTGTGAAGAAAGATGAACGCCGAAGAATTGATGCTTTTGAACTGTGGTGTTGGAGAAGACTCTTGAGAGTCCCTTGGACTGCAAGGAGATCCAATCAGTCCATCCTAAAGGAAATCAGTCCTGAATATTCATTGGAAGGACTGATGCTGAAGCTGAAACTCCAATCCTTTGGCCACCAGATGCAAGGAGCTGACTCATTTGAAAAGCCCCTGATGCTGGGAAAGATTGAAGATTGAGAGGAGAAGGGGACGACAGAGGATAAGATGGTTGGATGGCATCACCAACTTGATGGACATGAGTTTGAGTAAGCTCTGGGAGTTGGTGATGGACAGGGAAGCCTGGTGTGCTGCAGTCCATGGGGTTGCAAAGAGTCGGACATGACTGAGTGACTAAATTGACTGACTGACTGAGGATGGACAGACGGGAGGAAGTAACCTTCATTATTCATATTAGATTGGATCACATGAATTTGCCAAAACCAGACTATTTTTTGGCCTATAAAAATAACTTCACGTGGTTTAAACTAATACAGGAGTTTTATGCTCATATTTACATAGTAAATCACAATTTTCCTATAAAATCTACTCAGTCAGAGAATAAGATTATCTTCCTCATGGAAGGCTACCTTCATGCTGAACTCCACATTTTTCTAAAGATGATAATAGCTAGCATTTGCTGGATAATCCCGCATCTTCTCATGTAATCCTTGCATCAATTCCATGAGGTAGGACTTTATGACTCCCATTTTACAGATCTGAACACTGAGGTTCCTCCTTTGCACTTTCCTTCTACCACACAGTTTCATCTTTGCATTAACCTCTCACTTTTTTTTTGTGGGGTGGCGGGGGGGGGGGTTGCCGAGCCTCGTGACTTGTGGGATCTTAGTTCCCTGACCAGAGACTGAACCCTGGCCACTGCAGTGAAAGTGACTGAGTCCTAAACACTGAATCGCCAGGGAATTCTCCAACTTCTCATGTTTTTAAAAGGTCTTCCTAATATTCCTTTTCAAGTGATTTTGCCTAAATCAAATGTGGACAAGTTATCTACCACCTGATTTTCACTGGGCCATAATCACCCAAGATACGATGGTGATGCCTCCCCGGTGATAAGGGAACTAGGAACAGTACCATTTATTTACCAGTCTGGGGTCCCTCATTTCCTCAGGTAGAAATGTTTTGGCGTTATATTTTATTTTAAAGCTGTTGGCAGATGACCAATTTGTACATGTTAACAAACAAACCAGGAACCTAGAGCATGAAAGTATCATGTTTATAGATGTCATCAAATAAAATGTAAGAAATTAAATTAATGTGACACATACTTAATGAAGTACATAATCATTATGGTGTCTCACGGTAATTAGGCACAAATGGGATGTATTCCACGTAAATAACTGTAATTGGTTTGACTATACATAGATTTTTAGGTTTGTTTTTTGGTTTTTTTTTTTCTGATCACATTCAGTTGTGTAAGGTCTGTAAAGGGTATCAATGTGGAACTGTGTACCCAGATTCCATGTGTCATCACCTCTATCCCCATCATCATACACGCACTGACCAGCACAGGTGTGGGTCTTGCATCCTTTCCCAGAACAGTTAGAATTTCCTTCTCCCCTCTTCCCCAAACCCCAGCCCAGGATCATTGCGTCTTGGGTTGCAGGAATGCCCCTAACACCTCCCCTCCTGCCCTGCTTCTCCTAGACTCACGCCCTGAGGGGCTCCTTTGGCAGCTGCCAGAGCTGTACTTTTCTGTCTCCCTGGGTGTCCTGGATGCTGAGGGCTTGAAGTGACTACTCTCTGAGCTCCAGTGTTGTGGATGAGAGTGATGCTGGAGTTAATGTGAAAGAGGATGAGACAGAAGCAGGAAGGGGAAGGAAGGGCTTAAGCCTGGGCTGCTGACCAAGTGTGGGGGCTCAGTGTTGCAAGTGACCCAATTCATATCACTTGAAACCAAGGGGGGATTTACTGGATCCTATAACTGAAATATCAGGGCTGAATTCTAGTACTCAGGAATATTTGGGGGGATCTGTGTTTCTCTTTCCCTAAGTATTGCTTTTCTCTGTGCTGATTTAATCTCAGGCAGTCATATCTGCATGGTACGAAGACAGCCACCAGCAGCTCCAGGCTTAAATCAACCATCTCAGAAACTGCAGGATAAAACACCTCTTTTTCAGTAGTTTCAACAAAACTGAGTTTAACTACAATTTCCATGGCCCTTATTGTTTACTTGCTAAGTTGTGTCCTACTCTTTGCAACCCCATGGACTGTAGCCCTCCAGACCCCAATGTCCATGGAATTTTCTAGGCAAGAATGCTACACTGGGTTGCCATTTCCTTGTTCATCTTCCTTAACCAGGGATCGAACTTGCTTCTCCTGCATCGCAGGGGAATTTTAGTGACTGTAATTAGAGAGTTAGGATTCCAAAGGAAACAAGGTTTTGTTGTTGTTGTTTGGTTGCTAAGTTGTGTCCTACTCTTTGTGACCCCACAGACTGTAGCCCACCAGGCTCCTCTGTCCATGTAATTTTCCAGGCAAGAATTTTCTAGGCAAATGCCCTATGCCTCTCTTACAAGCAGAGAGGCCAAGGGCATGTGATGCTCTTGTGAATGGCTAGGGCTCCATCACAGGACAACCTTTAGAGCTGGAGGTGGATTCAGTCCCACTAGACCAGGTGGGCAGATAGTGGGCAATAGTAGGCTGCAAAGGAATTGGATGCTGTTATCAGAAAAGGGATTATGGAAGTGGGCAGATTATAGAAATGACAGATGTCTACTCTAGCTGGTGAAACAGAGGGCAGAGAGTGAAGTGAAATGGCCTTTGAGCCCCCATATCTCAGAGAGTTGTCTCAGAGAAGAGGAAGTATTAGGATTAAGGTAAATACAAGAAATGGGAGTAGATATAATCTCAGCGACCTATTGCACCTATTAAGTGGGTCTTTCAAGACCTTAAACTGAGCAAAAGTTTTACTTTTCTGTCCTTTAAAGCATCTCCCTCTACTGCATGCTGATATCTGCAATTTCTTTAATCACAGACAACCCTTTATTCTACAAACAGAGAAAACAGATTTAAGTGAAAATGCACTGGGGAAGGCAATGTAGAGATAAGAACAAGTTGCAGTCCAAGTAGAAATGAAAATATCACATCATAAAGAACAGGGAAAGAAATGCCATTAAAACAGGAAGGAGGAGACTTTCCTGGTGATCCAGAGGTTAGGACTCCGTGCTTCTCATGCAGGGGGCATGGGTTCAATCCCTCATTGGGGAACTAAGATCCTGCATGTTGCAAGGCACGGTTCCCCCAAAAAATAGGCCTAGTAAAATATATGTATTTTAAAAAAAAGGAAAGAAAGAATAAATTAGCTGATTAAAGATAGAGGACACTCTGTGGTGACCTAAATGTAAAGAAAATCCAAGGAAGAGGGGATATATGTATGCTGCTGCTCCTGCTGCTGCTAAGTCACCTCTGTTGTGTCTGACTCTGTGCGACCCCATAGACGGCAGCCCATCAGGCTCCACCGTCCCTGGGATTCTCCAGGCAAGAACACTGGAGTGGGTTGCCATTTCCTTCTCCAATGCATGAAAGTGAAAAGTGAAAGTGAAGTCGCTCAGTCGTGTCCGACTCTTTGTGACCCCATGGACTACAGCCTAGCAGGCCCCTCCGTCCATGGGATTCTTCAGGCGAGAGTACTAGAGTGGGATGCCATTGCCTTCTCCAGATATATGTATACGTGTGGCTAATTCATTTTGTTGTACAGCAGAAACTAACACAACACTGTAAAGCAATTATACTCCAATTAAAACAAAAAAAGACAGAGGACAGTCAAAACTCACTTCTCAAATCTGTCAATGTCAACTCTGTTGATTGAATACAAATAGCGGCCACAAGATTGATCTTAGTGGAAACTCAAAGATACTATGTTTTAACCAGTGATCACTTTGTTTTTAAAGCTTCTTTATTGAACGAGAACGAAACTTTCCAAACTTAGTATTTTCTCTTAGTTGAGAAGTCTTTGTTCACTGGACAATTTTGGCCCAGTTAGGTCATAATTTAAACTAGTGAGAAGAATGCAAGATAAAACATGCCACAGGAGAAATGTGTTGGCTCTCAGCCATACCCAGAGTCTTGGCGTGTCTTAGTAAAATTAAACTCCCCCCCACCGCTTCTCTGATATAATCTGAATTTTGCTAAACAAGACTTAAACAAACTTGAACTTAATTCCAAAAAGTTAGAGAGAATAGTTTAAGCTTTGGAATCCCTTAAAGGCCCTTAAATTTCAGAAGTTCAGATTTATTCAATATTTAAAAAACACTTAAAAGGAATTTCTTGGTGGTCCAGTGGTTAGAATCTCAGGCTTTCACTCCTGGGGTCTGGGTTCAATCCCTGGTCCAGGAACTAAGATTCCAAAAGCTATGGCCAGAAAATAAACAACAGCAGTCTAAAAAAATTAAAAAGATGCAATTAAAAATTTAAATAAAAAATGAAAAAAAAAAAAAAAAAAAACACACTATGTTCCCCTCAATGTGACACCATCTAATTGGACTTTCAGTGAATGAAAGAGTGTTTAGGAGGCTGATCCTCCCAGTGACTTGGCTTTCAGACCTGACCACGTGGGTCAGACATTCTGAAGATGTCCCAGTGGAGGTTAGTAATGGGAGGACCAAAAATGTGACGTCACAGTCCATGCGTTTTTTATGATATTCACTCTTCCACATGAGAAACATTTCAAAGAATTTGCATGGGCCAAATGATATTCTAAAAACACCAATAAAGAGAATCAACACTACAAAAAAGCTGTCCTAATTATCCTGGGTGTTTATCAAAAACAGTAATATTTTGATCAAGGAGAATGACAGGAAAATGTCAGAAATGGTAGGGGTAAAATAATGTAAAGAAAAAGAGTCTGGAAGATAAGATGCCTTTTCATCTCTTTGGTAAAACACATGGAAATCTATAGCCATAATTTTAAGTTTAATTCCCAGTTCTCAACTGGGAGAGAGAAGGGAAATTCTTACCATATATCTGAGCATCAAAGATGAAAACTAGAGATGCCCCAAGACTTGGGTGAGCTTCCCTTATTGCCAATATTTCATATAGGTTGTCACATGTTATTGCCAAAAGAATTATATGCACTGTCTCAACTCCACTTGGGAGAGGAATATTGGTGATGTTCATACCTGTTTTTTTCTGGACTCCATCCACCCTGTAAGCCTTTTTCCTTTGCTAATTTTATTCTATATACTTTTGCTACCATAAATTATAACTGTGAATATTAAAAAAAAAAAAAAGATGAAAAGCTAAGGGTGTTGGTTGCAACCATAGATAAAACTGAACATTGCATTGAAACTTAGACTTTCCTCATAGAATTCATGACTCTCATTTATACTCAAGGTCGCTATATAACAAGTGTACATAGGCAGGATAGAAATCAAATCACCCTCTGGGTATACATTACAGGAAGTAGCATCTCCAACCCTATTTCCTAATGTATAATACTCATTATGCTTGTTTCTATGTTCCTATGTTCAGATGGTCTTCAAATCCAATAGCCTATAGGTCACAATTATCTATGTCTCTGATGCTAATCTGCTACAAAAAAAATCTTTGCCTGAAAGCCTTCTGTTTAAGTTTATTCTGGACAAAGGCTACCATGGGCTGCTATGAAGACCTCCGTGGCACTGCCACCCAGATAAATGCACCAGACAGGCCTGGAGATTCCTGGGGGGAGGTCTCCCTCTAACCACTTCACTACCTTTTACCCTCAAGTCAACAGGAAAGGAAAACAGCAACAAAAACGAAGTTAAGGGCTCTAAGTTTGAGACTGCGAGGCATTTGAAATCAGGGAGGATTAGGTAGGATCACACCTTTACACACGGATGGGCGGATGGCTGTGTTTGCATAAGGTTAGTCACTGTTCCCTCTCCCTGGGTCAACACCAGTGGTAACCTCCCACCTCCTTCCTTGCCTGCTATTAACTCACAGTGTAAAATACTTCTCAAATTATGGACTACGTCAGTGATCTGGGGTGGAAATTAACCCAAATAATCCACGGAACCTAGCTAGCTTTGTATCTGTCTGTTTTGCGCAGTAAAATAGGAAAATAAAAAGATTGCACACCATGAGACATTTGGCTGTCTCCGGGTAACTGTCTCTGCTACACTAAAGGCTGGAGGATGAAATCTCTGAGAAATCTCTCTGGTCTTTGTTAGGAACCAGGCTTTGATGTAAATGACTTGGGCAACCTGAGTGTTCTCATTTAGAAACACAGACTTGGGGCCAGCTGCTGAGAACCAGGTGAGAAATTATAATTTGATTGCTACCAGGACATTTTTTCTGATGGTTCAAACTGGTGTGTGTGTGTGTGTGTGTGTGTGTGTGTGTGTGTGTGTGTGTAGGTCTGTGTCGGCTGTAGGGTTGGTGTGCAATTTGCCGAGAGGCTGAATTTGCTGAGAGGTAGGAAATTAAAGGGCTTCCCAGGTGGCGCAGTGGTCAAGAACCTGCTGGCCAATGCAGGAGACACGGGTTTGATCCCTGGGTGGGGAAGATCCCCTGGAGAAGAAAATGGCCACCCACTCCAGTATTCTTGCCTGGGAAATCCCATGGACAGGGGAGCCTGGCAGGCTACAATCCACGGGGTCGCAAAAGAGGACACGACTGAGTGACTAAACAACAACAAGGGCATTATAGAACTAAACTATTATTCTTGAGGTCAGGGAAAAGTGCCTGAGGCACACATCCATGGTGGGTAAGAAGCGAAGCCATGGAAGGATTTTTCTGAGAGGTTATTCCTGTTTCAGGTAGAGATGAATATGCAGTTCAATCCCTTCCTTCGGTTTTTGTATTTTTAATTATATTGAGTTTTGAATTTAAATACACCTGTGTGCTGTTTCTTTTTACTTCTTTAGCCTAGGAGACCAGCTGTGTTTCTGGGACTGGCACAGGCTTGTGCGTGACTCCCATGATCTTCTGCTGCAAGGAGGCTCATCTCACGGGCACATCCCAGGGCAGCCCCGCCACTCACTCTGCTTTCTCTTAAGTGATTGAAAAGCACACTTGACACACACGCCCTCTTCAGAGATCAAGTTATAATTAAATCCAGGAAAACTCTCTGACAGCTGGAGCCCGCAGGTTATGAGCTTGGTATTTGTTCTTGCAGAAGCCCACAGCTATAGCTGATGTGTTGCTGCCACATGCCTGACATGGGTGACCATGGAATGTTTGTTCTGTCTACAGTCTATTTTGCTTGGTGAAAATAAAAGCCCACTCGTAAAGTAAACTTGCTTTGAATACAGATTTAAGCATTTTCTCACAAAAACGAAGCTCTCTGTGTTCCAGACAGGACAAAAGGTTAGTTTGACATTGTGCCAACAAACAAGAACCCATAACTAAGTAGTTGAGAATAGGTAAACACAAATGGCTTGGGAGGGGGGCGGTGTCTGGTGGGAGGCCAGTGTGGAGCCCAGATTTAACAGCTTCATCAAAGGGAATGTGTTAAATGCTCATTAACTGAATTTACAAATGATCTCCAACTGGGAGGTGTTGCAAACAACAGAGGAATAAACACACATACACACCCTCACTCCCTAATTACATGCATACATGCATACAAAGCAGGAAATGGAGTAACCTGCTTAGAAAACAAATCCAAGATAAAATAGTTTTAAACACAGACTTTCAAAGAAAATATTAGCATAGATTTCATACAGAATTAAGGGGAGAGCTCACAAAGGGTAAGCTGCTGTCTCTGGAGAAGGGTATTGGGGCACTGCAGGGCATAGATGGCAGGGGGCGTGGCTAACTGGAAATAATCCTGGAAAAGATCGGAAACACATCCAGAAGGAAAGCAGGGGCCACTGGACACCAACAGAAGCAGGGTAGGATGCTAGATGATAATAGGCCACCAGATTCCAAATATTTTTTCCTAAAATCTCTAATTTTCTAGGGCTTCATGGGTCACTGACCCAGACCACACTGTTGGGTCTTGGTCATAAAGGAAGGACCACACTGGATCACACTAGCTGCCCTCCCTCGCATAATCCCATGGAGGCTTAAGAAGCCCTTAGGAACAGACTTCTCATAGTATTGTTTTGGGAGTTGCACTGGCATTTTGGGGAAAATGGAGAAGGCAATGGCACCCCACTTTGGTACTCTTGCCTGGAAAATCCCATGGACGGAGGAGCCTGGTGGGCTGCAGTCCATGGGGTCGCTAGAGTCGGAAACGACTGAGCAACTTCCCTTTCCCTTTCCCTTTTGGGGAAAAACTGCATTCTGGGTCTTCAGCCCCACCTGCATAGCATCAGAGACTCTGAGCAAAACAGCACCTCCACTCCTGTCCTACCCCTGAAACCTGACCCTGCGGGCCCCCTGCTGTTGGCTCCTGGGGCAACACATCCTCTGGGCAGCAGAGCTGCCTCTGCTGAGATATGTTTGTGTGACTGGGGGCAAGTCCTTGGATCTCTTGCTCTGGGTCTCAGTTTCCTAACAAGATCAGAATTTCTTACTGGAGAATCTGTGAATTGGCTTCAGGGAAATCTCAACTCCCTTCTTGTTTGTAAACCTCTAATGTGAATGTGCGTTTTTTTTTTTTTTAAGAGAAAGAACATACTCTTTAGGAAAGCATCATATTTTAGAGAATTTCCCAGAGGTCCAGTGCTTAAGATGTCATGATTTTATTGTCAAGGGTGTGGGTTCGATCCCTAGTTGGGGAATTAAGATCCCACAAGCCATGCAGTGCAACAACAACAAAATAATCATATTTTAAAAGATGTTCCTGATGTAAGAAAGTTAACAACCATTGACTATCACTAGATTATTGTTAAATTTAGCTAGAACTAAACATCAATCCCTATCATATACAGTCTCTTCCATCTCTGATCCATATAAACATCCAGACGTTTAGGTGATGAAGAATCTGAGGCACCTGATTATCATAGGTCTTCAAACCTATAATCCAGACATCCGACCTCCTTGATTAGGTGTATATGGACTGAAAACCATTGAAATTTTTTGGCCTAATTGGTGAAAAAAAGGATAAGTTCAGGGTTGCAGGTGTGGACTGATGCTTAGACCATTCCTTCGTTTGAAAAGTAAAGAAAGAGGGGAAACCTTCAATCAGAATTACCATATGAAATTGTACTCAGACATCTTGGGATTCAAGGAAAATATTGTAAAAGAGAGAAGTGTGTTGCCTCTCACGGCTTTCTGAAAACCAAGGATAATGTCAATACTATGCCCTCAGCTAAACCTTGTAAAGGGTCCTCTGACTACCATCCTGGGAAATGGCTTTTCTTAGGTCCCCTAACACCCAGAGACCACAATGTAAAGTCACACATACACAGTAGGGAGCTAGGCGCTTATCCTGTTGAACCCATGTCACAGCTGTGGTAAGGGGATAGTGTATTAGCTTCATCCTCATTTCCAGGTAAAAAAAGAGGGGATTCTGGAAATGCAGGGCAACTTTTCTAAGGCTACAGATTGGCAACTGGTGGAGGTTGGATTCAAGTACAGGCAGCCCCATTTTAGACCTTACCTACTGGTTTAACAAGTGTGTCTGGTTCCCACGAAGGGGTTGGGGGAGAGGTGAGACGGGCTGGCTTGGGAGAGAAGGAGGTGGTACCACGTATGTTCAGTGTGCATGTACGTCTTCCTCCCATGAGCATTCCGTAAGTACAACGGGGATTGGGTACGAAGCTGCTTGAATTTATAATTACTCCAGCATAATACGGTCCAAGGCCAAACAAATCAGTCTCTCTCTTCAGTTCCGTTTCTCAGTCTCCTGCTCCTTCTCTCTGCTCATCCCTACCCCTCTCTCGTCCTCTCTTATTCTTGAACCAAAATACCTTATTCTTTTTAAAAAGATCATCTATCATGTACTTTACGCTGTGTGCGGGCTTCCTCTGGTTGCGGCGAGTGGGGGCTCCTCCTCGCTGTGGCGCACAGGCTTCTCATGGTGGTGGCTTCTCTTGTCGTGAAGCCTGGGCTCTCGGCGCGTGGACTTCGGTAGCTGTGGCGTGTGGACTCAGTAGCTGCAGCTCCCGGGCTCTAGAGCACAGGCTCAGCAGTCACGGTGCACGGGCTGAGCTGCTCTGTGGAATGGGGAATCTTCCTGGAACAGGGATCGAACCTGTGTCCCTTGCATTGGCAGGTGGACTCCTAGCTACTGTGCCACCAGGGAAGTCCAACATCCTACATTATTGAAGTTCTGATTCTTAAAAAAAATCTGAGAGACTTCCCTGGTGATCCAGTGGCAATGACTTTGAGTTCCCAAGGCAAGGGACCCCATGTTTAATCCCTGGTCAGGGAACTAGATCCATATGCCATATATTCAACCAAAGATCCCACAAGTCGTAACTAAGATCTGGTGCAGTCAAATAACTAACTAAATAAAAATAAATATTTAAAAATCTGTGAGAATACACATTCAGAATAACAGCTATCTTTGGAGGTGAGAGAAGGGATGTGGTAGGTGACAGGTAGAGAATGGCTTTAGACATATAAATAAAACGCCTTGTTAAGCCAGACCATCGGCATGCACTTAATGGCTTATACATTTCCAGATGAAAAATATGAATATTATTAAATATTAAACAAACTTTTTCACAGTCTGCCTAAAAAAAGATTTACTTGGCCTTAAAAATATGCATACCACTTGACTGAGCAGCTCCATTTCTGGGAATCTATTCTGAGGAAATAATCTGAAATGAGGACAAAGATTTATATGCCAAAGGTTCATCACAACGTTATTTCTAATTTAAAAATCTTGAAGTAATTTAAAAAGTCTAACAAAGAATGATTGGGCAAATTATGCTGCATCTGTGAGCTGGGATATTATAATATTTCTAAAAAAATGCTTACAAAGTGTTTTTAAGGGTATAAGGAAATGCATTTGATGAAATTTTAAGTGGAAAAATGGAAAATGAAATTACGCATGAAATAATATTTCAAAGTTCTGAAAGAGGCTGAAAAACAAAGGACTGAAAGAGCCAGGCGAACAGCGGGCACCTTTGGGTTGTGTACCTGCGGCCCTTTGGTCTTGTTCTAAGTTTAAACAACTGAGCATGTATTACTTTTGGGTGGGGGGCACACCGTGGATCTTCTGGAATCTCAGTTCTCTGACGGGACTGAATCCAGGCAACAGCAGTGAAAGGCCAGAATTCCAACCACTAGGCTACCAAGGAACTCCCAGTATGTATTACTTTCATAAAATGGAGAAAAAGTTGTCTCCCTCTAGGTTTGATCCCTGGGTTCAGAAGATCCCCTGGAGAAGGGAATGGCTATCCACTCCAGTATTCTTGCCTGGAGAATGCTATGGACAGAGGAGCCTGGCGGGCTATAGTCTGTGGGGTTGCAAAGAGTCGGACACAACTGAGTGATTAACACTTTCACTGTCTCTTTTTTTAGGTTCTTGTCATCAAAAATCTTCTACACGTATGTGTATGGCTGAGTTCCTTTGCTATTCACCTGAAACTATCACAGCATTGTTACCAGCTATGCTTGGTTGCAATGGCACCCCACTCCAGTACTCTTGCCTGGAAAATCCTATGGACGGAGGGGCCTGGTGGGCTGCAGTCCATGGGGTCGCTAGGTGTCAGACACGACTGAGCGACTTCACTTCAACTTTTCACTTTCCTGCATTGGAAAAGGAAATGGCAACCCACTCCAGTGTTCTTGCCTGGAGAATCCCAAGAATGGGGGAGCCTGGTAGGCTGCTGTCTGTGGGGTCGCACAGAGTCGGACACAACTGATGCGACTTAGCAGCAGCAGTAGCAGCAGCATGCTTCGTTGCCTCAGTTCTGTCCGACTCTTTGTGACCCGATGGACTGTAGCCTGCCAGGCTCCTCTGTTCCTGGGATTTCCCGGGCAAGAATATTGGAGTGGGTTGCCATTTCCTTCTCCAGTTAATCAGCTATACCCAGTACAGAATAAAAACCTTTAAGAAAAGTCTTCTGGTAGGTTCCTATATTGGCAATTGGGATGACTTTTGTCTCTTGGCCTAAATAATGTGCTGCTGCTGACAAGATAACTCACGGGGTTATGGGAGGGCATTCTGGAGTTCCTGGTCCCCAAACAATTCGGTGTCTCCTGTTTTGTGTCACCTACTCCAAGACTAGATGGAGATGAGGAAAGCCCAGTAGGAGACCCAGGTGGGTACACACCAATGTAGAGAAGAACTGTGGTCACATGAGGTGATGGTGTGAGGTTTCTCTGGTGTGTATGCACACACACACACACACACTCACTCACAGAATTGCCTCCCCACAGTGTCCCTGCCCACATTCCACCCAGCCTGAGTGCCATGGGAGGAAGGTATGTGGCAGCAGTCCAGGGGCCTCTGGGGCAGCTGTCTCTGGGCCCAGGTGGCCGCAAGGCAGGAGTCACAGCTGTGTGTGTCGTCGGGGAGGGTCGGGGGTGGGGAGCTGCTCTGCCCTCCTCTTTCTTCTTCATGCCTCCGCCTCCTTCTTCAGCCCCGTCAGTCACCCGGGGAGGAAAGGGTTTGGCGGATTTAACGAGCTGCTGACAGCTCAGAGTAAGAAAGAAGTCAACCTGGGCTGAGCTGCAAGCATACGATAAGCCTTGTGGAGTGGGGTCCCCAGAAAGAGCTGGGGAACAGTTGGTTTGGATCTCTTCAGTTTTCCTTCATGGGATCCGTGAGTGTCTTTCCTTGCTTCCTGGAGGTTAGTTAGAATAGGAAAAAGGAGTCCAGAATGGCGGTGGCCTTTTTCCTATTCTAACTGTCGAATGCTGGATACACCTCTGGGTGTGTACTCAGAAATGAGCTACGCTTGGAAGCAGAGGCTGCAGCTGAGGGGAGGTCTAGGCTTGCCATAGATTCAGGAGAGGGCAAACAAACAAAAGGCCCCACGTCTCCACACCACAATCTTGATCAAATGTTAAAATACGTACGCTGACTGGCCAAAAAGTTCATTCAGATTTTTGCATATGATGCTGCACAAGTACTCGTACGAACTTTTTGGCCAACTCAAAGTATATTTATATACTTTAAATACATATTTACATATATTTAAACTATATATAGTTTGATATATATTTACATATTTTAAAATATATTTAAAGATGTTTGATATATGTATGTATCTATGCTTGATATATATGTATATGTGTACAGGACTTCCCTGGTGGCTCAGATGGTAAAGTGTCTGCCTACAGTGCTGGAGACCCGGGTTCAGTCCCTGGGTTGGGAAGATCTCCTGGAGAAGGAAATGGAAACCCACTCCAGTATTCTTGCCTGGAAAATTCCACGGACGGAGGAGCCTGGCAGGGTACAGTCCATGGGGTCGCAAAGAGTTGGACGTGACTGAGCGACTTCACTTTCACTTTTCTTTCATACAGGTATATGATTTTTAATTTCATAATATTAGGCAGAGATTAATAAGCAAAACTTATCAAGTCAAGGCCTTACTCGTCTTCCCCCTCAACCACACAGTTCCCTTCTTCACCCCTCCTTCCCTAACATAACCACTGTTAGCTCCTTTAGTTACTTTATTTACTTGTTTCTGGCATTGTTGTCACTGTTCCTAAGTTATGTGCTTATCCTGCTATTTCTTAGGTTTTTCCCCCACTACAGACATACAGATATTATCTATTGATTTCTTAATATGAAGGATGATGATTTAACATTCCAATCTGCCTCCTTCCCTTACCCCCCTCATTTTCCCTTTTTTAAAACCCTCCTAATGTGATGACTGTGTTAGCTTGGGTTCTCTGAGAAGCAGAAAACAAGGAAGCACTAAAAATGAACAAGATAGGACTTCCAAGGTGGTCCAGTGGTTAAGAACCCACCTGCCCGTGCAAGGGACATGGGTTCAACCCCTGGTCTGGAAAGATTCCACATACCACAGGGCAGCTAAGCCCATGCACCACAGGAGGAGAAGCCACTGCAGTGAGAAGCCTGGGCTCTGCAATTAAAGAGTGGTCCCAACTCACCACAACTAGAGAAAGCCTGCTCACAGCAATCAAGACTCAGCACAGCCAAAAAATGAACACATGAATAAATACACAAAATTAGATTTAAAAAAAATGAAACGAACAAGATAAAGGTGGTGGTTCCAGGGCCAATCTGACACCGTGAAGGAGAGGGGCAAAGAAGGAAGACTGGGAAGGAAGAGCCTTAGACTGCAGGGTCGTTCTAAGAAATTCAAGGCCAGGCTGATGCTGAGACCCAGAATACAGACTGCTCAGTGCAGAAGTCTTGCACTGTGTATCCATGGCCAGCGCTGGTCCCCCTGCTCAGTCACTGGCTGGGAACCCAGGAGATCAGGCCTTCCCTGAAGACAACAGTGGGTCCCCAAGGAGGGATACATTCCCCAAAGCAAGCTGTCTTTCGAAGGGACGTCTGAGTGGTCCACCTCCACGGCCACCACATTTACATTCTAATTTATGGTTTTGTTAGTGTTCAGTGCTTCCTTGTCATGACTGAATGAATATTGTTCATAACTGTGTCATATTGTGTACTATAATTGTATTTTCTTTTTTCATTATTTTTCCTCTCTTGGAGTTTTTTTATTTATTTACTTTTCTATGTATTTGCCCATTATTCTGCTCCAAATATTCTAACAGAGTATAGAACACCCTACATTGTAACAGAACCCATTGGTATATCTGTCAGTTCTGTTTCTCTATTTTGTTTATCTGTTCCATCTGGAGTCCTATTCTGGGTTGATAGTGCTTTGCTTATTCTCTCATTTGGTGGAGCAAGTCTTCCAGGAGCTTGTTGAAAGGGCTGAAAGTGATGTCAACATCTGACCCCTTATATGCTCTCAGTCCACCCCATATTTGACCATTTCTAAGTCTAAGCAATCATTGCACCTCAAAATCTGGAAATTATTGTTCTTGGCTTCTCGGGTTACTGTTGAGCAGTCAATGCCATTCAGATTCCTGATGTCTTATTTGACCTAATTTTTTCTTTCTGGCAGCCTTTAGGGTCTTTTATTTATTCCTAGTGTTCTGAAATTTCACAATAATGTGCTTTATTCTCTATGTGGGGTACTGGATGGGTCTCTCTAATCAGGAAATTCCTGTCTTTCTCTTTCAGGAAATTTTTGTTTATTATTTCACTGATTTCTCCATTTTGTTTCTTCAGCTCTCTCTTTGTAGAACTTATTTGGATATTTGATCTACTGGACTGATCATCTAATTTCCTTAAATTCTGTCCTATTTTTCTATCTAGTTTTGGCAGATTTCCTAAACTTTATCTTCTAAGCCTCTTATAAGTTGTTTTTGTTTTCAGAAAGTTATTTACTTATTTATTTTTTACTCTATGTGTTTTTCTTTCTCTCGCCTCACTGAGCATTCTCAGTGTGCATATGTGTATATGTGTGCGTATTAAGTTTCTTCAGTCATGTCCAACTCTTTGCCACCCTATGGACTCTAGCCTGCAAGGCTCCTCTGTCCATGGGATTCTCCAGGCAAGAATAGTGGAGTGGGTTGCCATGCCCTCCTCCAGGGGATCTTCCCAATCCAGGGGTCAAACCTGCATCTCTTATGTCTCCTGCATTGGCAGGTGGGTTCTTTACAACTAGAACCACTTGGGAAGCCCTTATGTGTGTGTTTATATATATATATATATATATAAACAACACACAAGAGAACAAAATCATACTTCTATTTATTTACTTTTTAGTAAGCTTAAATCTTGAAGGGTATGTTTGCTCAGTCACTCAATCGCTCAGTCAGGTCTGACTCTGAGACCCCATGGACTGTAGTCTGCCAGGCTCCCATGGCAACAGATTCTGTGTCCAATGCCTTAGCTGGAAGGTTCGGAATTTGGCATGAATCATGCCACTATTTCCATGAGCATGAGCTATCTTCCCCCAGACTACTCTGATTTTTTTTTTTAATTAAGCAGTTTATTTTTAAAAATTGAAGTAGAGAACTCTGATTTTATTAGGTTTTCCGACCAGGAGTTACTATGTTCTTTGCTTTGTATACATAAGCACATCTCTCAATTACATAGAATTCAATTTCATCTTGAGACTATACATCTTCAATTTTCAAAGGAGCTGTGTGCTCCTTCTGGTTCCAGAGACTCCACTGATAGCCAGCAAAAATGGCCTTGGACCACAGCCTTCCAGATACACTGTTGTTTTAGAAGTCCTGTTCCCAGCAGGCTTCCGCAGGCTTCAAGATGGCAGAAAGAGCCTCAGTGTGTACTTTGGATGCAATTCTTTTTTTTCATGTCCGACTCTTTATTTTATTTTTTTAACTTTACATAATTGTATTAGTTTTGCCAAATATCAAAATGAATCCGCCACAGGTACACATGTGTTCCCCATCCTGAACCCTTCTCCCTCCTCCCTCCCCATACCATCCCTCTGGGTCGTCCCAGTGCACTAGCCCCAAGCATCCAGTATCGTGCATCGAACCTGGACTGGCAACTCATTTCTTACATGATATTTTACATGTTTCAATGCCATTCTCCCAAATCTTCCCACCCTCTCCCTCTCCCACAGAGTCCAATTCTGTCCCTCAAACTCTCTGCTACCTCTGAGTTCCTTTTCCCCACTGTTTAGCTGTCTTTCATGTCTATAGCTTTCTCCTGTTATCTGATGATTCTTTGTTTAGACCACTGCAGATGGTGACTGCAGCCATGAAATTAAAAGACGCTTACTCCTTGGAAGAAAAGTTATGACCAACCTAGATAGCATATTGAAAAGCAGAGACATTACTTTGCCAACAAAGGTCTGTCTAGTCAAGGCTATGGTTTTTCCAGTGGTCATGTATGGATGTGAGAGTTGGACTGTGAAGAAAGCTAAGTACCAAAGAATTGATGGTTTTTAACTGTGGTGTTGGAGAAGACTCTTGAGAGTCCCTTGGACTGCAAGGAGATCCAACCAGTCCATTCTAAAGGAGATCAGTCCTGGGTGATCATTGGAAGGACTGATGCTAAAGCTGAAACTCCAGTACTTTGGCCACCTCGTGCGAAGAGTTGACTCATTGGAAAAGACTCTGATGCTGGGAGGGATTGGGGGCAGGAGGAAAAGAGGATGACAGAGGATGAGATGGCTGGATGGCATCACCGACTCGATGGACGTGAATTTGAGTGAACTCTGGGAGATGGTGATGGACAGGGAAGCCTGGCATGCTGCGATTCATGGGGTCGCAAAGAGTCGGACACGACTGAGCGACTGAACTGAACTGAACTGAACTGAAGACTGAGCCACCAGAACTCAAATTGGAAGCCCAGCACTGGGGGGGCCTCCTTTCCCAGAACCTTCTTAGATTCCAATATGCTGGTTCCTATAGGTGTTCTCCAGACCCCACACCCCACATAATTTATTTTCAGTTTCCTCCGTTGTATTCTACAGGAGTTGCTACCGTTTCCCTCAATCTATGCTCAATCTTCCCAATTTTTGTTCGCATTTCTTACTTCTGTAATCCACCTTCCCCATCACTGCTGTTCTTATGGTTTTATTTTCCCCCTTATTTTCATTTTACTGGGGTTGTGGAGGGAGGAGGACAAATAGCATATGTCCAATGCAATGCACTGTGTATAATGAGACATCATGCTTCTTCTATGCTTATTATTATACTCTCCATGCCAACATTCTTTTTAAAAAATGGTTGAAAAGGTATATCTTTTGTAGGATGTGCTCAGAGGAAACAACTGATTCTCAGCTTTTTGTATCCCAAGATGTCCTTCTTCTTTGACACTCTTTTGATCTAGTTCTTCATTAAAGTAATGAAAATTTACCATTTAGTGAGGACCTCAGTATGTCTTATTTCATCTTCACAGAATCTCTGCAAGGTAGGCATTATTATACCCACTTTACAGACAAGGACTGTGGCTCAGAAAGTTTCTCCAGGAAACTCAGCTGACAAGACGTGGAGCATGGATTCAACTGGGTTCTAATCTGCCTTCCAAACTGACCACTCTTTCCAGGGCAGCCTGCTGCCCACCCCAGGGGGTGTTGAGTGCTAGGTGACAGCAGTGACCAGGACTTACATGCCACGAGCTCTGTGGGAGAATGTAATTTTCATGCAGGCAGAGCCCTCATCTGCCTTGTTGACCTCTATTTCCCAAGCACAAGAGCAGTACTTGATGCACTGAAAGCACATGATCAATAATTTTTAAAAGAGCAAATGAATGAATGGATGGATGGATGGATAAATGTGGTATCCTTTAATTCTCAGAGCAACCCAGTCATGTCTCTTATATTACTCTTTTGTAAAAGGGTGAAAAAGAAAGTTTCAGAAATTTGGGACTTCTCTTTTCTGGGGATCTGCCCTTTCTAGGAAGTGGTATTTTTATGTAATCTGAGGAATAACCTGTGCTAAAGTGTCAGCTAAGACCAAACAGGATAGCTGAGTTGGTTTGACTACATCAGTTGAGAATTATTCAGCATTGGAGAGAGTGCAAACAAAAAACTGTCGGTGGGAATGTAAATTGGCACAGCTACCATGGCAAATAGAATGGAGGTTTCCTCAAAAAACTAAAAATAGAGTTGTCATATGATCTGGTAATCCCATTCCCAGGCATATATCTGAGACCAAAACTATAATTCAAAAAAGACACATGCACCCCTATGTTCATAGCAGCACTATCCACAATAGCCAAGACATGGAAGCAAGCTAAACATCCATCAACGGATGAATGTAAAGAAGATGTGAGACACGTATACAATGGAATACTACTCAGCCATAACAAAGAATGAAACAATGCCATTTGCAGCAACCTGATGGACCTAGAGATTATCATACTAAGTGAAAAAAGTCAGAAAAACAGACAAATAACACGTATCACTTACACTTGGAATCTGAAATAGGACATAAAGAACTTTATCTGGTTCTGAGGTGGCACTAGTGAGGAACTAGCTTGCCAGTGCAAGAGACTTAGAGATGCAGGTTCAGTTTCCTGGATCAGGAAGACTCACTGGAGGAGGGCATGGCAACCTACTCCAGTATCTTTCCTGAAGAATCTCATGGACAGAGGAGCCATGGGCTACGATCCATAGGGTTGCACAGAGCTGAACACGACTGAAGCGACTTATCAGGCATGCACAAATTTTATCTATGGAAGAAACAGACTCACAGAGAACAGACTTGTAGCCAAGGGGAGGGAAACAACTGCTCTTCATATTTTCTTATCCCAAGATGTCCTTCTTCGACACTCTTTTGATCTAGTTCTTTATTGAGGTAATAAAAGGTAGGGGAGTTGGGGAGGGAGGAATCGAGAGCTTTGGTGTAGCAGATGCTAATATATATCTAATGGATAAGCAACAAAGTCCTACTGAATAGCATGGAGAACTATATTCAGTATCCTCTGATAAACCATGATGGAAAAGACTATGAAAATGAATATATATGCATATGCATAACTGAGTCACTTTGGTTGCCATTCCCTTCTCCAGTGCAGCATAAATTAACACACAAATTAACAGCATAAATCAACTATGCTTAAATAAAAGAAATTAAACAAAATAATTCTTCAGCATTCATTTAGCAAAATATTATCAACTGTTCACTGTGTGCTATTGGACTAGGAGACTGAAACTCATTAAATCTCATCCTAGTTTCACAAAAATCCTGCCAGGTAGTTGATTGGTCTAAAACCAGTTTCTGATATATCTACTTGCTCACTGAAGAATTTGCTTAAAATTCAACCCCTGTTTGAGAATCTGGACCTCATTTTAGTGTCCTGTATTTTATTGGCATTTTGGAGCCATTTGATGATTAAAAAAAAAATTAATTCCTTGAAGGGCACATCTAACTTAATTTTGCATTTCTATTATGTATTGCTTGAGCTTGCAGGATTTTTAAAAAACGATGGGATTGTTTTGGACACTTGAAAGTGCCTTTTTCTATCTGACCTAGTTTTGAATAGTTAGGCTCTTTTTAGTCAGTTTATGTAAAGACTTTTATTCTGAGTTTAAATTAAATTAAGTTTTAATTTAATTTAATGTTTACTTCCAGGACACCTGAACGGATGTAGAAATGCTCCAAAGGGGACTGATGTTACATAAGATATTCTCCAACCAGACTGTGATGAGGAAAAACGAAGACAAAAGCCAAAGCAATCCACTTACTACCCCCTCCCTCTTTTCCTCTTTCCTCTCCCCTGACTACCATTCAAGGAAGAGACAAAGGTCCTCCTGGCTCCCTATTTTTGTGATTCTAGGTATCAAATGCTATTTTCTCTTGTTCTCTTGAGTCAAAGGAAAGAACTCAGGTGGGTAATTAAGTGGATGTATTTGGGGCAGGCAAAACTTCTGGCAACTTCTCCAATAAGCTGACCTACCTATTCATTCAAAAACTATTCCCTAAAACATCAGTGGGGCATGCCAAATGGCTTAAAATAGAAATGACTAAAACAGCCAGAGAAATAGATAACTTTACGGCACTTGCATAGTTACTTTATTAATTGTAGAAATGCTTATAATAATTCAAACAGGTAGGAAAAGGGAGAATTACATTCTTTCTGCTTGCCTAACACATCCTTGGATCAGAATTTGTGAAATTTGTTAAAAGTGTTAATTAGTTGACTGTCAAAGATAGTTGGCTCCTATCTTTGATAGGAGAAAATGGAATCAAATTGCTCATAGCAATTTGAGTAATGGAATTATTTTAGAACGTGGACCTGTCAAATTCAGTCTAGGAATGCTCACAAACTGTATATTTTATTACTTTTTTTTAAAGGTCAAAAAATAGATGATTCTTGGGACTTCCTTGGTGGTCCAGTGGCTAAGACTCCATGTTCCCAATGCAGCCGGTCCTGTGTTCAATCCCTGGTCAAGGAGCTAGATCCCAACTGCAACCAAGTGCTGCAACCAAGAGTTTACATGCCACAACTAAAGACCCTACATGTAGCAGCTAAAAGACCTGATATGCTGCAATGAAGATCAAAGATCCCTCAGGCCTCAACTAAGACCTGGTGCAGTCAAATAAATACACAAATATCTTAGAAAAGGATGATTCTTAAAAAAAAAGACAGCACATCTGTATCTATTTTCATATTTGGAAAACTATTGGGGTGTCAACCTAACTCAAGAAAAATTTCTTTCAAATTCCTTGGATATTATCTGGAACAAAGATGATGTCCTTCTGACACTGCAGTGCTATGAGGGTAGCTAAGGTCATCTAACTGTCATTGCTTGTTGGTCCCCAGAGATTCTGATCAGTGTCCCCGAGGCTGACTTACTGGAAATTCTCAGCCCAATCAGCTGGCTGGTCTGGGCATAATGAACTAAATGTTCCTCCACGTTATAAAATTCTATCATTCGAACTCTTCAGGCATTAGAATTATGTTTTGAAAAGTCTATCCATAGGGATGGTGACCAAAGTTGTTTTTAACAGTGTTGCTGACCATGGTGGCTGAACTGGCCACCTGCTTGTGTTGGGAGCCACGTCAGCTGCAGGTACATTCATGTGTGATTGTGTAGACTCTGGGACCAGACTGCCTAGGTTCAAGCACTGGCTCCCACACATGCCAGTTATGTGACTAGCTGTGTATTGACTTTCCTTATCAGTAAAACAAGGATTTTATGTATCTACCTCATTGGGTTTTTGTGAGGATCAAATGAGCTAATATGTCTAAAGAGTTAAGAATAGTGCCTAGCACCTGGTAAGTGGTATATTAAGTGTCAGTTAAGAGTGTATTACTATCATTATTATTTATGTGACGTATTTGAAATTACACAAGGTGCTTTTTGGTTTCAGATGCATAGGAGTGCATTTGTACATATGTTAAACTGGCAATTGCTCCTTTTATAACCCTGGAAATGCAATTTCCCAATAATGCAAGTTCTCATCCTTTCACTTTGCAGCCAGCTCCATTAAACATCTTGCTCCTTATCCCCTCTTTTTTTATTTTGCATGTACAATATACCCTCTTCCTCCATCAGAGATTACTTAACTCTGCTTTGGAAAATGTTTTTGTGATACTCACGACCCCCGTGAACCCTCTTCTCTTCTCTCACACTTTCAAATTTACTTTATCTTATTTTTAATTACCCAAGTGACAAGGGAAGTGGTGGATAAAAGGTTGAATTATGTTGTTGACAAACTACATCAAAATGAAGGGGGGAGTTGAAAAATGAGAGAGTCCAAGGCTTGATAGGAGGGGCCTAGATTCCTTCTGCATTCAAAGCTCTATGTCTGCCATTTCAGATTCAGATCCATATTTTATTACCATTTTATCTTCTACCTCATATGGGTTAAGCACTAGACTAAAGCTTTTAGATTATCATTTAATGCTCACAGCAACTCCTTGAAGGTAGGTATTATCTCCCATCTTACAGATGAAGAAAAACAAAAATAGAGAGGTAAATAATATACCAACACCACATAACTAGGAAGTAGAGAGCTAGAGTTAGAACCCATGCATTCTTATTCCAAACTCCATTCTCCATCTGCTTGCGTTGGGAGCCACGTCAGCTGCAGGTACACTATTCATAATCCCTTCTTTACATAACCATAGAAGCAAAATAATAGTGGTCAAATTTCACTACTATCATGCCCTTGAAACAAAAAATCCCATTCAGAACATAGAAGTTTCCATATAGCTCTTCATTGTCCTCTAAATAAACCAACCATTTATTTATACAGAACTCACTCTTCCATCCATCCTTTCATCCACCTATCTTCCTAATCATCTCTCTATTCTCTATCCATTCAATCACATATCCATCCATTCATCCATCTATACTTTTATTAACTGTTTAGTATATCCCGGGATTGTAATAAGTCCTAAATGAGTCCCTATCTTTAAGGAATTCTCAGTCTAGGGAAAAGAACAACATATAAATAAAATTTGCAATATTCTGGGGTTAACATTAATACGTAGTGGTTCTTACAAAGTCTAAGAAAAATGCAGGAGAGGTGGGCAGGAGCGTTTCTAACTCTTCCTAGGGGAAACTTCTCAAACTAGGATCTCTGGTATTTTAGAAGGTCAGAGAAGGAACCATTTGAAATTGGGCAAAGTTTTCTCAGAAGGGCTTGTGCCAAAGGAGGAGAGAAATAGGAGTCTGAGGCAATATAGAGGGGTTTAAACTCTGCTAATGTTTGAGTTGATCAAGAGTTTGCCAGAAACCAAACGTGGAGGAGGATATTACAGACCTCCCAAAAAAACCTTGTTGGTGGAAAAGTACATGAAAATTGTTTGCTAGGATTCCAACTTAGAGTATCATTCAAAAGAGGAGACAAAGCACCAAGGATAGGTGGTTAGGGTTTAGATAAAGAAAGGACTGGTGTGCAAGGCCAAGAATTTAATTTTCAAGGATATTAAAAATGCTCTCAAAAGCGTTATTACAGTCCATTGTAAAATTATATCATTAAAAATTACAGTTCATTGTAAAATTTATTCTTCAACGCCCTTAAAATAAATAATAGATGTTCTTTCTGTCCATTTCCAGAAACTTCTAACAGATTCTCTATATTTGGGGGTAAATTTGCATTCAGAACTTGAGCTGGGATCCTAACCTTGTTTCTGGGGAATAATGCGTTCTGAATTCTAAACAACAGTTTACAAAACTCTTTGTGACTTGGCATGGTGGAACAGCCTTAGAGACCTGCCTGATGTTCAAATATGGGGCAAGGAAAGAAGATGTGGCCCCAAATGAAGACCTGCTTATTCTGTTACTCAAAATGTGGCAAGAGAGACTTCTGGAAGTGAATTTTACTTGAGGTAATGGTAATTAAATTTTTGATATCAGTTTTAACCTGGATGTCTCTGCAACCCTACTTTTTATTTTCTTCCCAACCCTCTGGGATTGAAGTTAAATAGGTTAGTTAAATTAAGATATATAAATCTATCTCTTTATAAATACCTCTATACCTAGCATCATCTGCCAAAGAGGAGGCTGATCTGAACTGGAACTGTTTCTATAGATTTCAAGGCTCATTTGCCAGTCTCCTTAGCTGGGACAGAGCGATGTTTCTAAGCCTGAGAATTCCTCTTTCTGTCTGAGTTGATCAATACATCTTTTTGCATCCTCCAGCACAAAAACCCAAATGTGCTTCCTTTTCTAAAAGGGAGCCTCTGTCTTGCCGGGATTAAGAGGGCATAGTCCCATGACACAGTTTGCACTCAATTTTTGGCATCTAAAATACCTTCCCTCTTTCAAGAACTGTGGGCAGCCAGTCAAGAGGGGACAGTATTTTGGCATTTGGACTGAATATCTTACCTGCCAACTGGGCTGCCCTTAATACATTGTTTCTGAAGCTGGGGGAAGCGCGTGTAACAGGAACAGGCTTTGTGCTGTCAGAACACTTGATGAGCACGTCTGTACTGAGCTCAAGAGGAAGCCGGCCAGCTGTGTTTGTTCACTTTCTCCTGCACCAGTTTCCTTGGACTCCTGAACGCTCTCAGAGGGCAATTGTTACCTCTCAAGACTCATATTTCATTTCTTTACTTTATTAATACCATAACCATGGAATCACGCATTTTATACACAGTTGCCCTGACTGACATTCTAGCACTTTTCTCTCAATTACTCATCACCTTCTAGGCTTTAGTTCTGGTGTCAATCTTCTCAAGGAGGGGAGTGGAAATTAACCCAAACAGAGGCTCACGGGCTCCAGATGTTCAAACTGATGCTTCTTCCAGGATTCCCTTCCACAATTCTATTTTCATTCAACAAGTATCGATTGGATAGCACTTAGACTAGGTACTGTCCTCAGCTTCTCGGAGAAAATGGTGAGTGGAATAGCCTTCTGGAAATAACCTGAGAGGCCTCCTCCACTCCCCAAAGCCCAGTCCAGACCTGGAAAAGGAGCCAGAAGGACCTTGGGGGCCAGGCAGGGGGTGGGGAGGGCTTGGCGAGGGGAGCAGAGCGTAGCTCAGAATCCATGCCTCAAGCCATGGGGCCCTCAGACCCTTGTTCACAACCCCTGTACCCTTCTTTTTCCTTTAATCAGTTTTAATGAGCAAATCTGATCTTTTTAATTTAGAAGAAAAAGAACCACACATTATATAATAGTTTCCACAGAAAAGAAAGGGAAAAAGTTGTTCAGCCAGCTGAGAAGAAGACTTCAGTAGGATATTAAATGCTAAAATGTTAATCAGATGGTCCTGGTCCCCTGAGGCTTGGAATATGAAGTTCAGAGTTCCATCCTTCATTCCTGGCATGTGAGGAAATATTTTCAGATAATTTCATAGATAAGCCGAGGGTGGAAAAGCTCTGGCTCTTAAACAGTAAAAACTTTTCTTGGCTTACAGAATTGTTTTAGAGTCTTGGGGGCAGAATTTTACATAAATACCTACATAATTTTTGAATATATTTTATATAAATGGTAAGTCACAAAAACACAAAACCTAGCAGAGGAATTTCTAGACAGCAGAGGCTTCCCAGTCTCTTGGAATTCTGATCGATTCATCAATGGCCTTGAAAATCCCACCACCAAGTTATCTCATAGCTGTTCGCTACCACGGTCCCCTCCCGAGTATTCCTGCCCAAAGGTCAGAAGGATACTTCCTTACAGAAAAACAGTCTTAAATTTCAAAAACAGACAGCCTACATACCCTGCCATCTTGATCCTCCATGAAGGGAGCTGCCGTGTTGCTATCAGGCCATACGTTCAAATGTTCTCCAACTTCCTTTCTGACTCAGATCGAATGAATTCGCAGCGCTGATGTAAGGCTCTTAATAGGAATCTGTTTTCAATTCGGGGCAGATGTGGGACACTCTTGTAGCTCTAGGGATTATCAACTTTAAAACAAATCGCCTTCAGGATGATAAGTCAAGAGGCAGTAACTGCTTCCTGAGGCCTCCTTGGGGTTCCTTCCAAATGCTTAACATATAACACAAGAGCTATGGCTCAAAAGAAGGTTTTGCTCCTGAAGTTCCCAGGCTTTAGAATGAAGCTTGCAAATACTCCTCAGAAACAAAGCTTGTAAATACATCTCAGAGCAATGAAACAGAAATTCAGATATTTTAGTAACATGCAAAAGTGATCAAAATGTTCCTGTCTCCCCTTCCCCCCGCCCCTTGCTGCCCGCCTCCCCCCATCTATCTTAGCACTATGTTTGTTTCATGGATTAGAGTTTTTCCACAAATTGAATTGTTCTGGTTCAGAGTTTTCTTGGCTCAAGGAAAGGAAGGGGAGGACTATTCCAAGACTTCCACAGAGAAACATCCAGAAATCAATTTAACACGATAAGTTTAATGTTCTACAATTAGCATTCCCACAGCACGAACTGCCTACAACTCAAAGCACGCTTGGTTCCGAGACACTCTGTAGGGCTGGCTCATCCACCAGGATTTTAGACTCACACACACAAAAAAGATAGCAGTTGCTTAATATAGTTTAACCCAAGTTAATAACCCTGAAAAGAGGTTAAAAGAAACTACTAACTTACAAAACAATCTGAGGACAAAAATTGAAGACTACTAAATGAAAATTTTCAACGTTTTACATACAACTTCAAAATATTAGAAGTCAGTGTGTTTCCCCATAGAAGCAGATACAGATAAGTTTAGGTAAAAATTCGATCCCTGGATTGGGAAGATTTCCCTGGAGTAGAAGATGGCAACCCTCTCCAGTATTCTTGCTTGGAGAATCCCAGGGACAGAGGAGCTTGGCGGGCTACAGTCCATGGGGTCACAGAAAGTCAGATACAACAGAGTAGACAGACAAACAGACAGAAACATTAGTGAAGAGCTAGAAAATAGTCACAGTAAATTACATATTTAGAAAACACAGTCTATTCTTTAACATTAATGAGTGTGGCGTAATGAAAAGTCTCCCACCAATGAACACTAGGACTACTGTTTCTCTTATCTTCATAGGGAAAGACAGATTAAATTTTCCACTAGCTTACACATGTGCTAAATAACAATTAAGCAGCATCATATGGGGGCGTTAAGAATTCTGGATGGAGCATAAAGAGACCTATCCCCAGATCTCTTTCACTAGAGTGGCTTTGGGCAACCCACTGCCAAGGCCACAGTTCCATCGGCTGAATTAGGCAGGCAGTTTCTAAAATCCAAACTTTATATGTCAGTTATAAGGTTAATGCATTAATGACGCGTTAATCGAGGCTTGGTAGAAAAGAGAAGGTAAAGGCCTCTTTCTTCTTTTGTTTGTAAGAGTAATCATTAATGGCCACAAGCTGGACATCTCCGACAAAACTTTTTCTGCCTTGAAACATATAAGTATGGCCGTAAGGGAAGATTCAGCTGAAAAGCTGAATCTGAAGAGTAAAGAAAGCTATTAATACAACTTATACAAATCAGATACACACACACACACACACACACACACACACATATATATATTGGCTTGATGGGTATGAGAAAATGGTAACCTTAGGCATTCCTCAGAATTCTCATCCTGCTTGTGGGCATTAATAATGTACTTACTTAGCAAATTTATTAGGATTCATTGATTGTTTTTAATTGAATGAAGGAAAGTCAGATGTTGTTAGTGAACAGTGAGTTGTTTTGAAAGATGGGGATAAGATGGGAGACACCTGGTGTGGAAGATCGAGTGTGAAGTGGTAAGAAAAAAAGCAGGAATTACGAGTCTAATTCTAGGGCTGCTACTGCTTAGCCTTACTGCTCCCTTAGAGGTGTCCATCTTCTCATCTATACAAGGAGGGCATTGGTCTTTCCACCCTCTTAACTTCCCAATAATCAAAAGAGAAATTTTACTCAATAGGATGTAGCTTTTATTTTAGAGTTTGACTCTCAGAAGCACTGAAACCAAGACTATAAATTCAGTTCAGTGTACACCTGAAAACAACTATAGATCAGGCAGAGATCCACAGTTAATCTGTCATACAATCTTTTCCCCAACCGTGGGACATCCACACTTAACTGCAGAAAAGAGCTCAGATACACCAGTAAAGTCCCGTTTTTGTTGCTATTGCTTAGTCGCTGTGTCTGTCTGACTCCTTGCAACCCCATGGACTGTAGCCTGCCATGGGATTTTCCAGGCAAGAATACTGGAGTGGGTTGTCATTTCCTTCTCCAGGGGATCTTCCTGACCCAGGGATAGAATCCGAGTCTCCTGCAGTGGCAGGAGGCTTCTTTACTACTCAGCTGCTGCTGCTGCTAAGTTGCTTCAGTCGTGTCCGACTCTGTGTGACCCCATAGACGGCAGCCCATCAGGCTTCCCTGCCCCTGGGATTCTCCAGGCAAGAACACTGGAGTGGGTTGCCATTTCCTTCTCCAATGCATGAAAGTGAAAAGTGAAAGTGAAGTCGCTCAGTCATGTTTGACTCTTAGCGACCCCATGGACTGCAGCCTACTAGGCTCCTCCATCCATGGGATTTGCCAGGCAAGAGTACTGGAGTGGGGTGCCATAGCCTTCTCCATTACTACTGAGCTAGGGAAGCCCAAAGTCCTTTTACATAGAAACACAATAATTAAGATTTCCTTTCAATAAACTTATTCACATTTCTCAGTTATAATTTGATAATAACAAACATCGAAAAAAATCACGTATAATATTGAGGTTGTGGGTTGAACTGTGTCCGCCACCCTCCAAATTCATAAGGTGAGGCCTAACCCTATACCTTAGTGGATAATCTTATTTGGAGACAGGGTAATTTAATCAAAATGACATCACCAGTGCTGCTAAGTTGTTTCAGTTATGTCTGACTCTTTGCAACCTATGGACTTTAACTGCTAGGCTTCTCTGGCCCCGGGATTCCCAGGCAAGAATACTGGAATGGGTTGCCCTTCCCTCCTCCAGGGGATCTTCCTAAACCAGGGATCGAACACACGTCTCTTACTTCTCCTGCATTCCCAGGCAGGTTCTTTACCACTAGTACCACCTAGGAGTGGCATGAATTCAATGTGACTGGTGTCCTAATAAAATGAGGGGAATTTGGACACAGAAACATACTTATAGGCAGAAAGCCATGTGAACAGGAAAACAGCCATCTAAAAGGCAAGGAGACCTAGAACAGATCCTTCCTTCACAGTCCTCAGAAGGGGCCAGCCCTGCCAAAATCTAGACTTTGGACTTACAGTCTTGAAAACTATGAGGCAATACATTTCTGTTGTTTAAACCACTCAGTCTGTGGAGCTACTTTGTTACAGCAGGTTGAGCAGAATAACAACTGGCATCCTCTGAGCAATGACTGTGCATTAGCTTGTGTACTTGTTGTTCAGTCACTGTCTGACTCTGAGACCCCATGGACTGCAGCGCGCCAGGTGCCTCTGTCCTCCAGTATCTCCCGGAGATTGCTCAAATTCACGTCCGTTGAGTCGGTGGCGCTCTCTAACCATCTCACCCTCTGTCAGTCCTTCTCCCTTTGCCTTCAATCTTTCCCAGCATCAGGGTCTTTTCTTTGCCTCATGTAATCATAGTGTTAGAGCTTAGTCTCATTCAGTATTAGTCCTTCCAGTGAATATTCAGGTACTGTCCACTGTCCATGGGGTTCTCCAGGCAGGAATACGGGAGTGGGTCACCATTTCCTCCTCCAGCGGACCACGTTTTGTCAGGACTCTTCACTATGACCGTACATCTTGGGTGGCCCTGCATGGCATGACTCACAGCTTCATTGAGTTATGCAAGCCCCTTCGCCACAACGAGACTGTGATCCATGACTGTGGGCTGAGACTGGGCTGACAGTGGGGAAAGGGCAACAGCAGCAATATTTTTGAAGATTAAAAAATAAAATCAAAATTATTCTTTTATTATTAAAATAAAATAATAATTTAATTATTATTAAAATAGTTTAAAAAAATGCCATCTCCATTCCAACACACAACATAACACAGCTAATTCAACAAAGCACACAAAACACAAAAAATAAAAAATAAAATCCTAGAGAAGCCCAGTGATGGGGAGGATACCCACGACTGCGTTCTTATTTAAGGTACCGTGTGCTGACTCAGCTAAAGAGTTGGGGGTCACCTCTGTAATCCTACCAGCTCTTCTATGCTGCTGCTACTGCTGCTAACTCGCCTCAGTCGTGTCCGACTCTGTGTGACCCCATAGACGGCAGCCCACCAGGCTCCCCCGTCCCTGGGATTCTCCAGGCAAGAACACTGGAGTGGGTTGCCATTTCTTTCTCCAATGCATGAAAGGGAAAAGGGAACGTGAAGTCACTCAGTCGTGTCCGACTCTTAGCGACCTCATGGACTGTGGCCCACCAGGCTCCTCTGTCCATGGGATTTTCCAGGCGAGAGTGCTGGAGTGGGGTGCCATTGCCTTCTCCACCAGCTCTTCTATAGGGCATGCCAATCCAAGTATTTACAACACATCCTCTTATTAATCCTAAGAACTTTCCACCAAATCAGAACAAATGAAGCAGTACTGGGTCACTGTTTCATATCACAAAAAGTTAGGCTACATTGATTCTTTTAAGGCACTTTATCAAAAATAAATGCAAATGCAACGAAACGAGCACAGTGAATGCACATTAAAACAAGCATTATTATATAGAACAAGTTGATATAGTTTCTAAAGATTAGATTCAGACCAGATTGCACACCATTATTCTCAAATGCCTCATCTGGTGAAGTTTGGAAGTAAGTTTTATAAAACCATTAAAGGAAATGCAAATATTCTGAACGTATATGTTAATTAAAGTCAATTTCCATTATCTTTTGTCTTAACAAGCTCAGAATTAAACATAGTCTCTAAAAAGTGACAGCATTTATGGCTCAAACAAAGCTGAGACAAAGGCAGGACTCAGTGCAGGAAACAGGAAGGAGGAAAGCTTTTAGAGCTAGCTACCTTAGTCAGGCAAGTGGATGTGGCCCCAGAGGAAATGAGATTCTCGAAGATTTAAGTTTTCAAAGGCAATGGGCTAATGTTCAGTGGGAACTGACGGATCAGTGGTTCTGGCAGAGTCTGATGCTTTAAATCAGTGAGGAGGAGTGGAATTATCTATTGCAATGCACAATTAGAATTGAGCTGTGTTTTGCAACTTGGATATCAGCAGTTGATTTTTTTTTTTCCCTTCAGGTTTGCCATAGTAACTTGCCTCCGTGTTATTTACATTAAAGCTGATCTGCCTCACTTTCCCATGAGAGCTAAAAGTAATAACTTAGGTTTTATAGAGCTGTACAATATATATCTTTTGTAGGGGAAAATTTTAGTTATTCCATCCCCATTGTGCACACCACAACTTGAGTTTATTATTTTATTCCGCACTATTCAAACGTTTAGTCTTCTGTTCATAAAATTCATAACGTTTCCCATGGTTTAGAGATGAACCAAGTGTGAAGATTTTAGATGATATCCTTTCTAACTCTCAGACTATGATTCAACACAGTATTTCTCATAATTGTCTGTTGAGAAAAGGCAGCTGGAGGTGCTTATTGAAAATGCAGACTCCCAGTGCCTTCATGAAGGGTTGATTCTGTAGTTATGGTGGGTCTCTGGGGCTCCTGATCACCGGGAAGCTTGAGAAATATTTTATTCCCTGACATAGGTGGACTGTGGAATCACTGGGGAGAAAAAAAAATAGTACTCAGTCTGGGTCCACTCCTAGAGATTCTAATTTTATTGGTCTGGGTTGTGGCCTGAGTATGTGGATTTTTAGAAGCTTCTGGTTGCTTCTAATTGTGCAGACAGGGTTGGGAATCACTGACTTCGAAGAAACGAGACTCAGTTAAGTGAAACAGGTGTGAAAGCAACGTATACCATTCCCATTAAGAAATTCAACGTGCTTTCATTTATTTATTTTATTTTGGCTGCGCTGCATCTCTGTTGTGGTGTGCGGGCTCCTCTACTCGTGTCACGCAAGCCAGGTTGCCTCGCGGCACGCGGGATCTTAGTTCCCTGACCAGGTGTCGAACTTGCGTCCCCTGCATTGGAAGGCAGATTCTTAAAATCCTCAATGTGCCTTTATATACATGTGTGTCATTTGAATCCTTGAAAATCTGCTGAGATGGGAAGAGTAGACCTCTTTGTTTTACAGACAAGCAAACTGAAATTTAGAGAGGTGAAGAGGCTTGATCGAGGTAGGATTAGAAGCGGAATTGTGGAATTGGTGAGATTTGCCTTACTATTCTACTACTTGCTTATGCTTCTTTGCTTTTTAATAGCTCACCAGCTGTCCTAGACTCCCTTTAAAATTAAAACAAAACCAGACTTTTGGTTGCCTAGAGCTTCCCTTACATCAGAATTGTTATTAATAATACTATGAATAACAGCCACATCAGCAGCTAACATTGGGTCCTTTCTACACATTGCTAAGTGCTCTGCCTACATTATCTAATTGCCTCAAAGACTCCATAAGGTGAGTTATTATTCCCACTTTACAGATGAGGAAACTGAGGCTTAAAGACTAAGTGACTTGCCAAAGGTCACGTTCCTATGTAGCAGTCTTCTTATTTCATCTAAAGCTCTTCCTATTTTCTTTGCAGCCCACCAGATTTTGGCAAATGGCAGAGAGGAAAAGAATCTGATAGAGTAATTCAGAGAAAGCCATTATGGACAATTACAGGTTTCCTGAATCATATTCCCACTTCTAATGTGGAGATCAGATTTTTTTCAGAAACTTCTAGAGGCCACCATTCAAAAATGTGAGTATTCAGTTTAATAGAAGAATCATGGGTCACAAATTCCTAAGTTACCTGTTTTGTCTGCTGCCTGGGTTAACGCTGCCTTCCCAGAGACAGTCCATAATACACTGACAGCATCTGAAGGCTTGAGCCTGAGTCCCAAGTGCTTTTTATTAGCTGTGGGGTCTTGAGCCAGTCACATCCAGGATGTGGCTTAATGCTCTGAGAGAACCAGATCCAGTTGGAAAATGAATCAGTATTCTCATCTTTCTTTTGCTAAGGTTTCCAAAGTAGTGAACTTATTTTCTTGCCCCGGATATAGCTGCTGTTGTCCCTGTTGCTCATATAAACCATTATTATTGTTACTATATAAATAAAATATATGATACTAGATGCTATACAATAAAATGAAATATATATTATACTTAGAAATAAAGTGCTTTGTACGGTGCTTGGTAGAGAAAGCAAATATCCTAGACATCATCACTGTCGTCATCATCATTAAATTTATTATTTCTCCATTATAGTTAATCACGAATAGTACAGATAACTTACAGAAATATTCATAGGTGGCAGTGACTGTACATTTATTCCTTTATATGTACAGAACATATTTTTCTTATTTAAGTGCCCAGAACTCAAAGTAAACCAAGTCAAGAATCAGGTTGCCTAAAAGTTCAAGAGGCAAGCACCTTCTGTTTAGCTACAAAAACTCTTTGCAGAAATTAGGTACTATTTCCTGATGCTATGGAAAGAGAAAAAGCTGTAAAAGAACAAAATCTCTTTATCCCTCCAATTCTGAAGATTGTCATCCGGTGTGGGGATCCTAGCTAACTTCCTGCAAAGTTATACTTACATAAAGATTGAGGAGAAATTATTCTTTTAAGTATACTATAAAGAGAATAAGGCTACTAGCTCAACTGTCAGAAGCTTATCCAAAATCACTGTGGACGGTGAGTGAAGCCATGAAATTAAAAGATGCCTGCTCCTTGGAAGGAAAGCTATGATAAACCTAGACAGTGTATTACAAAGCAGAGACATTACTTTGCCAATAAAGGTCCAGATAGTCAAAGCTATGGTTTTTCCAGTACTCATGTATGCATCTGAGAGATGGACCATAAAGAAGACTGAGTGCCAAAGAATTGATGCTTTCAAATTGTGGTGCTGGAGAAGACTCTTGAAAGTCCCATGGACTGCAAGGAGATCAGATCAGTCAATCCTAAAGGAAATCCACACTGAATATACATTGGAAGGACTGATGCTGAAGATGAAGCTTTAATACTTTGTTTTGGCTACCTGATGCAAACAGCCGACTCATTGGAAAAGATCCAGATGCTGGAAAGATTGAGGGCAGGAGGAGAAGAGGGTGACAGAGGATGAGATGGTTGGATGGCATCACTGACTCAATGGACATGAGTTTGAGCAAGCTCCTGGAGATAGTGAAGAACAAGGAAGCCTGGCATGCTGCAATCAATGCTTCAGGTGGAGCAGTCATGAAGAGAAGACATTCAAACCGGAAGAATATGAATTTAGCTATTATGTGTGGGAAGAAAAACATTGCAGGCAAAGAAGTTTGTGAATGTGAAGTCTCTAAGGTGAGGAAAAATGCTTAGTGGAGTTGAGAAATTGGAAAAAGTCAAGTATAATTGGAGTGGGGAGAGCAAGGGAGAGGGGGTGTGACATGAGGTCATCAGGTGATCAGGGCTGGACCACACTGCCCTCTGCACCATTGTAAGGAGTATGGATTTATTTTAAGTCCAGAAGAAACCACAGAAGAATTTTAAGCAGAGAAGCAACATAATCTGATTCATGTCTCCATGTAATTTCTATCATGTGTGGAGAAAAGACACTGAAGACAATGATGACCTTTATCTTCCCCGCCAATACTTGTTAAAAAAGCAGAAATTATCAAGTAATCTCCCCCTAATTTTAAAGCTATCTTCCTTCACATTTCTGGAGGAACAGTAGTTCATCTACATTCTAAACAGGATACTAACAGAAACAGCAAGCTCCAACCTGCCTAGCTGGGGACAGGAATGCATTTAGCAACACTTGGTCAAAATTAAAGATAATAGAGTTATCTTCCAAATTGCAGTCAGTGATGTGCATGTCATTAGGTCTCTTCTTCATCAGAGAGAAGCACTGAGTTGAAAGTGAGCAAGATCTAGCCATATTCAGTCAGTTCAGTAGCTCAGTCATGTCCGACTCTTTTTGACCCAATGGATTGCAGCAAGCCAGGCTTCCCTGTTCAGCACCAACTCCCGGAGCTTGCTCAAACTCATGTCCATTGAGTCGCTGATATCATCTAACCATCTCATCCTCTGTCGTCCCCTTCTCCTCCTACCTTCAATCTTTCCCAGCATCAGGGTCTTTCCCAGTGAGTCAACTCTTCGCATCAGGTGGCCAAAGTATTGAAGCTTCAGCTTCAGCATCAGTCCTTCCAATGAATATCCAGGACTAATTTCTTTTAGGATTGACTGATTTGATCTCCTTGCAGTCCAAGGGATTCTCAAGAGTCTTCTCCAACACCACAGCTCAAAAGCATCAATTCTTTGGCACTCAGCTTTCTTTAAAGTCCAACTCTCACATCCATACATGACCACTGGAAAAACCATAGCTTTGACTAGACGGACCTTTGTTGGCAAAGTAATGTCTCCACTTTTTAATATGCTGTCTAGGTTGGTCATAGCTCTTCTTTCAAGGAGCAAATGTCTTTTAATTTCAAGGCTATAGTCACCATCTGCAGTGGTTTTGGAGCCCAAGCATGTCACTGTTTCCATTGTTTCCCCAAATACTTCTACTTGCCATGAGGTAATGGGACTGGATGCCATGATTTTTGCTTTTTGAACGTTGAGGGTTTTTTTTTTATAGACACTTTTTATTTTTATTTTTTTAACTTTATAATATTGTATTGGTTTTGCTATACATCAACATGAATCTGCCACGGGTGTACACGTGTTCCCAATCCTGAACCCCCCTCCCACCTCCCTCCCCATACCATCCCTCTGGGTCATCCCAATGCACCAGCCCCAAGCTTCCTGTATCCTGCATCGAACCTGGACTGGCGATTCGTTTCTTATATGATATTATACATGTTTCAATGCCGTTCTCCCAAATCATCCCCCGCCTCCCTCTCCCACAGAGTCCAAAAGACTGTTCTATACATCTGTCTCTTTTGCTGTCTCGCATACAGGGTTATCGTTACCATCTTTCTAAATTCCATATATATGTGTTAGTATACTGTATTGGTATTTTTCTTTCTGGCTTACTTCACTCTGTATAATCGGCTCCAGTTTCATCCACCTCATTAGAACTGATTCAAATGTATTCTTTTTAATGGCTGAGTAATACTCCATTGAATGTTGAGTTTTAAGCCAGCTTTTTCACTCTCCTCTTTCACTTTCCTCAAGAGGTTCTTTAAGAGCCATATGGGACCCCATTAAGTCCCAGCTGGCAGATGAGGAAGCCTGTGCTTCTTCATTTTGGACAGGAAACAGTAAACAAAATGAACAGGTGCCCACCTAGGATCACTTCCATCATAATAGAACTCTTAGCGTTCCTGATAAATATAAAAGTTAAGACACTCAAACTCTACCTGGGCCAACTCAAAAATATGTCCTCCATCATCATGTAACCTTTTTCCATTGTCCAGACAGGAGCAGGAAAGCAATAAAAGTCAAACTCTCTTTATCCCAAACTCTCTTTTCAGGTTTCAGTTCAATGCAAAGCATATTTCTATGGCTGAGTTATGAACTCCAAAAATAGAGGCTTGTCATGGAAATGTAGACAGACGCCTCACTGCAGCCGCGCTCCTGGGCACTGCCATAGTCATCAGTTTTAATGAGAGCTGTTAATATCACCTCCATCAGAATGGTTGCCCTGGGCTGACTTTCTGGGCTGTGCACAGGTGCTCTCGGCCAAAACTGTAATGTAGGTTATTACATTATCAGTGAGGCACAGATGTGCTTTCTGTCTGAACTCAAGGTGGTGTTCCTGCCAAACGCATAACTCTTTCAGTGGGCTGGGGTCTGTTTGTATCAAAATGTCGTTCTAGCTCAGTGAACCTGAGAAGCACCTTCTGCTTCTCCAGGACAGGAGTTTAGAAAACACGCTTAAGAATGCGAGAAGGCTGGGTTCTCAAAAGGCAGGTACAGGATTTCTTAAGAACATGAAACTCAGCCTGACACCTTCTGCTTTTTCAGTGAAAGCTTCAGCCACTTCATGTTCACTCATTGACTCAGGAGTTTCTTGGGCGCCCACCCTGTGCAGGTATCCAGAAGTCAGAAATGATTCTGCCAAGGACTTTTGGCCCCAGTTTTAGTGAAAATGTTAGTTGCTCAGTTGTGTCCAACTCTTTGCAACCCCAGGGACTGTAGCCTACGAGGCTCCTCTGTCCATGGGATTCTCCAGGCAAGAATACTGGAGTGGGTAGCCATTTCCTTCTCCAGGGGATCTTCCCAACCCAGGGATCAAACCTGGAACTCCCACACTGTAGGCAGATTCTTTACCATCTGAACCACAATATACTGCAAATATTTCTGCCATTGCTGATTTTTTTTCTTCCAACTTCTTCGGAATTGTCTCTTAAGATTTGGGTCTCCATTGCTGTTCCCTGAGGCTCTAGTCCTAGCATTTTGGTGTTTTTCTACAGAGCTGAAGGTTTAACTTAATTGCACATCCCCAGTGGCGTCTCCTTTTTCCTAAGCTTGAAACTTCCATTCATTGAACTTTTTGTTATTCAACTTGGTCCCTGGGATCTATCTGACTTGAAGCCAGATTTTTCTTAAAGCTGGCAGCTCCTGCAGTTAGCCTAGCATCCTACCCTGGCTCTGCCAAAAACAGTGTGGATGCCTGGGTGCTGAGAACTGGCTTTGAAAAGTACCCAGGGGCCACCACCAACGGGGCATCACACCTGCCTATGTTCTTAATGTGAAGTCAACCTGTCAGGAATGGAATGGTGGCGCAGGGAGAAAAAAGGTTTCTCCTCCACACAGGAAGGAGTGGGGTTTGGATCAATCCTGACCTTGAAAGTGACATTGCCTTACTTGCTGTCCAGAAAAATTGTTCTCTTACACAGAAGCTAAATGGTGAGAAAGGAGATCAGTACACTGGCCACCATGCAGCCTCCTTGCTGTCATTTCAGTTTTTTAAGCATAGAGATGGATACAAGGAAGAACACTGGTAAGTGTGTGTGTGTGTGTGTGTGTGTGTGTGTGTGTATCAGAGAAAGAAAGAGAGAAAGAGTTTGGAAAAGCATGCAGTGTTTTGTTTTCCTGGGCATCTGAGAGCACTCAGTTGAGGAAAACCTGAGACCAGCATGGTCAGGACCTAGCATTACCCATTTCTCTGTCCTTCAGCTTTTGCATTCCTCTGGACTGATAACCAAAGATGACAGAGGCTCCTGAAGATAAACGGGCACTCTTCTTCCCATTTCCTTTCCACCCTGCCCCCTGCCTCACTTCAGATCTCCCCCCATACCTCTACTAATGCCCAATCCTCATCCGACTGATGCCAAACGTCAGTGGCAGCATGAAGGGGTGCCTGGTGGCATGAGCCCTGCTGCCTGGCCTCTCAACCCCCAGGGATGTGGCTGCTGCTGGGGACTGCAGGACTGTCATTCCTGCCACCCGGCTCAGAGCCCCAAAGATCCGGGCCAGCTGCAGTGCCCTGGTGGTGCGGTAGCTGTTCTACATGGCTGGCCTTGTTAGGAAGTGAATCTCTTGACAGGCAATTTGCCGCTGCCACCTGTATCCAAAAATCTTTTGCTAAGTCTGTGAAATGCAGGCAACCCCTTCTCTTCTCCCAGGCTTTGTTTTCACGACATGTTCTGCCTCTACTTAATGTGCACTGCCCTGTTGGCATTTCCATTTGGCACTTGAAATATTCTGATCGCCTCTGCTTTCTCCTAGGCAGATTAGGCACATGTTTTAGAAATGGGAGGAAGGCAAGGACATAAGGGACCCAACAGGTGACAATGGAAAGTAATGGCAAACAGACACGCTTCTGACTCAGGAAGACTTGGGTGGTGTTGCAAGTCCCTCCAAGAGAATCTGAATTTGAATGAAATACACAGGTGGAAGGGCTGACTGTCTGTATAGGGATTTATCATCAACGCTGCTCTCAAATGTCAGGTAGAAGTCTTCCTGATGATTACCTCAATGGTAGAAAATTTGGATAACACCTTAATATCTACAAAGCATTTTTTAGGACCTCTACCAACTACTAGACAAATTCAAAAACAAGGTACATAAGAAGCTGATTAATGTTATTATATATATGTGTGTGTGTATATATATCAGATGATATCAGATCAGATCATATCAGTCGCTCAGTCGTGTCTGACTCTTTGCGACCCCATGAATCGAAGCACACCAGGCCTCCCTGTCCATCACCAACTCCTGGAGTTCACTCAGACTCACATCCATCGAGTCAGTGATGCCATCCAGCCATCTCATCCTCTGTCGTCCCCTTCTCCTCCTGCCCCCAATCCCTCCCAACATCAGAGTCTTTTCCAATGAGTCAACTCTTCGCATGAGGTGGCCAAAGTACTGAAGTTTCAGCTTTAGCATCATTTCTTCCAAAGAAATCCCAGGGCTGATCTCCTTCAGAATGGACTGGTTGGATCTCCTTGCAGTCCAAGGGACTCTCAAGAGTCTTCTCCAACACCACAGTTCAAAAGCATCAATTCTTCGGCGCTCAGCCTTCTTCACAGTCCAACTCTCACATCCATACATGACCACAGGAAAAACCATAGCCTTGACTAGACGAACCTTTGTTGGCAATATATATATATATATATATATGAAATTAAAAGACGCTTACTCCTTGGAAGGAAAGTTATGACCAACCTAGATAGCATATTCAAAAGCAGAGACATTACTTTGCCAACAAAGGTTCGTCTAGTCAAGGCTATGGTTTTTCCTGTGGTCATGTATGGATGTGAGAGTTGGACTGTGAAGAAGGCTGAGCACTGAAGAATTGATGGTTTTGAACTGCGGTGTTGGAGAAGACTCTTGAGAGTCCCTTGGACTGCAAGGAGATCCAACCAGTCCATTCTGGAGATCAGCCCTGGGATTTCTTTGGAAGGAATGATGCTAAAGCTGAAACTCCAGTACTTTGGGCACCTCATGCAAAGAGTTGACTCATTGGAAAAGACTCTGATGTTGGGAGGGATTGGGGGCAGGAGGAGAAGGGGACGACAGAGGATGAGACAGCTGGATGGCATCACTGACTTGATGGACGTGAGTCTGAGTGAACTCCAGGAGTTGGTGATGGACAGGGAGGCCTGGCGTGCTGCGATTCATGGGGTCGCAAAGAGTCGGACACGACTGAGAGACTGATCTGATCTGATATATATATAAATAATGTATAAGCTGTATCCTAAGAGTTTTTTTTTTTTTTTAGGAGGGGGGGAAGCAGGCAATTATAACATGATTAATGTAAGTTATGTGCATGCTAAGTTGCTTCAGTCATGTCTGACTCTTTGCAACCCTATGGACTATAGCCTACCAGGCTCCTCTGTCCATAGGCTTTTCCAGGCAAGAATACTGGAGTGGGTTGCCGTGCCCGCCTCCAGGGGATCTTCCTGACCTAGGATTGAGCTCACATCTCCTCTGTCTCCTGCATTGGCAGACAGATTTTTTATCACTAGCGCCACCTGGGAAGCCCTAATGTAAGGTAAGTGACATTGAAAAATAATTCAGATTCAAAATAGAACTCTTTTCCATATACTATTTCATAATTGAAAAGTTAAAGTTCTTCAAATTTCATGAAAATTGAAAAGAACATTATGAAAGTGGTATCCTCTGATTTCTAGTCTTTAAATATTTTCAAAAGACATATTTCAAATATATGCACATATTGTATTTAATTTTGGACTTAAAAATTCAGTTCTTAAGTACGCCATTTTGTTCAGAAATTAAAAATGAGGGAAATAAAAATTTAAAAACCAATCTCTATAGGACATTGAAAGGGTATTAGAATGATGAAAAGTGTCTTAATCTTTAAAAGATCTTATCATTTCAACTGAAGTCTTCCCCCTGCTGATAAGGTTTGGGTCACTAGCAGTCTTTCCTGGCAGTCCAGTGGTTAAGACTCTGAGCTTCCATTGCAGGGGGCAAGAGTTCAATCCCTGATTGAGGAACTAAGATCTTGCATGTGGCATGGTATGGCCAAAAAATTAAAAAATAAAAAGGTTTGGCTCACTCTTGGTGTAAGAGACACCATCAGTAAGATGTAGCGACTTCTCCATGACGGGGAGTCAGTTCTCAGTCAAATTTTTGCCAGCCATTTCTTTTTCTCCATCAACCTTATGATTCATTAATGCAGTTAATAAAAATGCTTTAAGTCAAGTGTGCTCTGGATGTACAATGGTGCGTAAGAATAGTTTTATTCCATCTTACGGAGTGAAGACGGACAGACAGTCAGCAGTGGAACCAGGGTTAGAGTGGGGGAGAAGTGTTATAGGGCCTTCAACAGGAGCAGCTCACCCACCCCTGGGTATTGGTGAGAATGGGGACATTGGCCCTTATTCTGAAAGAAGAATCCAGGAGAGATCTGAATTTTCTCTCTGCTCACACAGTTCATTTGAAATTTGAGGACAGTTTACACAATTGGCATTGGCAACCCCATCCATTCCTAGAATTCTGGCTTAACCCTAGAACCAAGGAACACCCTGAGTGTGGTAGATTAACTTTGGTTCTGTTTAATTTTCCCAATCATACACATTGGTCTTGAATGATTTCAGCTCCCTTGGGACTCATGTTGTCCCACTTTGAGTATAAACATCACCCCTCCTTGCAGACAACAATCTTTGAGTGCCGTCCAGTTATAACACACAGACAGCCAAGGTAACAGCGGCAAATAGAAATAGAGAAAATACCAAGCTGTTTGCATTGGGACATGGTTACTATGAAATGAGCAAACATTTAATTTTGTTTATTGAGGTCAATGTGAAAGCTGTTGAATCTCTTATAACAACTTTGTGACATTTGATGCATGCCTTTCTGAAACACCTCAAGCTGAGCTTTTTGCTCTGAAATGTCAGAATGTTCTATTCTGGTAAGCAGTCAACTCGTATTGAGTTCTCCCTTTGTGCAGAATGCCATGAAGTGTGGCTGAGATGTATAAGGGGAACGAAAGAGGATACAATGAACACTGGAAGCTGTGAGTCAGTAGACAGTGAAAACAATCTGAAAAGGCTTTTTCTGGTTTTGCTTGATTTCAGACCTGAATTCATGAACAAGGGGGAGAAGACCACCCATACTTTCTATGCGTGTGTTACTTTCATAATCCCCTTCTCAACGCAAGGGGAGGAATTTTTGCCTCCTGAGTGAGGTAATCTCAGAAATGGCAGCCTGAGTCTGGAGCTGTGCACCATCTCAGACCAAGGCAGGGACCTGCTGAACTTTAAGGCCAGGAAGCCTTCAGACAGGGCTTAGAAGAAAGGCAGGTCAACAAGCTCAGGCCTCAGGCCTCTTTTCCATTTACATTTGATGTGGGTATGTTGACAAAATAAAATATTAAGAAATCATGGGAATTCCCTGGCTGTCCAGTGGTTAGGACTCCGCGATTTCACTGCAGGAGGCACAGGTTTGATCCCTGATTGTGGAACAGATCCTGGATGCTGCATAACACAGCCAAAAAAACAAAAAAAACCTGAGAAGTCATAATTGTATAGAGGATAAATGAATAGGCTTTGGAGTTCTGAGATTTAAACCAAGGCTCCACTGTGATCAACTCCATGACTTTGGGCAAGTCGACCTCTGTGAGCCTCGGTGTCCATATCTGTTAAATGGGAGTAATAATATCTACTCAGGTGTTTATTGTGAGGATTAAATGAGATAACTAACATATAAGTCACTTAGCATAGGGCCCAGTCTAGAAAAGTTTAATACATGTTAAGCTATTACTATCCATAATTATGTCAACTCTATGGAAATAAAATCAATGCTTTAATTAGGATTCTTTAGTTTGTTAATTTCCCAAATTGCCTAGTCTAAGCAGAAAGTTATGTGCATTCTAACAAATTCAACACAGGAAAACCAAGGACTCATTTATTAATTCAGTTAATAAGCATCTATGGAGCATTTTCTATGTGCTCAGCCATGGGTGAGCCACTGAGGGTGCCGGAATAAAAGTAACAGTTCCCATTTTCTAGGATCTTAAGTCTAGTAGAGCAGGTCAATAAATAGACCGACAATGAGCATGTGGCAAGTGTGCTTAAAAAAGGCAGCTTGGCAGACCTATGCTTTGAAAACACAGAGCTCCTAAGAGAAGAGCACATCAGACCAGAAGGATTACATGGTGATTCCAGTCTAACATGCTCATTCTAAAGGAATGGAAGAGGGAAGTCAGAAACACAGGAGAGATGACTGCAGGCCCTTCCTCATACCCTGCCGAGTTTCCCGCCTTAGAAACTCTTTTCTGCCTGGGCTGGGAGGTCGCTCTTTGGCCTTTAAGATAAATGCTGGCCTTGGACAGAAGCTTAAGGGGGCCAGTCCTCTGTAACTCAGGTTTAAGCCAAGTTTGCAGGCAGGGCAGCCTTGACCATATGCACCTGATCTTCTGCCCTGAATGTTTAGCATCAGAGCTAGGCTCTTTCTTCCCTGCACATCTTTTAAAACTCTAATCTTGGCTCTGATCTCCATGCTTATGGATGGGATCCAGCTACCTCTTAAAGACTTTATTAATAATCTTTTTTGCTCTGGGTGGGTGTCGGTTTGTTTGCTTTTGATAATAGCTTTATTGAGACATAATTCACATATATACAATTCACTCAATTAAAATGTACAATTCAGTGACTTTTAGCATATTCATAGCTCCACCATCACCACAATCACCTTCAGTAAATTTCATCACCTGAAAAAGAAACATTTGCATCCCCTAGCTGTCACCCCAATCCTCCTATCCCTCCAACCTCTAGCAACCACTAACCTACTTTCAGTCATTATAGATTTGCCTGTTCTGGACATCGCACACAAGTGCACATTATGGCCTGAATTATAAGCCCCTAAATTCATATGGTGAAGTTCTAACCCCTCAGTGTGACTGTGTATTTGGAGACAGGGCCTTGAGAGGTAATTGTGTTTGTGTGTTAGCTGCTCAGTCGTGTCCAATTCTTTGCGACCCCATGGACTGTAGGCCACCAGGCTCCTCTGTCCATGGGATTCTCCAGGCAAGAATACTGGAGTGGGTTGCCATGCCTTCCTCCAGAGGATCATCCCAACCCAGGGATTGAACCCAGGTCTCCTGCATTGTACGCAGATTCTTTATTGTCTGAGTCTTCAGGTAATTAAAATTAAATGGAAACTTAATGGTGGGGACCTAATCCAACAGGACTGGTGTCCTTATAAGAAGAAGAATGGACACCAGGGCTGTGTGTGCAAAAGAAAAGCCATGCAAGGGCATATCGAGAGGACAGTAGTCTGCTGGCCAAGCAGAGAGGCCTCGTGAGAGACCAGCTTGCCAAGATCTTGATCTTGGACTTCTAATCTCCAGAACCATGAGAAAATAAACTTCTGTTTAAGCCACTCGGTCTGTGATGTTTTATTACAGCAGCCCTAGTAGACTAATGTAGTAGATTCATACAACATGTGACATTTTGTGTCTGACTTCCTTCACTTAGAATAATGTTTTCAAGGTTTAATCCATGTTTTAAGATATATCAGTACCTCATTCCTTTTTTGACGACAAATAATACTCAACTGTGTGGCTAAACTACATTTTGTTTATCCATTTTGATGGACATTTGGGTTATTTCAACCTTTTGACTGTTAATGAGTAATGCTGCTATGGACATTCATGTATAAATTTTTGTGCAAACATGTTTTCATTTATCTTGGGCAAATGTATCTTGGAGTAAAATTTATGGGTCATATGGGAACTCTATGTAGAACATTTTAGGAAGTAACTGTTGTCTGAAAGGTCTACACATTTCACCTTCTCACTAGCAAGGAATGAGGGTTCCGAATTCTTCATATCCTTGTCACCATTTGTAATTGTCTGTCTTTTTTATTATAGCCATCATAGTGGCTATAATCAGCTGTGAATATTCATTGGAAGGACTGATGCTGAAGCTGAAGCTCCAATACTTTGGCCACCTGATGCGAAGAGCCGACTCATTGGAACAGACCCTGATGCTGGGAGAGATTGAGGGCAGGAGGAGAAGGGGTTGCAAGTAGTCGGAGACAACTTAGTGACTAAACAACAGCAACAGTGAGTATAAAGTGGTGGTTCACTGTGGTTTGGGTTTGCGCTTCCTTAATAATGGGTAATGGTAAGTCTTTTCAGGTGTTTATGGCCGTTCGTGTACCTTTTTTGGAGAAATGTTTGTTCAGATCTTTTGCCTTTTTTTAATCAGCAATAAGTTTTTTAGCCGTTAATTTTTAATTTGATGTTTTATTGTTGAGTTGCAATTATTCTTTATATGTTCTGGATACAAGTTCCTTATCAGACATAAGATTTGCCAAACTTTGTTCATTCTGTACATTCTCTCTTCACTTTCTTGACAGTATCCTTGGAAGCACAAAAGTTTTCATTCTGATGCATGTCCAGTTTATCTAATTTTTCTTTTGTTTCTTATGCTTTTGGTGTCTTATTTAAGAAACCACTGCCATTTCTAAGGACATGAAGATTTACTCATATGTGTTGTTCTAACAGTTTCACCATTTTAGGTCTTTTACCATTTAGGTCTTTGATCACTGTTGATTTAATTTTGTATATGGGGTGATGTAAGGGTTCAAGTTCATTTTTGTGCATGTGGATATCCGGTTATCTCAGCATTATTTGTGGAAAGACTATTCATTTCTCCATTGAATTGTCTTAGGAATTTTATTAAAAATCAATCATAGATTAAAAATTTATTTCTGGACTATCAATTCTATTCCATTGATCTATATGTCTGTTTTTATGCCAGTACCGTTGCTATTATTGTTGTTGTTCAGTCACTAAGTTGTGTCTGACTCTTTGTCACCCCATGGACTGCAGTGCGCCAGGCTTCCCTGTCCATCACTAACTCCCAAAGCTTGCTCAAACTCATGTCCATCAAGTCACTGACGCCATCCAACCATCTCATCCACTGTCATCCCCTTCTTCTCCTGCCTTCAATCTTTCCCAGCATCTGGGTCGTTTCCAATGAGTCAGTTATTCACATCAGGTGGCCAAAGTATTGGAGCTTCAGCTTTAGCACCAGTCCTTCCAATGAATATTCAGAAATTATTCCCTTTATGATTGACTGGTTTGGTCCTGCTGTCCAAGGGACTCTCGAGAGTCTTCTCCAACACCACAGTTCAAAAGCATCAATTCTTTGGTGCTCAGCTTTGTTTATGGTCCAACTCTCACTGATAATTGTAGCTTTGTAGTTAAGTTTTGAAATTGAGAAGTGTGAATACTCCAACTTTGTTCTTATTTTTCAGGATTGTTTTGGATATTGTGGGTCCCTTGAAGTTCTCTATGTTTTTGAAGGGTCGTCTTTCTCTGGTGCCTTGCCAGGATTTATCTGCTCACTGAGGCATCTGGGGTTGACCTGCAAATATGCTGTGTGCTGGTACCTATATGCCTCAGCATTACTTTGCCTGAATAGACTTTTTCCAGCCCCAAGAGCTGGATCTTGTTAATCCAAGTTCTTCTTCTTTTTTTTTTTTTAAAACAGGACAAATCCACACTTTTATTTATTTTCAATATGTTTAAATCCTCAAAGGGCACAGCATCACAAGGATTTTGTGTCCAATGGCCTTAGTGGGAAGGTTGCTTTGGAATTTGGCACGAACCATGCCACTATTTCCATGAGCTCGATTTATCTTTCCCCAGATTACTCTGGTTTTGGTAGGTTTTCCACCAGGAGTTACTGTGTTGTTCTTTGCTTTGTACACATAAGCACATCTCTTGCCTAGATAGAATTAACTTTTATCTCGAGCATATACATCTTGACTTTTCAGGAGAGCAGTGTGTTCCCTCTGGTTCCATAGACCCCATTTATAGCCAGCAAAAATGGCCTTGGACCACAGCCTTCCAGACATATTTGTCGTTTTAGAAGTCCTGTTCCCAGCAGGCCTTCACAGGGTCCAAGATGGCTGAAAGAGCTTAATCCAAGTTCTTGATGGGTATCTTGTCAGGGAGGAGATCTAATTCCAAGCTGAACTCTGGTTTCAAATAAGATTGATAGATTTGATCTGATGGTTCACTATAGAATCCTAAGAATTAATTAGGTATGATGGACAGCTTAAGTGTAGTCATGTTATGGATGTTGTTTTTAAATGATAAAAATAAGGAATTCCCTGGCAGTCCACAGGTTAGGACTCTGTGCTAAGGGAGGAAGCACTTTGGATCCCACAAGCTACATGGTGCTATCCCCCCAAATTACAAAAGTAATGTCATATCCTAAAAAGGGGAACAGTTAAAAAGCCATAATCCTTTTGTTAGAATTACAGTATAATTAAAGTGAAATTATGACAACCTAGACATAAAGTAAAAGTTATGACCAATCTAGACAGCATATTAAAAAGCAGAGACATTACTTTGCCAACAAAGGTCCATCTAGTCAAAACTATGGTTTTTCCAGTAGTCATGTATGGATGTGAGAGTTGGACTATCAAGAAAGCTGAGTGCTGAAGAATCGATGCTTTTGAACTGTGGTGTTGGAAAAGATTCTTGAGAGTCCCTTGGAACACAAAGAGATCCAACCAGTCCATCCGAAAGGGAATCAGTCTTAAATATTCATTGGAAGGACTGATGCTGAAGCTGAAGCTCCAATACTTTGGCCACCTGATGCAAAGAACTGACTCACTGGAAAAGACCCTGATGCTGGGAACGATTGAAGGCAGGAGGAGAAGGGGACGACAGAGGATGAGATGATTGGATGGCATCACCGACTCGATGGACATGAGTTTGAGTAAACTCTAGGAGTTGGAGATTGACAGGGAGGCCTGGCATGCTGCAGTCCATGGGGTTGCAAAGAGTCGGATATGACTGAGCAACTGAACTGAACTGAAAGTAAAATGATAGTATCAATGATCTAAGGTATTACTGTAGATAGTAATACATTGGCTTCCCTGGTGGCTTAGCAGTAAAGAACCCTCCTGCCAATGCAGGAGACGTGGGTTTGATTCCTGGGTCAGGAAGATCCTCTGGGGAAGGAAATGGCAACCCACTCCAGTATTCTTGCCTGAAAAATCCCATGGTCAGAGGAGCCTGACAGGCTACAGACCATGGGGCCATAAAACAGTTGGACACGACTTAGTGTCTAAACAATAATTCCTCTGTAGATAGAAGTTTTTGTATCATTTTTGGAAATTAACTTGAGAATTCTGCTAGGAATTTTGGGGGTATCTATTCTTTCCCTTATGGTTTGAAAAGTCCTTCACATTTTTTGTTTTTTATTAGGCCATACTATGCAGCATGTGGGATCTTAGTTCTCCCATCAGGGTTCAAACCTGTGGCTCCCTGTGTTGGAAGTGTGAAGTTTTAACCACTGGACTGCCAGAAAAGTCACACCACTCACATTTTTGTAGACATCTGTGTTCTTAGTTGCTTAGTCATGTCTGACTCTTTGTGACCCCATGCACCGTAGCCCTTCTGTCCACGAGGATTCTCCAAGAAAGAATACTGGAGTGGGTTGCCATGCCCTCCTCCAGGAGGTCTTCCCAACCCAGGGATTGAACCCACATCTCCCACATTGCAAGTGGGTTTTTTACCATCTGAACCACCAGGGAAGCCCTTTTGTAGGCGTAATCAAGCAAAAATCATACTTTGGGGTTAGGAAGAGTTTGTTACATCTTAAGTGTGCATTCACAGGAATATATTTACCTAGATTTATTTTGAGGTTAGGCTAAGATTTAACATGTGGTTTGTCTTTATATTGAACTCTTTCCTCTCTAAAAGCATATGTGTATTTCCAAACGCATGATTTCATCCTTAGAACACTTGTTAAGCCTGGCTACAAATGTTCAGGTTCAATCGATTTGGCTTCTGAGTCATTGAATAAAACATGTCACACCATTTATTAAAACCTGGGCTCTGGCAATCCTGATGCTCAGATTTTCTTCAGGTTGACCAGCAAGGGGCACTAAAGCCTAGCATCTCTTCCCTGTTCCCTCCCAACAACATCAGAGGTTTCAGTAAGAAAGTAATTGGGAATGAATCTGGGAGCTGTGCACTTTTATAGTCAGATCAAAACAGTGGTGGCAGTCTCTTTGATATTTTTTTTAAGGGTATTGATATTTTTTAAATGAGAAAAATTCTGATTGGGTAAAAAGACAACAGAACAATTCCAAATATAGAACCACTCTTTGCTTACAAACCGTAATTCTCCTGTCTACTCAATACTATTAGGTAAACCAGCAGAATCCTGTCATTGCTTTTCTATGAATTACTGCGTTTTTTCCATCCAGAGAACATAATGGCTTAGCCACATAACGGTTCCTAAAAGGATGAACTACTTGATGTTACGGTGACAAGCAATTATTACAGAAGCCTACTGGTTGGTCATTTTTTCCCCCTTCCCTTTAAATGTTGCCTGCCTATTTATTTCCATCAGCTAGTAAGGATGACTCTTTTATTGTTTCAAATAAAGGATGTCATCTATATGCTAGGCACACATTATGAATAATTCCTTGTCATAACAAGACACGAATGTCCTTCAGAGACAGACACGAAGTTACTGGAGCTGTTTAGTATTTGGTAATGGGCTTTTCTTTTTAATTTTAGCTTTGATCCATGCTTAATCACCTCAAGGTATTGAAATACTAAGAAAGACAGCATTCAGTAATTAGTTCACCAAGCTGGAAGCTAAGACCCACTATTCTTTCATTCTAAATCAAAGAAATAGTTTCTGGAAGCTCAGTCCCCTTATCAATATTACAGAAATGATGCATGTAAAGTTAATTAATTCACAATTAATGTTCAATTACAGGTGAACCAATGTATAATACTCTGATTTTTTCTCAATCATTCCTTTTTCAAACTGGTTTTCTTTTAAGACTTAGATTTTTTTGGACCTTGTTATTTGCAGCCTGTGAGAACTGTATTAAAATGGATCACATACTTATTCACCCAGCTCATTACAGCCCTGTTCCCCTCAAATACAATCCTAAGCCTCAAATGGCTGATTACTTAAGAACCCTCAAGAAGTCTTAGCTAAATGATGGACAGTTTGGAGTATGATTTTTAAAATTTTCCCCTCTGCTAGCCAGAATGAGAAACTGGGGATCACAGAGTAAAGATTTTTTAGAGGCTGAGGCAGATATCATCAGTTCAGTTCAGTTCAGTCACTCAGTAGTGTCCGACTCTTTGCGACCCCATGAGTTGCAGCATGCTAGACCTCCCTGTCCATCACCAACTCCCGGAGTTCACTCAGACTCACATCCATTGAGTCAGTGATTCCATCCAGCCATCTCATCCTCTGTCGTCCCCTTCTCCTCCTGCCCCCAATCCCTCCCAGCATCAGAGTCTTTTCCAATGAGTCAACTCTTCCCATGAGATAGCCAAAGTATTGGAGTTTCAGCTTTAGCATCATTCCTTCCAATGAACACCCAGGACTGATCCCCTTTAGAATGGACTGGTTGGATCTCCTTGCAGTCATGGGTGGAATAAAAAAGGCAGAGCAAGAGAAAGAAAAGACTGTGGATTCCATGTTCTCTGAACAAATACGAAGGTGATCCGTCTGAGCTACAGTTCTGATGGTCCTGAGGCGTCCAGGTGTGGTGTCCTTTGCACTCCCTGGGCCTTTCTTCCCAGTGACCCAGGAGGTGGAGACAGAAACCATATGTGCCTGGCATGGTTAAGAGCACAGACTCCGGGGTTAGGTTTGTTGTAGTTGTTATTTAGTTGCTAAGCTGTGTCTGACTCTTTAAACCGCAGGTCTCCAGGCTTCCCTGTCTTTCACTATTTCCCAGAGTTTGCTCAGATTTATGTCCACTGAGTTGGTAATGCTATCTAACCATCTCATCCTTTGCCTCCCGCTTTTCCTTTTGCCTTTAGTCTTTTCCAGCATCAGGGCCTTTCCCAATGAGTTGGCTCTTAGCATCAGGTGGCCAAAGTATTGGAGTTTCAGCTTCAGCATCAGTCCTTCCAATGAATATTCAGGACTGATTTCCTTTGGGATTGACTGGTTTGACCTCCTTGCAGGCCAAGTGACTCTCAAGAGTCTTTTCTACCCACAGTTCAAAAGCATCAACCTGGTGGCATATTCTGGCATGTAATTTTGGGCAAATGACTTTCTTATCTAAGCCTCAGTGAATTCTTCTATACTGTGAAGATTCACTCATACATTTAACAAATATTTATCAAATGCCTGCTATATGCCTGGCATTGTTCTAAGGCCCAACTGAGGAAATGAATGTGAAGCACTTCAGTTCAGTTCAGTCGCTCAGTCGCGTCCAACTCTTTGTGACCCCATGAATCGCAGCACACCAGGCCTCCCTGTCCATCACCAACTCCCGGAGTTCACTCAAACTCACTTCCATCGAGTCGGTGATGCCATCCAGCCATCTCATCCTCTGTTGTCCCTTTTCCTCCTGCCCCCAATCCCTCCCAGCATCAGAGTCTTTTCCAATGAGTCAACTCTTCGCATGAGGTGGCCAAAGTACTGGAGTTTCAGCTTTAGCATCATTCCTTCCAAAGAAATCTAAGTGAAGCACTTAGCACTGTGAAAATAAATAACGTCAATTATAATCCATTGAGAACCTACTGTGCACAGTGCACCCTATGCCATACACTTTAGGCAATTGCTTAACCTCTTTCTGCCTTAGTTTTCCTCATTTGTGAGGGGAGATTTTGGTCTCATATGGCTTTTGTAAGGTTTAAATGAGGAGACTATATTAAATACTTTGAACAGTGCCTGGCACATAATTAATGCCATGCAAATGTTTGCTATCACCACCTCAGTTTCTAAGTAACACCCTGGAGAGGTAAATGTTATTCTCACCACTTGAAGGATGAGTTTACTGAGGTTTAGGGAGGTCAAGGTCAAATGACTGTTAAGTCACAGATTGGTGGTCTTATCTCCCTGGTTTCGAACCCTGTCTATGCTTTTCCTATGGAACCTTGGTGCCTCCAGGAAGCACTGAGCTCCTTGCTTGTGATTGTGCAGACTGTTTGCACATGAACTGTTTGCACAGTAGCTCCAAAATGCTACCCCCGGCTCCTCTGAGTCTCTTCTAGGAGTGCGCCCATGGCGCACACACATGCGCGCACACACACACACAGGCACACGCTCACACCCACTGTCTTTGCACTTAGCACTTATTATGAGCAGTGGCTCCTCTCCTCATAGAAATTATGCCACCAGTTATGCATTCAGCAAAGCTGCCCATCCATTGCTCTCCAACCTGAATGCAAATTTAGTTTTTCAGTCTGTGAGCTTTCTCAAAGCTGTCTTCCTGGCTTGCTCATTCATTCATTCATTCCATTATTCATCAAACATTCACTGTGAGCCAAGCTGTGTGCTAGGTCAATTCTTAAATTTTGTATTAACCACACTCTATGTTTTCTCAGTATATAAAATATCGGATCCTAATTGTGGACTTTGTACAGATTAGTTTAAAAGGACAGAAGGTAGGAAAAGACAATGTTTGTTTGCTTTTCACGTGCCCAAGATGATAGTTCTATCAACACTTCCCAGCTTAAATAAGAAACATATTTTCACACCGTGTCCTTTGTATATCTTCTCCTTAGGAAACACACAGCTACAAATTATATGGAGGTGCTTTAGAGAACAAATGAATCTCCCTCTGAGAATTGCGTGGGAATGTGACTGCTTTAATAAACTATTCTTTTTAACTTGATGCAGTTGAAAATGTTGCAAGTGTTCTAAGGGGTACATTACACCAAGTTGGTGACCCATTTGTGGAAAACCAAGTTACAAAGCCAAAATAGCAATTGTTTCTTTTATTAAAAAAATATAGGCACATTCTCCCTACCCCCACACACAAAGTGCCTGAATGAGGTGGGAGTGGATTTTGAATTCTCAATGTTATACCCCAAAAGAGCTACAAGTTTTGAGAATGCATTTGCTATGTGTTGTTCTCTGAATATTTATTCTTTCTTCTTTTAATAATAATTCAATTCTCCCCTGGGGAAAGGTTTGTACTGGCTCTTGATTAAAAAATAAACCAAAATAAGACAAAAAACAAACAAGAAAATTCCTTATTGCCTTCTTCCTCAATCTTTTGGGAATGTGTGATGTGACCATTGCTCACTACTTCCCTCACCGCTTTTTTCTTAGGGTTTCTTTTTGGAAATGCCCTAGAACATGGTATTTCTTAGGCAATAAAAGCTTCCACTTGGCTCTGTTAGGAAATACAGAGAGAGAGCATTGTAAAAGGAATTTTAATTATTTCTGTTAATTGTCACTATTTAGAGGTTACCTTGAGGTTTCTGTCAAGAATTTCAAGTATGGGGCTAACATTGAGAGCCAAATGGCAAATTAATATATGACATGTAAGAAATATATACAAAGTGTCTTAAAGACAGAGACGTGTTAAAAATATTTGCCAACCACTATGATTCTTTTGCAATGCAGCAGATCGCCTGCAATGCAGGAGACCCAAGCTCAATCCCTGGGTCAGGAAATCCACTGGAGAAGGAAATGGCAACCTACTCTAGTATTCTTACCTGGAAAATTCCATGGACAGAGGAGTCTGGTGGGCTACAGTTTGTGAGGTCTCAAGAGTTGGATATGAGTGAGCGACAAACCACCACAATGATCAGAACAGATGTTACAGTTTCAGCTTTCATACTTTCATTGCTGGAATGTGGCAAGGTCTGGGTTTTCCCGGGGAGATAGGAGCCAGGATGACCAGTGAGACAGGAGTCGGGACAGCATTCCTTTAGCAATTAGTATAGAAGCATTTCCATAATATAACAACTAGTTTGTAGAGGTGGATTTTCCAAGTGAATGAGAATCTTGCATGGGAATCTTCCAAATAATCCTTCACATTCTTACTTTTTAATTGCAAAGGGATGCTGTTTCTTTAAGATGTCCCACAAACTTGTATAAGCTTAGGCACCCCCAAATCAGGTTTTAGACCCCCAGATTGGCCACAACTGTGCATACCATATGATTCCCAGCCCAGTCAACAACTGGATGGCAACTAGGGATGGGGTCTAGAAGGGGCTAGCTCTGGCCATGCCTATGTGGGTGCCCACTGCCCACTGCAGTGGGTGCTCTTGTCCAAAGTTCTGACTGGTCTTCACAGAAGGTCGATCCACTTTAGGAAGTGAATTCACTGGGCTATCATTATAATTATAGCCTGCTGTCATTATAATTTCTTATAATCTTTCATCAGACACAAATTTCTTCAATTTCCTGCTTACCAAGAGACCTTGTGATTTATCTTAGCTCCTGCTGTGGCTGCCTTTGATAGGCTGGCCATCGGATTTAAGGGTGTAGTCCCTCAGGCAGCCCTATTTCTCAGAAAAAAAATTAATAAATTGATATTCTATTTTAGTAGCCATTATTCTAATTACCTGGTCAAAGTGAGTCCTCTTGTGAGAAACAATCTATGCTAAGGTTTCTGAGCCCATGAAGCTGGACTTTGGATCATGACAAATGGACTAAAATCAACATCCTGTCTCCAGGGACAGAATTCTCCAGTGCATTGCCCTTGGCCTTCAGCAGTACTTTTATTTCAGTAGAACTGTTTATTTGTCTCCCCCACTAGACTGTAAACTCCTCAAGAACAGGGGCCATCTGTATTTCAAATAGTATAAATACATAACAGAGAGTAAGGGCTCAACAAATATTTGATGAATGAGTGAATGGTATAAGAAAAAGTGTGTGATAATCTTTGGATATTAGTAAACTAGTAGCAACAGAAACTTTTAGCTAAATTTACAAAATCACTTTGCTTTTAACCAATTTATTTTTTCATTAGAAAAGTATTCATAATGCTCTGTGGGTTAAGGATCTTTTACCTGTTTGTTGACAAGTCATATGAGATGTACTACAAACTTAACCATGGTTGATATAAAGTCATCTCTCCTTAAAATTTTTTTTTCACTACAGTATAGTCCCTGTATTATTTTATGCCTACTAGATCTGCAAATATTTAGGGGAATTGAAAATCATTTTATATTTGGCATTTAAAGCTAGTGATGAGAAGCTAGTTATAGTAAGAATAAACCAGTCCTGGGATGAATTCCTTTGTTGAAAAATGTGCAAAATAACCCAATTGAATGGTATTGATGTCATTACACATAATTTTCGTCATTCAGAAAAATTTATTCTTGGTTTTAAAGCACTCATGCACACAGATACACATTATCCCACTACATGAAAATGTTGAGGCAGAAATTCAGGGAAAGAAAACAATTCTAATGAAAATAGCCTTTTACAAAAGAAGAACATTCAGAGGCAAATGAATGAACTGCATGATGATGAGAGAAATCAAAATGAAAAGACTTCTAATCCATATCAGCACACTCCTCTGAGATTCTGTTTCTGAGTCTACTGTCTTCTCAACCCTTAAGGATATGAGTAATCTAAGAAAGAAAGAAAAGGAGAGAGGGAAGGAAAAGGGGAGAAAAAAGCCACAATAAAGTATGAGTGTGTGCGTGCACTTGGGTGTATGTGTATTAGGGACAAGAAGATGCTTCACAGCTTAATTCTTCTATTTTCTCAAACTTGAAAACCAAATCAAACACGCTATTCCTCTATCACTAACGTATCTTCTGAGAAAAAAACATTTCAGGTATTCTGAACCATATTGCTGGCTCTGTAACTTGCCTTATTAAAGAACCCCAAATGGAGACAAACTACGATGCATTTATTAATACTAGGGGGCAGTTAACTACCCAAAGTGAACAATTAATATTTCCAAATCAGTTGTTGCTTGTTAGACTGATACTTTGTGCCTCTCAGAGGGGAGACAGGAAACTTTCTAGTCTCAAGCAGATATCATCTGGTCTTCATCTCTGCATCATTTTTCACTTGTAGCATGATGACCAATGGTACCCATGCTAGAATATCAAGATCTGATTTTATTAGCAGGATGCACAACTCACAGGCAACCTGGTATCACCTTAACTGTATAAGAGCTGAGTTTGGGAGAAAAGCAACCATTTGGGATTGTGTTTGTATTGAGAAAGAGAGGAGTTAATGGTGTTTGTTTTCATAAGCCGAGAGGAAGTGATCAACCCTGTGGATTCTAAAGTTCTAGCCCTCAAGTGCTTTTCACATTTCCTCTTTAAGGCATCAAGCAGCTGTTTCTCTTGGGAGGGCTCCTGGAAGCCAACTGAGTTGAACATGGGGTAATGGAATGTGGGCTTGAAGAAGGAATGCTGAGATTCAGCTTATAATCACACACACACACACACACACACACACACACACAGAGTCCTCAGAACCTGTGAGCAGCTCAACTGAAATTCTTTTTTCCTTACAGCCAGGCAAAGCAAGAATCTATCCTTCCCTGTGTCAAGGGGGGGCGACCTTCCTCAGATCTCCTGCAGGGCCTGTGCTCTGAGGAACCCTGCAGACGCACAGCTGTGATGGCTGCCTCTGAGACAGCAGCCACCAGGAACACAACCCCAGGAGATGCGACAGCCACACAGCAGCAGCGGCTTCTTCTCCAAATGGCTGTCTGAACGCAGCAGGAGTCCTCCTTGTTACAGAAACTGGAAGCCTCTCCTTGTCCTCCTTGTTCCCCACCACAGCCTGCCTCCTCCGGGCCGAGCTGCCATGAACTCCTTAGCACCAGGAATACCGGCCCCCTCTCAATTCAGTCCAGTTCAGTCACTCAGTCGTGTGCGACCCTGCAATCCCATGAACTGAAGCACACCAGGCTTCCCTGTCCTTCACTATCTCCTGGAGCCTGCTCAAACTCACGTCCATTGAGTCGGTGATGCCATCCAACCATCTCATCCTCTGTCGTTCCCTTCTCCTCCTGCCTTCAATTTTTCCCAGCATCAGGGTCTTTTCCAGTGAGTCAGCTCTTCGCATGAGATGGCCAAAGTATTGGAACTTCAGCTTCAGCATTAGTCCTTCTAATGAATATTCAGAGTTGATTGGCCCTCTCCTGGAGTGTGTTATCACTTCCTGCCACTGAGTGTGTTCCCTCAGCAATATCAGGCTATGGTATTCTAACATGGTGGTCTTGTTGAGGCTGTGGGAAGGCCCTGCCCTGTGAATGGAGCTGGGCTCTCCTTCAAGGAAGGGAGACATTTTCTAGTGTCAGATGTGCAGGGAAAACATGGGCTCAAAGACAGGAACCTGGAATGTCATAGGGGATTAGGTCTGGGCTTCCAGGAGTCTGAGCACACTTCCCTGCAGGGTAGGAGGGGTCAGTGATCTTGCCACATGTATGCAAGCCTAGAGCTGGCAAGGCAGGTCCAAGAGTAAGCTCCAAACTCAGGGCATTTTATACGGCTGTGTATTATTTTATTTCTTTTGCAGTAGGACCCTCTTTAAATGCTCCAGCCCAGTCTCTCCCACAGTGTTTTGGAAAATTCAAAGAATGGTCTTGGGCCAGTAGGTGAGAGTAGAGTTATAGAGAGGCCATATCCCCGAGGCTGGACTTGGGGGGATGGTCATAGGAGGGACTCCAGATCTCCACCAAGTTAGTCCCCTGTCCTCCCGCTTGACTGAACAGTGGGCTTCCCTAGGTCACTTCTCCTCATCCACTTCTACAGCCTTCCCAGTAACCAGCACATGGATAATTTCAACAATGGCTCTCATGACTGCTTTAAAGCAGGATTTCAAGTTTCCTGATCCTATCCAACTCTCTCATCTGATGTGCCAACTGAAATGCCCTGTTTTCATAGGTATTCAACATATGGGATTTATACCATCAATAGGGGTAAAAACAGCACATACTCAGTGCCAACAAGAGAGAGAACACAGCTTTAGACAGCATATAGTCACCAATCATGGTCCCTAAGGAAGAAACTATTTCTCTTTTTGGGGTTAGACTAATTTATACAGAAAATATACATATATATCTTAAAAAAGCTGTGTCTAGCTGTAGATGAGCCAATAGCATATGTGTTCCTAAGGCACCCACAGTATAGTCCACTAAAGAAAAGAGAGCAGAATAAAATATAACATGCTGTTTTTTTTTTTTTTTTTGTAGTGGCAGCTGCCCTTTTTCAGAGAAATACTAACTAGATATTGAGGTCATTCCTGAACCTATAAATTGCCTTGTGAGTGATAAACACTCTTTCTGTGAAACTTACAACAATCATTGGTGTGTGAGGCAAGTGAAAGAGGACTTGGGATGGATGAAAACACGCACTCTCCCTGGCCTTGAGAAATTAGATTGAATGCTAGGAATTGGAGTCTTTGTTGTAGGAGAGAGATTCTGAAATCACTGGGGCATGATAGTGTTCTCAGGCTCATTCCAAGTTACCAAAGTGAAGGGTCCAAAGACACTCAGAATCTCATAAAGTGTCTTGCCAAGAAAAAATGGAACTTTGCCTTCTTGGCTTCCAAAAGGAGGGTTTCCATCCAGGTTCCCACTGGAATGGAGAAGTCATTCACATATTTTCCCATCCTTGCTGGTCTCTCTGAATCACAACGACTTTATTTTAGCTTGTTATTTACCAAAGGAAAATGGCCCCTTAAAATCAGGCCAAAGACCAGTCTTCAGGTTAAAAAAAAAAAAGTTAATTAAAAAAAGCAGGGTATACTATTGCATGACTACCACTATGGAAGAAAAATTATGCACAGAAAAAATACTGAGAGAACACAAGTCTCATCTCCCGTTTCGGGACTCTTCCAACTGTTTCTTCATCTTAAGCCCAAGAACAGAGAAAAACAATCTTTAATGGAGCAACAGAACTCAGTGATTACCCAGAATCTGATGGCTTTAGTTCTAGCAGATAATTTTTTTTCCCTACGATAACTTTAAATATTTTACAGATTTTTTAGAGTTTGCCAAAAATAGGTCTGTGAAGATCATGCAATGTTTTGTTTGTGAGAGAGGAAAAGAGATAAAAACATAACTTAAAAAAAAAAAAAGATGACTATGCAGGCAAAAATAATGCTATGGGATTTTAAATCCCATGCCTGGAGGTCTGAAGCTGATAACTTTTCCTGACCCCAAGGGGAAGATATTTTCCTTTCATGGGGAGCACAAAATCGTTGGCCATGCGTTCTCTCTTCCTTTGAAGACCATCTTGCCCCCCTGCTAGGGTAGGACAGATCAGGTGACAGTAAACCCAATCTGGGGCTTAAATTAAAAAATCTTTCTCTTGATCGCGTTGTAAAGGCTTCAGCTGCAAGTTGGAGAGCGCTGCGAGCTGGCTTGGCAGCAGAGGCCTGACACAGGGAGTAATGCCTGTGGTATGAGGGGGCCATTACCCACCAGCAACCTCGAGTGTGGGAAACTATTCATTCCTTCAACTCAGGGAAGGCAGCCCAAACTCTGAAAATCTGATCTTCTCCTTTTGCCAAAGAGCCAGCTACAAGATTCTGGGATCCATCACTATTATTATAACTGTAAGGGAAAAAAATGACTTAATTGTAAAACAATGACCTCACCCTAATAACCATGGTCTAATCATTTCTAAAGAAAGCTGCCTTTTTTTCGTTCCTGCCAACTTGCAAATGAAGCAAATTATGTTGGAACATGATTATATTCATTAGTGATTATTCCATGAAAACAGTGAGGATTTGAATTTACCCTCCACTTAACCCACACAACTAACACTGCTGTGTAGATCTTGGGCCTGGTAATTGATGCTGTGTTAGGAGACTGTTTGTCCCAAGTTATGAGCAAACACGTATGCTTCTCTCAGTGAGATGCTGGTGCAGGTGAGAAAAAGAAAGCAAGTCACCAAAATGCACCTCATCTCATAAGCAGGAATTATTTAGTTTAGAATCTTTGGATGATATTTCTCTGATTTAACTCTGTATTTTTCTATGGGAAAGAATGACCCAAGGGATAAGCCCACTCTCTCATAGTCACATGTCAACATCCTAAGAGGCTGAACTGACGCAGGTCACGCTGAGCCAGCCTGAGGGCTGGTTATGCCCTGACATCCGTCGCCTCCCACGTAGGCTGTGCCCAAGAGGTCACGTGAGGTCTGCTGGATGTCTAAGCATCCCCTTCTAGGGGAGGCAGAAGAAAGAACAAAGGAGAAAAGAGAATAGAAAAGCACTATTACAGAATGACAGTATTTCCTAAAGTTGATTTCATTAACCGTTTTTGAGCTGATCTCTACCTTATTGCTGAGAGATTGGTTAGCAAGGTCCCACTTCTACAGACTAAAGAAGTAAAATGGAGGACAAAGACGGCGGCAGAAGGACTTGCTTGAGATGGATTAGCAAGTCACAGCAGGACTTGGAGAAACATTCAAGTTGTCTGATACATGCCCCTGAGCTCTGACAATGGAAGGAAGTTCAGAATTTGGAACGAAAGAAGAGGCTAAACCACCTTCTTTTCCACAGTGGTCCAGCTGGTCAGACTTCTTTCAGATCCACGCCCTGAGTCATGGGAGACCATGTGGGCGGCTCAATGCTAAACTAGCACTCCCTCGAGGGAATATCCCATGGCCAGGTCATGGTGAGAATGGGTCAGAAGGACCACATGATGTTATATTATGATTTCCTTTAGGAAATGCCAACACCCTCAAATTATTTAGCCATCTGAGTCCCTACAGAAGAATAATCTTCACCTTAGACCAAGGATATATCTCTCTCAGTCAAATAAATATGCTTGGAATCAATGAGCAAAAAAGTCTTACCATATATAAATTGTGAAGCCCCTCAAAGTAGGATGCAGTGATGGAAGTTAAATAATTCTAATATCCCTGGTTGAGACAACCATCTGGCTCGATAAACTCATAGGCCAGTAAAGTGCTTGGTATTTTGTAGGGCCACGGTTTGTGTCTCTGCTTCCATCCAACCTTGACCCTGCCCAGCTTCCTATAGTCTGCCTGCTGATTTGGTTAGTGAATGACAATTTCCACAGTAATTTTTTGGAGTTATTTTTGAGCTGATCCACATTGATTTTTTCCCAACTAACTTGAGGCAGAAGTTGAGTCGTAAGAGAGAAATGTATACAGTGGTGATAAGTGTGCATGTGTGCCTGCTAAGTTGCTTCAGTTGTGTCCAACTCTTTGCAACTTAATGGACTGTAGCCCCTCCAGGCGCCTCTGTCCATGAGATTCTCCAGGCAAGAATACTAGAGTGGGTTGCTGTGCTCTCCTCCAGGGGATCTTCCCAACCCAGGAATTGAACCCAAGTCTCTACTACTCTTGCACTGGCAGGCAGGTTTTTTACCACTAGCACCACCTTGGAAGCCCCAGCTATAAAAGTGACACATCTTTGGATGGTGGCTTTTCAATTCTCTGCCTCCTGCTGAACCTGGGAACAAAAGTTGCCATCAACACGGACACCAGTTATAAAGTGTTTGTTTGCTTTGTTACTTGGACTATTCAATTCTGCTCTTGAGGACAGGAAAACAAAGGAATAAAAGAAATCCACAAGAAACCTTAGGCAAAGATAGTAAGTAAGGTAGTTCCTTATGCCATAGAGGCAAACTTTATAGCATGTATTATGTATTTGTATGTATGCAAAATTTATAGCATGTATTATGTATATGTAGAAGGGAATTTAGAATAAGCTAAGATATACTGAAGAGAAACAGAATAAAGGATTACGTGATACAACAAAGAAAGTCACCTATAGATAGAAAGGGATGGGACTATCAAGTCGTTAAGTCTTGATCATACTATCTCTGGGCTGACAGCTACATCCCCCTCTATTATTACCCACTCATCAGCAACCCTCAATATAGTCCTATTCTGGCCCCTCAAGATCTGTGCTCAAAAGATGCAGATAACATCTATGGCTGTTTAACATGGTAACTGGTAAGCTGCAGAGTGTGGTCAGGGGTCCTTGTCCCTGGGTCTCTCCAGTTCTGTGTCATTGGTCCAGGGTGCCTTCCCTCTACAGGCTCCCTTGCTCAAATGTCGACTCTGATGCCATAACCACCTCGTCAGTGTGGAGAAAGAGACAGGACACATGGATCTTCATAATCCGGGATTCAGGTAGGGGTCCTGCCACTTGCTTGCACCTCCCCCTCATGAACTTACCCTGTCTCTTTCCCCTTGCTTTCCTCTCCGAGAAGTGAAGTGAAAGTTGCTCAGTCAAGTCCGATTGTTCATGACTCCACGGACTATAACCAGCTAGGCTCCTCTGTCCACGAATTCTCCAGGCAAGAATATTGGAGTGGGTTGCCATGCCCTTCTCCAGTGGATCTTCCCAACCCAGGGATCAAACCCAGGTCTCCTGCATTGCAGGAAGATTCTTTACCATCTGAGCCACCAGGGAAGTCTTCAATCAATTGCATAAACTATGATTCTAGCATCTTAATTCAGTCTTGTACCTTCCTGTTTTGTGACCTTTGAAATAGCCTGGGAAAATTTCCCACACCCCACCCCACCGTTTTCTTCTCACACTCTTACTATGGGAGTGTGAAGGCCAAGGTGCTATGAAATTCTTAACAGTCCCTGTATTAGCTTATTACTTTCTGAGTCCTGACATTCATAATGAGTGAACAAGGTCTTCCAGAATCTTTGTACAGAAGGAAGTAATTTTAAAATATAAGGAGAAAAAAAATAAGCCTACTGTGCCTCTGCAAGTTTCATTTATGTTTTCATTAGTTGTAAAGACATTTCAAAGCTTGACTAACTCTCCACCTATAAGCTTGAAGGGTCTGAAAATACCATGTAACTAGCCAAGGGGGAAAATTCAAGGCCATTTTGGAACGAGGAAGAGCTCTTCTGAGAGTCAAGGCCTTGACTCATGAGATTTCTCCTACTATTTCCATCTACTATTATTTACTGACTGTAATTGCTAGAAACATGTTTGTACTGGTCCCTTTAACAAAGTGGGTCAAAATTAGGAGTTGTGGGTTTGACTCATCATAATATATAAGAGTCAACCCTAAGGCCTCTGGACATGTTATTACAGCCTAGAAACTGCTGAATTAGTGTACAACTTAGACATCTAAAACCAAGCACAAATACCTCTTTTTAAAATTATACAGCTTCTAATCAGTTTAACATGTTCTGTGGCAAATAATCATTCCAAGGAAACAATAGTATTAGTTATCTCTCTGTAATTGAGTAGGTCAGAAAGGACAAAAGAGGTTATAGTAAGAAAAAATGTCTTTTTGATTAGAGAGAGTTTATTTTTCTGATTTTGTCTTTTCTTTCAATGACTTGATTGCATGTGACCAGATTAAGCATATGATTATATAAGGTCAGCAATCAGGGTCTGTTCATATCCTTACAACCCCTCCCCTTCCCCCTACCACCTACCAGTTGCCTTTAGAATTTTTGTTCTGTGCAGAACTGAGTTTAAGTTATGTGATTAAAATGGACACATCCTTATGACACAAGTGGCCCTGAGGTATGGACCATTGTTTTCATTAAAAATCTGAGTTTAAATTTTATAGTAGAGGTGCTGATTGAGGGAGACAAAGAGTCCATGAATTACCAAGAGATGGTTACAGGATTCTCCAAAACGAATTATTTTCTATTATTGTTGTTGTTCAGTCGCTCAGTTGTGTCCAACTCTTTGCGACCCCATTGACTGCAGCACGCCAGGCTTCCCTGTCCATCATTATTTCATAGAGCTTGCTCAAACTCGTGTCCATTGTGTTGGTGATGCCATCCAAACATCTGGTCCTCTGTTATCTCCTCCTCCTGCCCTCAATCTTTACCAGCACTAGGGTCTTTTCTAATGAGTTGGCTCTTTGCATCAAGTGGTCAAAGTATTGGAGCTTCAGCTTCAGCATCAGTCCTTCCGATGAATATTCAGGATTGATTTCCTTTAGGATTAACTGGTTTGATTCCCTTGAAGTCCAAAGAACTCTCAAGAGTCTTCAGCACAGTTCAAAAGCACCAATTCTTCAGGGCTCAGCCTTCTTTATGGTCTAACTCTCACATCCATACATGACTACTGGAAAAACCATAGCTTTGACTAGACAGACCTTCGTGGGCAAAGTAATGTCTCTGTTTTTTAATATATGCTTTTCTACTATATCTTGGGCAAAAAATAACCCATGGACCCATCAAGAGTGAGTATAGTTCAGATATTTTTTAAATAGCTGAGAATCAGGATTTTCAGGCTGTGTAAGTTTCTTTTCTTTTCTTTTTTTTTTGTGGGGGGTGCTTCCCAGGTGGCACTAGAGGTAAAGAATCTGCCTGCCAGTGCAGGAGACACAAGAGATGTGTGTTTGATCCTGGGTTGGGAAGATCCCCTGGAGTCGAAAATGGCAACCCACTCTAGTATTCTTGCTGGAAAATTCCATGGGCAGAGGAGCCTGGCAGGCTACAGTCCATGGGGCCATAAAGAGTCGGACACTACTGAGCATACACACACACACACACACACACACGGTTTTTTAACTTAGCTTTAGCTCTGGCTCCAGCTCCAGTTTCTTCTTGTCCTTACCTGCCTGCCCCAAGTCAGCTCAGTGAAGCACAGACATCCCCAGGGAGAGGTCAAGGGTCATGACAGACACTTGATGCCTTGCAGAAACTTCACTGGCAGAAATCAAATACGGATATTCAGTATCAATATGCACACGGACACACAACTAAATCCAAACTTACAAACCATTTGAATCAACTAAAATTTCTGCTAAGCTTGCTAGTTTTTTGTTAAAGATGTTTCAAAGGGACTACAATGCAGAATGTATGTTTCAGTAGAAATAAGTAATTCTTATTGAATCTGGTTTTGCTTTAAAACTAAATTTAGGACCTTTTCATTACCTTAAGTGGTTCTCATTTTCCAGCAAACAAGACTAAACAACTCTTTTCTCTTTTTGTGTGACACTGATAAATGAAGGGAAATTTAGATAATTTCAATCAACGTGTAATTAGTTGCTTAATGTCATTCTCTCTTTCTTGTCTGTAAGCACCATGAAGGTAAGAAGTGATTCTTTCCTGTTCTTGTATGATCAATGGCTGATATACAGTATACACACATAATACATATTTTTAAAAGATGTAAGTTGGCTTCCTTGGTGGTTCAGATGGTAAAGAATCTGTCTACAATGGAAGAGACCCGGGTTCCATCTATGGGTCAGGAAGATCCCCTGGAGAAGGGAATGGTTACCCACTCCAGTATTCTTGCTTGCAGAATCCATGGACAGAGCAGCCTGCTGTACCCCACGGCTACAGTCCATGGGGTCGCAAAGAGTCAGATACGACTGAAGTGACTTAGCACACACAGGTGGATATTTGGATGGATAGAAGAATCAAAGGAAAGAATGAAAAGGATCAGATGTGGGAATCGGGTGGATGGGGGCTCCCGCCTGCATGAAAGCTCCTGGCAGATTAGAGGGAACAGCAGGTTGACTCTGCTGTGTGATGCTTCACAGAACCTAGAAGAGGCTGGACTTCAGGATCAGACAGACTGGGTTTCAATCGTTGCTCTGTCCCTGCCTGTGGCTAATTATTTAACCTCTCTGTGTCTCAGTTTCCTCATCTATAAACTGGAGACAATACCACCTGCATCAGATCTTTATTATAAATACCAAATCATACATGCTCCATAAAAGTTTAGCTTGATGCTATGCTCAGAGTCCTGAATAAGGAGAAACTAACTAAATGCTAGTTTTCCAAGGGGCACTTACTTCAGGGAATTTGAGGCATACATGCCCACAAGCTCTGGGTGATGTACAGTATAGCTTCTGAAGGAGGAAAAGCTATATGCTAAGTTCTCCAATGTTCCTTGTCTATAGTCTTTGCCTCAGAGAAGTAATATTTTCTTGTCTTTAGCTATCTCTTGAAAGGCAATCCCATCTACTGATCTAAGGTTCAATCCAACATTTTTAATTGTCTTCTGCACAGTTGGACGCTCTACTTTATAAAGTACAATTTTATGCTCACGTGTAACATAGCCAACAACACCAAGTGAAGAATCTCAAATTAGTGTCTTCTCTCCGGTCCCCTCTCTGTTACTTTCACTTCCATTCTCTCGAACTCCAGGCTCAAAGCCTCAGAGTCGGTGATCCTTGCCTCATCTAGAAGAGTGGTCAAACCAGCACCTCTTGGCTCAGTAGGCTTGAGCCAAAATCTAAACGTGGACACTTACATGCCATTGAATGGGTGAGCTTGCTGTTTACATCCACCAAACCCTGCTTTTCCTATTAGTTTCTCCTTTCCTATTAATAATTATGAATATAATTATTCCTAATTATAATAATCCTCCTACCATTATTAAAGCTTAAAAACTCAAACTCATCCTTGGCAACATACACATTCAATATCTCCTATTCATCTTCCTTCACATGATATCTCATATTCTTTTTCTTTCTGTATCTGCCATCACAACTTATATCCTGATCATACAGGTTAAGAGCATGGACTTTAGTGTCAAGCAAAACCAAATTTGAGTGAACATTTGTCACTTTTTTTAAAATCCCTGATTCATTTTTAAAATTTTTATTTATTTTTTGGCCAGACTGTGTGGTTTGCTTGATCTCAGTTTCCCAACCAGGGATTGAATCCCAAGCCACAGCAGTAAAAGCTCTGAATCCTAACCACAGACCACCAGTTAGCTCCCTATACTTTGTCACTTTTTATCTGTGCTGCTAGACAATTCATCAGACCTCCCTAAGCCTCTTTCTTCATCCAGCAAAAGAAATAATAGTAGTACCCATTTCATGTGATTGGGGGTTCATTGAGATAATGCCTAATGACAATGTCTGGTGTCTCACTGCTACTCATATCTACATATCTCAGCGTTATCTTATCTAACCAAGGCTGACATTTCTTCTACAACACCACTGATGGATACAACATTACTGCCCTGGCCTTGGCTTGAATCTTTTCAGGGATGGTGGATCAACATGTGAGATCTATTTATGACTAAGCTTCGTTGTTACAAAGCTTATTCCTATATTGAACTGAGGTTCCCCTCACATCATTTTCATCATCTGGAGTGACAGAAAATTCATTGGAATAATTTTCCATATTACAACAACCTTTTAAGTCTATGAAGTCATCTTTCATGCTCCACTTTTATATTTCATCTTGCAGATTTAAACATCACAAATTGTTGAAGTTTTTCTTGACTGTACTCTGATCCACTCTACTTTATCAATATCTTTCTTAAAATATTTTGTACTAAGCTGAACATGGAAATGCAACGGACTCAGGATAGGCAAAATGGTCTTTAAAAAGAAGAACAAAGTTGGAGGAATCACAATTTTCAATTCTGAAACTTAGTACAAAGTCTACAATAATCAAGACAGTGTGAAACTAAAACTATAAAACTCCTAGAAGAAAACCGAGAAGTAAATCTTTATGATCTTGGGTTAGGAACCAGTTTCTTAGATAGAATACCAAAAGCAAGAGAAACAACTACAACAGCCGAAGAATAAGTTACATTTTATAAAATTAAAGGACTTCTGTATTGCAAACAATACCAATAAAAGAAAGTGAAAAGATAACCCATAGAATGGAAGAAAATATTTTCAAGTCATATATCTAATATGAGACTTGTATTCAGAATATATTTTTTAAAATCTTAAAGCTTAACAATAATAGGATAAATAACCCAATTAAAACTGGACAAAAGATCCAAGCAGACATGTTTCTAAGGAAGACATACAAGTCGACAATGAGTACATAAAAAGCTGCAAAACATTTGTCATTAGAGAAATGCCAATAAAGACTACAAAACATACCACTTCATATTCACTAGGATTGTTATAATCAAACGACAGCAATAACAAGATGTGGAAAAACCAAAAGCCTCATACATTGCTGATAGGAATGTAAAATGGTGCAGCAAATTTAAAAAACAGTTCCTTGAAACGTTGAACGTAGAGTTACCACATGGTCTAATATTTCTACTTCCTAGGTATATACCCAAGAAAAATGAAACATATGTTGGCACAAAAATTTGAACATGGATCATTACTCAGAATAACCAAAAGCTGGTTATTTGGACAATAACCAAATAACTTTGACAAGTTGATGGACAATAACCAAATGTCCATCAACTGATGAATGGATAAATTAAGTGTGAATGGATAAATGTTGAGGACATTACTCATCAATAAAAAGAATTAAATATTGATATGTGATATGAAAGGGATGAACTTCCAAACATTGTTCTAAAAGAAAGAATCTAGTCATAGAAGACCACATATTATATAATGCTATTTTTATAAAATGTCCAGAATAAGCAAATCTATAAAGATGGAAAAAGTAGACCAGTGTTTGTTGAGGGCTGTGGGGAAAGTGTTGGTGGTCGTGGGGAATACAGAATGACTGCTAATGGTTACAGGGTCTCTTTTAGGGGTGATAAAAATGCTCTAAAAATGATTGCAGTGATGTTTTGCACAACTTTGTGAAAAAATATATATAACCACTGAATTATATACTTTAACACATTATTGACTGGAAATGTACTAATACCAAAGGCATTAGTTTCTGCAAAAATTCTCTGGTCAATGTGTTATTAAATGAGTGAATTATAAAGCTGTTTAAAAAAAATGTGTACAAATTTAGCACAATACTCTGCTGTGATCTGACCAATATCTGTTCACTGGGATTCTTTGTTATTTTTGAGGTCTGTACTTATACATTTACAGCACTACAGTTTAATTGTATTTGTTTGTCTCTATCATAAACTATATGTACCTAAGGACCGGAATCATTTATTAATTGTTATAGTTACATATCCTTGTATAATATTTTGTGTAGAATATTTAATTAAAACATGTTTATCAAATGAATACATTTTAGGCTAAATGAATGTAGTTTGCATTTGCTTTAGGGTAAATATTTCACAGGTTATCAATTAATCCTGCTCAACTTCTTTTCATGTGAATTGTTGTTAAGCCAGGGCAATTCTGTCTTATGCTTGGGCAATATATTTCTTTTTTAAATCAAAGTGAAGTGCTTCATATTTATTTGGTAAATTTTCTCTTCTCAGATAACATCAGTCATCCTAGCCAATTAAGACTTTCTTGGATCATTTCCGTTTCTAGTATAGTCTCTATTTCTACTTGCTCTGTATTACAAATAAATCTGAATAAGCACACTTATTATTATTTATAAGTTTATTATTAAAGACTCATAAGGCGTTTTCCAAAATGTTGATAAAATCGTTGAAGGGCACAGAGCTGAGGTCAAAGACTGGTGGAACATCCAAAACTATCCGAAGACAGACTTAGTAAAAGGCTGGTGCTAACTGTACTGTGATCTAGTCCAGTGGCTGAAAACTTCTCCGGGAGCACCTTTCTGCCCACCTCTCCAAATCAGACTCATTGCCATGTTTTTCATGGACCATTCTCTAATCATCACAGACAGAATCTCTCTCTCCTTCTGTTTAATTTATTATAACATTTTGTTTGTACTACTGTTGAGACATTGATCTGATACTATTTTGAATTATATTTGTTCATGTAGGTGTCTTAGTATCTGTTCTAGACCATAAGAAACTTACAAAGAGGAATGGTGATTTCTTTCAAACTTCTGCCTTTTAGATTTTGTGTAATTAGCAAGTTTTATAAATAACATAGATAAATAAAATATTCACTGCTATTAAAACTACCATTAAATGTCAACACCTTCAGGGGGTAAATGGCTGAAAAATTATGTCAAATATTTAAAATAAATTCAAATAATCCATATCAAAACCCTGCTAGAGTAGACACCTCCCCCCAGTCTTCTTCAGTTATTTATGACATGATTTGCAAAAGGATCACACTTTGTATGTTTAAAGTTTAAAGAATGAATCATCTTACAGTTTCCAAACTGGTCCATACTAGCTTGAAATTCAATGTTTCTTGCCCTTGCCTTTTCCCTGTTTTGTTTCTGTCAGTCTTGGTCCAGTGTTTGGGTAACTGCTCTGCCTTTTTATGTGGTGCTTACAGGTATGTTTCTATAGCTGTGTTCTTCCATCCTACTGGAGTGTAGTCCAATTAAACCTCTTCTCTCTGTATCATGTCACAGATTCATCTTAATGAAACGTACAATAGCTACTGTAGTATCCTCCCATTTCAGGGGATGAATACACTGAACATATGTATAAAGAGGTAGAAGGCTTTCCATACTTGGTTTGCAGTATAAAAATAGGTAATTTCTAAATCACAACTTCCATACCGTGGCTGGAGAGGGTTTACAATCTCCTCCTTGCAATTTTCAGCATTTACTTAATAAGTACTTCCCGAGTGTCTACCATGTGCTGGTTACACCATTCCAGATGTTGAAGACACAGCTGCGAACAAGACAAACACGGTCTGCACTCTCAAGGAACTTACATTCCAATGGAGGAGACAGACCCAAAAGAACTTTGTACATAAAATCTTTCCCGACAGGTTTAAGAAAATAAAACAACAGGACGCCTGGATTCTAGGTTGTTCATTTCTAACGGCTGGAGTCCCTAGGTCCACAATGAATATTTCTGAATTAACAATTCACACTTCATAGATCTAGACTTTTACCAATGTATGTTCAGTATTGCTAATTCTCAACAGCTGTCACCTCAGATCACCACCCACAGGAAACTTGACTTCTCAGTAACCCCAAACTCGCAGAGTTTACACTGTTCCCATGGAATTTAGAGGCTAATCTGAGTCCTTTACACCAATCAGCATAATCCTATTCTCCTTGACTGTGATTGTTTTAGGCAGAGGCAAATGACTCAGTCTTTGCTAATCACACTTGAGGTCTAATGTGAAGCTTCTGAGAAGGACTCCTGGCTTGTAAGAGAAAGGAAGACACAGAAAGAGGAGTCGGTCTTCTCAGTCTCTGGAAATCTAGTGATACTCTGGATGAGCCTCCAGTACCAGAGACAATCATCTTGCAACTACAAAGAAGCCAGCTTGGAATACAAAGCCTACAAGCCTAAGAAGGTGCAGAAGAAAGCAGGAAAGAAATGATCTTCTTCTTTTGTTTTTTTTTTTTATTGGAGTATAAGTGTTGTGTGAGTTTCTGCTGTACAGCAAAGTGAATCAGCTATGCACATACATATATTCCTCCCCCTTGAGCCTCCTTTCCATCTCCCCACTCGATCACACCCATCTAGGTCATCCCAGAGCACTGAGCTGAGCTCCCTGTGCTATGCAGCAGCTTCCCACTAGCTCCTATTTTACACATGTGTAATAGTGTATATATGTCAATCCTTCTCTCCTAATTCATCCCATCCTCCCCTTTTCCCTCCTGTGTCCACATGTCTTTTCCCTACATCCATGTCTCTATTCCTGCCCTGCAAATAGGTTCAAGGAAATGACCTTCTTGATGACAAAGTTGAACCATGGAACTGTCCAACCCCTGAGGCACCCCACGTTGAGTCCTGTAGTTATGTGAGATAATGCAGTTTCTATGACCAACAGTCTAAAGCGTTTTAACAGATAAAAGTAGATACAAATACACATTAGCAGTCTGGCTGACTGATAAAATGGATGCACGTGTGTGTTAGTCTCTCAGTTGTGTCAAACTGTTAGCAGCCTCATGGATTGTAGACTGCCCGGCTCCTCTGTCCATGGGATTTCTCAGGCAAGAATACTGGAGTGGGTAGCCATTCCCTTCTCTGGGGATCTTCCAAACTCAGGGATAAAACCCAGGTCTCCTGCATTGCAGGCAGATTCTTTACCGTTTGAGCCACCAGGGAAGCCTGATTAAATGTATGTGTAGGCATAAATTATCTCCCGTCTCCATTTATGTTTGTTGCATTTATTTTTACATCAGGCAAAAGCAATGGTAGAATTAGAAAATTTCAGGGTTGAAAACAAACATCTGAATTTACTATTAAAATAATTTAAAAAATCAATTCAACGTGTAGTGGTATTATGGTAAAATGAAATAGATGCTTACAAATTTCTTAACTGCTGAGGATATAATAAGACATCAAATAAATCAGTTTTTCTTTAAGTTCCTTAATAAAGAAGAAAATCAGATGTTGAGTCCAGCCTTTCATTTTATCACTGGGATAAATAGAGAATAGTTGCTGCAATCAATTGCCTGTTTGTTCCCCCAGAGAGCTCTCCCACAAGCATATATTATGTATGGAGATGAGAGGGGAAAATGGGTTCCTTTTCATACTGTCTTTTCTTCTAAACTACAGTTTCTCCATTGGGTCTCCTTTTAAATAAAATGAAAGCAAAAAATGTTAAACTATTGCTGTCAGAAAATAGATCTCTCTAAAAATGAAATGCCAATTGTCTTGCAAATATTTTCTGTTGCTCATTTACAATGTTCTATTGGTCACTTTGATGTAGTCAAAGCTTCTGAATATTTATAAAGATCTGTTATTTTGGGGGAGAAAGACAAGAAAGACAGGAACAACCTTATTGACTAGCTATTTAGCAATTCAACCTTTATTTTAAAGGACAGATGGTAAGCAATTATATTTATATAAAACCTCAATAGATAGTCTTTATAAAGTTACTTTTATAAGTATAACTCTGGCTATAACCTTTGGTGTATTGCAGTTGGGGATATAGTTATAACTAGCCTTTGAGGCCTGGCAGTGGGGTGGAGAGAGTAGATCAGTCAGTCAGTCAGTCAGTTCAGTCACTCAGTTGTGTCCCACTCTTTATGACCCCATGGACTGCAGCACGCCAGGCCTCCCTGTCCATCGCCGACTCCTGGAGTTTACTCAAACTCATGTCCATTGAGTCAGTGATGCCATCCAACCATCTCATCTTCTGTCGTCCCCTTCTCCTCCTGCCTTCAATCTTTCCCAGCCTCAGGGTCTTTTCCCATGCGAAGGTGGCCAAAGTATTGGAGCTTCAGCTTTGCCATCAGTCCTTCCAATGAATATTCAGGACTGATTTCCTTTAGGATGGACTGGTTGGATCTCCTTGCAGTCCAAGGGACTCTCAAGAGTTTTCTTCAACACCACAGTTCAAAAGCATCAATTCTTTGGCGCTCAGCTTTCTTTATAGTCTATCTCTCACATACATACATGACCACTGGAAAAACCATAGCTTTGACTTAGACGGACCTTTATTAGCAAAGTAATGTCTCTGCTTTTTAATATGCTGTCTAGATTGGTCATAACTTTTCTTCCAGGGAGCAAGCGTCTTTTAATTTCATGGCTGCGGTCACATCTCATATTTACAACAATCACAGTCTTTTTTCTACCCATAACTACTGACCCCTCTTACTGAGATCATCTTCCAGTTTGTTCTTTCTATCTTACTAACGTGCAACAAGCAACCATAATACGTATTTTTTCTTGCTTGATCCTCTTAATCACCAGTCAGCTTCTCTTGGGAAGATAAAATGGATTTCCTTTCCTTTCATCTGTCTGGCAGAAAGAAGAAGGCTGTGGATAAACTATGGGTCATCAACACACATGTCCAGCTTTTTAAAAGGAATTAGTTTCATTATCCTCAACCTCCATATATATTTTTTCCCAAGATTATTTACTTGTGAGAGAGAGCTTGGTTCATTATTGTTTGAAAAAGATTTTAATATAGTCTTCATCAGTTTAGAAAGGCATACCCATCACCTGTCCCAAGTCTTACTGTAGAGCACTGCCCAGGGATGCAAACATTTTGGACAACTAAACAAAAATATAAATAGAAATAATGCTTTGAGGAAGCCTCTTTTACTTATTTATCAAGGCAACTTAAACACACAATTTTGTAAAACCTACATGTTGTTAAAGTGATATTTTAGATCATGTAGGAACGGATGATCTCAATTCCAAACAGCCAAAGCAAGATAGGTTATTGAAGTTGGTTTATTTATTTATTTCGCCACACCATGCAACATGCAGGACTTTAGTTTCCTGACCAGGAATTGAACCCGTGTCCCCTGCAATGAAAGGTTGAAGTCTTAATCATTGGACTGCCAAGGAATTCCCTGAAGTTGATCATTTTTAATCAAACTAGGTATTTTTTTTTGTAAGTCTACCAAAAATTTTGGTGATATAAATCCACACATCAACATTTTTACGTAATTTCTTTTAGATTTGTCATGCTTTATTTAAAAAGGCAGATAAAACTTAATTAAAAAATCAAATCATGAGTTATTTTTTGCAATTATAGTCAATCCTCATGTTATCTCATTTCATATTTTCTATCTCCTAATAGCAAAAATGGGACTTCCACAGTAGCTTGGTGGTAAATAATCTGTCTGCAATGCAGAAGTGGGTTCAAACGTTCAATCTCTGGGTGGGGAAGATCCCCTGGATAAGTAAATGACTACCTAACCACTCCAGTATTCTTGCCTGAGAAATCCCACGGACAGAGGAGCCTGGCAGGCTACCGTCCATGGGATTGCAAAGAGTTGGACATGACTTAGTGACTAAACCATAACAGCAAATAACAAAAACAGACTTACTTAAAGTTATAATGCACTTTTAGATATCAAATTTAAACTGTGTGAGTTACATGAACTTTTTTTTTTTTCCTGGAGGCAGAGAAGTAAAGTGGTTTAAAGACCAGTAGTTGGTAGATTCTTATGGTCTCCATCATATGGTCCCTTTTTCCTTCCATCAGCGGAAACCCCTCTGTTTGAACTCAACTCTTGCTCATGAGTGACGAGGACCTGAAGTGCATGTTTCTAGACAAAGAGGGGTCTTTTATTCCCAGCATAATCGGAAGTGCTAAATTTTTGTTTACACAGCATTTTGAGATTGAAAGCACTGTTCCAAGAACTTTATCCATAATAACTTTTATAATCCGATGTTCTTACCTGGAAAAGTCTATGGACAGAGGAACCTGGCGGACTAGAGTCCATGGGGTCGCAGAGTTGGACATGACTGAGCACACAGGCACACACAGTCCTAGAGGAGTCACCATTATGCCTTCATTTCCCATTTGGGGAAACTGAGACAGCTAGGCAGTAGGAAAACCAGCATTTGAAGTCAGCCCACTCGTTTCTCTCAGTCTGTGCTTTCAATCCCTATGCTACAGCTGCCTCTCCTGAAATATCTTCAATTCTTGAGTCTTCTTAGGAAGTTCTCAGGATCATCCCCTTCCTGCCTTGGCCATGCCCAGAATGCTTCCACCATTTGAAGATGATGATGGGGAAAACACTTAATAACCTTCAGTTACCTTTCATCTGCGAATCAGTTTTCATGCAAAGTATTATTATCCTCATTATAAAGATAAGGAAAGAAGAAACAAAGGATCAGTTAAGTGTAAATGAGACCATGCTGAAAACAGAAGTTCCCAGCCCTGTGATCTAATCATAAGAAAAGTTTCCATTCTAAGAGTTGCGCAGTAAACAGATTTGAAGAGAGAGAATGAATGTCATTGACGGGAATATAGGGAGGAAAAACTTGAAATGGAAAACTCTGTGCTTGCAATGATCAAATTTACTAGCTCATGGAAGCACAAATGATTTCATTCAAATTCCTATGCGGGGTTGATAATGTATTATCACGTACATAGCCATAATCATAATGCTGTGGGTCTTAGCTCGATAAACCAAATCTTCCAAGAAGTCAGAGGCTGATGAAGCTACACTTGGTTCAAGATCTTAGCAGCGCTGTGGGCTGAGCCAGGTTGAGGGCCCTCTTCCCAAGAAGAGGGTGGCTGTCTCTTCCCAAGGCGTGGCTCCGTTTTCCCTTCCAGTTGAGGAGCCTGACATGAAACAAGTCGCACCCAGCTCTGTGTGGGCACACTCCCTACCTAGAAAATCACTTGATTCACTTGCCCGATTCTCAGGTTTTAATGTAGGCGAGGATGAAAATTCATGGAATAGTTTCACGTTGCTAGGCTATTAAAGACAGTGATATTGATTGTATGAGGGGGCATGGAAATCTGAATCATCGATTTATCTGCACAAATTCAGTATCCCTAAGCTACTTAAGTGTCTCTTTAGCCTGAGAATCCATTTGATATCGTGGGTCACTGGTGCAGAGGAAGCAAACAAAATCTAGGTGCCTGACACAAATAAGAATAATCATAGGTTGGGAAGGGAAAGAAAAAGCAGCGAGTTCAACTTGTTTCAATTTAAGAAGAGGGAACATAAAAGGAAAGAAAGAGGAAAGGATTCATATTTTTCAGTTTAAGTTTTCAGGTGTGAGGGAGATATAAAAGGAGAGGTTGGGGAAATGGGATAAAGAAAAAAATAAGGGTAGTGGCCAGGGCAAGTATTGGCTAGGCTTAGAGACCAGTGAGCAGAAAAGACTGTAGAGCAGGGAGAAACGTAGGGAAAGCCTCAGTCATTGCAAAGTGTTTTAATGGACTTGAACTTCTGTCACTTCCTTCTGTTCAGCACTGTTATCACTGCCCTTTGAAATTCTAATTAGCCAATTAATCACTGTTCTCAACCCCCGCAGCTCACCAAAGGGGATATTATGCTCCTGGTGGTAGCCAAAGCAATATCACCCCATGTCTAGATGAACTCAAATAAAACCAGTCTTGGAGGGTAAATTTTCCCTGCTCCTGCCTTAAGGAGTCACAGAAAATTCTAGAGGGACTCAGGTCATTTTCAGGAAAAAAAAATTTTTATCTAAAGATTAGAGTTTTAATATGTATCCTAAAACTTTTAAGTACAGGGGATTTCTCTCTACAGACTGCATTTTTAGTTTCACTCTGTTCCATTTCAAATCTATTCACCTACTGGCATACAGCTATGAAAAAGATATTTGTGCAAATAGAGGACATAAATTCAGTACTAAGCAAGCTCTGTTGAAGCTTTGTCATGTTAATACCAGCCACAAATGAAAGTAAAATTTTATTTTTAGATTTAACCTCATAAATTGCCCAAAAGCAATTTTTTATTTCCAGCTGATTTATTTGAAGAAAATAGGCTCCAGATTTATTGGGTCTGTTAATAAAAAAAAAAAAAAAAAAAAATTAAATGACCTCCTGGAGTTTTGCTGCTATTTATTGATCTCTTTCAAATTTAGTAAGCAATTCAATCTGCAGTAAGGCGTGTTGAATGAAATGGATTGTGAATGCAAAAATGGAATGAACATTTAAAAGCATTTTCAAGTCCCAGAAAGTAGCATTAATAAATGAAAATAAATTAAATTCACATCACTGGAGAAAAAAAAGATGGATTTTGCTTTAATGGTGAACTACACAGAAACACTATCGGATGTAGGATCTACTGGGCATTTTTTAGAAGCCAGCTCAGAGAATGGATTGCCGAAGCTCTGAGGAGAGAAAGGTCCATCCTAAGTGAAAGTGAAAAATGAAAGTGAAGTTGCTCTGTCGTATCCTACTTTTTGCAACGCCATGGACTGTAGCCCACCAGGCTCCTCCATTCATGGAATTTTCTAGGCAAGAGTACTGGAGTGGGTTGCCATTTCCTTCTCCAGGGGATCTTCCCGACCCAGGGTTCGAAACCCGAGTCTCCTGCATTGCAGGCAGAGGCTTTACCGTCTGAGCAACCAGGGAAGGTCCATCCTAATCTGTCCTGTAGCCATACCTTCTGAGACCTTGAGAAATTACTTCGAACATAATTCACTCCCACATTCACATCCAACCACTAAAACTGCTGACCAACTACTAGCAGTAGTAGTAGTGACGGTGATAATGCAACATCAGTGTGAGAATTATGGGCTGCTTTCCCAGAATTAGATGACGTGACCACCGTACTTCCAAATCCACATGTTATGTTTCAGTACACTTCCTATTTCACCTTTCTTGTGGTTGCCAGTATCAACCATCTCTTTCTTCTTGAAACTACTTTGGCTTTCTGAATACCTCACCCATTTTGGATTATTTCTCTGCAAACTTCTGTCTTCTTCTAGGTCTTCCTTTTGGGATCTCTTGACTCAGCCAACTCTTTAACCTGAAACGTTTAGGCAAGACTTTTTTTTTTTTTTTAAGGCAAGACTTAAGTAATGAGGCTTCCCAGGGGTTTTCCCTGGATGTTTCCTCTGTCAATTCTTTTTCTAAGCAACCTCCGTAATACTCTTGGCATCAGCTAACTCCTTTATGTTGATCTCTCTCTGTTTCCTTTTCATAACTCACTACTCACTCCTTGCTCCTCATCTCAAACTCAATATGATTCAAACTGAACTCAGTATTTTTCCTCTAAATAATTTTCTACCTCTGTAATGCCCATGTTCTACCCAACTCTCAGTGGGACTCCTGGGAATTCTCTGGTGGTCCAGCGATTAGGACTCTGTGCTTCCCCTGCAGGAGGCATGGGTTCCATCCCTGGTCAGGGAACTAAGTGCAGTGAGGCCAAAAAAATAAATAAATAAAAGGTGAGGAGGGACTCCTTGTTTGACCTACACAACAGAGGAACTGTTTCTTCAATTCTTCCAACAACCGCACATATCTGAACCATTCTAGATGCTTAGAAGGGAAGTTAATTCACCACACATAGTAGGTGCCTTTAGACATTAGAGCTTCATTCTCTCCAGGAATTCAGGCTGAGAAAGGTTGAATCTTTACCCAATTTTTGTCTTTTTCCTACTTCTTATTTTCCTTGTAGGAATTCCCTCCCTTCTCATATTTAGTAAGTTCTAGGTATGCACTGGCTTCCCTGGTGGCTCAGAGGTTAAAGCGTCTGCCTCCAATGCAGGAGACCCAGGTTCAATCTCTGGGTTGGGAAGATCCCCTGGAGAAGGAAATGGTAACCCATTCCAGTATTCTTGCCTGGAGAATCCCATGGACGGAGAAGCCTGGTAGGCTACAGTCCACAGGGTTGCAAAAAGTCGGACATGACTGAGCAACTTCACCTTCACCTTCAGGCGTGAACAGGTGTGCATGCGTGCTTAGTCTTGTCTGACTCTTTTTATCTCCATGGACTGGAGCCTGCCAGGCTCCTCTGTCCATGGAATTTTCCAGGCAAGAAGACCAGAGTGGGTTGCCATTTCCTACTCCAGTAGTAAGCATATCCTGATTTAAATTCCTGCCTTTAGCTTTGCCATTTCTAATCTCTCCTCCCACTCTGCACCAAGTCACTTCTTTTTTTTTTTTAATTTTATTTTATTTTTAAACTTTACATAATTGTATTAGTTTTGCCAAATATCAAAATGAATCCATCACAGGTATACATGTGCTCCCTATCCTGAACCCTCCTCCTTCCTCCCTCCCCATACCATCCCTCTGGGTCGTCCCAGTGCACTAGCCCCAAGCATCCAGTATCGTGCATCGAACCTGGACTGGCATCTCGTTTCATACATGATATTTTACATGTTTCAATGCCATTCTCCCAAATCTTCCCACCCTCTCCCTCTCCCACAGAGTCCATAAGACTGTTCCATACATCAGTGTCTCTTTTGCTGTCTCGTACACAGGGTTATTGTTATCACCTTTCTAAATTCCATATATATGCGTTAGTATACTGTATTGGTGTTTTTCCTTCTGGCTTACTTCACTCTGTATAATAGGCTCCAGTTTCATCCACCTCATTAGAACTGATTCAAATGAATTCTTTTTAATGGCTGAGTAATACTCCATTGTGTATATGTACCACAGCTTTCTTATCCATTCATCTGCTGATGGACATCTAGGTTGCTTCCATGTCCTGGCTATTATAAACAGTGCTGCGATGAACATTGGGGTACATGTGTCTCTTTCCCTTCTGGTTTCCTCAGTGTGTATGCCCAGCAGTGGGATTGCTGGGTCATAAGGCAGTTCTATTTCCAGTTTTTTAAGCAATCTCCACACTGTTCTCCATAGTGGCTGTACTAGTTTGCATTCCCACCAACAGTGTAAGAGGGTTCCCTTTTCTCCACACCCTCTCCAACATTTATTGCTTGTAGACTTTTGGATCGCAGCCATTCTGACTGGTGTGAAATGGTACCTCATAGTGGTCTTGATTTGCATTTCTCTGATAATGAGTGATGTTGAGCATCTTTTCATGTGTTTGTTAGCCATCTGTATGTCTTCTTTGGAGAAATGTCTATTTAGTTCTTTGGCCCATTTTTTGATTGGGTCATTTATTTTTCTGGAGTTGGGCTGTAGGAGTTGTATATTTTTGAGATTAGTTATTTGTCAGTTGTTTCATTTGCTATTATTTTCTCCCATTCTGAAGGCTGTCTTTTCACCTTGCTGATAGTTTCCTTTGATGTGCAGAAGCTTTTAAGGTTAATTAGGTCCCATTTGTTTATTTTTGCTTTTATTTCCAATATTCTGGGAGGTGGGTCATAGAGGATCCTGCTGTGACGTATGTCAGAGAGTGTTTTGCCTATGTTCTCCTCTAGGAGTTTTATAGTTTCTGGTCTTATGTTTAGATCTTTAATCCATTTTGAGTTTATTTTTGTGTATGGTGTTAGAAAGTGTCCTAGTTTCATTCTTTTACAAGTGGTTGACCAGTTTTCCCAGCACCATTTGTTAAAGAGATTGTCTTTAATCCATTGTATATTCTTGCCTCCTTTGTCAAAGATAAGGTGTCCATATGTGCGTGGATTTATCTCTGGGCTTTCTATTTTGTTCCATTGATCTATATTTCTGTCTTTGTGCCAGTACCATACTGTCTTGATAACTGTGGCTTTGTAGTAGAGCCTGAAGTCAGGTAGGTTGATTCCTCCAGGTCCATTCTTCTTTCTCAAGATCGCTTTGGCTATTCGAGGTTTTTTGTATTTCCATACAAATTGTGAAATTATTTGTTCTAGCTCTGTGAAGAATACTGTTGGTAGCTTGATAGGGATTGCATTGAATCTATAAATTGCTTTGGGTAGTATACTCATTTTCACTATATTGATTCTTCCAATCCATGAACATGGTATATTTCTCCATCTATTAGTGTCCTCTTTGATTTCTTTCACCAGTGTTTTATAGTTTTCTATATATAGGTCTTTAGTTTCTTTAGGTAGATATATTCCTAAGTATTTTATTCTTTCCGTTGCAATGGTGAATGGAATTGTTTCCTTAATTTCTCTTTCTGTTTTCTCATTATTAGTGTATAGGAATGCAAGGGATTTCTGTGTGTTGATTTTATATCCTGCAACTTTACTATAGTCATTGATTAGTTCTAGTAATTTTCTGGTGGAGTCTTTAGGGTTTTCAATGTAGAGGATCATGTCATCTGCAAAGAGTGAGAGTTTTACTTCTTCTTTTCCCATTTGGATTCCTTTTATTTCTTTTTCTGCTCTGATTGCTGTGGCCAAAACTTCCAAAACTATGTTGAATAGTAATGGTGAAAGTGGGCACCCTTGTCTTGTTCCTGACTTTAGAGGAAATGCTTTCAATTTTTCACCATTGAGGATAATGTTTGCTGTGGGTTTGTCATATATAGCTTTTATTATGTTGAGGTATGTTCCTTCTATTCCTGCTTTTTGGAGAGTTTTTATCATAAATGGATGTTGAATTTTGTCAAAGGCTTTCTCTGCATCTATTGAGATAATCATAAGGTTTTTATTTTTCAATTTGTTAATGTGGTATATTACATTGATTGATTTGCGGATATTGAAGAATCCTTGCATCCCTGGGATAAAGCCCACTTGGTCATGGTGTATGATCTTTTTAATGTGTTGTTGGATTCTGATTGTTAGAATTTTGTTAAGGATTTTTGCATCTATGTTCATCAGTGATATTGGCCTGTAGTTTTCTTTTTTTGTGGCATCTTTGTCAGGTTTTGGTATTAGGGTGATGGTGGCCTCATAGAATGAGTTTGGAAGTTTACCTTCCTCTGCAATTTTCTGGAAGAGTTTGAGCAGGATAGGTGTTAGCTCTTCTCTAAATTTTTGGTAGAATTCAGCTGTGAAGCCATCTGGACCTGGGCTTTTGTTTGCTGGAAGATTTTTGATTACAGTTTCAATTTCTGTGCTTGTGATGGGTCTGTTAAGATTTTCTATTTCTTCCTGGTCGAGTTTTGGAAAGTTGTACTTTTCTAAGAATTTGTCCATTTCTTCCACGTTGTCCATTTTATTGGCATATAATTGTTGATAGTAGTCTCTTATGATCCTTTGTATTTCTGTGTTGTCTGTTGTGATCTCTCCATTTTCATTTCTAATTTTATTGATTTGATTTTTCTCCCTTTGTTTCTTGATGAGTCTGGCTAATGGTTTGTCAATTTTATTTATCCTTTCAAAGAACCAGCTTTTGGTTTTGTTGATTTTTGCTATGGTCTCTTTTGTTTCTTTTGCATTTATTTCTGCTCTAATTTTTAAGATTTCTTTCCTTCTACTAACCCTGGGGTTCTTCATTTCTTCCTTTTCTAGTTGCCAAATCACTTCTAAGCAGCAAATCTTACCACACTATTCTTCTCAAACCCTTCAATGCCTCCACATTTCCTAACCCCACTTCCCCAAACCAGGCCATAGTCAATACCAACTCTCTCCAGGTAAAATTAGATTTCTCCTATGGCTTCTACTTATATTCTTTGCAGCCAAAGATGGAGAAGCTCTATACAGTCAGCAAAACAAGACCGGGAGCTGACTGGCTCAGATCATAAACTCATTATTGCAAAATCTAGACTTAAATTGAAAAAAGTAGGGAAAACCACTAGACCATTCAGATATGACCTAAGTCAAATCACTTATGTTTATACAGTGAAAGTGACAAATAGATTCAAGGAATTAGATCTGATAGGCAGAGTGCCTGAAGAACTATGGATGGAGGTTCATTAACATTGTACAGGAGGGGGTGATCAAAACCATCCCCAAGAAAAAGAAATGCAAAAAGGCAAAATGGTTGTCTGAGGAGGCCTTATAAATAGCTGAGAAATAAGAGAAGCAAAAGGCAAAGGAGAAAATGAAAGATATATCCATCTGAATGCAGAGTTCCAAAGAGCATTAAGGAGAGATAAGAAAGCCTTCTTAAGTGATTAATGCAAAGAAATAGAGGAAAACAATAGAAGGGGAAAGACTAGAGAGCTTTTCAAGAAAATTAGAGATACCAAGGGAACATTTCAAGAAAAGTTGGGCACAATAAAGGACAGAAATGGTTTGGACTTAACAGAAGCAGAAGATATTAAGAAGATGTGGCAAGAATATACAGACGAACTATACAAAAAAGATCTTCATGACCCAGATAACCATAATAGTGTGATCACTCACCTAGAGCCAGACATTCTGGAGTGTGATGTCAAGTGTGGGCCCTAGGAATCATCACTAGGAACAAAGCAAGTGGAGGTGATGGAATTTCAGCTGAGCTATTTCAAATCCTAAAAGATGATGCTGTGAAAGTGCTGCACTCAATATGTCAGCAAATTTGGAAAACTCAGCAGTGGTCACAGGACTGGAAAAGGTCACTTTTCATTCTAATCCCAAAGAAAGGCAATGCCAAAGAATATTCAAACTACCTTACGATTGCACTTATCTCAAGTAAGTACTGAAAGTAATGCTCAAAATTCTCCAAGCGAAAACAAATAAGAAAAGCAAGGGTTCAGCAGTACATGAACCAAGAACTTGCAGATGTTCAATCTGGATTTAGAAAAGGCAGAGGAACCAGAGATCAAATTGCCAACATCCACTGGATCATAGAAAAAGCAAGAGAATTCCAGGAAAACATTTACTTCTGCTTCATTGATTATGCCAAAGCCTTTGACTGTGTGGATCACAACAAACTGGAAAATTCTTCAAGAGATGGGAATACCAAACCACCTGACCTGACTCCTGAGATATCTGTATGCAGGTCAAGAAGCAACTGTTGGAACTGGACATAGAATAAACAGACTGGTTCCAAATTGGGAAAGGAGTACATCAAGGCTGTATATTGTCACCCTGCTTATTTAACTTATATGCAGAGTACATCATGAGAAATGCTGGGCTGGATGAAGCACAAGCCGGAATCAAGATTGCTGGGGGAAATATCAATAACTTCAGATATGCAGATGATACCACCCTTATGGCAGAAAGCAAAGAAGAACTAAAGAGCTCCTTGATGAAAGTGAAAGAGGAGAGTGAAAAAGCTAGTCTAAAGCTTAACTTAAAAAAATGAAGATCATGGCATCCAGTCCCATCACTTCATGGTAAATAGATGGAGAAACAATGGAAACAGTGATAGACTTTATTTTCTTGGGCTTCAAAATCACAGCAGATGGTGACTGCAGCCATGAAATTAAAAGTTGCTGGCTCCTTGGAATAAAAGCTGACAAACCTAGACAGCATATTAAAAAACAGAGACATTACTTTGGCAGCAAAGGTCCATCTAGTCAAAGCTATGGTTTTTCCAGTAGTCATGTATGGATGTGGGAGTTGGACTATAAAGAAAGTTGAATGCAGAAGAATTGAGGCTTTTGAACTGTGGTGTTGGAGAAGACTCTTGAGAGTCCCTTGGACTGCAAGGAGATCAAAGCAGTCAATCCTGAGGAAATCAGTCCTGAATATTCATTGAAAGGATTGATGCTGAAGCTGAAGCTTCAATACTTTGGCCACTTGATGTGAAGAACTGACTCATTTTTAAAAGACCCTGATGCTGGGACAGATTGAAGGCAGGAGGAGAAGGGGATGACAGAGGATGAGATAGCTGGCTGGCATCACCGACTCGATGGACATGAGTTTGATCAAGCTCCAGGAGTTGGTGATGGACAGGGAAGCCTGGATTGCTGCAGTCCATGGGGTCGCAAAGAATTGGAGATGAGTGAGCGACTGAACTGAAATGAATTGATGGTTTCTACAGGGCTCTTCAAAGATCATAGTCTATTGCAAACATTCATTCATTTAACAAAAAATTTATAGAATACCAACTATATGCACCAGGAAGGCAGTTATGAGCAAAATGAAGTCACCGTTCACATGGAATCCAATGCTACACGGACAAACATCCAGAACACACATGAAAAATTAATAGAATAACCAAATAATAAAGGACTTGGAGGTTCTTTTCTTAAAGATATTGGTCTATGCCTCTCCAGGAAAGTTTAACATATGAACTGAGAAATAAGTAGCAAGGAAAAAGATGCTCTGTGAAGATCTAGGAGAAGACAGTTCCTGGTAGAGAGAACAGCAGGTTCAAATGCCCTTGAGATTGGAACAAGGTGTTTGAGAAATGTAAAGAAGCCAGGGCAAGCTTCAGAAGTCATTGAGGTAGAGGATGAGCGGAAGAGATCCAGGAGATGGGCTGGAGACTCCATGGAGGCCAGGTTAGGGGTTTGGAATTTAGTTAAATTGCAGTGGAAGCCATTGGAGGGTTTTAAGCAGGGCAGAAAAGTGTTATGGCAGCTGGTGGGGAACAGACCATAAGCAGGCCAAGAGCACAGTCATAGTCTGGATTCAAAGTCATGATGTCTTAAACTGGATTCTGGCAGGGAAGATTGCGGGATGTGTCATACCTGAAATATAATTTGGATGTAAAGCCAGCAGAAGGTGCTGATGGATTGTGGGTGGTTATTTCTGTGACTCTTTTTCTGGCTTATAAGCTCCTTGAGGCAAAGGCCTTTTCCTTCATATCTGTATTTTTAATTCCCATCATGGTGCCTGGCACCTAGAATGTCACTCAAACTGGTTTATGAATGAAGCAAGCTAAGAGGAAATTACATTGCAGCTGGGTGATCAGTACAGGCTTTACGGTAAAGGTGAGAAGTGACCTGTAACTTAAAAGATGGGTAAAATTTTGACTGGTAGAAATGGAAATAGAGGGAAGGTGAGCTCCTAACATTTCTAGATCCTGGGACAAGAATACAAATGGAACCCACATTCCTCCTGTCTTAATATTTTAAGTCTTACGTCAAACCAACGGACTGTTAAATAAAATGTGCCTTACCAATTTTAAAATTATAAATCAAGCTAACAATCTGTTAAATAAAACATGCTCTATCCTTTTACCTTGACAAATATACTTTATAATCCCTAGGTTCTGGAACTTGGCAGTGGAGTGGGAGAGCCAGCCCATCCCCTGCCCCCTGCCCATCCCTATACACACACATACAAACACCTCAGACTGCAAGTCAAAGTTCAGCCCACTTATTCCCCCACCCACAACTCTGCGCAGGTCATGAATGCTGCCACTGGGTCACTGGAACAGGGAATTCTGGGTCTCAGGTGGTCATAGCAAGGATTAGGGACAGGACTTGAGCTCAGGGTAAACACCTTCTCTAGACCCTGCCTGTGTTTCACCCCATGAGGAGAGGTAAGGCCAGAACAAGGCCCCCTAGAGTGTGAAGCTAAGGTCCCTTCTTACCTGGATCTGGGGGCTGGGACTGGTTGAGTGGATAAACAGGGAGAACCACGCACGAGGCCTACTTAGGGGAGAGGGAAAGACTTGTTTGTTTGGAGTGGGTAATTCATACAGCAGAGTAGAGATCAGGTCCCATAGGGATAAGAATTTGTGGTAAAGAACTTTGATCCCCTGGGCAATGGAGGGTTCTGAACTCTTAGATAGAGGAAGAAACAGACATTTGTGTGCAGGGTGAGGGTGGATGAGGAAATGGGAGAGAGACGAGCACCGTGATTTTACTGCAAAGTTTAGGGGATGAAGTAATGAGAACTGAAAGCAGAGAGAAAGGAGTTCATGTAACATCTAAGAAGAGACAACCAGTTAGATGCAGGGGATGAGGGAGATGGAGAAATTGGGCCAAAGATGATTTTGCAGAAAGAAATGTGGCTGGCTGTGTTACTCCTAGTGTTGTAGACTACATGTTTGTGCCTCCTCCAAATTCATAATTTGGGGTCCTAATGGGATGGTATTTGGAGGTGAGGCCTAGGGGAAAATAATTAAGTCATGAGGTCAGAGCCCCTATGATGGGATTAGTGTCCTCTCTTTGTCATGTAAGGATGCAACAAAAAGACAGCTATTTTCAGGCACCTTGATCTTAATTCCCTAGCCTCCAGAACTGTGACATCCATTCTATGGTATTTTAGAGCAGCCTGAGTTGGTTAAGACATCTTATGTAACGCTCTTCTCCTCCTGAGAAGTCAGGTCTGAGTGTTGGTGTGCTTGGAGCACTGTTTCGGGAATCAATGCCATGCCTGGCTTCTCAAGACCCTAGGAACCTGGGTTTTCTCGAGCAAGCTCCCTCCCCACCTCAATACCTCTATCCACTGTCAGGGTGAGCACAGAAATGCAATTTTAGCTATGAGTTGTAAGTGATGTTTATTTTAGGTGGTAGGGGGATGTTATAGAGACAATAAAAATGTAGGATTCTTAGGAAAGGACAAGAAGTCCTGAGGCAGGCACCCAGGTCATGATCAGATAAGGTTAAACACCTTGGGGAAGCAGAAGAGATGACAGGGAGGGTGCACTCTAATGGTGCAGTTGTGAAGAACTCGCCTGCTAATGCAGGAGCCGCAGGAGACGTGGGTTCGATCCCTGGGTAGGGAAAATCCCCTGGAGGAGGAAATGGCAACACACTCCAGCATTCTTGCCTGGAGAATCCCATGGACAGAAGAGTCTGGCAGGCTACTGTCCATGGGGTCACAAAGAGCAGGACATGGCTGAGTGACTGAGCACGTGGACTCCGAAGTACCTGGGTTTGACCCTGCCTCTTACCAGCCACATGACCTAGAAAGTCTGGCTCAGAACTTCTTCCAAAGCACAGTAGCACTGAGTGTCTTCTGTCCTGATGTGGGTGCTGGGAGCAGAGAGGAAGCTGTCCTTCCTGGGTGCCAGTCCCAGTCCCAGCCCAACTCCTGCTACCCCGAAGAGGTGAGGACAAGAGCCAGGGAGCTTTGACTGCAATAGGCAGGTGCACCAGGGCTGCAGTGTTGTGATAGAATCAACCATTTCAAGGACTTTCCCCCTAAAGAAATTTGTGCCACTGGGTGGAAAAATACCAGTTTTATATTTTGCATATTGGAACAGAAAAGAACTTTTGGCCAAGACCGCTGTAATTTTACCCGTGAGGTTACTTTCTTCGTGCGGGCTCTTATTGCGGCCATGTGTGGTGATGTGCTAACTAGCTGTTTGTCACTAGCTCTTTACTCCCTGTCCTCTTCCCACCGTTGCTTGGCAGCTGAGTTTGTTTTTCGTTTCAATCAGCAGCACACAATTTCAAGCAGATGTTTTCAAAAGCGCTTGACTTTTAAGCAGATATATGGTGCTCTCTTGGAGAAGGAAATGGCAACCCGCTCCAGTGTTCTTGCCTGGAGAATCCCAGAGACAGAGGAGCCTGGTAGGAGGCCGTCTATGGGGGTCTCACAGAGTCGGACACAGCTGAAACGACTTAGCAGCAGCAGCAGCAGCATGGTGCTCTCTTGATGGTGCCGAGACCGCCATACTCAGTCCTGAATCTGGTTTGCAAATGAGGGTGCTGGTTGGCCTGAACTTGGACTGATTTTCTCGGGTTGTTATTGCTTGGACCTACCCTGGAAGCCTGTCAGCATTTTGAACGTGCCCACGCTGTTTTCCAAGGAGACACAGGCCTAGTGCAGACTGTAGGACTGGGAAGCACGTGGATTAGATTAGGGTGGCCTGCATTTGAACCCTGCCACCACCGAATGCTGACTGTGTGACCACAGACAACGTTTTTAGTTCACTTGTCTGTAGAATGGGGTAAGAATGGAACAGCATCTTGGTGATAAGCGATAAGATGTGTAATCCATGTTGGTTCAATGACTGACATGAATAAGCATTCAGTACATCCAGAAAGAGTGGTATTATTTTTATCTAGATTTTTGAAATCCTTACAACAGTCCTATGGGGTAGGTTGCTACTAATACTGCTATCGCTGTGTTGTGGATAAAAAAGCTGAGGCCCAGAGTGGTTAAGTAGCTTGCCCAAAGTGGCACAGCCAGCAAGTGGCAGAGCGGTCTGGCTTCAGGGTCTCTCTGGGTCACCGTTTGGTGCTCAGTGGGGCTGAGTGGAGGGCTTCCCAGGTGGCTCAGTGGTAAAGAAGTCCGCCTGCCAATGCAGGAGCCACAGGAGATTCGAGTTTGATCCCTGGGTCAGAAAGATCCCTGGAGGAGGGCATGGCAACCCACTCCAGTACTCTTGCCTGGAGAATCCCATGCACAGAGGAGCCTGGCGGACTGCAGTCTGTAGGGTCACAAAGAGTCGGACACGACTGAGCAAATGAGTACGAGCACCAGAGGGGCTGCATGGTACATAACCAGCTGTGCACACTCTGTGCACACTCAGACATGAAGGGTAAGCGCTTCACAGCACAAGATTTCATTTAACTTTCCAACTTCACTCCCTTGCGCTCTTCTGGGGGATGCTATTATCAGTTTCATGATAGAGATGAGGGAAATCAGAGGGTCAAATGAGGCCAGGGAGGACTTAGGCTGCTAAGGAAGGCTGCCCTCCAGGCCTGGCTCCAGGGCTGGCCCCCTAGCCCCCTTCTCTGCATGATGCTGGCATGGATCCTTCCGAGCTGCATGAACCTGAGTGATCATCTCACATCACTGTCCCCAGGACGCCGATGGGCTTCCTGGGGACTCATGAGTTGGAGCCCATGTGCCCTGACTCAAGCCTGTTGTTTATGTTTTTGTTAATGGTATTATACTAACAATGTCAATTGCCACTGTGAGTAATTCAATATAATTCATGTTTTCTTTTCCTTTGGCCACAAGTCTTCTAATAATAAAAAGTTTCTAAAATGAATAAATATTAAAAACCAAATTTGCACAAGCATGAGGATGTTGAAAAGGCCAAGTAAACAAGAAATCTGGGCACTTCCCTTTAGAAAATAAAGGAACTGGAAAAAAAAAATGAAAAGTGATAAAAGTAGAAGTGGGAAAGGAATTCTGCAAAATTCCTTCATGTTATCCATATTCTGTAAAATTACTGCCCACAGTTACATAGTAGAAGGTATTGCTGGTTACAGTTCTATCAGGAAAAAGGTGTTTTTTCCCCCTGAATTAGGTATTTTTTTCATTAGTTTTGTAGTTAAATATCATAACTACATTTTAGTGCCATGGAAAAGTACAGGTATGCTCTGTAAGCCGATTCTGATTTTACATTTTGAACCTTACATCTTACATACAATAAAACTATGCCATAATTTACCACCAGCAATAAACTAGTCATTAAAATGTCACTTTCTATGATACCCCATACACGGCTGTTAATCTCATTTTGGCTTCCCATATGGCTCAGTGGGTAAAAAAAATCCACTTGCAGTGCAGGAGAGGCAAGAGACATGCATGGGTTTGATTCTTGGGTGGAGAAGATCCCCTGGAGTAGGAAATGGTAACCCACTCCAATAGTCTTGCCTGGGAAATCCCCATGGACAGAGGAACCCGGCAGGTTACAGTCCGGGGGTCGCAAAGAGCTGGACACGACTGAGCACACGTGCATAGCCTATTACCAGTTTCTTTGTTACCAGCCACGAAGAAAGGCAGCCCAGCAAAGCCTCTCTGTGTGTCCTGAAGATAGCCTCTCTCCTCTCCAACATGCACTTCCAAATCATAAGAAACACATAGCGCTAGTTTTTGCCAAGTATGTGATGGAGGACCTATTTTCCATTATTTTAATATAGTCTTTTAAACTTTCCCTCTTTTAGAACCTCTGCTTTTGTGTGATACACATTTGAAAATCTACTGATTTCCCAAGAAACTAAGTTCTGCACACTTAAGCAGAACCAGAAAATGTGCTGACTGAGTTTCCCACCGATTTCCAAATGGGATTATTTGCTTCCAAATATTTGTTGGATTTCCATTGGAACGAGACAGGTGGTTTTAGGCTCAAGGCTCTTCAAGGATGACAGAAAAATAAAACAAGGCCAGTAGCCTTTTTCAAAGACACCCATCCCAGTGCTGGCAGAACCCCAATGTCTGCCCTCCACTGCTGTAGAGACAGGTGATGGGTGATCCCCACACTGACTTCATATGAACCAGGTATCTCTGGGCTCCTGGGGACTCAGGTGACTGAGACAGGCCTGCCTTCTTCCCTAGAATGCTTTCATTGGAGCAGATCTGAGTCCTTTCACCTGGGCTGATGACAGGGCCATTGCTGCAGTGGACAAGGTTCCAGGGTATAGGCAGCTGGGGTGAGTCCAGGCATTCTCTCTGTCTCATCCATTCAGCTCAGTTCAGCAGAAGCACATGGAGTCCCTCCCAGGCTGCCACACAGCACACAAAGAAGCTATTTGTAATGGAGGCTCGCAATCTCCCTCTCATGCAAGTGAAAGTGAAAGTCACTCTGTCATGTCCGACTCTTTGCGACACCATGGACTATATAATTCTCCAGGCCAGAATATGGGAGTGGGTAGCCTTTCCCTTTTCCAGGGGATCTTCCCAACTCAGGGATGGAACCCAGGTCTCCTGCATTGCAAGCAGATTCTTCCCCAGCTGAGCCACAAGGGAAACCCAAGAATACTGGAATGGGTAGCCAATCCCTTCTCCAGGGAATCTTCCCGACCCAGTAATTGAACTGGGGTCTCCTGCATTGCAGGTGGATTCTTTACCAATCAAGCTATGAGGGAAGCCCAACTGAACAGTCCTCTCATGCAAAGGACTCTGGTGATATGAAATTCGCCTCCCTACTCTCATCCAAGGACTATATAACTCATCTTGATAATTCAGAGCTGGGAGAAATACCAAATAAACACCTCTTGGCACATCTGGGGACCCAGTTGTATTTAAGTCCAAACAATGAAGAGAGAGGGCCCTTGTAGGAGAACAGAGTTGGGAAATGATTATCATCCTGTGAGATAACATTAGCTAATATGTGTGGAACAAGACACTGTGCTAAGTTCTTTACACACAGCACCTCAATCAATCCCTAAAACATCTGCAGCCATAAAATTGAAAGATGCTTGCTTCTTGAAAGAAAAGCTTTTAATATGCAGTGTTTTAAAAAGCAGAGGCATAAATTTGCCGACAAAGGTCTCTATAGTCAAAGCCATGGTTTTTCCAGCAGTCATGTACTGATGTGAGAGTTGGACCATGATAAAAGGCTAAGCACCAAAGAACGGTTGCTTCTGAACTGTGGTGTTGGAGAAGACTCTTGAGAGGCCCTTGGACTGCAAGGAGATCAAACCAGTCAATCCTAAAGGGAATCAGTCCTGAATATTCATCAGAAGGACTGATGCTGAAGCTGAAGCTCCAGTACTTTGGCCACCTGATGTGAAGAGTTGACTCATTCATTGGAGAAGACCCTGATGCTGGGGAAGATTGAGGGCAAGAGAAGAAGGGGGTGACAGAGGATGAGATGGCTGGATGGTGTCACTGACTCAATGGACATGAGTTTGAACAAATTCCAGGAGACGGTGAAGGACAGGGAAGACTGGCATGCTGCAGCCGATGGGGTCGCAAGGCGACTGAACAAGGACTCAGGTGAGGCACATGGGATCTAGTTCTCTGACCATGAATTGAGCTTGGGCCCTTTCCATTGGGAAAGGGGAATCTTAGCCACTGGACTACCAAGGAAGTCCCATGGATTTAAAACCATTTTAAATCCCATTTTACAGAGAATGAGGCATAGAGAGATGAAGTAATTTGTCAGTCATTTACCTGGTAAGTGATGGGTTCAAAACTCAAACCCTAGCCGGATTAACTCCAGAGTCTAAGAACGTAGCCATTTTTGCTAATCTGCATTTACCATTAAACTTATTTATTAGCATGTGGGAAATGAGGAGCATACAAGCATTCCACTCATTTGAACATGCCTATTTTTTAACTTCACATCCTAATGCATGCACCGCCAGTTTCTATCAATTACCAAACGCACAAATCAGAAACACGGCTCAGCCCAGTGTCATGAGCCTTGGACACTCTCGTTAAAGAAAAACCAGCCTGAATATACTGCACTCGGTGTGGAGTGACAGGACTGTCATAAAGGTAATCATGTAAAAAACGAAAGCTGCCATTACCCAGTTCCTGGATTTCCAGGAAGGAGTTGTTTTCTGCACCAGCTAATGATAAACACCCTTGTATTCATCATTCCCAGTTTTATACTCTTGGGACGAGGTTATCATCACTATCAAACCAGAGACATAAAAGACTAGGAAACATTTAGTTTTAGAAAATAATGGCTCAGAATCCTAGTAAATCAAAAGAGCAGGAGGGAAAATAAACTATACGGTTATGATGCCAGCTGGAGGTCCTTTATAGTTGGGCCTTGACATTAGTTTGCAAGTTTCAATATTGAAGATGGTGGAAAGCAATCTGCCCAGGAGAACCAGTCTCCAGGGTCATGCAGACTGAAGATAATAAGATCCTGGAACAGAAAGTCACCTCTATTGAAATCTCTGCTTTCAGGAGAGATTTGGTCGCTTGTAAGAGCAGAGAAGGCAACAGAACTATAAGGGATTAACAAGACGTTTATGGGTAATTTATTTGAGAAGTCAGAGGACTTCCCTGACCAGTCTTTCCTCCCAACACCCTAATACATACACACACATGCGTGCGTACACACACACACACTTTGGTCAGGGAATTCTAGGTTTCTATAGAAATTACACTGTAACTGAATTCATTAAGTTATATTAATTAAAGCAATTTTAACACTCTTCAAAGTTGAAGTTCGCTATGACTTTTTTCAAGGAAAATTTACTGAAATCCTCTAAAAGCTGGGAACAGAAATTCTTAATCTGGAGTTCATGGATAGGCTCTTTCACAACAGGATGAAGAATTTACTCTGGAATATATGCAACATCCCATGTAGAAAGTCCATAGCTTTCATCACCTTCTCAAAGGAACCCGAGAGTCCTTAAAGGTTCAAAACTACTCTCCTGGATAGAGGTCCTCCAGGGTAGCTGAAGGACACGAGAGTTAAAAAGGCCCTATTTCACTCTCACTCATGCTTTCTGGAAGTTCCTGCTGACAGGAGGCTCCAGGCCAGCGGGTGCTTCTTTATAAAAACCAAAAGAGTTGTGGGAGGCATCAGAGCCAGAGACAGGTTTCAGCCGGAGAAGCGGACAGTGTCTCGGAGTCCCTTTCCCAGGAGCCCCTGCTGGTCACCCTACAGTCCTCATCAGCACAGCCCATGGTACAGCCGTGTGCACAGAACTGGGCTTCAGTGTGGGCTTCAGTCCTCAATCTGTTTCTTTCTACTGGCTGCACAAACTTTGTCAAATAAATGCTCCCCTATCCAATTTTTTTCACCTATAAAATGGGGAAACAATACTTTCCTCTCAAGACTTATGTGAGGATTAAATGTGATAATGTGGATGTGCATGACTCACAGTCACCTCTGGGAAACCCGTGGGAACAGGTGTGCTTGGAATCCAGGTTTTTAAGAAATGAAATACATTCCTCTATTTAATACCTCCATCATGACCCATAATAAGATATATTTTATATATATATATATTTTAATAAGATAAATAGCTATTTCTATAGCAAAACTATGAATATTCACATTAAGAGGGATGAACCAAGATTACAAACAGCCTTCTGTCAATTCAGGTCAGGTTTTGTCACCCCAAAATGTCAGTTTTCAGAGCATTTTGGATTTGGGAGTTGAGAACAAGCCGTTGTAGGCCTGTCTTGAAGAATCCCACTTGGTTCAGTTGCTATGGCCTTAATTCCTGTCACTCTCAAGTCACCAACCTTATAAGCTCTGGGCATTGGCGCCGGACCCTTGCTGAACCTGGTACCCAGCGTATTTCTCTTACCTTGATGCTCATTTGAGCCGTGTTCTGCTTGCCCTTGTGGCTCCCCTCTCCTCCTAAGGCAGCCTGTCCCAGCTCCCCAGGCAATCTCGCTCTTGCCACAGCTCCCTTATTCAAAGGGCTGCCTGCCTCCCATTTAATATGTTCTCAGAAACTATCAGACTCACTCCCAGTGACGTAGGTAGGTACTCTGATGAGAACACTCTTCTCCTGGAGATGCAGGGCACATTCCCCGGCTTCAGTCGGGTGTGCCTGAGAGCTGCTCGAGGATGAATGACGCAGCAAATCCTCTAGGACAGTGCGCCGAGCCTCTCTTCCCGGTTCCAGAGAGTCCCAAGACCATGCGTTCCAACATCAACAGAACAGCGGAGGAAGACACATCCAGTGGCTGGCTGGCAGTCAGTGGCAGGTAGCAGCTGCCTAAGGCCACCGCCGTGATAAGACATGGCCATGGGATCACGCGGTTTAGCACTGGTGGAGGGCAAAGGGCATGATCAAAGGGTTTCACCTCTCCTTGGTTCACCTGCTGGGTGACCTTGCATAAGTTACTCTAAATCCTCTGGACCTCAGCTATAAAATGGGGAAAACATTACCCACTTTACTAGGGCTATAATTAGGAGTGTGTGGTGGCGCTAGTGGTAAGGAACCTGCCTGCCAATATAGGAGACACAGGAGACGTGTGTCTGGGTCAGGAAGATCCCTTCGAGGAGGGCACAGCAACCCACTCCAGGATTCTTGCCTGGAGAATCCCATGGACAGAGTAGCCTGGCAGGCTACAGTCCATAGTGTCATTAAGAATCGGACATGACTGAAGTGACTGAGCAGCAGCTAACCTATATAAAGGCCTCAATAATATCCAGTTCCTTCCTTCAGTGCCCTTCTCTGGACTTTTCCTTACTAGTTCAGGAGACCCCTGAAAGGCAGTAACAGGTCTTCTCCTTGTATTTACTTCTAGTGTAGGGTATGGCCCATCTGCTAAGCTAAGTCTGCTAAGTCACTTCAGTCGTGTCCGACTCTGTGTGACCCCATTGACGGCAGCCCACCAGGCTCCCCCGTCCCTGGGATTCTCCAGGGAAGAACACTGGAGTGGGTTGCCATTTCCTTCTCCAATGCATGAAAGTGAAAAGTGAAAGTGAAGTCGCTCAGTCGTGTCTGACCCTCAGCGACCCCATGGACTGCAGCCTTCCAGGCTCCTCCGTCCATGGGATTTTCCAGGCAAGAGTACTGGAGTGGGGTGCAGGCTTGTAATAAATCAGTGAATGAATAAATGAATGAATGCAATTGTTTTTGCAGTTAGTAGTACACCTCTGGGCTTCCCTGCTGGCTCAGTGGTAAAGAATCTGCCTGCCAATGCAGGAGATGCAGGCTCAATCCCTGGTCTGGGAAGATCACCTGGAGAAGAAAATTACACCCCACTCCAGTATTCTTGCCTGGGAAACCCCATGAACAGAGGAACCTGGCGGGCTACAGTCCAAGGGTCACAAAAAGTTGGACACAACTTAGTGACTAAAACAACAACAGTATGCCTTTAGTTCCTGCAAAGTCAGATATCGACAATTTGAGAAGCGAAAACTAAAGTGAACATGGCTGAGCCAGAGCTTCTGGGTCCAGATAACCATAACCTCCAATGTGGATAACAGAGTAGACTGCACAAGCTTTCCTGCTCAATAATAATGTTCCCTTTTTAAAGTCGAACTTTTAATTTTATAGACAGAGTATTACATCCTAGCAACTAAGTATGAGAAGTCTTTCTTCTAGTCAATTGTCTCATTTAATTCTTATTGTAACTTCTTTGGTAAGTAACATTATTGTTTCTATCTTATAGCTACAGAAGCAGAGATCGGAGTTCATAAGTGATAGTTATCATTCATATTCATATAATCCTAACCCATAGACTCCTTTTTCTTCCAGTTTTATTTTGCTGGGTATAATTGACACACCGCGCTGTGCAAGTTCAAGGTGTATAGCATCTCAGTCTATTCTGAAGATCAGCCCTAGAATTTCTTTGGAAGGAATGATGCTAAAGCTGAAACTCCAGTACTTTGGCCACCTCATGCGAAGAGTTGACTCATTGGAAAAGACTCTGATGCTGGGAGGGATTGGGGGCAAGAGGAGAAGGGGACGACAGAGGATGAGATGGCTGGATGGCATCACTGACTCGATGGACGTGAGTCTGAGTGAACTCCAGGAGTTGGTGATGGACAGGGATGCCTGGCGTGCTGCGATTCATGGGGTCGCAAAGAGTTGGACACGACTGAGCGACTGAACTGAACTGATCTGATCTGATCATGAAATGATTACCACAATGATTAGTGAGTATCATTTCACATAGATTTATAATTAAAGAAAAAATATTTTTTCCTTGTGATGAGAACTCTTACAGTTTACCCTCAACAACTTTCAAATATAACACACATCAGTGTTCAAGGTATTTATCATGTTTTACATTACATTATATTCCTAGTACTTACTTATCTTATAATTTGGAAGTTTGTACCTTTGACTGCCTTCATCCATTTCCCCTCCCTCGAAAATGTTGCCTTTCAGTTTAGAGTAAGACTTGAATTTCTAGTACAACTCAATACCCTTGTCACGAATCCTCAACTATTATTAATTAATTCAACTATTATTGAACCCTCAACTATTAATAATTAATTAATTCAACCTTATTGTGACAGGATAGATTCCCTGTCCACTGGTGAAGGACAGGGAAGCCTGGTATACTGCAGTCCATTGGGTCACAGAGTCGGACACGACTGAGTGACTGGACTGCACTGAATTTAATCTTAGCATTCCCTTGGGTTCAAGCAGAGTATAATGAACACACTAATTCTAAAATATTCTGTAGACCCCAAGATTCACTGAGGGCTTTACATTGGTTTTGGGAATTAAGACACCATGGATTTAACAGTCTATTCAAACAGCTGTGCATTTAATTGTTCCCCTATTCTCTTGGAATAGGGAAGAAAGAAAATGACTTTAATTTATCAAAATAGAAATCAATGCTGCTGTTTTTGCAGCATTTTAAATTAGCCTCAGTTCCTTATCTGAAAAGGGGGCACTAACAGTATTCGCCATGCTGATGTGAGACACCCATGGAAACACCAGGGCTTTGCCAGCTGTAAAAGCTGCAGCTGCTAGATGCAACAATACTGTGACAGACTGCCAAAGGTCCTTTCCAGTGCTAATTCTCTGTAATTCCAAGATTATGTACTCTAGCAGTAAACAAGTCTTTTAGTTACAATCTACATTTTTCTAACTGATTCTTAATGTTGCCATGTCTGAAAGGAACTTTGGGGGGGAAAAATGCAATGTGTGTGTGTGTGTGTGTGTGTGTGTGTGTGTTTCTTTTTTCTTATAGTGATCCTCCCCTTACCTGAGGTTAGGTTTTCTGAGGTTTCAGTTACCTGTAGTCAAGTGCAGTCTGAAACTATGAAATGGACAATTCCAGAAATAAACAATTCATAAATTTTAAAATGTGTGCTGTTGTGAATAAAGTGATGATATCTTGAGGCTTCCAGCTCTGTTCTGCCCTGGATGGGAAGCATCTCTTTGTCCAGCATATCTTACCCCCATTAGTCATTTAGTAGCCAACTAGGTTGGGCTTCCCTGGTGGCTCAGGGGTAAAGATTCTGTCTGCCAATGCAGGAGATGCAGGTTCAATTTTTGGGTCAAGAAGATCCCCTGGAGACGGAAATGGACCCACCCAGTATTCTTGCCAAGGAAATCCCATGGACAGAGGAACCTGGCACCCTACAGTCCATGGGGTCGCAAAAGAGTTGGACGCTACTTAAGCAACTAAACAACAACAGCAACAACCGCCAACTCGGTTATCAGATCAACTGTTGCGGTACTGCGGTGCTTGTGTCCCAGTAAACCTTGTTTTACTAAATGGCCCCCAAATTCAAGAGTGATGTTGGCAATTTGGACATGCCATAGAGTAGCCATAAAATGCTTCTTTTAAGTGAAAGGGTGAAAGTTCTTGACTTAATAAAAAAGCAAGGGTATCATAAGATAATGCTAAGATCGATGGTAAGAATGCATCATCTATTTGTGAAATTGTGAAGAAGAAAAAGGAAATATGTGTTAGTTTCACTGTTGCCAAAGTTACGGCCACAGTGTGTGGTAAGTGCTTAGTTAAGACAAAAAGGGCATTATATCTGTGAAAATGAAAGTTAGGTGCACAGTTGTGCCTGACTCTTTGTGACCCCATGGACTGTGATTGGCCAGGCTCCTCTGTGCACGGGATTCTCCAGGTAAGAATACTGGAGTGTGTTGCCATTTCCTTTTCCAGGGTATTAAATCTGTATAATAAGATAATTTGGGAGAGAGAAAGAAAACACATGCATATAACTTTTATTACAGTATGTTGTTATAATTGTTCTATTTTTAGTTACTGTTGTTAATCTATTACTGTGACTGATAAATTAAACTTCATCATGGATATGTATATGTAAGGAAAACATGTATATAATGTTGTCCTTGATATCTGTGAGGTACTGGTTCCAGGATCCTGGTGGATACCAAAGTCTGTGGATGTTCATCAAAAGACTATAGCATCTGCATATAACCTAGGCACTTTCTCCCTATACTTTAAATCATCTTTAGATTACTCACAATACCTAATAGAATGTAGATACTATGTAAATAGCTGTTCGGTTCAGTTCAGTTCAGTCGCTCAGTCGTGTCTGACTCTTTAAGCTACGTAAATATTTTTGAAGGAAAGTAACGACAACCTAGATAGCATATTAAAAAGCAGAGACATTACTTTGCCTACAAAAGTCTGTCTAGTCAAAGCTATGGTTTCTCCAGTAGTCATGTATGTATTTGTGAGCTGGACAATAGAAAAGGTTGAGCAACGAAGAATTGGTGCCTTTGAACTGTGGTGCTGGAGAAGACTCTTGAAAGTCCCTTGAACAGCAAGGAGATCCAACCAGTCAATCCTAAAGGAAATTAACCCTGGATATTCATTGGAGGGACGGATGCTGAAGCTGAAACTCCAATCCTTTTGCCACCTGATGCGAAGACCTGACTCACTGGAAAAGACTGTGATGCTGGGAAAGATTGAAGGTGGGGATGATAGAGGATGACATGGTTGGATGGCATCACTGGCTCAATGGACATGAGTTTGAGTAAACTCCGGGAGATGGTGAAGGACAGGGAAGCCTGCTGTGCTGCATTCCACGGGGTCGCAAAGAGTCAGACACGAGTGAGTGACTGAACAACAACAAATATTTTGAAAACAGCTTTCAGTGGGATGCAAATTCAAGTTTTGCCTTTTCAAACGTCCTGGAATATTTTTTCCAAATATCTTAAACCTGAGGTTGCTGAAATTTGTGGGTGTGGAATGTGATGCTACCGAGAGTAAAATGCACAGGGGTTGGTACTGTGATTTCAGGCATCCACTAGGGGTCTTGCCATGTGTTTCCCATGAATACTGTACACTTTTTCTTTTTTGCCTATAATAGAGTAAAACCAAGTCAGTCTCCATGAGCAAGTACTGTGACTGTAATCCAGGTAAGAGAGGAGGAAGATCAGAGAGGAAAAGGGAGCTGAAGTTAGATGAGACTGGAAGGGCTCACTTTGGATGAGCGAGGGGAGGCACTGTGGTTGGACAGCACTTCGACCACAGCCACTCTGATAGGTGAACCAGTTCTTCCCAGAGGACACTGCCAGTGCAGGTAAAAAAATGTCACTCTGGAAGCCTGGAGGTAAGATGCTCGATATAGCTGGCAAGACGCAAGGACAGTGTGGGGAATAAAGATGTGTAAATTCCTCACACTCAGCTTATGTGATCTGTGCTCCTTCCAGGATTCCAGAACACGTGTGCACTTAATTGAGCCTGATCCCACACACTGCTCCCCACGCAAAGGAAAATCTCTCTTATTCCTTCTTTTTTGTCCATTCCTTTTTTTTTTTTCAATAGAACCTTAAACTACACCTAGATAGAGGCACACTGTCACACAGACGAGTCTACTTCATGTCTTCTGATGATGACAGGCAGGGGTACATGATGAGAGAAGCAGAAACAGCCTTTGATTAATATTTCAGTCACTGGAGAGGAATTCGGCTCCAAGATGAAGGCATATTAAGAAAGAGCTCCCAGACAAATGGAGTATGAGAGTTCATCTCAAATCATCCAACATCAGATTCACACTGCATCAAAATTCAGGTGATTTATACAGCCACATTAGGCTCTATTAGTATTAATGGGAAATATGCATGTATGTCGACATACACATTAGTGCAGGCAGACTTCCCAAAGGGTTTTTGCTTTGGGGCAAAAGCTGCTATTATTTGCACCTTCTCCATAATGGAAATAGAATTATACCCACTAAATAAGTGTTCAATATTCCATGCTCAGCTGAAAAAGGCTCATTCTTAAAGACACGAGTGAAGCTACATTTTATATTTATAATTAAAAGCATTAAAACAAATGGCCCTGTCTTATTACTATTATTTATTATTTATAATTTAAGATTTAATTTATCACTGGTGTTCAGTCATCAATTATAGTGGAAGAGAGCAGTTGTCCAGTCCTTTATTCCCGTGTCAAAGATGAAGAAACAGACAAACTATGGCACTGATTTATACAGATAGACATCTCAGAAGTAAAATAATAAACTGTCAGAAAAGACGATTTTTCTAATCCACAAAGCAGGAAAAAACTAAGGCTAACACCTGTCAGTAATGCCTAACGCAACACCCACTCATTTTCTGGTGAGAAATTTTAAGTCAAATGAAAAGCAGTGAGAATTCCACAATATATTATCACTATACCAGTAACAGTGATTTCAACTGCTAATAAAAAGAAAGACCCAATTCAAAATGGCTCAGTCTACAAGGAGGTTCGTTATTTCACAATGAGGATGTCTAATTGTTTCCAGGTTAATCTGCTTGTTCTAGTCTTATCGAGGGCCCTATCCACCCTACCACCCCGCAGGGCATCTTTGTAGTTCAGGGGTGAAAACTGGATGCCAGCTTCTGGCCTTAGTTGTAGACCTAACAATGCCAGTGAAGGAAGGAAGGGAGACAGATCATCTTCCTTGCATCTCTTTTGCACGATGGGAAGGTTGTCGGCAGGAAAGTTTTTCCGGAAGTCCTTCAGTGGCCAGCATTAAATCACATTCCTCTTCCAACATCAACAAATGGTGAGAGAAGTGGAACATAACAGTTGACTTAGATAATCAGTTTTACAACCCCAATTCACAAGTTCCAGAGAGCATCTCCTAGCTCACGGTCTCCCAGAGGAGGCTGTGGACCATACAGAACAGAGACTCAGAGGGTAAGGAAGCAAGAAGGTGGGGGTGAAAATGGACGTGTGTGTGTGTGCGCACGCTACACAAGGGAGTGCCCTTGCTGGGACCCTCAAAGGTCTACTTACATCTTGAGTACCTGGGGGCTCACTGATGTACATGAAGCAGAGGGTGGTTTTTTCCTGAATCTCATTCAATACCAATGGTCTAAGCTGGTAAGTTTAAAAAAAATATTAGATGAAAACTAGTACTGGGGAAGAGCAGTATGGTAAAATTCCCTAATCGGTTTGCAAGGGACAGACCTTTGAAACACTGATCTAAGGTAAAGGGTCTGGTCTGTTTCTTGGTGAAAGTGAAAGAAAAGAAAAAAAGTGAAGTCAATCAGTCATGTTTGACTCTTTGCGATGCCATGGACTACATAGCCTACCAGGCTCCTCTGTCCATGGGATTTTCCAGGCAAGAGTACTGGAGTGGGTTGCCTTTTCCTTCTCCAGGAGATCTTCCCAACCCAGGGATTGAACCCAGGTCTCCCGCATTGTAGGCAGATGCTTTACTGTATGAGCCACCAGGGAAGTAGGGATATTCTATCCATCAGAGGCACCACATTACATTTAGAGATCCCTGTCAACACATTCGTGTCTTTTAAAGAAATTAAAGTTGGAAAAAAAAAATACACTTTTGAGTCGAATAAATATTTTAGTATATAATATGAATATATTTTTCTTTACACTAACACAGTTGTAAAACATAACTTTCACTGTTTCTTAAATGGAGGAAATGAAGTCACTCAGTTGTGTCTGACTCTTTGCGACACCATGGACTGTAAAAGGCTCCTCCATCCATGGGATTCTCCAAGCAAGAATACTGGAGTGGGTTGCCATTTCCAGTGGGCCACAAAGCCAGAAGTGCCTGGGGCCCATGAAAATAGTAACACCGTCCTGTTTCAAGGTACACGTGGAAGGTACCCCAAGGCAGTGGGACCCAGAAGGGTCATATTTGCTCAGCAGTATGAACAGTGGGCAGGGGTGGGGAAGTTGCATTTCAACAGGAAAACATTAAATATAAATCAGAAAGCAACGGCAGCATCCCATGCTTGCCCACCAGCTAAACATGGTGTGAGCTAAGGTGCGAGTCAGCAGACCCGGTGCCCGGGATTCAGCCCAGGCCCACCAGGCATCAGGTGTAGCAGGGTGGATGCCTGTCAAGTGATCCTTCCTGAAGGTCAGGAAGGCTTCTGGGAGTAGGCAGAGTGGAGCCTTCAGGGTGAAGTTTCTCTGGGGATGGAGGAAAGGCGAGGATGGTCCAATCATGGGACCTCAGGCATCATCCATTAGGAAGACCTATTCAGACTGTTTAGCCCTGAAATCACATCATGGTATTTAGGGGTAACCACCTAGTTGGCCTGAGTCAAGCTGCTTATGATTACAAGAAACACAAAAATGAGAAGCAGAGAGAAACATGCACACACAGGTAGCAGTTCCTAAGCACAAAATGTGACTTGGGAACATTGCCAGATATTCTTTCTGGAAAAGAGAAGTTTATGAAACAATTACCTAATGCACCCTGAAGGCAAAGACTGGCAAAGTGAAGGCTGACTCCAGGACCTCTTGACAAGGTCTGGGGTGACAGGGGTATAAATGCCATTTCAAGTTGGAGGACTGTGGTTAAAGGCCAGGTATGCAGACCGATCCTATAATATCTTGTAGTTTCTCTCTCGTTGCCAAGTGGGAAGAGTGACATTGATAAATCACCCTATTATAACTTGTGATAAAAGCAGCGGGTACTTAGAGAACTGACCAAGAGACACATGAAAAAGACAAATGGCTGCAGGAAGACGGCCGACACAAGTTGGAAATTAGTGATACCGGCTGTGGAATGAACAGGACAAAGTGTCGTAGACAGAGATAATACTCCAGTCTCGCGAATGTCCATCGATTCGAGTCACCTGACAGGCTTCTCGGAAAAAAGTCTCAATTACTATGAATACACGTGAAAACACCCTGAAAACAATATGGCATGCAAATGCAAGGTATTATTATGACTTAACCAACTGAAGCGGAAAACTGAATCAATTATCTATATACTTTCATTTTAGGCTCAAGTGTGGGGATATTCGGTCAGGACTTCTGTTTTGGTTAAATGGTCTAGATATTTACCATTGTGGTGTGTAGAATCAACATCAAGAGTGTTTTGATTTTCTAAAACCTCCAGCTTTCGGAGGGACTCACAATGACCATGTTATGATACAAAAAGTCCCGCAGATACTTCTCTATGAAACTGGGTTATTTTGTGCTGTCGACTGTGTGGGTTTCTCTAGTGGCATCAATAACCTAGTTCTCAAATGGCTTCCTTCTTAAACCTCAAGGGTTTCTGCCAACCACATTCCATTGGTCTGTAGAAAGTGCTGCCTTCCATTTTCCACTACCTCAGAGTTGGGCCAAGTCAGCCTGAGGGGGAGTCATTAACCACTATGGTTCCTCCATGTGTCTGATTAACCACTAATATACAATGCGGTTAAGCAGGTAGGAAGCCACACGGGGAAGCAAGGTGAAAATTCACTGCCATTTTCTCTGGCAGTTGTCAGCGATCAACAAGACCCAAAGCAAAACCTTCAGTTGCCAACAGTTCTAAATAATGAGTCCATGTTCCCGAGACAGAATGGCCCCTGGGGGCCCGGGCTGAGTAGGGGTGGGCTGGGGGAGAGGGACAGCATGAAAGTGGATAGAACAATGAACTTCTGAGATATTAATAAAGAAAGGAATGGATTAATGGAAGGGACCCATATGTAGGTTTCTGGTGAATCACTGGTGATACCGCATAAAGTACATGAGGCATCCAAGAGTTAGCCCATTTTTCCTTCAAGAAAACTCATTCTTGTGTTCTACAGCAGCTGCTACTGTTTGGATTATGAATAGTAATAAGCCATATGGCGTGGCAGAAAGGAATCACACATATTTTCACATGGACAAATATTATCATTCCAACACATAAACACATCAATATAAGTGTTTTTTCTCCTGGGAGCAATACAGCCCCTGATCAATGTTATAAGAAAATGACTTACTCTGGATGTGCAAAAATTACCTGCCATGGTTATTACTGGAGCCTGCACCTGTAACAGTAGTCTCCTCAAGTATTTTTTTTTTCTTATTTATAGGAAGACAGGAAGGAAGAGAGAGAGGGAAGGAAAGGAAGGAATGAAAGACAATCAGAAGAAAGAGAAAGAAAACAGAGAAGGGGAAGACTGTTCAAGCAAGAGGGGCACACTGTTCCTAGCTTTCCATCTGGAAGGCAGCCCGACCCCAGACGCTCAGAACTGAGACAGCAGTGTGCTTGCCTGGGGATTGTAATGCCAATTCCCTAGCAACCAGACCCAGGAGGCAAAGATGGAAAAGACCAAATCAGGTTACTTAGACCGGTCAGTGAAGGCCTGTCCTGATTTTATTTTAAATGTCTCAAGGACAAAGCATCCGTCATGGACCATATATTTCTTCCAACAATTTATCTAGATCTTCCATTTCTTAATTTGGGCTTGCTACTTCTCTCTGTCATTTCATTTTTCTTCTTCTTCTTTGTCCCAGAACTTTCTAGATAAAGACTTTCCCCTGAGAATCTACCACTTTTGGTGCAAGCTGTTCTGTAATCAACCCCAAACTTTTCTCTTCAATCTCGCTTCCTGCCAAGGCTTGGTCATTGTCTTCCAAGGCTTTTCAGTGTCTGGTTTTTCAGGCTAAAGATGTGTCCCAGCAGGGTGGACGAGCCCACCGGACTCAGAGAGGGCAACCCTGGGGCGAGGTTTGCAAGGAGGGACAGAAAGGGTGTGGCTTTGTCATTCAGGTCCTGTGGTCACTGTGAAAGAAAGTATAGTTGCTCAGTTTTGTCTGACTCTTTGAAACCCCATGGATTTTAGTCCACCAGGCTCCTCTTTCCATGGAATTCTCCAGCCAAGAATACTGAGGTGGGTGGCCATTCCCTTCGCCAGGGGATCCTCCAGAGCCAGGGATCGAACCCGAGTCTCCTGCATTTGCAGGCGGATTGTTTACTGTCTGAGCCAAGAGGGAAGTCATCTCTAATAATGTGGAACCAAGGGAAGCCACTGGAGGCAGAAGACCTGGAGGGAGAATGGAGTGACCGAGGGAGCTGTGCCCAATGGAGAGAGCTGTCCTAGGAAATACCGCAATGGTGGGCGATGCTAGAATCACTTCCACAGTAGTGCAGTTTGCAGCGGGTCCTTTCTCTCAGTGTATAACTCCCCCAAGTGAACAAACTGGGAGCAGCTTACCTAGTGACTCTTCTCTCAATCATTAGAGTCTGGGTGACAGGTATTAAAAAAAAATTAAATCTCTAAGAGTTTGGGATTTATATATATATAACACACACACAGAACTATATATAAAAGTAGATGATCAACAAGGACCTACTGTACAGTACAGGAAACTCTCAGTATTCTGTAATAACCTATATAGGAAAAGAATTTGAAAAAGAACAGATAAAAGGATAGATATATGTACATGTGGCTTCCCAGCTTCCCAAGTGGCTCAGTGGTAAAGAATCCGTCTGCCAATGCAGGAGACGCAGGTTTGATCCCTAAGTCAGGAAGATCCCCCGGAGGAGGAAATTGTAATCCATTCTAGTATTCTTGCCTGGGAAATCCCATGGGCAAAGGAACCTGGAGGGCTGCAGCCCAGAGAGTCGCAGAGAGTCAGACACGACTGAGCATATATGCACATATGTGTACAGCTGAATCGCTTTGCTGTACATCGGAAACTAACAAAGCAATGTCCATCAACTATACTTCAATATGAAATGAAATGAGATAAAATAAAATAATCGAATCCAGCACTTTCCTGATGCCTGCTCACCCTGTACCTCAAGGGCCTTCAGCTCCAGGGGCATCTGTGGCCAGGTCAGTGAGCATAAATGAAAAGTCATCAAGACCAAGAGAGGGTAGGGGCCGCAGGGACCTGGGGATGTATGCATCCAGATGAAAATACCAAGCCACTCGGCGCATGCAGAGCAGACCCGTCTGCAGCTGCCTTCAGCTTCAGGGCCAGCAGGCCGGAGGCCTCGCTCAGAAGCCCATCACCTTCCTCCCCGGGGCACCTCCCAGGTTCCCTCCTTTGCTGCCTGCACAGCTTCTCCCTTGCTCTTGGCTGTACTGGTCTCAACCCACACCTTTTGACCAATGTCACATCCACTGTCCCAAGCGTATCCCTTACACAGCCCAGCCCTTTAATAGGCTGCAGGAGGTGTATGTGCACCTGGAGCAGTCCCTTCTCTGGGATAAGCATCTGGGGTTTACACCACCTGTCCTGTGTGTGACATGGATGGTTTTGAGCTCCAGGCCAGTAGCTTTCACTTCCCTGGTGGCTCAGACGATAATCTGCCTGCAATGCAGGAAACCTAGGTTTGATCCCTGGGTCAGGAAGATCCTCTGGAGAAAGGCATGCCTACCTACCCCAGTAAGTAGCTTCGCCTGGTGAATTCCATATGGAGGGCCATAGTCCATGGGGTCACAAGAGTTGGACACACTGAGCGACTAATACTCTCACTTTTTCAATTTCCAGTAGCTCTCAAAGTTGCTGGGTGATGCTGATGCTGTAGGTCTCCCTGGACCAGTAGCATCTGCAACTCCCAGCAACTAGTTATAAATGCAAATTTGGGGGCCCTATCCTAGACCTCATGAAATCAGAACTTTAGGGGAGGTGCACAGTGGTAGACTGGCAATCTGTTCACACCAGCCTCTGGGAGGTTCTGCTGCAGGCTCAAGTTCGAGGACCTCTGCTGCCTCCGGTTGTCCCCATTCTCTCTCTGCAATGTGCCTCAGGCGTCTGTAGCCCTCTGAAACTGCCTGCCTCAGACTAAACCTGGACCCACACAGACTATTGTCTCATTCATTTTACGGGAATGAAGGGGCATTATGAAGATTAAATTAGATAACACCCATGAAATACCTAGCACAGTTCCTAGCACTTACTAAATATGTAAGGCATGTTAGTTATTCCTGTCATCATTAACCAAGTTGGCATATTAATTACACTACATTTTTTCAATGTGGTCTGAGACCAAATGAACTTTTTCTAAAAAAGTTTTTTTTTTTTTCGATGTGGACCAAAGTCTTTATTGAATTTGTTACACTATTGCTTTTGTTTTATGTTTTGGTTTTCTGGCCGCATAGGAAATCTTAGTTCCCTGACGATTGAACCTCCACCTCTGCACTGGAAGGCAAAGTCTTAACCACTGGATCACCAGGGAAGTCCCCAGATGAACTCTGATGTGTCAAATTGCTCTAGAGTTTTCATCTCTCATTTACAACTCACACATTGCCATAGTGAATGGAATTGTAAAACCTGTACCGAAAACAGTAGCATAAAATGGTAGGGCTGAAACACCCTCATTGACGTAAGAAGTGATCTTGTTATAGCATCTAAAGGCTCCACAGGTTTGGGGAGGAATAAGATACAGCCCCCAGGAAAGGAAGGAAGCAATCACAGAGGGATGATTCCTTTGAGAATGAGGACGGTGAAGTGGTGAAAGGAGAGATCAAACATAAACCTTCAACTTCCTGATATTTCCAAGAACAGAGACTCTCCTTCCTAACTATCCTCCGATTTTAAAGGCCCTGCAGTGTCTCCACCCTTCTTCCATTTTAGTTAAAAGACCATCTTGGATGTAACTATGCAAAAAAGTAGAAATGCCGGCCCATGCTGGGTCTGTATTAAAATTCACTCAATACAGAAAGCTGACTTTCATTAAAGTAACAGTTAAACCAGGGCCAAAAGCTTGACCTTCATGTTGTTCAAGAGCGACACCAATCACCCAGACTTGGCACGCACACGGATTTCTTGCAAGCATTTCAGCAGGTGTTTTCTGAACTGCATCCAGAATCGCACTGGACAGAAACGCAGCAAAGGTCGCTGAAGCCACATCAATAATGATAAGCAAGCAGATCGCAGCTCCTCCCGCCCATCCTGCGAGCCCACGGAGATCACAGCACCGCTGAGTCCGCGGGAGGCAGCGTCTGCGGGAGCTTCTAGCCAAGTGCCAAAGTCATTTTGCCTACTTGAGATGGAGACTCTAACAGTGCAGGCCAGAGGTCTAAGGGAATGAGAAGAGCTTAGGAGAGGAGACTGGCTGAGATAAAACAAACACCAATTTTTTTTTTTTTAATCAGTAGGTTTCATTTTAAAATTTGGGATCTTTAAAAAAAAAAAAAATTGGGATCTCTTCAGTACACCAGCTTACAATGTTATATCACAGCTGCTATATTTTCAGGTATACTTTTTTTAAAAGTTAAGAAATTGTAATAAAGGGGAAAAGTTAATTATATTCCTTCCTGGAATTCTAAGTAGTAAGCATTTATAATAAAGTAAAATAAAATTACATCAAAGGACCCAGTTGACAAACACTATTACTCTGAATTCCTCCAGGTTCCTGCCTCAGAAACACCTGTTCAAGAGCCTTTTTTTGACTGATGAGCATATTTCCACATGCAGGCCTTTGCCTGCCTCCAGCTTGCCAACCTGTGCTCAGAAAACAAGACTACTGTCCAGACAGGAGGGAAAGCAGGCCCAGAAGTCATAGCAAAGCTCAATCTCCTCCCCATACCTCATCCCTACCCAACTCTGGGGTAATATCGGAAGACTTATTAACCTCTTCGTGCCTCAGTTTCTCTTTCTGTAAAATGAGAGACTGTTAGATGCGAGTTGTTACTAGTTAGAAATTAATGTCACATGTCCAGAGGGTCTGATAAGTACTCAAAAATGCAGGGATGGGGGAAGAAGGGTACCCATCCCATCCACAGGGGACAACAGAGCTCAGTCCAGCTGATTATTGCCGCATCTTTTGATTCTTTTTCAAGGAAATATGTTTCTGGATTGTTACATCAAGTCTTCTGAATTTTAAATGTTGGCTTAAAGATTAAAAGAAAGAAAACAGTAAATATAATCTGCAGGTAGAAGGAAATGGCAACCCACTCCAGTGTTCTTGCCTGGAGAATCCCAGGGACGGGGGAGCCTGGTGGGCTGCCGTCTATGGGGTCGCACAGAGTCAGACACGACTGAAGCGACTTAGCAGCAGCAGCAGCAGCAAGTAAAAATAGAACACTTATGTGATCCCTTAAAGTTCTCCACCTCCATTGATTCAAAATTACCTTTAAAAGCTATTAATACAACTTGCCGGTCGACACATGCAATCTCTTGACTGTCATCAGTCGTGTACTTATGATGACTTGTCCCCCCTTTCAAACTCTCAGCTGAACTGTATACCTCTTTTTCTCATAGGTAGAAAAGAATGTGAGTTGAATACAACTATGCATATGCATGGCAGAGTTGACCACCTAAAGCAAAGGAGGCTGCCAGGTAACCAGATTTCAGCAGGCAAACTGATATGAATAAAGCCAAGGGGCCGGAGGAGGTGTGAGGGCCAAACTAACCAGAAAGAAACTAGGACAGTGAGTGTGAAGGAGTAAACATGTTTCCCGTCTAGCAACCAGTAGCTAAGAAGGAGAAATGGGAAAATTTATGCACAATGTCATGAAAGGCAGGAGCTTTGAAGGGACAAAATGTTCCAGGTGCCAGGAGTGTTGCCTAGTGGAGAAAGTTTGTTCTGAGCTCTTAAGATGGGCACTTGAGCCTGGAGACTTTTCTAGAAAAGATTTGGCTAACTCAAGGAACAGGGAAGAAAGTATCAGAAAGCTTTGCTGGCCTTAGAAGTAAATCTAAGAAGAATTAGACTTTTCTTTTATCGTAAGCAAAGATAGACTGTTATCTACATAAGATAGCCATAATTTCTAACTTGATGTAGTTTATACCCTACAGGATCCCTTCATCAACCATCAGCCTTCATCAGCCATCCCTTCATCATATTTTTCCTCAGAAATACGCGTCTTTCTCCCTGCTCCTCTTGCACCTCTCTGGTCTGGGACCACTGTCATCTCATGTTTAAGTCCTGTGCTTAGTCACCCAGTCGTGTCCAGCTCTTTGCAACCCCAGGGACTGTAGCCTGCCAGGCTCCTCTGTCCATGAATTCTCCAGGCAAGAATACTGGAGTGGGTTGCCATACCCTCCTCCAGAGGATCTTCCCAACCCAGGGATCAAACCCAGGTCTCCCACACTGCAGGTGGATTCTTTACCATCTGAGCCACCAGGGAACAACATCTTTCTAGCTAGGTTCCAGAAACTTCAGAGTCCAATCTACTTGGATGGACTAATTTTCTTTAAACGCTGCTTTTATCATACCATTCTACTGTTCCCATACTTTCCATGGCTCCCAAGCCTTAACTTCTTTGCTTGGCCTTCAAGGCTCCCTAGCATCTACTCAATTTGATCTCTCCGCATCCCTCACATGCATTTCCTGCTTGGTCACTAAGTACTGCCTCAACACTGGGGTTTCCACATCCCAGCGTTTACCCAACACCACGCCCTTCACCTGGATGCCTGTCCCTCTTCTTTCAAAATCCTGTCCATCCTTCTCCATCTATTTCCTTCATGTAACCTTCTCCAACTCCCCTGCCTTCAGAATCACTGTTCCTTTTACTGTGTGAACCACGCACTCTGAAACTCATTTATACATCATTTCACTCTCTAATTGTTTCGTGTACATATAGCTTGTTTCTCAATTATATTTTGACCTTAGTGAGTTGAGACCGTGTCTTCTTCCCCTGTATTTTCCACAGAAACAGCAGAGTAGGTACAGAAGCCAGACTCAGCGAGCACTTGACCAATGCTTTGTTCAGTTGAGCTCATATGGAGATGGGGATAAATGAGGACGTTAGGTTTGAGAAAAGAAAAACAGTTTGGGGTTTGTGGGTGGTAATGATCACACACATTAGTAATACACACATAGTAACCGGAGCCAGTTACAACTGTTGACTTCCCCCAAATAATGTGTATGTGTGTGTGTGTGTGTGTGTGTGTGTGTGTGTGTGTATGCATGTGTACATAGCGCCCACTGCTGACTGCATCCGCATATCTCATCCATCCTTGCTGAAGTTGGCCTGTAGAACCATTGTGCTAAGTTGTGCTCAGGGCAGGGACCTGGTCTACCAATTGTCCCTGAACAGCATACAACCTTGGGGACTTGAAGATGCACAGCTGCTGCTGCTGCTGCTAAGTTGCTTCAGTCGTGTCCGACTCTGTGCGACCCCATAGACGGCAGCCCACCAGGCTACCCCGTCCCTGGGATTCTCCAGGCAAGAACACTGTGGGTTGCTATTTCCTTCTCCAATGCATGAAAGTAAAAAGTGAAAGTGAAGTCCCTCAGTCGTGTCCAACTCTTAGCGACCCCATGGACTGCAGCCCACCAGGCTCCTCCATCCATGGGATTTTCCAGGCAAGAGTATCGGAGTGGGGTGCCATTGCCTTCTCCAGAAGCTGCACAGACAAGCTCCTAAATCTAAATTTGCAGGGGCTGCTATTATCCTCCTTGAGAGAAGCATTTTCTGTTTATATCCAGCATGGTAGAGAATTTCTAAGTGACAAAGGCAGCCTGCAAGGAAAAACTCATGAAAAAAAAAAACTCAAACACACCAAGAACAAAGAACAACAAGGGAATTATCCATGGAGGAACAGTTCTGGCCCTTCAGGCTGAGAAGGTTGGGAGCCAATGTCCAACATCATGGATGAAATCACCAGCTTCTGATGGCAGAGCCTTCTATTTCTCACTCTCACACTGCTCAACACTCAGAGAGCGCCAAGCCCATCATTACGTCTCTTCGTCCCATCATTACGTCTCTTTGTCCCATCATTATGTCTCACCATCAACGCAACTAGGATAACACCCTGCTGACCACAGAGACATTGGGCACATTAATTATGATAGAAAGACACTGTGAAAATGCACCAAGTGCTCCAAACTCCATTTCTGTTGATGCACACAGGCCTCCAAGCAGCCACTGGATCACATGAGGTTAAGTCCCTCCTTCCCTGTTCCTGGCTGCCTGAGTTGGCAGGTATTTCACCTATGGCACAGTCTGGAAGGAAGGAGAGACTGGTGAGTGGCTGCCAGCAACCTAAGGCAGTCTCAGGGGCTGCTGGCCTGGCGGTAAGTGGCCACCCACTTGCCAAGGGAACTGGTGACAATATGCAGTGGCCAAGACGGAGCCAGGGACTGAAGAACTTCCAAAAGAGGAGAGAATTTTCAAAATGGGAGTTTGAGTGATCAAGGTTGAACAGAACAATAGGTGAGCTTTTATTTGCATGATAGGTGTTTTCTGAACAGTTCTGATATTCTCTCATGTGACTGACTGTATCTTTCCTGCAAACCTCCTTGGGTGAGGGCCTGGGGTGTCTGAGTGTGAAGGACCAATACCTGCATCTTACCCACCCTGGAGCCCATCAGAGCCTGCTGCTCCCTCAGCTCCTAGCCCCGTGGAGCAGAGATATCCCTTCCTGCCCTGAGAACGTGCAGCAAAAAGCCTTAAAAAATTTTTTTAGCTTGTCAAAATGAGCTCCTAATAAAAACTAAGGCATTTAAACAATCAAAATATTACAAGAGCATAGAAATAGTTCAGTCTCCAGAATACAACTGATATGCTTTGCTAAGTGAATGACTTGGATAAACAAAGGTGGATGTCTCAAAAGCTTGACTGTTAATCTCAAAATTGTGCCTTTTTAGCTATGTCTGGGAACAGAATAGTAATTTTTACCTTCCTTTCTCCAAAGATATACAACATGGCTTGCCAGCTGAGATACAGCATGAAAACCCAAGACACCAGGCACAATGAGCATTCTTTAATGGACAGAAGTGATTATTCAAAAAGCAATGTTTTAATTTGTTCCTGGAGTCAACTTTATGTCATAAAAGAAGGTAAGACAGGACATGCTGACAGGAAAAGGACAGGGGGGTCACGTTGCTGCCACCAGAAGAGAATTTGTTATTCCAATCTTAAAAGTCCCCTATTTTTCAAAAACAGACTCACAGACTTAGAGAACGAACTTATGGTTGCCAGCGGGTAAGATGGGGAAAGGGATAGTTAGGGAGTTTGTGATTTACATGTACACACTACGGTATTTAAAATGGATAACCAACAAGGTCCTACTGTATAGAGCAAGGAAGTCTGCTCAATGTTATGTGGCAGTCTGGATGGGAGGGGAGTTTGGGGGAGAATACATACATGTATATATATATTACTGAGTCCCTTCACTGTCCATATGCTGTCCATCACCACATTGTTAATTGGCTATACTCCAATATAAAATAAAAAGTTTTTTAAAATCCCAAATTTTGCAACAGAATCTTCTATTTCCAATGAAGTTCAAATTCACATAGAGAAGAAAAGTGAAAGAAAGTGAAGTCGCTCAGTTGTGTCCGACTCTTTGCGAACCCATGGACTGTAGCCCGCCAGGCTCCTCCATCCATGGGATTTTCCAGGCAAGAGCATTGGAGTGGGTTGCCATTTCCTTCTCCAGGGGATTTTCCCAATCCAGGGATTGAACCCGGGTCTACCCACATTATAGGCAGATGCTTTACCATCTGAGCCACCAGGGAAGATCCCATTAGAAAAGATAAAACCCAATAAAATGTTATACCATGGAGCAGAGAGATATACTAACTGAGAAAGCACAGTGCTGGGAGTTAGGGTCCAGGATCTTGTAGCCCAACTCTGGGTTCTCCAAGTAGGGGAACTTCACTTTACTCAACTATAAAATAGGATGGTCAGTCAAGGTTTCCAAGGCCTTGGAACCTGTGTCATTCTGTGAGGCTTTCAGAACTTGACCAATTCATTTGAAGTCAACTCAGTAGTTCTCAGTGACATAAAAGGCAATAGAAGGTCTGAATATGCCCAGTTCATTAATTATAAAAATTAGCTTTAGACACTAGTATGCTCCTTTACCATGCTCTTCTGATTATGGTATATATTATGATCATTATATATACATACACATACACATGTATTTATATAATCCTAAATGAGGTATATTTAAGGAAAATCAAAAGAAATCATCCAACTCAGAGTTCCAAGAAACGGTTCATCTGTGTTAAAAGCCTAGTTTGATGTTATAATTCCTTTCTGTCAGCAAGTCATGTTGCTTCAATAAGGTCATGTCTTGCATGCCCACAAGCTCTTCAGTATGGTTCATCAATAAAATTAGAAACATTTACACCCAAACAGTTCATCCAAAGTCATTTATCACTAATACCATTTGGTATGTAGAAGGCATGTTTCACTTTAAAATAATGAGCAAGGCTCCAGTCCTTTGATTATAAATTCCCCTTTCATCTTAATTTTATGAAAAGCCACAAGGAAAATGCCCAGCGTGATGCCCTTGATATTTAAATACTTCGTTCCACTTACCATTAGTCTGCTCCAAAACTCAGCCTCCCTTGCAAAATGCTCCATATTGAAGGGATAAATTTCGTGTTCTGCCTTGTCAAACGTGTCACTTGGACGGCTCCAGTGACTGAGCACAGGGAAACAAGCATTTCAGCCGAGCTGCCTTCATAATATTGACGGTTTGCCTTCTCTCCTCGCTGGAAGTCTTGAGAGAAATGGAATTTACATACGTTGGGATGAGATGGGTGCGGACATTTCTCATAATTATGATTCAAAATCGAGTTATGTTGCGTTCAGGGAGATAATAATATAACTCAAAGAAGAAAAGTATCCCCTAGCATTACTGCCACTTAAGACAGGACAACTCCTATTGCCTTGTGCCAGTGTACCACACCCAGTCTCTGTGCCAAGAACAACCTACAGTGGGTGGTGTCAGCTTCTTCTTGCATCTTTTTTCAAGGCAGACTCTAGTAACTATGAACCTTTCAGCTCACTTGAAGGTGTGCACAGTGACCCAAGAGTAGACATCTGGAATGCAAGTATAAGGTTGTAAGGTCAGAGAGAAAGCTTTGACAATCTTCGGGGTGAAATGAACCAAAATCGACTACTGCATGATTCACTCTGTGTGTGCTCTATTAGAACAGGTAAAGCATGATTTTTAAACAACCACATAAAGATGTAAGTGCATATAATAGTCTCACATTTTTTTCTTAGGAGACATTGGAGAAGAAGTAACTTCCTTAAACTGTCCCAGAGACTTGGGTCAGTGGTTGTCATCATAGGCGTAATTAGGACATGAGACATTCCTGTTTTAATCAGTTCTGACTATTCTAATGGCCAGAGGTTTAACCCCTCCTACCCATCATTTTTGCTAGCTGAAAAAAGAAGGAAAAGAAAAGTCTTGATAAAGATTGATGGCAGAGACCTGGAAGAACTGAAGTTCTTTCTTTCTGGGGTTGTTTGATCTTTACATGTTCAATGAACGTTTTCTGGATATTTACACCTAATGAAGTTGTCAAAGCTTCTGATGAAAAGCAAGACGAAAGTGCACAAACTGCATGCCTTTTGATAAACCTTCCCTTGAGTGTTCTAACAACACGTCCTTCCTTTGCAGTTTCTAATTACACAGGACTTAATGAGCAGTGGCCCTTTACAGTAAACCAGACTGTGGTCAACCGCTGAGCTTTACTTCCAAAGCCTGGGGTGAGAAATCAGAAGCCAACATCCTGCTGTTCTGACATGAAACGAACTACTTTGACAGTTATTCTCTTGCAGGAAAACTTTCCCCTCCTCATTTTAATATGGGTAGGGCTTTCTAAAACGCTTCGTTTTTATAAGAGTTTTACCCTAGAAGGCAGTTATTTATCTCTGGTAAATTTTCTCCATTTCTTTTGTGCCCCAGATTAGTTTCAACTTCGTCAGATTAACTGCTTAAATATTAAAAAAAATACATATTGACAAACCAAGGGACCTGGGGAAATGGAAAGCTGGTCAAAGAAGAGCTACTTTGCAAGAGAAGAAAGATGATTTTGATGGAGAAATATGTAAAACTACTTGTGTATTTTTCTCCCCCTGGAAGCCCTGAGGAGGGCTACACGTAGGGTGACTATTCCATGAACTTGTTCTGCGGGTCCTGCCTCACAGCTCAGCCCTTCTCTTAACTGCTGGTGTTTGTGGCCAGGGTGAGTCATCTGAACACCGGGCAACTTTTCCAAACATGTGAAGCAACTCTGGCAGAGAGGTTTCTTTGCAGCTGGTGAAATCTGATGCTCATTTCACCAAGCATGGCGATACCTACTTTTGTAAAATAGATACGCTTGTGAAAAACTATACACAAACCCACGATTCTCAATTAAGTCCTATTTTTTAAAAACTCAAGGGCATCTAGATACTTAAGGGTATCCAAGGCACATCCCCATATAAGAGGGAAAACAACTTTTGCTTTAAAACCATCTGCCACATGAATGTTTACAAGTGTGGGGTTTTATATATGGCATTGTCTTAAACTGAGCGGCACTACTTCAGCCTGCTTGGCCTGTGACCGACCCAACTAATAATGTCACTGGAACAGAAAACTGACTCTACAGGCATGTCTTGGTCACCTTTTTCACAGAGAGTGGTTGTGAGAGCTTTCTTGAGTATTAGTGAGTTTTACTCATCTCCAAACAATTCACAAGAGAAAGAGGATGCAAAGTTAGTTTACATTGTCCAACAAATTAAACTGACATAAAGGGCAGTCTGTAAAGGATGAACAGGGATGCCTTCCACTCTGTTGCACAAATACAGTGAGTGGAGGACCAGAGTCTTCTCTTGTAAAAGGTTCACCCCCCTTTGTCTTGAAGAATTGTCAGTCTCACACGTGGAGTGCAATGCTGTGTTGAGTGCTACCACACACACTCCTAACCAAGTTTGGAGGTTTGAATTTAGGATTATTTCTCTCTCTCACTCACTGTATCCTTTCTGTTCACCTCTCTGTCTCTGTGTCTCATCTTACCATGGCAGAAGCCAGACCCAGCGGCAGGATTTCCTGGCTTTTGTTTTTGAAGAATCTGACTCCCAAAGAGAAGATTGCATCTGAAGGAAGGAGCAGAACGTCTTTGAGAAACAAGTCTGGGAATAGAGACAGGTTCCAAGGTCCCAGGGAAGGGTGAGTTCCTGGCCTTGCCCTGGGGAAGCAGAGTGCTCCAGGGAGGAAGAGTCGGGTGTGTCTTCGGACGAGGGCTTCCCTGGTGGCTCAGACAGTAAAGAATCCACCTGCCAATGCCAGAGTCTTGGGTTTGATCCCTGGTTCAGTAGGATCCCCTGGAGAAGGAAATGGCTACCCGCTCCAGTAGCCTTGCCTGGAAAATCCCATGGACAGAGAAGTCTGGTGGGCCACAGTCCATGGGGTTGCAAAGAGTCTGACATCACAGAGCAATGAACACTTTCATGGAGCAGAAGCTATAGGACTGGGACTCACAGCTGCTACAAAGATCCTCATGACTCAGCGGGGCATGGGAGCAGTCCTTCCAGGACTACTGGAAGTCTAGGGAGTGCTGGGGGCCTGGGTGGCGGGGTGCCAGTGAGACCATGACAGACCCCACCACCAAGGCCCCTCACCATTCTGGGCATTGTGGACTCCTTCGCAAATCTGGCGAAGTCCTGGGAAGGAGAGGAAAGCCCAAGAAAGGCAAAAATGAGATGCATCTGGGGGCCCAAAGTTGTTTTAAAGGAAATATCAGGTTGGCCAAATAGGTGGGTCAGGTTTTTCCACATCCTCTTAGGGAAAAAAAATCTGGATTTTTTGGCCAGCCTAATACAAGTCACACTTCGTCCTCACTTGAGTTTGATGACAAGGGTTTGTATCAACTACTCATTCTGATGCCAAGCACTGTGGTGAGACCTTGGAAAGTCTGCCATTTTTTCTCTGTAGGCAGATGGAGTCATATCTCTAGTGTGACAACTAGAGAACTAGATAAACCCGTGTGCAATGTTACTCCTGGATTCAAGGTCACCTGCAAGCCTACGCTCCTTGGGAATCACCTTGACCTTCACCGTTGGCCTCTAGGGTGGGAAGCTTCCTGCTGTTGTTTCCTGGCTCTGCAAAGGTAAGAGGCACAGGTTGAAACAACAGATGGGGAAATTTCTCAGTTAGAAGTGGTTATTGTGTTCACTGTGATTTGAGCTTTTGGACCATAGAAGACAGAAAGCACATCTTGACCAAATAAAATTCTGCGACAGAGAAAAAGATCCATTTAGGATCAGTTATCCAAGGCCCCCTAGGATATACTTAGCCTGGCACACTCACCCCATAATTCGATCTGGCCTTTCTCTTCCAATGTTAAGTACGGCAGTTCCTGAAATTTATTGTACATACTGCCTACGTCTGTTACCAAATAGTTTCTGGGACCATTGACAGATGCAATTAAAAAATAAAAAAATTTAAAAAAAGCTCCGCCACATGGGTTGGAACCTATCTGACAGCGTAAAATAAGACATTCCTCAGTCTTTCCTGAATAACCCATTTGTTGTTGTTCAGTCGCTAAGTCGTGTCTGACTCTTTGTGACCCCATGAACCGTAGCACTCCAGGCTTCCCTGTCCTTCACCATCTCCCAGAGTTTGCTCAGACTCGTGTCCATTGAGTCGATGATTCCATCCAACCATCTCATCATAAGTTGCCCCCTTCTCTTCTTGCCAGAATCAAGGTCTTTTCCAATGAATTGGCTCTTCGCATCTCATGGCCAGAGTATTGAAACTTCAGTTTCAGTATCAGTCCTTCCAATGAACACCCAGGACTCATTTCCTTTAGGATGGACTGGTTGGATCTCCTTGCAGTCCAAGGGGCTCTCAAGAGTCTTCTCCAGCACCACAGTTTGAAAGCATCAATTCTTCGGTGCTCAGCCTTCTTTATGGTCCAACTCTCAAAGTGTGAATAGAGTAAACATGCCTAATCTTTAGGTGAAAAGCTGATGGAAGATGTGAATCCCCAGTCTAGGACGCACACACACAGACCTTCTGTATCCTCAGAAGGAAGCTGTGCAGAGCACACGGACAAGAGAGGAGGGGTCATGAATGGCCTAGGTTGGGTGGATAATAAACTGTGTGGTGGGACTATGTCTTCATTGTAATTGGCTGTTTCTGCAAACAGCATAAGGACATAGCAACTGTCCCGTTGCTATGGTTGGCTGCATCTTGTCCTGCATCAAGCAGCCCCCGGGGGCACTACAGGGTCCCTTAGGCATGGAAAGCTGGTTCATTTTCTTGTGTCTGTCATTAGGAGATGGTGAGAGAGGCCAGGAAACGGCAAGCAGTAGGAGGTGAGACTCTTTTCCCGCTGAGCAAACAGAGGGAAAGCACAGGCAGAGGCTGGAAGGAAGAGTGTAGGGGTGTTTACAGCCTTATGTGGGCACTGGCCATGAAGGGTCTCTGAAGGGAAAGGAGAAAGGAGAGGAATGCTTATGTGTCATGCACATTTCTTGCTTCCTCTACGGTCTAAAGAGTGATTTAGACCTAGCAAGCCTGGCAGGAGTGTGTGAATCTTGTCTGGACACAAATCCAGACATCGGGTCCAATTTCGAGTGCATTTAAGGCAACCCTGCAGACTCTAATCTAATCTCAGGATCAGAATGAACTACCAGCCTGGGAATAGCAAGTGCTTGAAGAGTTCTTTGCTATGGCTAAGAAGAGGGGAAAAGACAGAAAGATGTTGAACTCCATTTCCTGCACATGCATGCCATGTGCCTAGAATTTCATAGATGTTTGCATTTCATCACCTTTAGAACCCTGGGAGGTAGACATTATTATTAATACCTGTGTTTTGCTGAAGAGGAAACCGAGGTTCAGAGACTTGCCTGGATTCCTTATGGGATTCTCCACTCACTCAGCAGTTAGCAGTTGTTGTAATAGTGAAATTAGTGGAAATGTTTGAAGTGGCAGTGAAGACCGCAACCTCAATATGTGTGAGGAGTTTCACGTATTTATTTCACTTAATTGTCCAAAAACCAAGCAAGGTCTCATTCCAATTTTGCAAATGAAGAGTCTCAGGATGTTTGGGGGGGCACAGTTTTGAGAGCATTAGCCCGCTGTGGCCCCCTTTGTCTGGCAAAGCAATAAAGTTATCCTTGTGAAAATTTAGTTCCCTACTAGGGATTGAACCTATGTCCTCAGCACAGAGAGGACCATTGGACTGCCAGGGAATTTCGTCTCAGAATGTTTTAATACCATGACCTTGGTCATTCAGATATTGAGTCAGGATTTAAACCCAGGATGATTTACTTCAAAGTTCATTGTATCATGTCACTTTTTTCTCTTAAAGTTGTAAATAACCACATAGTTTCATAAAGAGAAGGCAAAAAAAAAAAAAAAAAGTTAAACAGAGAATAATACCCAAGAGGGCCTTGGATAAAAAGTTGGTAAAAGTTGCTGTGTGCTAGAGCCACGAAGATACAAAAAAGGCCTACCTCTATGTTAGAAAGTCAATTATTTTATATAAACATGAAAACTGTGCTATGGTTAAACAGTGATTGGCCATAGCTGAAAGCTAGAAAAGAATAAATATTTATACCATCTGCCTGATGTTTCTTTGCTTATTAATTCAAATTTCTTTATAGCTTGTTCTCAACTATATCTCATTGTTTAAAATATAAAAGTTAGTGATAGATTCATTTAAAAAACTGGAAAAGGTATCGCTCTCAGTTAGTCATGCCTAGACAATGTGAGTGTCAGGACATGAGGTCCTGGCTACCACGGCCTATCTAAGGCAGTCTACCTTGGATGGTAAACCAGAATACGTTTCTCGAACTCTACAAGCCAGATCTACATGAGAGTGGATGGTGGCTTCTGACAGACACAGCAGCCCTGAGCTCACCTCCCGGGCCACTCCTGCCAGGGGCATGCCAGGGCCCATCCCTGGTCACAGTCTTTGGGCATATCCGTTTGCTATCCTGTTTTCTCCTCTCATTCCCTCCCTTGGAAGAAAAAAAAAGTGAAAGTAATCATAAAGTAAGCCACCTTCTGTTTAGAAACATTTTTTGTTGTTGTTGTTCCCGATGATCTCAAAATATTTTTCTGGAATCATATCTCCCCATATGAAATGTCAAGCAAGATGCAATATTTTGCATGTTCTGACAGGATCTACATTTCTTGGCAATAGTTGCTTAGTAGGTTAACACCAAATTTATAATCGATTCTTAGCAATTATACAGAATTCTAGAGTATAACTGGGTCTCATCTTGTGTTGCCACAATCCTCTTGCTTTCACGTTTTGCACAAACCCTCTTTCTTATGGGCAAAGATAGGACTTTGAATCTCCAATTCCTCCTAATGTTTGACAATATAGATACCCTGTGTTTCATAGAAACGTCTCATAGCACGGGCTTCCCAGGTGGCTTATTAGTAGAGAACCTGCCTGCCAAGGCTGGAGACGTAGGATATACAGGTTGGATCCTTGGGTTGGAAAGATCCCCTGGAGCAGGAAATGGCAACCCACTCCAGTATTCTTGCCTGGGAAATTCCATGGAGAGCGGAGCCTGATGGGTTACAGTCCCTAGGGTCACAGAGAGTCGGACATGACTGAGCACGCATGCTCTAATGGCAAATTTAAAGCAAAAGAATAGTTCATTAGTTTCATCCCAGTACCCAGTGTATTTTCCTAGGCTGTCACTTCAAGTGTCAACATATTGGAACCACAATGACATCGTTTACCACCTGGCTAAATTTACACCAAAATCAGACTTTAATATGTGCCAAAGGAATTCTGACATATACTTTCTGTCCTCTGAGCTCCACTGATTCTTGTTTGGCCCTTCACTATTTCATTTGTGCTAAAGTACCACACATACATACGAAGTACATATTGCAAAGAAAATTAAGGTGGAGTGTTGGAGCTAAACCATAAAAAACAGAATCCTAAAAATTGATCAGCTTGTCATTGCCAAAGGTCATTTTCTGGGTGGAATATCCTGCTTTTATCAGATGTTAATGTTCATTATTGGAAAGTTCTAATTAATAGTACATATGTCTTAAATATGTTGATTTAAAAACAACACCTGGAAATACTCAAGAGAAGACATGGTTGTTTTTTGGTAGTTAGAAGTCAAGCTAAATAAATTTTTTTTTAAAAGAGATTTCCCTGGTGGTCCAGTGGTTAAGAATCTGCCTTGAAATACAGGGGATGTGGGTTCAATCCCTGGTTGGGGAACTAAGATCCAACATGCCAAGGAGCAAGTACGAAGGCACTACAATTCCTGAAGCTCACGTTGTAAGTAGAGAGTCCATGCACTGCAAAAAAAGATCTTGCATGATGCAAAGAAGACTCAAAACAGCCAAATAAACATATAAATATTAAAAAAAAAAAGTCAAGCAAGCCAGTTAAACAATGTGCAATCTCCAACTTTGGTGAGCTCAGTTTAGGAAACTCAGCCATTGTTTGCAAAACCATTAGTTTGTGGGTGTTAACTGTGATCCATGTCTCTTTCCCATATGAGATGAAGGGGCAATTTAAAAGGATGGGCTAAGTCCAGTTCTCTCTGGAGGCAAGAGAAGGAAGGGAATGGCTTATGGAGACTGGGCCTGTAATGCCTTTGTAAGACCATCTAAGACGAGGTTGGAGCCCCGTGATTATGGAGCAAATGCTATTTTCAGCTGCTCCCTCTGCCTCCAGCGGAAGGCTGGGGGCTGTTTGAAATTATCTGAGCTGCTGCAGCCACCTGACAAGGGAGATGACGGGAATTCCTCAGCCTGCTTGTCAACAGCATACTACCAGTTCTGACCCTTAATAATTTATTCTCTCTTGAGGCAACATCACCATCTTCTTTCAAACTCAGTGACCAACATCTACCAAGCTTATCCTATGCTTCTTCAACAGCGATCCCCCCAATTTAGAGGACACCAAAAAATTCAATGACATGTTTTCTCCAACACTAGAAAAAAATGTAAAAGGTAAGCCATTTCTATGCACTGGGCCTAAGATACCTCTATACTGTTATCCTAGAAAACTAGTGTTTTGAGTAATCTGAATGTTGAAGAGTTTCTGTTCTTTTAAGCATAATCTGAGCAGAATGATAAAGTTCTAAGGTTTAAGGATTCATTTTGGTTGAAAAACACAAGTTTTACATTAAAATGTTGGCTGTGCCTTTATTTTCTGAAATTGTTAAAACACAAGGAAACCAAACTGAATTAGTTATGTAGGACAGAAACAATCTGATGTGTAGTAACCAAGCCATTTCTACTATGCACACAACATTTATGAAGGGAAACTGAATAGATTTCCCTTACAGGAATACATATATGGAGTCATGCCTGAGAATAAAAAGAGAAAATACAGATGATATTCACAGGCTATATTTTTCTTCTGGACCATCTAACTATGCAGCTACAGATGTTTAAAATTAGTTTAAGTGATTACGTGTAACTCAATTCTTTTTTTTTTTTTTTTAATAAGCATCACTGTGGATGGAGAAGGCAATGGCAACCCACTCCAGTACTCTTGCCTGGAAAATCTCATGGACAGAGGAGCCTGATAGGCTGCAGTCCTTGGGGTCGCTGAGAGTCGGACACGACTGAGCGACTTCACTTTCACTTTTCACTTTCATGCATTGGACAAGGAAATGGCAACCCACTCCAGTGTTCTTGCTTGGAGAATCCCAGGGACAGCAGAGCCTGGTGGGCTGCCGTCTATGGGGTCTCACAGAATCGGACACGACTGAAGCGACTTAGAAGCAGCAGCAGCAGCAGCAGTGGACCTGCTCAGGTGGTCCTTTGGATTTCAAAATAAAGATTTCTCCCATAAATGTCAATTCTTTATCATCCGGAAGATGACTGACAGTGAAACACTTGGTTAATGCTTCCAGTTCTTTAAATCATGTACTACGTCAAAGCCTCTGACTGTGGACCACAGTAAACTGGAAAACTCTGAAAGAGATGTGCATACCAGACCACCTGACCTGCCTCTTGAGAAACCTGTATGCAGGTCAGGAAGCAACAGTTAGAACTGGACATGGAACAACAGACTGGTTCCAAATAGGAAAAGGAGTACGTCAAGGCTGTATATTGTCACCCTGCTTATTTAACTTACATGCAGAGTACATCATGAGAAACGCTGGGCTGGAAGAAACACAAGCTGGAATCAAGATTGCCAGGAGAAATATCAATAACCTCAGATATGCAGATGACACCACCCTTATGGCAGAAAGTGAAGAAGACCTAAAGAGCCTTTTGATGAAAGTGAAAGTCGAGAGTGAAAAAGTTGACTTAAAGCTCAACATTCAGAAAACGAAGATCATGGCATCTGGTCCCATCACTTCATGGAAAATAGATGGGGAAACAGTGGAAACAGCGTCAGACTTTATTTTTGGGGGTGCCAAAATCACTGCAGATGGTGATTGCAGTCATGAAATTAAAAGATGCTTACTCCTTGGGAGGAAAGTTATGACCAACCTAGGTAGCATATTCAAAAGCAGAGACATTCCTTTGCCAACAAAGGTCCATTTATTCAAGGCTATGGTTTTTCCAGTGTTCATGTATGGATGTGAAAGTTGAACTATAAAGAAAGCTGAGCACTGAAGAATTGATGCTTTTGAACTGTGGTGTTGGAGAAGACTCTTGAGAGTCGCTTGGACTGCAAGGAGATCCAACCAGTCCATCCTAAAGGAGATCAGTCCTGGGTGTTCATTGGAAGGACTGATGTTGAAGCTGAAACTCCAATACTTTGGCCACCTCATCCAAAGAGCTGACTCATTAGAAAAGACTTTGATGCTGGGAAAGATTGAGGGCAGGAGGAGAAGGGGATGCCAGAGGATGAGATGGTTGGATGGCATCTTCGACTCGACGGACATGGGTTTGGGTGGACTCTGGGAGTTGGTGATGGACAGGGAGGCCTGGTGTGCTGTGGTTCATGGGGTTGCAAAGAGTCGGACACGACTAAGCGACTGAACTGAACTGAACGAATAGTTTCCAGCCAATAGAGCCAAGCATAAAGGTTTTCTAGCAGGGAACTGGTTCCCAATGAATATGCACAAATGGTTCCTACCTTTTCTGGATGGGCACGTCAGCCAGCTCTCCTACCATCTATGTTACAGCAGGGCCCTGATCTTTCCCACCACACAGACTCATCAAGATATTTCTCTAGGGTTTGGACAGAAGGGAGACCAGTTTGAGTTGTGCCCATGGCCACCAACTTCTTGCAAACCAAGCAGTCTTTCTAGATCAGTAACATGGAATGTGGACAAACAGCTTCCTAATCAGGCACATGGCCTCCCAGCCTCCCCTGGCCTCCCCTTCGTGGGAAACCACATGTGGAGCTAACCTGGCTGTAACAGCACTGACAGGGCACATGCCCTTCATTGTCTAAGGCAGAAAGATGCCTCAGGCATTTGGACGTTTACTTCACGAGGCACCAGCACAGGGCAATTTATATAGAAATGCAATTTCACACAGAGGAGAAAAAAAGGACATATTTGTAATTGATGGTGGGGAGGGGAAAGTCTGTGTTCCCATTCTTCATGGTCTATGCGAGGAGATGAATACAGGATAAGTGGCACCGAAGGGGCATTCATAGCAGATTGGTTTTCCTGACTTATAGAACCTCCCCAAATAATTTAGTAATGAAGACCTCTTCTGTGAACTGTCAACTTTATTTATCTGTTCTACCTCCATTCCGAATCAGGGCCATTTATATACTCTTTGTGGAGGAGTCCCATTCAACTGAGAATACAGCACGCTGTAAGGATTTATGGAGGGAGGTGTCCTTTAAAAGCAGCTAAGATGACAGTCTTTATCACATAGAATGAGACCCACAAAAATAACTTTTTGAATTATTTCAGGGATAGGCATACTCTGTTTTGGTCTAGCAATCAGTATTCTTATTCCTAACATTATTTCTCAAAATATCTTTAAGAAGCAGCCTTATGGCATTATTATTATTATTATTGGTAAACAAGGGCATTTGAAGACATTGGTGGGTCCTGGACAAGATAAAATCTAGAGAGAGCAGAGTGGTTTGGTGTGAACCTGACAGGTAGGCGGAAGACCTGGGTCTGGGGTTGTCCATCAGCTGGTCGGGTGACCTTGGATGGCCACCGCACACCCCAGTTTTCTATTCCATTTGCCTCAAAGGGTTAAAGGAGTTTACAGTGAAAATCTGCTCAGTTGCTCAAGTCGTGTCTGACTCTTAGAGACCCCATGGACTGTAGCCTGCCAGGCTCCTCTGTCCATGGGATTATCCAGGCAAGAGTACTGGAACGGGTTGCCGTTTCCTTCTCCAGGTAGATGCTCTGAAAATGCCCATGGCAACGTATACAGATGGCGCTGCTCCCTCACGGTACCATGAGAGCCCCCTTAGCATGAACAAGTGCCCCCCGTGCAGTCCTTAGGTCATGCCACACACTTGCCAGCCTAACAGGTTGAGGTTTCTAGCCAACATCCCGCTCATTCCCTGACCTTTTCCTCTTTCCAGGCAGCATTGAGCTTCCAGCAAAGGAATCTCATGGTCCCTCAGGGTCTTGATGTGGCTTTGATCTTGCAGGACTTTGTTCATTCTGTGTATTGGGTATGAACTCATCATGTTCAAGGTGTTAATCACCACCACAAAATCGTTAATCCTTAGCATTTTACTTATTTCCACCTCTTCCATCTTGGCTTCCAAACAACTTTGCATTCAGAATGCCCTTCCCATCCTCCACTTAACTTCCTGGGCTTCCCTGGTGGCACAGTGGTAAAGAATCGGCCTGACAATGCAAGAGATGTGGGTTCGATCCCTGGGTGGGGAAAATTCCCCTGGAGAAGGAAGTGGAAACCCACTTCAGTATTCTTGCCTGGGCAATCTCATAGACGGAGGAGCCTGGCGGGCCACAGTCCACAAGGCTGCAAAGAGTCGGACATGACCGAGCGACTAAACCACCAGCATCATGTGCGTATATATACATATATATTCTTTTTTAGATTCTTTTCCAGTATAGTTTATTACAAGACGTTGAATATAGTTCCCTGTGCTGTTCAGTAGGACCTTGGTATTTATCTATTTTATACATAGTAGTGTGTGTATCTGCTATTCCTAAATTCCCAATTTCTCCCCCAACTCTGTTCCCCTTTGTTAACCATAAGTTTACTTTTTATGTCTGAGTCTATTTCTGTTTAGTAAATAAATTCATTGTATTATTTTTTTCAGATTCAACATATAAGTGATATCATATGATATTTGACTTTGCCTTCCTTCACTTAGTATGATAAACTCTAGGTCCAACCATGTGGCTGCAAATGGAACTAGAAGTAATAGATTCTTCATGAAGCTTCTAGATTGATTGCTGGTCATTAGATGCTTTCTACCAGAGGACTTATATAAAAGGAAATATTCATTCATTCACTCATTCCCTTTTTCATCCAACCAACATTTCTTCAGCTCCCACATATCCTTTCAAAATCTAATTGAATATTTCTGGAAGTTTTGAAACAATGACTTGAGAAACAAAATTATGAATTACAGCTAAATGTTTATAGTGAACGCCACTCCCTCCCAGCTGTTTCTCTGGGCTTTAACTAGTAGCTCTTTAAAACAGACATTTACCCTGCAGCTTTGTTCCAGTTACCTATCATTGCATGCATAACAAACCAGCCCAAAATTTAGTGGCTTGAAACAACAATTTATGATTATCCTTCATAGTCCAGTAGATTTGCTGGGTCCAGATGGGTAGGTCTCATCCAGGATCTGTCCCATGACTGCAGTCAGATGGGGACAGGTGCTAGAAGGGGCTAATGGCCCACGTGGACTAAGACTTCCAACTTGTGTAGCTTGCAGTTGATGTTGGCTGTTGACCGGGAGCCCAGCTGTGTTGTCAACTAGAATGACTCCATATGGCCTCTCCATGTGGTTAGCCTTCTCACAGCCCACTCACTGGGAAACAGGACAAGGTCAGGCAGACAAGAGACTTGTAGCCTTGGAAGCTTCCAGACTTCTTAAGACCTAGCCTTGGGAGAGGCAGACTGTCACTGCCACTGTACTCTATTGGCCAAACTGGTCACAAAGGGGGCTTCCCTGGTGCTCAGATGGCCAAGAATCTGCCTGCAGTGCAGGAGACCCGGGTTCCAGCCCAGATTCAGAGAAGGAAAATCAGACTTCCTCTCGATGGAAAGAGCGCGTGTGAGCACAAGGAGGGAAGGCGTGGATGGCAGATATCCTGGAGACTTTCTGCCCCAGGCTTCTGAGAGGAAGGTCCCCCAGCTACCATTACTGAGTGATTACTCCAAGCCTTTTACAGCTTTGCATGTTTTCTCAATTAATTCTCACAACAACCTGATTAGAAGATAGTATTCGTTTCCCTGTAGCAGAGAAGACAAAATAGGATAAAAATGGTTACATGACTTGTTCAAGGTCAAGTAGATTAAAAGGGGCAGAGTTGGGTTTTAAATCCTGGTAGTCTGAGCTCAAAGCATAGATTTTTCACATTATGCAACGCTGCTTAAAATGATTGCTGCATACAAAAAATGCCCAAGGTACGTAAAGACAAAGAAAAGAGAAAGAAGTGGATAAAAGTGCTTTCATATAAGTGACAGTAGTTCTCTGATGACAGCAAGCTCTAGACCACAGCCTCTTTTTTTTGTTTGTTTAAGGATCTTTTGATGCCCTTACTGAATTTGTCACAGTATTGTTCCTGTTTTATGTTTCAGTTTTTTGGCTGCAAGGCATGTGGTACCTTACCTCCCCGACCAGGGATCGAACTCACACCCCCTGCACTGGAGGGCAAAGTCTTAACCTCTGGACCAACGGATAAGTCCCCTCTGTTATTCTTTAGGTAGCAGATTTACATGTTCAAGCCCCCGAATAGTCTTACTTTATGGAAAACGGTCTCTAATTTTAAATGAAGCATTTCAAGGGTAAATACTTCAGTAAAATGAAAGCTGAATGTATTATTAGAATGAAAATTTACTGTAGAGTAACACACTCTTATTAAATGGGACAAATGTTGCCTACTAATTTTTAATTATCTTGAAAATAAGGCTAACATTAGTCTTACTATCAAATAGGAGCTTTAAAAATTAATTAAAAGATGTGATTTAGTATTATGTCATAAGCAAGTTGAATTTTTAAATAAACATTAAAATAAAACATGACTCACGGAACGAGACATTCACTTGTTTCAGGCTGATTTCCTGTTAGCTGCAGGGGGCAGCACTGGTCAGTTAATGGTTGTGTGTGTGTGTGTGTGTGTGTGTGTGTGCGCACGCGTGTGCGCGCGCGCACACACACACACACATTCTTTTTCAAGAAAAGGGAGTCATTTCTTTCCCTGAAACGTTTTCATCTCTGCTCTTCATGGCATGAGGTGGCCCTTCTTGAAGAGGCCCTATCTCAAACTCCATTTCAAATGGGGGGACTTTACTTTGGGATGAGAAAGACTGGTAAGAGATCCCAATGTTCCTTAAATTTTAAAATTCCTTATAAAATGATTAGTCCCCATCAAGAAACAAGTAGGAAATAAAGAGAAGACAAAGGAAAAAGGCAAGTCAGATCTGAGCAATACCATCAGTGAAATGTCCATGGGAACTGTGGGTTGTCAGCACACCTGCTGGATAGATCTTGGTGCCTGGAACATGTAATCTTTCCAGGCAAGGGCACTCCTTGGCTTTGGCCCACTTAACATGTTACTGAGCTCCTGTGAGCTGAGGGACAAACCCCTTTTCCCCACAGGTTCTGCTAAACGACGAAGGGCAAAAATAGTGATTATCTGAGCAGTGCTGCCCCCTGCTGGTAGCAGTTATGCAACCCTGCAAACTGCAGCTTCCTCTGTCCTAGTTTCTATCAAGAGCATCTGCTAGGAAATGGTCAGAGCTCTAAAGCTCTAGGGGACCATCCAGGTCACACTGCCCTTGCCCACGCCACCCCCTGCGCACAGTGGAAGCTCAGCTGGCGTTTGGAGGGGAAGTGACTTCCTCATTATCACAGCTTCCGTTCAGGTCTCTTTCTACACGGCCTGAACACCTGACTCCCGGAATTCACAGTTTCAAAACAGACAGTGCTTAACCTCACTGTGCTGTTTGTACATTCTTTTTAGAACAGTCTGGTGCTCTATGGTGAATCTTATTCTTCAGATCTGACCCATTTAACTAGAACTGTCAGATTTCTCCTTAAGCACTGAAATACGACTTGGGGGACGAATGTGGTATTTACGATTCCTTACATCTCTTTCATGAAATAAAAATAACACAAAATTTAGTTACTATTCTGTCATCTAGTTTCTGGGGAAAGGATTCTTCCATAACTAGAGCTAGTGGTTTAGGATAGAATTAAAAGAAATAAATTTGATATTGACAGAACCAGGAGGTTCCAACCGTCTTTCTAAATATTCATGCATTTGGCTAAGTTTTATTTGACTTTATGATTATTTGAGCCTTAAATATAATTCATATGATAAAAAATTGTATGTAAAATTTTACTGGTCGAAGTTTATTAGAAAGTTCAGAATCTCACAGCAGCCCGGTAGGGTAATTAATCCAAAATCTCAACTGGTTAGTCTACTGGTACCCACACACTCTTGGGTTACCTGGTTTGGTTACTAGTTCCAAGATGGTGTCCATGTTACATTAATGGAGATGTTATACGTACGTGAGGTGCTTATACATTTCAAGTAAGACATTTTTCACAACTGTAATATAATGAAAACTGGGCAGCTTCTGTGTCAGAGAGTCTTAACTTCCGTTTCCAAGAACAAAGTATAGGATCTTGAGATGCCTTCATCCTCTCTGGCCAAAGCCTCATCCCAAATATGGTACCTACAAGAGACTTTCCATGACCCATCCATCTAACTTTTCTCCCTCTCCTCTTGATAGCAGTTGTTTTTATTTAGTTGACAAGTCATGTCCAACTCTTTGCAACCCTGTGGATTGTAGCCCACCAGGCTCCTCTGTCCATGGGATTTTTCAGGCAAGAATACTGGAATGGGTTGCCATTTTTTTCCTCCAGGGGATCTTCCCAACCCAGGGATCAAACCCACATCTCCTGCATTGCAGGTGGATTCTTTACTGCTGAGCTGCTGGGGAGGCTCCCTCTTGATAGCACCTTGGTATTGATGGTCTGGTTCTTGACATGTTGTTGCAGTGAAAATGACTTTCTGAGTGTGTGCGTGTGTGCGTGCGCATGTGCACACATGTGCTTGCGTGCTGGGGTAGACTGAGCTAATAAGCTGTGTGCTTCTTGAAGGCAGGTGCTGACTCTTTTATTCCTCTGATATTGTGCAGAAGTGCCTGCTGTAACATTCTACTAAGGTGAGAACTCAAATGAGGTGGACCAATGCATTTGGCATTTCTTAGAAATTGAATTATAGGGAAAAGATCAGCGAGGGTGCCAGATCTTGCCCTCTTTAACAAACATGTCTGTTTCCCCCAAGATGCTGTCTGTTTATCTTGCCACCTGCCTGTTTTCTAGTCACTCCCAATTAGCATAATTGCCATCTTCAGGTCTCGCCCTTTATTGATCCCGGTAGTGAAGGCAGTTTACAGTCAAGAGCGGTGCTGATAGAAGGTACAAATCTATTCACTAGGACCTCTAATAGAGTTCTGTCCCTTGTCTTGCTCTTCAGAATCGCTTTTGTCTGCTTTTGTTTTAGACTGCACTTTCCTTTGTCTCATTTTCCCCACGTTTGCTGTGGCAGAAATTCACTAGACCACCTGACGCAGGGATAGAGAGGTATGATAAGATGCTTATGATGAAAGTTTGGTTGCAAGACAGAGTACTGTGATCAACTTGTCAAAATAAAGACAAAAGAGTATAAATAATCAGCAAGGTATTTATCAAACATCATGGCAGCAACATATGGAGGGCTATTCAGGGGTTTTTGGTTAACAGAAAGGGTTGAGACTGGAGTCCCTGGATTCTGAAAAGACTCTCCCCACGATGCTATTAAAGAAATGAACTAATAGCAAGAAAGCTGGCAAAAGTCCAGCCTGTATCTTGAAGCATTGTCAGAAAAAAAAAAATGCATTCTTGAGCCTCCAGAAATGAGGAGAATGTGACAGTATTGCCTAACATAAAGAAGACTGTTTCTAATTTATACAAGCACTGTGCTGAGCCAAGAACTTACTGTATATTAAATCATTAGTATTTAATAGTGACTTTGGAGCGCATGCATGTCTGCACGCATAGAAATAAGCACCCAGAACAAAGATGGCAGACCAGGGACGGTAGATCAAGTCAGGAAACTCCCTAGGCTTTCCAGGTGGCACCAATGCGAAAGCACCTGCTCGCCAATGGAGGAGACGGAGACGTAAAAGATTCGGGTTCGGTCCCTGGGTCGGGAAGATCCCCTGGAGAAGGGAATGGCAACCCACTCCAGTATTCTTGCCTGGAGAATCCCACGGACAGAGGAGCCTGGCAGGCTACGACTAAAGCAACTTAGCACGCATGCAGGCACAGGTATCTCAGAAACCCAGTAGAGGCTTTAAGGCCAGGAGGGCAAGTGGCTCCAATTTCTTGAGCCAATTCTGATTGTGGTGCAGGCTGTTCAGAGCCTGACCTGAGGAGGTTTTGAACAAGGCTACCTGGTGTGGGCACAGAGATGTGTACAGCACAACTCCTGAGTGTGTCAGTCACATAGACACACACATCCTCTATGCAACCTTGATTTTGAGCCCTCCCAAGCTCCATGGGAACAACTGTTTTGATTGATCCATAATGTTTGCTATGACACAATAGGAGGAAGGGGGAAGACACCTGTTATATATTCCACATCTTTGTTCTACAGCCAGTCCTTTCTGCTTTCATCTGTGGTCAGACATCAACCAAGACTGACACTGCATCCCTGCCTAAGCTCCAACTGTAGAATCTTTGTCCTTTGGAAATGGATGTGACCATGGCATCAGTATTATCTTCTTGTAGTTAGATTTACTCTCCCCCATAAGGCATCTAAACAGCCAAATGTGATTTCACTTTATTAGAATGACGCTAAAATGAATATTTTTCATAACCCATGGGGTACTGGAGAGAAATTTGAATGCTATGATTCCATTTGAATTATATAATTGTATATATACTTATTTGGTAATATATTTAGCTGTTCATATGTAGGCTCATGCATAAGATTTTGGCCTTTTTTTTGATTTAATGATACTCAGTGTCATGACTATTATTTTCACCTGCCCACCATCCATCCTCTCTGTAGAATCAGCCCTTTCTCTTGCCACTTACGTTTATGGAGGCAATGCCATTCGCAGATCTGGGTGCTCAAGTGACCCAGAACTGGACAATCAATCCTTTTTGTCGTATCACTGTGTTTGATTTAAGGACTGTTGTGAGTTAAACCATTTCCCCTAAGAAGAGAGGCTGAAGTGCTAACCTCCAGTACCTGAGAATGTGACCTTATCAAGACAGAGGCAATCAGGTTGAAATGTGGTTGTTAGGGTAAGACCTTCGCCAATGTGACTAGAGTCCAATAAAGAGGAAATGTGGACACAGAGACGGGCTTCCCAGGTGGCTCAGTGGTAAAGAATCTGCCTGCCAAATGCAGGAGACACAGGAGACGTGGGTTCAATCCTGGGTCGGGAAGATCCCCTGGAGTAGGAAATAGCAACCCACTCCTGTTTTCTTGTCTGCAGAATTCCATGGATGGAGGAGCCTGGTGGGCTACAGTCGATAGGGTTGCAAAGCCAGACACAACTGAGTGTGCGTGGACACCAACAGAGGGAAGATAGTGAGCGGACAGGGAGAATACTGTTTATAAGCCAAGGCTAGCGGGAGTTGGGAGAGACGATGGAACAGAGTTTTGTTCACCATTCTCCGAAGGAGCTAAGGATACCTTGATCTTGGACTTCTGGCCTCCAGAACTGTGAGAGGATACATTCCTATCCTTTAAACCCTGCAGTCTGTGATAATTTGTTACAGGGCGGCTGCTGCTAAGTCACTTCAGTCTGGTCGACGGCAGCCCACCAGGCTCCCCTGTCCCTGGGATTCTCCAGGCAAGAACACTGGAGTGGGTTGCATTTCCTTCTCCAGTGCATGAAAGTGAAAAGTGAAAGTGAAGTTGCTCAGTCGTGTCCGACTCTAGCAACCCCATGGACTGCAGCCTACCAGGCTCCTCCATCCATGGGATTTTCCAGGCAAGAGTACTGGAGTGGGGTGCTATTGCCTTCTCCGTTGTTACAGGGCAGCCCTGGCAAATGAATATAGGAGTGATCATGTGACTCAAGTCAAGCCAATCAGAATGAACTTCAGAATTTTTACGGAAGCGGTTGGGAAATAGATCTTTTTTCTTTTACAATTGTGAGCAACTAAGACCAGAGCTTCTGGGGATGCTAAGTGGACAGATTCTGTCTGTGTCTGAAGCCAGCTCTTGTGGGCAGAACTGGAAATCCTGAGCGAGAAAAGAGGTTCTGATGACACTGTTTGAGCTACAGGACTAAAATGTTTTGAAACAGCTTCCAGATCAGCTCTTGAGTTTTCAGTTACAGTGGCCAATAAGTGCCCCCTGCTCTTTTTTATTTTCAAAGCACAGTGTGGTTAAGAAAGCCTTTAGACTTACAAATATGTACGTTGTTGTTTAGTCACTAAGTCGTGTCTGATTCTGGGACCCCATGGACTGTAGCCCACCCCACTCTGTCCATGGGATTTCCCAGGCAAGAATACCGGAGTTGGTTGCCATTCCCTTCTCCAGGGGATCTTCCTGACTGGGATTGAACCCATATCTTCTGCACTGGCAGGTGGATTCCTTACCGCTGAGCTGCCAGGGAAGCCTAGTTATTCTTACTCTCACTCATATAGTCCCAACCAAGTTACTTGGCATCTGAAATTTTGGGTATGACTGAACTACAGTCAGCTTGTTCCTATTATTGCATGGATATGGCTCAAAACTCATTGGAAAAGACCCTGATGCTGGGAAGGATTGAAGGTGGGAGGAGAAGGGGAAGACAGAGGATGAGATGGTTGGATGGCATCACCGACTCGATGGATATGAGTTTGAGTGAACTCCAGGAGTTGGTGATGGACAGGGAGGCCTGGTGTGCTGCGATTCATGGGGTCGCAAAGAGTCAGACACAACTGAGCGACTGAACTGAACTGAACTGGTGGCTCAAAACAGTAAGGGGAAATATGCGAAAAAATCCTCATCACTGTGTTCTACAATATAGCACAATTACATGGATTGTGGACTCTTTTAGAGCTGTCATCCTGGGGCACACAGATTTGAAAAGAATATGTGTTCAACAGCAAAGTGTGAAATTAAATTGAGTCATTTAAATATTACTGTCACAGGTCAAATCTGTTTTTGCAGTTATCAACTGTTCTTCATGCCATTCCCAAATGATACCATGAGACAGATATTTTAAGAAAGGATAGCTTTACATATATATGGAATCGAGAAAAATGATACTAATGAACCTATTCGCAGGGCAGGAATAGAGACGAAGATGTAAAAACGGACTTGTGGACACAGCGGGAGAAGAAGAGGGTGCGATGAATTGAGAAAGTAGCATTGAAACATGCAGATTACCATATATAAAATAGATAGCTAGTGGGAATTTGCTATATAACACAGGGAGCTCAGTCTGGTGGTCTGTGATGACCTAGAGGGGTGGGATGAGGGAGGTGGAAGGGAGGTCCAAGAGGGAGGGGACATATGTATACCTGTGACTGATTCACGTTGTGCAGCAAAAACCAATACAAAATTGTAAAGCAATTATCCTCCAATTAAAAATAAATTGAAAAAAGAAAGGATAGCTTTAGAAACTTCACTTAACACTAAGAAATAAAAATATGGGACATTTCAAGTTCCCTGATGGTGAAAATATTTCTATAATCTCCACTTTGGGACACTTGTGCAGCTGCACACAGGAATTTTTTTTTTTCCCCTCCTTTAAGGAGAACAGTCATAGTCTTGCCCAGTGGGACAGTTCTGGGTAGGGAGACAGACATGGAGGGAGTTACCACTTGGCCAGGTTGGGGCTTATTCTGAGAGCCACTGGTGAAAACCAGGCCCAGGACAGTCATGACCCTGAGTGATTGCCATCTGTTGCTTACTGGTTTCAATCCAGGCTTTCAGTCTGGTATCCACATTAGAAAAGATATGCACACATATTAGCATCAAAATAATTACCCACCACAGCATCTGTGCCAGGGGCAGAATGAATGGGCCATTTTAAATGCATTGTCCATTCACGCCTAAAGGTGACCTTTGCAATAATTCTGGAACACACTCCTGGATGACTTGGCTGGCTTGGTGCAAGAGTCTGACTTGCTGATTTCTGGGATAGATAACGGCTTCTTCAAAGCCAGAGCTCAAAGGGGGAAATATATATATGGTTATGTTATTTATTTTTGATCAAGGATATCTTTTATCCAAAAAATGACTTAAAGCAGTGACCTAGTTGCACATAATCATAAAATTAAAACAAACAAAAAATAAGATAAAGAGAAAAATAAAGAACATGAAAATCAGAGGGTGCCAGGTGTGAGATTAAAAAAACCACGTCCATGACTTAGTGACTGAGCACACGCACATAGTCCGAGGTATTTTCTAGCATAAAATGTGAAGAGGAAAACACGATCGGTCAAAAGAGTCAGTTTTTATATAGCAAACACAAACAAAGAGAGACACAAACGAAACCCTGGTCTGGAGCAGGGGTGACGCGGAGGCAGTGGTTTCGTGGATCTGCAGGACTCTGAAGTTCCGGCCATATCTTCTACAAGACACAGCTTTCAAAGGAGGGGCTGACAGATTACTAGGAAAATATCTCTCGGTAGTTTCTACTAGGGGCATAGATCCTTAAAGCATTTCCCCAAAGGCCTGGGTTGTTTCTGATGATTCCATCAGGAAAACGAGGCGATAATTTGTTAACATTATGAGTAGGATCATAAAAGTTTATTGTGTATTATGTTTTTGTTTTTTTTCATGAAACGAAAGCCTAAAGCAGACTGAGAGTCTTCAGTTTCAACACATTCAAATGCTAGAGGCTCCACTTTGCTCTGATCTGAACTCCTCAAGTTCAGGTTCAATAGAACTGAAACAATCAAGGGATGATTCTGAGCATGAGAGTCTGGCGAATCAGACGGTTTATGAGGGAGCCAGGTTGGACTTTCATCCACAGGTCTTAGACCTGTCATGCCTGTCGGGCTGATATTGCATGTGGTGAGTTGCATAGCAGCTTGACTGGTTAGAAAAGGGAAAGGGACAGAAGACAGCATCCTATCCTCCACAGCAGAGGATGCTATGAGAACAGTGTGGAGGCAGCTTGATGGAAGACACATTTTTAGGCAATATTACCAGCCAACATGTCAGAATGCAATGCCTTAAAAGGAACTACAAGTGAGTGGCCTAGTTGGCAAAACTGTTAGGGGACAAAACATAGAGACAAATGCAATTCTGGGCTCTGCAAATACTGTGTGCACGCGCGCGCGCACACACACACACACACACACACACACACACAGAATAATGACAGAATAAATTGACTGAGCTCATTGCCTCCCAACATCATCACATGTTGGATGTTTAGCTCCTCCATCTATTCCATTGTTCTCTGTCTGATCACAAAGGTACAAGGGGCAAAAAATGGCCTAAATGTGTTCTCCTGAAACCTAATAGGGTCACACGATCAGGACAATCTCTATTAATGAAGGTGCTGAAGGAGACAAAATGGTACTGGACAAAGAAAGGGAACTCTACCTACCTCTGCAAGGTCTGAACTGCGTCAAGAAGAGCTTAATGTTGGAGGCAGGGAGAGAGTTCGGAAAATACAGACAAGCAAAACCCAGGATTCCACACAGCTATCTTGCACCACCCCCATTCTCGCCTTCCTACAATGAGTCTTCTGAAATATTTTCTTAACAAGTTTGTTTATTCACAGCGGGAGACATTTCATACTGATCTGTTTGAGGATGCATTTAATTACTGTCATGTTGATAATGAAGATTATTCTCACCCTTCTATCTACAAACTTAATTGTATGCGCTAAGTCGCTTCAGTCGTGTCCAACTACGTGTGACCCTATGCACTGTAGCCCACCAGGCTCCTCTGTCCATTGGGATTCTCCAGGCAAGAACACTGGAATGGGTTGCCATGCCCTTCTCCAGGGGATCCTCCCAAGCCAGGGATCAAAGTCATGTATGTTATGTCTCCTGCTTTGGCAGGTGGGTTCTTTACCACTAGCGCCACCTCGGAAACCCCTTAATTGTATGTACACTCATCTTTTCTTGCTAACTTCACTTTCAGATATGTTTCCTCTGTTCAGATCTAATCTTGTTGTTCTCAATTCCTTTTAAAGATTTACTTAAATGTATTTATTTATTTGGCTGTGCTATGTCCCAGTTGCAGCACTCAGGATCTTTTGTTGTGGCATGTGGGACCTAGTCCCCCAACCAGGAATGGAACCCAGACCCCCCTGCACAGAGGACATGGAATCTTAGCCACTGGACTATGAGGGAAATCCCCTTTCCTGTTTCTTTTTCTCCATCTTAACTAGTATTTGGTCCATTAGGTCTCTTTTTAAATTTTATTTAATTTTTTGACTGCACTGGGACTTGGTTCCTTCACTTGGGCTTTCTCTAGTTGCTCTGAGCAGGGGCTGCTCTTCACTGCTGTGCTCAGACTTATTGCAACGGCTTCTCTTACTGTGGAGCACAGGTCTAGGCACACGGGCTTTAGTAGTTGCCGTGTGAGGTCTCAGCAGTTGCGGCTCCCGGGCTCTAGAACATGGGCTCAGTAGTTACGGAGAACAGGCTTAGTTGCTCCGAGGCTTGTGGGATCCTTCCGGACCAGGGATTGACTTCAAGTCCCCTGTATCTGGCAGGCAGATTCTTTAACCCCTGGACCACCTGCAAAGTCCCTGCCCCATTAGTTTATTCTCAGATTAGTTTCTCTCTCATCTTAGAAACAACCTCCCATGGTACTCTCTCATTTTCTCAGGTTTCTTTTCTATGATAGCTTCTACCCAGAAGAGTCTATACTGTTGGTGTCTCCTTAGCTGTACATTGTAGTCATCTGGGGAGCTTTAATTGGACTGGGATGCAACCTGGCCATTGGCAGTGCTCAGATAGATCCTAAGGTGATTCTAATATGCAGCCAATGTACAGAACTACTGGTTTACCTGTGTTTCTATTAATTCCTCAAACCTCAGACCCTTTTACTTCTGGTTTATAGTCTAATCCAAAATTCCATGAATATTTTCAGGTCTCCGCTTTGGTAACCTTCTTGAAACTTTCCAGTCTCTGGCTTCTGGACACTTGATTCCCATCACCCCAAGCTTCGCATCTGTTCCTCAAAAGTTTTATTTCCTCGCTCATTAAAATGACACCAGACCTTTACATGGTCACCCAAGCTGGAAATCATGGAATCATTGTCAACGCTGCAACTTCAGATTCTAGACTCTGTCACCAATTGCTGTTATTTTTACCTCTTTAAGAGCTGAGTATTTGTCCCCTCTTGTCCATTCTCACTGCTTAGCCCAGGGTATCGTGATCGGTGTGCATGCTAAGTCACTTCAGTCGTGTCCAACTCTTTGCAACCCTATGCACCATAGCCTGGCAGGCTCCTCTGTCCAAGGGATTCTCCAGGCAAGAATGGAGTGGGTTGCCATGCCTGTCTCCAGAGGATCTTCCTGACCCAAGGATCGAACCCGCGTGTCTTACGGCTCCTGCATTGGCAGGTGGGTTCTTTACCACTAGCACCCCCTGGGAAGCCTGCAGTAGTTAAGATTAACAGAAGGCTTTCACAATTAGTCTTGCCCAAAGTTCCTCTATCATATGATTTCCCTCTCCTTTACCAGGACCATCACCACTTACTTCCTCCTGGTGCGCCTTACACCTGGCAACTGCAAACTCCTGATCACCTGATCATCTTTATACCCCTGGCATCTCACTTCTCAGGTGGTTTTGTAACAGTTTACTAGCATGGCCTTGTCTGACAGCTAATATCTGAACAGCTTTTATGGAGTGATTAACAAAGGTAGACAAGAATGAAAGAAAGAAGTACCAAATATGAGTGATTCTGATCTCAGACAGCCTAAGCAGGGAAGGCTACAGAGAGGTGTGGCACAATGAATTGACTTTGCCTGAAGTGTCCTGGTTCTCTTTCAGGTCTGCTTTTGTGCATATAGGAAATCATTTCTTTAAGACAAGTTCAATGCCACATATGGGTTTCATTACAGGCCAATAGAAGGCAATAAAGCACCCTAGAAACATAATAATAGCATGAACAAATTGCAGATATGGCCTGGCTCAATATCTGAATAAGGACTATATTCAATATAAAAGGAAAATATTCTGAGCACCCATGCCATTTGAAATAGGAGATCTTTGATTTATCAGTAAAAATCAAAGGAATGAAAGGCTTGTAGTGATGGGGTCCCCTCCTTTCACTGAAAGTGAAATGACTCTTGCTTAATGTTTTATTTCGTTCTCTCTATTTCATGCCATTTCTTAAGAACTAGTTTGAATTCCAGTACCTGAGTGGCCATAATGTGGGCCACTGGTTGCCCCTTCCATGAAATACTGATTTTATAGCCATGTGGAGAAAAATGCATTTGTTCAGCTTCACTATCAACTTGTTTGGGAGAAATGTGGCAAGGAGACTACTGAGTCATCAATAGTGAATTGTGTTTTGGGGTGCAAATGGCTAATGCTCAGCATTAATTGATACAACTTTACAGTTTTTTTGCTTTAAGAAGCAAAACCTAGATGAATCACCCAGTCACCTTTTCCTGACTTCTCCCCAGCCCCCACCTCCTTCTTCCTGGATATTTGGAGTGAAAAAATTAAGATAATTTGTATGCACACTTCTGACAATCATTTTAGGGTTCTGTAATGATAAAGAACAATTAATGAAGGCTTCTCTGGCTTTGACTAACCACTGTCTGGGCAAATGTTTTAATTAATGGAGAGGCTAATTCCTTTGGTTAAATCACTCAACATTGAAGCAGAGGCTGCTTGGGAAAGCAAATGACCATTTCATTCAGGGGTGTCTCTGTCCACAAGATGGCAGTAAATGTTTGATGAGTTTCTAGGAGAACTGTTGTCGTGTGTGTGTGTGTGTGTGTGTGTGTGTGTGTGTGTGTTGTGGGTGCTGGGTGGGGGCGGCTGTCGAAAGGGAAGTGAAACTTGGTCTAGAAGAAAATTTTTATTTATTTGCTGTTTTACATTTTTGTGTCAGGTAAATCCAGTAGTATATAATTAATTTAAAATGCTTTCAGGTAGGTGACATTGTTTATCGTAACAGCTAAGAGTGTACCAGACAATAAATAATATAACTGGTATTTACCTCAACTATATGTAACAAAAAAAGATGAATAAAAAATTAACATTTGGCTTGGAGGAATCACAGCATTCTACCTATACTGGCTAATAACTTGAAACTATATGAACACATTGGTTTATTTCTGAAGGTGAAGGAATGTTCTGTGCCAGAGTTTTGGGAGATACAAAAGTCCAGGATGCTAAGGTATTGTCCTCAGGAAGCTTGAGACCAGCAGAAAATATCAGCATGTATTCACCTAATTGTTATACAAGATAATGACAGAAGGGGTTATGGATGAAAAGCTGTGTCACTACAGTGGTGGAGAGATTACTGTCAACTGGAAGGAAACAGGGAAGGCCTTTTGGAAAGCAGGACACTCAACATTTGCCCTGAAGAATGAGTGGGATCCAGATTTGGGCTTCACTGGTGGCTCAGACAGTAAAGAATCTGCCTGCAATGAAGGAGACCTGAGTTCGATCCCTGGGTTGGGAAGATCCCCTGGAGAAGAAATGGCAATCCACTCCAGTATTCCTGCCTAGAGAATTCCGTGGACAGAGGAGCCTTTCTGGCTACAGTCCATGGGGTTGCAAAGAGTCGGACAAGACTAAGTGACTAGTATTTTCACTTTCTTTCATGCTGATAGGTATGGAGGTAAAAGCACAGGCAGGACAGGTGAGAGGTATCTGGGGACCAACAGGCCAGTTGACTTGGTTGCAAAATGTACCTAAAAGGGAGGATGGGGGATAAAGTCAGCCTGATGTTGAACACTAGGTTCAGAAGTTTAGATTTTATTTTTGGAGGCACTGAAGGTTTTTGAGCTGAGGAGGGGGTCTAGCAACATGCTTCAGAAAGAACTGCCTGGAATCTGTGCAAGATGGATGAAAATGGAAAGAAACTGGCTGTTCGATGGTGTGTAATTCTGGAGAGAGGCAGTTGGGTGGTCCTGGCCAAGCCTTCATCGGAAAGCCTGGACCATTAACTTCATTTCTTTAGGTCATTTTCCTTCTATAAAAAGCAAATGGTTGGGCCAGGTGGTTCTTTTCAGCTCCAAAAACCACAGGCCTGGCTAGGATAATAGCAGGGGTGTAGGGACAGGGGAATAAATACAGGCGAGATTAGCAAGGCAGGCAAAAAGCACCTGGCCTCTGAGTGGAAAGAGAATGGAGGGATGTGGGGATGGGATGTTGGCAGGAGGGGAGCAGAGACAGAGGGAGAAGCACAGTTCACGCAGCTGGTCGCCTAGAAAGACAGTGGGGGTGTAAGTGAAGACTAACACCAGCTTTGTGAAAAATGCACTTTTAGCTTTAAATGTACTGGTACCCCGGCATGATCTGTCGTGTGGAAATCGTGGACAAGGGGATTGTTTAAATTAATCTATTTGGGTAAATTATCTGAACAGAGATAGAATGGCTATCATAAATGTTTAGATTCTTTCCCTAGTAATAAACTCAGAATATATAACATTGTTAGAGAAGAAAGACTTTTAAAGGTAATATTGAAGCAAGCAAAAGAGGCAGTTCTTTGAATACAAAGACAGCATCCTGGACCTGCCTCACGGGAACTGGGCTGGGAGCTACTCTCCTGTCTGTGAGGCAGCCTGGGGTCCAAGCCTCCCATGAGCGCTCACGGAATGACAAGCACACAAAGGGGAGGGTGGAGGAAGCACCGGCTGAGTCATCACAGAAGGACTATCCTCAGACAGTCTGATATTATCTCAACAACCAGAACAAACCAGTGTGGCGGCTACTCTCTACCCAATTCTGACCGGATGTTGGTGGGAAAAGGGCAAATGTGAAGTCAACCAACAGTTATCAGGGAGTGATTCAAAAAGTGCAATTTCAGGCTGTCACAGGGTGACATCAGACAGTTGCAGGCTAATCTCCTGGACCACAACACTGTACAATGAGGACTGATGCCCGGAAGGGTGGATTGGCGGGAGGGAAAACTGGGATGTGCTTCCAAATCAGCAGAGATTAGTCTTTTTGATGCCACTCAGTGCTCTGAGGGGCTTCCCTGGTAGTTCAGCTGGTAAAGAATCCACCTGCAATGCAGGAGACCCCGGTTTGATTCCTGGCTCGGGAAAATCCGTTGGAGAAGGGATAGCTACCCGCTCCAGTAGAATTGGCTGGAGAATCCCAAGGACTGTATAGTCCCTGGATGTCGCAAAAATTGGGCTTCCCTGATAGCTCAGCTGGTAAAGAATTCACCTGCAATGCAGGAGACCTGCGTTTGATCCCTGGATTGGGAAGATGCCCTGGAGAAGGGCATGGCAACCCATTCCAGTATTCATGCCTGGAGAATCCCCATGGACGGAGGGGTCTGGCGGGCTACAGTCCATGGGGTCGCAAAGAGTCAGACACAACTGAGGGACTAAGCGCAGCACAGCACGCAGTGCTGTGAGTGGAGTGTGAAATGGACATTTTCATTCAGTGTGCTGAAAATTCATTTCCAGATTATTAGCTTCATTAGCATATCACCTTGACTTTTCTGCATAAATAGACATTGCTATATCATGAAATATATGTATGTATGCATATATATACATATAGGCAATTTTTAAGACAGGAATTTATGCTTTTTAAAAATGAAGCTAAAAGATTCCTAACCAGCTAGATTAAAACACATGCACACAATTATTACTGGCACCCTGACCATCCTGAAACAGTTTGTGTTTGGCACTGTGGACGAACTGGCATTTGATTTCCATACTTTCTAAACACCTAAAGTGCTTTTCCCTGAGAGTCTGGAGTGGCCCAAACATCAGGAACTGGGGAGGAAACTTGAGGACAAATTATGGCTTTTGGAGACCACTAGTTAACTTCCTCAACTTGTAATGATAAAAATATTGACTATTCCTTTAATAACAATGAATTTTAAAAAGTACTGTACAACCTCCTCTTTCTCCTTCTTTTTAAACCTATGTTTCCTTCTTTTTTTTTAAACATGAATGTTTAAAAGCAATGTTTTCTGCAGTGTGATAGGAATTAGCAATTTAGTTTAGTTAGTGAATTTAATATTCTGCTTTGACTTTCCAGGTGGTGCTAGTGGTAAAAAACCAGAGTCGAGGATTTGATCCCTGGGTTGGGAAGATCCCCTGGAGGAGGGTACGGCAACACACTCTAGTATTCTTGCCTGGAGAATCCCATGGACAGAGGAGCCTGCTCGGTTAGTCACAGGGTCACAAAGAGTCAGACACGACTGAAGTGACTTAGCACACGCACACACTTGAGGTTAACCATCAAACCTTTCTGAACCCAGAACTCCCCTAAGTTCTCATCCGTTTGGGGCCTCTTTTTTGGGGGATCCATCTACTGGGTTGTGTCTCAAAGCAACCTGAAAAGCTCAGTGTAGAAACCACATATTAAGTCTTTTCCGCCTCCTCACCACCTATTTTGCGAGTGCTTGGTGCATGGGCACATCACACATGCTGCAGAAATCAATGAATCACCTCTTTGCTTCTCTCAGTCTTATTCTACATCGGCTTACAGATGCATATTAACTATAAAAAGTAACACCATACCAACAGAACACATAGTAGGAAGGTGAACTTGCTGTTACACTTGTAACATCAAAAATAACATCAAATTATAAACAAATACAATAATCATAAACAATTGGGGCAGTTATTCCTTTCTTCCCTCTCTCCTTTCCTTCCTTCCTTCGTGTCCAGTACCTGTAAGGAACTAAGGTTACACAATGTCAGGAGAAATGTCCTTCGTGTCCAGTACCTGTAAGGAACTAAGGTTACGGAATGTCAGGAGAAACCTGAAGGTGACCCAGGGCAACCCTTGCCTTATCATGAAGCAGCTCTACTATAGCTTTGAGAAGAGTCCTATGGCCTCTGCCCAAACACAAGCAACGATGGTGCACCATTATGGCTACAGAGAGCCCATTCTGTGTGTAAGCCTAGGATTATGTATCAGGATGCTCTTCTTTATTACTCAGCACAAACCTGGTCCCTGTAACTTCTTATTGTTCCTGCTCCTAAGGTATAAATAAAAAATAATTGTTACGTCTTCTACATCATGGTGCTTAAGATATCTGAAATCATCGTGTCCATCTTCAATCTCCTTTTTAAGGCTAAACTTCTTTGTGTGTGTGTGTTTTCCTCCTCATTATTCTTTATATATCTGGACCTCCCTGTCAGACATGTGGAAGCTTGGGGCTCTGATGCTGGTGGTGGTGCCCTCATAGTCCATGAACCTGAACCCAGCCTGGGCAGGGAGGCACTGCTTCCAGCTGTTTGCAGACTATAGTCTGTGGGAAGCTTGAGGCAGTGGGAGGCAGGAACTGCAGGAGATTCATTTACAGAAACTGGACTAACTGTTCAAACAAACAATCAACACCCACTTCTCCCCTTTTCAAACTACAGCTTGCATCAGAATCTCCTGGAGGGGAACACAGATGGCTGGTCTCCACCCCCAGAGTTTCTAGCAGGTCTGAGCTGAGCTGTGAGAAACTGGATTTCCAACAATTCCCAGGTGATGCTGGCTCTGCAGGTCTGGGGCCACACTTGGAGAACCACTGCTGCAGATGATGGAATGATGCTGAGAGGCAGTATGAGAAAGGGACAGCTGGCTTAATGTGAACTGTAAATGAACACAGGTCAGGTCTGAGACTAGGTGGGCAGCTGTGGTACCTGCCCTGAGTGTAAAATGTAAGAAAAGCGGTCACTGTCAGGGTAACAGAAGTACAGGGCCATGCACAGGAGAGAGACAGCTGCAATCACGCCTGCTCCAATCAAGTTGCTGGCCGAATGGTTTTCATGCTGCAACGTGGCCTCCATGGTAAGTAGAAGGTTGGCTTGCAAAGATGTGAGCATTGAATAGACATATAAGAGGGTTCTTAGTTTCCCTAACATCCTGGTGACTACTTCTTCCAGCAATAAATGTCACAACCCCACCCCCCTAGGCAAAAAAATTTCATGAAATTTTGGGCAGGGGGATAGGAGGGTTGCATTCTGTTGTTCAGTCAGACTCTTTGTGACCCCATGGACTGCAGCATTGCATTCTAAGAAATACTTAAAGAGTGTAAGAGTATAATAAAAAATTCCATTCACATCCTGAAAATATTTGAATTTCTTTTTCCAGAAGTGAAATTACATAAAGGACAGCAGGTAGTAAGTAAAGGTTGCGATCCACGAACTATTATCATTATCATTGCTATCCTCAAAGGCTTTCCCGTCTCCTAGGAGACAGACATGTAAATAAGTGATTTTACATGCAGAGTGAAATGAGCAGAGGTCCAGTAACAGGGCTACCAACTGACTGCCACTGGAATGGAGAGGACAGAGGGGCGCTGAGGATGTCCATGCATGGTACTGATTGTGTGCTCCAAGTCAACTTACTGAAAAACTGTGGCCCCCACCTCTGAGAAACCTGAAATCAGCAGCCAGAATTTCCAGACAGGGAGAGAGGACAGGGAGAGCTGGCGACGTTCTCCACTAGCCCCGATGTCCTATCCTAACCTGGAGCCTTCCTCCACAGCTGCTGGTGGCCCCAAGAGGACACTGCCCCCTGCCCCCCACAGCCATCTTACTCTTTAACATGAGAGACATTCATTCTCAAGTTTGGCAAGAACTTAAAAGTGCTATCTGTTTTCATATATATATATAATTATCTATTATATTTTATATACAATTATATATTTAATAAATATAATTTATATATAAATATTAACATGCTAAGCTGCTAAGTCACTTCAGTCATGTCCGACTCTGTGCGATCCCATAGACGGCAGCCCACCAGGCTCTCCCGTCCCTGGGATTCTCCAGGCAAGAGTACTGGAGTGGGGTGCCATTGCCTTCTCCAAAATATTAACATATATATTTATGAATTAATTAATCTATTTATTTTTGGCTGTACTGAGCCTTCATTGCTGCGCACGGACTTTCTCTAGTTGTGGTGCATAGACTTCTCATTGCAGTGGCTTCTCTTTTTACAGAGCATGGCCTTTAGAGCAAGGGCTTCAGTAGTTGTGGCCCATGGGTTTAATTGCCCCTTGGTGTGTGGAATCTTCCCAGACCAGGGATCAAACTGGTGTCTCCTGCATTGCAAAGCAGATTCTTAACCACTGGACCACCAGGGAAGCCCGTCTTTTAAATACTTATTTATTTACTTTTGGCTGCGCTGGGTCTCAGTTGCAGCACATGCGATCTTAGTTGCGACAGGCCGGCTCAGTAGTTGTGGCACAGAGGGGTCTAGTTGTCCCTGGGCATGTGGCGTTTTAGTTCCCTGACCAGGGTTTGAACCCATGTCCCCTGCACTGGAAGGTGGATTCTCAACCACTGGACCATCAAGGAAGTCCCCAAGGGTGTCATCTGTTCCATCCTCCAACTCCAGGTAGAATTTTACTTTCATAATCAAGACAAATAAATGCTGGCAATAAACTCCTTTTGAAAGTCTTCAGGGAATAAAGTTTCACAATGCCGCCTGTAAATTGTGGCTATGCATGTCTGTGTCTCCCCAAATTTCATGTGGTAAAGCCATAATCCCCAATGGGAGGATGTTTGGAGGTGGGCGTTTTTGGAGGTGATTAGGTTTAGATGAAGGGCTTCCCAAGTGGTAAAAAACCCACTTGCCAATTCAGAAGACATAAAGAGATGCAGGTTTGATTCCTGGGTCAGGAAAATCCCCTGCAGGAGAACACAGCAACCTATTCCGGTATTCTTGCCTGGAGAATACCTTGGACAGAAGAGTTACAGTCTATAGGGTTGCAAAGAGTCAGACACAACTGAAGTGATTTAGCATAGCAGAGCAGGTTTAGATGAGGTCATGAGGGTGGAATTCCCATGATGGGATTAACATCCTTATAAGAAGAGGAGGACACCAGAGCTTCTGTTCTCTCCACCACATGAGGATACAAGGAGAAGATGGTCATCTGTGAACCAAGAGGGCACTCACTCAGAATGCAACCAGGCTGACACTCTGATCTTAAACTTCCAGGCTGCATGACTGTGAGAAATAAATGTCTGCTGCTGAAGCCCCCAGACGACGGTGCTCTCTACAGCAGCCTGAACTAAGACAGTTGCCGCAGCTGAATCTCTGTCATTTCGACCTCTTTTCTTTTTGCCCATTTTGATTACCACTTGCTATTCAGCTAGAGAAACAACCACCAGCCAGTTTTCTAGGAGTCAAAAATGTCCCCCTTCAAGGTGTGCTGGGTGCTGGGGATGACGGGCAGCTCAGGTTCCAGCAGGTGAAGACAGAGCCTGAACCTGAAGTCCCTATTTAGGGGAGGTAAGAACTGTGAAACTCTTTGGTACCAAGCAAGTGCCCTGTTTCAGGCAAAGCAAGGAAGAGGCTGAGGCAGAACCCTGAGCTGCTCCATTAAGTCTGGACCTTCTCTCTCCCCGGGCAAGTGGATGGAAATTATTTGCAAGCAAAGTTAGAATCTAGGCACGCTTCAAATTATCTATGCCCTACATGGAGAACAACCTGGATCAATTTCCTAAGTTAGGAAAGGGGAGAACTGGGTTTTAGTTCTGTGTGACATCATACATGGTAACTTTCCAAGTGTGGATTTCAGTCTATACATCTGTAAAATGAGGGACTTAGGTTAGATATAGTCAAAGCTGTGGTTTTTCCAGTAGTCATGTACGGATGTGAAAGTTGGACCATAAAGAAGGCTGAGTGCCAAAGAATTGATGCTTTCAAATGTGGGGCTAGAGAAGATTCTTGAGAGTCCCTTGGACTGCAAGGAGATCAAACCAGTCAATCCTAAGGAAAATCAACTCTGAATATTCATTGGAAGAACTGATGCTGAAGCTCTAATCCTTTGGCCACCTAATGTGAAGAGCTGACTCATTGGAAAAGACCCTTCTGCTGGGAAACATTGAAGGCAGGAGGAGAAGGGGATGACAGAGCATGACATGGTTGGATGGCATCATCGACTCAATGGACATGAGTTTGAACAACCTCCGTGAGATAGTGAAGGACAGGGAAGCCTGGTGTGCTGCAGTCCATGTTGTCACAAAGAGTGAGACACAACTGAGCAACTGAATAGCAACAGCAAAAAGTTATATAAGCTTAAGGTCCCATTTAGCTCTTAAACTGTCTAATTGTTTTTCAAGAAAGTAAAAGCTATCAAAATTATTAATATGTTTTATCTATTAGGGAAGAAGCTGCTCAGATTTCCTTTTGTATCTCTCTGTTCAAGACAAATGGACATCACACACCAGCAGTTTTGCTGTAGTCCTTTTGCTAAAGGATGTTTGTCCACCCACCAAATTGTGCATTCCAAGCTTGCCACACAACCTGAGCCTGTCACTGCATGTCACCAGGCTAATTTGTCCTAATCCCCTCAAATTCATAGCCCTGTGGATGGGTTTTCCTATTGGCAAACTCCGGGCTGATTAATGGGCAATTACAACAGGGAACATGGAGGTAGAGAGGGTCGTCAGAAAGGGACAGATGAATATCACCTGGAGTAATTCACTAAATTCAAATCAGAAAATATTAACCTCTTTTCAGGAAAACACATGGCAATCTGAACTTACAGAGTTCAAATACCAAGGTGGCTAAACCTCCAGGGTTGGTGAGGACAAGAGGCACTTGTAACAGAAGCTTCACTACACAGCCCATTGGTAAGCGGTGCTTTGACATCACACGAGTTGGTTGGCTGGTTCCTTCTCCATAAAATTGTTATTTTAAACCCCAAACTACCTGGGATAATTTCCAGCCTACTGACGGGAAATCAAAGTGCAGCAGAATGATTTCCCCTGTAGAAAAAGGCTGCCCAGGGATGCACTGGAGATGGTCAGAAAATACACTTTGCTCCCAGAGGCCTTTCCCCTGCTTCCTGTTTCACGGTCTCTCTGCCCACCTCCTTCAGAGGCTGTACACAAAGGCTACACTGATTGGAATCAAGTTGAAAGCATCACCTATATTTAAGTGAGATAAAGAAAGACTGCCTTGAAGTTAAGGAGAGCCTGCTGTGCAGTCTCAATTTTCTTTACTGTTATCTCCTAATCACCTTTTCTTTTATACAGAGATTACTTTATTTTATTTGTCCTTTAGAAGAAGATATTTTGGGGGGCTGGGGATTCATCTGGATTATCTTTAGGTAGAGATTATTCCAATCCAAGTGTACACACACTATGACAGTGTTCTCCAGGGCTTCAGCTCCCAATCCGGGTACTCTCTGGGGCTAAGAAAAGGAGGATGGGACTTCTCTGGTGGTCCAGTGGCTGAGACTTCGTGCTCCCAATGCAGGGGGCCTGGGTTTGATCCCTGGTCAGGGAGCTAGCTCCCACATGCCTCAACGAAGATCAAGAATCCTGTGTGCCACAACGAAGACCCACACAGCCAAACAAATACATAAATATAAAAGAGAAAAGAAGGACAAAAACCGGGAAAGGTTAGCAGCAATTTCAGTGATTCTGCCAGACCTCACCATGATCATTACCATTTACCCTCCAATAAATGGACCTCCTGGTCTGGGATTGCCAAAATGATTTGTGTCAGACTGCAGAGTTGTCACATCCAGTAATAGCAAGGACAGATAGGAAATTTACAGCTACCATTCACTGAACACTATCCCTGAGCATATTACAGGCACTGTGCTGGTTACTGTACAGATATAATTTCACGTGATCCTCAGGTCAGTTCTCTGGGAAGCTGATTGTACCCCCATTTTCCAGGGTATGAAACAGAATCCTAGAGGGTTAAATGACTTGCTTAGGGTCATGCAACTAGGAGGTAACAGAGCTGGGGTGAGAACCCAGTCTATCTGGCTCTAAAACGTGTACTCTTTCCATCCTTCCTCCCTGAGCCTCCGGAGTAGAGAGCATTCTATTATCAATTTCACTTTCTGGTAGTATTGATATTTCATGTCAATTGTTATCGTAGTCACGTGGGAGCAAAATATGTGAGGCCATGCATCTTCTCTTTATTAATAGAAAACTGGGCTATGATTATTTGTGCACATTTGTCTTTAGTATCTTTATTACATGTGCATCAGTTTAATACCAAAGCAGAAGCTTTATGTATTGGGCCCTTGGTACCAATATGTTTAGATTATGTATAGCTCTGAGCCTGTTTTACTATAACAGGGCTTCATCCTCTCACATATATCCATCAGCCATCCATCAGTGTAATATACATCACTCATTTTAGAACACATTTCCATCAGACCTTTTCTCATTCCACTTTCTATTACCACATATGGCAATTACAAGTTTCAAAATCAGAAGGCTATAAAGTGAATAATCTAAAAATGATTAATTTTTCTCTGTTAGAAAGCTGTCATTTCTGTTCTTATGAACTGATAATAATAACCTTGTCATTCCCCTACTTCTTTTCTGTGATATAGGGTATGTGTTAATTTGTGAGGGCCGCCATAACAAAGAATCACAAACTGGATAGCTTAAATAACAGAAATTCATTGTCTCAGTTCTGGAAGAGAGAAGTCTGAGACCAAGGTCAGCAGGGGTAATTTCTTCTGAGGACATGGGGAGAATAAGTTCCATGCCTGTCTCCTAGCTTTCTGGTGTTTGGCTGGCCATCTCTGGCATTCTTGACTAATTGGCACATCACTGATCTCTGCCTTTGTGTTCCCATGGCATTCTCCCTGCCAGGGTGTCTGTGCCCAAATTTCTCCTTTCATAAGAACACCAGTCACTTTGGATTAGGGCCCCATCCTGCTACTCCAGTATGACTTCGTCCTACCTACTAACTAATTGCATTAGCAATAATCCTATTTCCAAGTAAGGTCACATTCTAATGTCCTGGAGGTTAGGACTGCAACAAGCATTTTGAAGGGCCAGAGTTCAATCTGTAACAGTCTGGTTGGATAGCAGGTGAGTCAGTGTGGGCGGGCCAGCATTGAGCACATCTTGGGATGTTCACTGAGGAGCGGGGTTCGAGCCTGACACTGAGGAAGCACTGATGCAGGAGCCCCAGGTCTGCCACAATGCTGCACACACTCCAGGAAGGACATTAACATATCCACATATGTGCATTAACATATCCATCGCAATGCCAGGTAGGAGGTGCTATTTTGGAGATGTGAGCGAAGCTGCTGCAAGAGGGTAGAGCCCGGCACTAAATATGCTGGGAATTGCTTGGGAAGAATTTCTTAAAACGCCTACTGCTCCTGATCAACTGCTTATCAAACTCAAAAAACAAGGGCAAAGTTTCAATATGACTCACTGTTGTCTAATATCAGAGCACTCATGTACTTCTTAGCAGTCAAACTCAGAGAAAAAGGCTTGTTTTAGGAGGAAGTGTCAATCAACATTTTTAAAGAGTAGGTGTCCTGATCTCTTTGCATAACATTTTGCCCTTTTGGTGATTTGATTAGGAATAAGCCTAAAATGGAGTGTGATGGATAGAAATGTGTTCAGCCTACAAATACATCTTCGTGTCTTCTGGCTTTATCTCTCTTGGAGTTGTAAGTCAAATTACATATGAACCAATATATCCCAGTGTAAACAATGGCATAGGAAAAGGATTTATAATATTCAACAATGGGTTGCTTATGCCAAACAACTTGGATATTTTAAACTCTCACACCCTAAGACGACAGACATACCCTCAGTGTTTCCCGCAGTGAGATTTGACCTGAATTTGTAGTAACCACCCCACGCATTACAACTTAAAGTTTGTTGTATGCATGGCACAGCATTGATCAGTTTCACGTCTGAAGTGGTGGATGGTAAATTCACACATTACACCTGAAGTCTGTGTCTAAGGCAAGGGCAATGACTGTCTAATTAATTTCTGTAGGATGTCAGTGAACTTTTAAAATTTAATATTAATGACAATCATTAAAAAAGTACCATTGGTATTTCATGAAATGAAGGAAACGTTATATATTTAAGCATTTATAAGTAGCTAGAAATCAGCCTCTTTTATGTTTAATTATTCTACTTTACTCTGGAAATATAATTTTCACACTCTAATCACAAGATAGACAAATAGACATGCTTATCAATAGCCTATGATTTAAATACACAAAGCCTTCAACTTACTGCACCCCAAGTGCTCTTTGTCATGGCAATATCATTCTTTTCATGATTAATTCTGGGCTCCTAAAATACTGTGGGTTGATCCCCAGCCTTTTTTGGCACAAGGGACCAGTTTTTCGGGGGATGGTTTCAGGATGATTCAAGCACATTAAATTTATTGTGCATTTTATTTCTATTATTATTATGTTGTGATATATAATGAAATAATTTTACAACTCACCATAATGCAGAATCAGTGAGGGCTTTGAGCTTGTTTTCTGCAACTAGACAGTCCTATCTGGGAGGTGGTGGGAGACAGTGGACACCTGGAGGGTGTTGTGTTCCTATGAAAATCTAATGCCACTGCTAATCTGACAGGCGGTTGAGCTCAGGCAGCAATGCGAGCGATGGGGAGTGGTTGTAAATACAAATGAAGCTTCACTTGCTCACCGCTCACCTCCTGCTGTGCTGCCTGGCTCCTAATAGGCCATGGACTGGTATAGGTCCATGGTCTTGGGGTCGGTGACCCCTTCTCTAAAGGATGCTAGTAGAACCTTTGCAGCAGGTAAGATGCAAGGTGCAGGATTAAGTGACGCCTCTTTTCCTGGCATGGTGGCAGAGATTTGGTAAGAGTTGAGCAATTGGATGTCCCTATTGGGGATACTCTTTCCCATGGCAAGAGGTCTTCAAATTCTTATTAATGAGTCCTCAGGGAGTCATTGAGCAACCATTCTCCCCATGAAAAGTGGAGTAAGTTATTGTCCTATCTATGTCTAAGGCCGAAAATGCATAGAGGATGACTACTCTGAACCTCCATATTCATTTGGAAAACCTGTATTTAACAACTGCAGTGTATGGAAAAAGTTTTAGTATATTTGAGGATCCAGATTATCTCGGGAAGGAGAAAAACACTGGGCACATTTATAGAGTTTTGATGGGGCATAACTCTTAGGCTCCAACTACCTCTCTATCTTTCCACTGAGATGTCCTGCAGCCCCTTAAACTTGACATGATCAAATTTGAAGTCATGGATTATCCCTCTTCTCCTGCCACATTCCTCCAGCATAGCAACTTCTGTTTCCAAAGGTTAGCACATGATGTCCTCCTCCACTTAGTTACCCAAGCTCAAAACATTGCCATCATCTACTCCACCCTTCCCCTTACATCCACAACCATTTTCACTATGTCCTGTTCTTTCTCCTTTGGATGTCTCCTGATCGGTCCTTATCTGATATCCATTTCCTTCACTCCTGCCTGAGTTCAGACGTCAGTATCTCTCCCATGGACAACGCAACTGAACTGGACTTTCCATACATAGAACCCGCCTGACCCTCCACTAAGCTCTGGTTTTTATGCTGCCAAATGCACAGTAAAAGTGATATTACCTTCCTACTTCAAATCCTCTGAGTCTACCTCGGTCTACAAGGTAAAGTTAAAGCAACTCAGTGAGCAGACAAGGTCTTTCTCCGTTGAGCCTTAACCTCCTTTCTAACCTGATCTCCTCCTTTCCCTGACCCTTTATCTTGAAACAGATCATGTACTTTCATTTCTCTGTGGAGTTGCCTCTGCCTGTAATTCCTTCTCCCCTCTCCTATTGAATCTCAACTCATCTTTTAAGACCAAGTTGATTCAACCTTTTATTGGTCAAACCTGTCAAGACCTCCTTCAATACTCTTGAGCATAATTACTTTCTTCTTTGTGCATGCAGTATCTTACGCATACTTATTTATAACAGAATTGAAGTGTAATTCTTTATCAATCTTCCCTCCTAGGTTGCTCATTCCTTTAGGGCAGGAATTGTGTCTCATTTGTGTTTCAATTTCTAGAGCTTGTCTAAAACATAGTTTAATAACTTCTTGATGAATCAATGAATGAGGATGGAAGTCAAATTCATCATTTCCTTAACATTAGGAGTGGGTTTTTCCCTTTTATTTTCATAATTCTATTCTAGATAAGGAATAAGATAGGAAAGCCTATCCTATCAAGTGTTATTATCGAACAATATAGTATCGACAAAGAAATTGGCAATTAGAACAATGAAAGAGAATAGACAGCCCCCAAATGGACACAACCACAAACTTGACTTGTGACATTTTTGCCTGTTATCAGTGAGGAAAGAATGGACTTTTCAAAAAATGGTGCTGGAGCAGTTGTTTATCCATATGGGAAAAAATGCAATTGTATGTCTATCTTTCACTATTAAGTTCAGGTGAATTAAAGATTTTAAAAGTGAAAGGACAACTATTAGTATGAGACTTTTAAAAGAAATTAGAGGAAAATATCGTTATGATGAAGAGGGATTTATTAAACATGAAACGAAAAAGCCAAAAACCCAAAGGAAAAACACTGAAATATACTATATTAAAATTAAGAAAGTCTGTTCATGGAATTATAGCATAAAGAAAGTGAAAAGACAAATCATGAACTTGGGAAAAATATTTTTCTAACATACATAACTAGTATTCCAGTATGCTATTTAGCACACCGCTCTCAAACATAAACAGGCAGAAAAGGATCTCCAGGAAAGCATTAAACGTGAAAAACAAAGATCATTGTAACAAAAAGAAAGCAAAACAACTTGGAGCATGTAAAGAATATGTTAGAAAAAGAAAACTTTGAAGTTTTCAAGTTTACAAAGAACGGTATCTATTAAATAACAGGATGTTATACAAAAGAAAAATTCCAAGAAAAAACGATTTCTTGGAAAAAGTAAAAGCTTGATGGCAGAAATGAAAAACTAAATAGAAGCATAAGAAGATAAAGTTGAATAAAACTCCCAGAAAACAGAGACTATGACAAAGGCACGGAAATAGGAGGAACAAATGAGAAAACACAAGGATTATACCAGGAGATCCAGCATCTGCAGGACAATAATCCCATAAGAAGAGAACAGAGAAATTAAACAGAGGAAAGCTGTTAATGAATAGTTGAAGGGGAATTCTTCAGAACTGAACAGGATTTTCCAAATTGAAAGATTCAATAAGTACCCAGCAGAATGGATGAAAACAGCTCCTATCTTGGAATGGCACATTGTCATGAAATTTCAGATCATTTGCAACAAAAAGTAGATTTTACAATCGTGCAGAAAGAAAAATAGAGCTTTCATATAATGCATCAAGACACAGAAAGGCTTTAGATTTTCCAATAGCAAGACTGGAAGCTGATGTTTTCAAAATTCTAAAGGAAGATAATTTCCGGTCTACACCTATCACAGTCAATAAAGATACTTTTGGATGTTCATGTATCAGAAATGTATCATTCATGCATCCTTTCTCACAGAGCTAGTGGCACTTTGGCTACTAGCACTCTCACAAAGCTACTGTGCTCCACCAAAACAAGGGTGTAAACCCAGAGAAAGGAAGACCTGGAGCCCAGGAAACAGGAGATCTGCTGCAGCAGAGAAGAAAAGGCAGTCAACCCCTAGAATGAATTCTCTAATGACAGCTGCTGACAACCCAGCTTAGAACAGGTCAGAAGGTTTCTTCAAGAAGGTAAAAAGAATAGACTAATATATTTGAACACTTTGAAAGGAGATTTATACAACTGGGGAAAATTTGGAAGTTGAATTCGTGAGGGGCCCATAAAAAACTAAATGAATAAAAAAATAAGCTAATTATTAACCCAAAGGAAAACCCAATGTTTCACAGGAAACAAAAAGTAATTATAGGTATCACATGTCCAGGCTGTGAATAGTGTTCACATAGTCATAATATGTAAACTGTGACTAGTGATATAACTAAAATATGATGTATGATTATTGGGAAGATGGAGAAAATGAGAAGTGTGAGCATGTGTGTGGGGAGATAGGATGTCTAAGAAAGAACTAAATTCTGATATTTCAAAGTGGGAAGAAAAGAGGTATTTTTCTAAAACTGAAACACCTTTTAGTAACAACATTAACATTTTATTTAAGGATATATAGGTACATATTTTAAAAATCCTTTGAAAAGGCTGAAATCAGAAGTGGATTTTGGAGTGGGAACTGATTTTTTTAATATATCAACACTGTAGTATTATTTGCCTCCTATGTGTTTCTGCAATACAGATAAAACAACTGAATTTTAAAAGTAAGTAACAAAATAATACATACAGTATAACATATTTTAGAAAGACAAAACCAAACAATATATCACTTAGGGATGCATTCATATGTGGAAAATCATTAAAAATGATGAAATGAGAGATAGGGTAAATACAGTTAAAAAAAAAACAAACCTAAAAACCTCAGTATAGCAATGAGCTGGAGTGGAGGGATAAGGATGGGGAAGGAACTTTCAGACAAACTCAACATTATTAGTAAACTTCTATTTCTTAAGTTGAATAATAGGTTCATTTGAGCATAAATAAATTAAAAATAGACTAATTTATATGCATCAAACATCATAGAAAAACAAAAAATGCTGCCTTTGCATAATGCATTCATAAAAACTCACAGAATATTGTTTTCCTTTTAATCTATAGCTTGATGTCAGCCTTTAGTAGTAAAGTTAGAAAGTTCAGAGTTGACCATTATATGTGGACAGTGTCATGAAACAGATGTATTATCAATCAACTACATTAAGAACTTAATTATATGGGAAATTTCCATCTTCTGGTTAAACGAATTCAGCCAAAACCATTTTCACCTTGTCCCTCTTTGAATCACCTACAGGATGCCATGATTTATGCTAATGATGTGTGTCTTTATTTGGGTTCTACTTGAGATTAACTGTGGCCAGTTCCACACCTTTCCTAACTTTTTATGTTCACCTAAGCTGCTTGACTACCCATTAGCACCAAGTGCCATTAGCAGTTATATTCCCTCCTTGACTACTCATGCTGAACTTGTCTGTAATAACAAGAAGATAGACTGTGAGGAGGAATTCATCTCACACAGCACTGTTGAAAAACACCTCTAAGGTTTCCCCAAGTGACAGAAAACACTCCAAAACTTATAACAAGAGAACATCCAATCTCCCCAAATGGCTCTAGTTGTCAGTAGCTTTATTTTCAATACCAATTGTTGAGAAGTAATGTTCTTTTATCCAAGTTTCAAACTGTACTTACTGGTATTCATTTGCACAGCCCGAGAGACATTTATGTGGGATGACATTGAATTGAGCTTTCCATATTTCTGATTTACATCTTTTCTTTGGGTAGGACATCTTTTGACATAGCAACACTACGTATTTGAAATCTGCTGATTGTCGTTTGGTGGTGATGCTTTATTTGCACAGAGCAGAGCTACTGCCAAATGGATTAGATTGCATCTGTGCCTTTACTATTTTGGAATTTTGAAAAATATTAAAAGAATAAAAATGATTTAAAGCAATATTCAGTACTAATAGCTTGACAAATATTTATTGACTCTTTCGGACATGAATACCTTTAATACGTTATTTTCCCATTTGCTGATGCCAACGGGTGGGACGACCCAAAGATCTGCCAGACTAAGAAATCTGTTGTCACCATCCATTAAAGCCCTTTGTTAGACAGCTCTGACCATGCACCTGTTTTCTTTCTTCTCTTCTTCTTTTATTATTATTTTTAATGGAGAGCTACTCTATTCCCGTCTCTCTTATACTGAAAGAAAGGCAGGAGGGGGAAAGGAACAATAAATTTAGCTGAAGGCCAACGAGGGCACCCCACTAATGGCTCTCTCTCCTCCTGCCCCTGATTGCCTGAGAATAGGAAATCAGCTCACATCTATTTTTGTGATCAAGGAGCACAAGCTGTAATGTTGGTGAGTGAGCATGTGCTCCTTACTCACTGCCTTTCTCCCTTCCAAGAGGAATAATTACTATGTTTATCGGACATACTTCAGAGCAAATACCTTCTTCTGAGCTCATCAGTGCGAACGATGCAGTACTGCAGAGCTGGTCAGCCTTGATGAGAACACGCTGCTATCGGAGCCTCTATGTACAGACCATGACCTATTTCCTCTTGCTTCGCTCTGCCTTAATTCAAGGCAACACTCAAAACTATGAATGAAGTGTGAGAGTTGGAACATGTCTATGTGTGACAGTGGATACACTGAGGTACCCTTGCATGTGTATGAATGCTCAGAGGATTACTCAGTTCTAAGAACAAGGCAGGACCAGAGAGGGGGCCAGAAAAAGCAGCCCGGAGCCTGTCTGACCCACGTCTGTCCTTCCACACAGGTGTCAGCAAGGTTACCCAAGCACCAGCAGAAAGCAAGCCAGTGACAACTCCCCTGGAATGTCAGGCTTCCTGAGGTGCCATCCACCCTCAGAGGCACAACAGGAAATGAGTCAGGGGAATCATAATGATGAGAAGGGAAAAAACTGTCCTTCACTCTATAAAATGCTTGCATGTAGATAATCTCACCTTTTAATTAACCCTTGCCTCTGGGCAGAGATCACTGTCCTCATTTTAAGAATGAAGAAACAGATTTGGAGGCCTTAAGGTCAGAGCTAGGTGCTGGCTCAGCTCAAGTGTCCTCTTGGAAAATGGGGACATTTCCAACTCAAATTTTCGTATTTAATACTTGAAAATGTTACCTCTTAATGAGATTGGCTTTTTGTGGGGGTATTCTTTCAGTTTTCCCCTTTATTAACAATACAGAGCTACCATGGTAAGTAATACATTCTTAGAGCTGCCAAGAAAAATCCCCTTATGGTGATTATCACCATCTACAAACCACTGTGAGTTTTTGTGCTTCCATGGGGTACTCAGAGTCAAGGATATTTTATATTCTTAAAGTTATCATTTTCTTTTTAAGACATATTTAGTTTGTAACTTAGTCTTTTGGGTTTCCCAGGTGGCTCAGACGGTAAAGAATCTGCCTGGAGTAAAGGAGATTTGGGTTTGATTCCTGGATTGGGAGGATCCTCTGGAGAAGGAAATAGTTTCCCACTGGAGTATTCTTACCTGGAGAATCCCATGGACAGAGGAGCCTGGTGGGCTACAGTCCAAAGAGTCTCAAAGAGTTGAAAACGACTGAGCGACTAACACACAAACACTTAATAGTCTTTCAGCCTTTTTTCTTTTATTAAATAAAATGAATCAAATTTACCTGACTTGAAAGTTTGACAGCAGTAAAGTGCTGAGTCGGAGAAGGCAATGGCACCCCACTCCAGTACTCTTGCCTGGAAAATCCCATGGATGGAGGAGTCTGGTGGGCTGCAGTCCATGGGGTCACTAAGAATCGGACACGACTGAGCGCCTTCACTTTTATTTTTCACTTTAATGCATTGGAGAAGGAAATGGCAACCCACTCCAGTGTTCTTGCCTGGAGAATCCCAGGGACGGGGGAGCCTGGTGGGCTGCCCTCTATGGGGTCGCACGGAGTCGGACACGACTGAAGCGACTTAGCAGCAGAAGCAGCAAAGTGCTGAGTGTATTTGTACTTTAGCTTTATTTAGTTGTAAAAGACCATAGAATTTTCTTCAATTAAAAATGCAGATACAATATAAAATGCTAAAAATTCATATATTAGTCCTATTTAGGAAACTATATTTGGTAAAATAAATACTAATAATTATGCTTGCATGCATGCTCTGTGGCTAAGTGAGAAGCCTTGTGGCTCAAAGGTAAATAATTATAGAAATACTTAATTCAAGAAGAGTCACCAATATTTTATAGCCCAATAGTAACAGATTATGAAATAGTGTTATTAAGCCCAAAAGCCCAATAGTTAATCTAAAGTTTGCACCTAGTCCAGGATCTGGCCCAAATAAAGCACTCAGTCAATATCTGTTCCTAAATGATAGCTGAATGTGTTGTCTTTTATAGAACTCACTTATCTTCATGAATAATTTTACAATAACTTTAAATGGATTTTTAAAGGCTTTCACAAAATATATAATGTACATTTAGTATCATCTGAGCCACCAGGGAAGCCCTATATTTGGACTGATGGAACCTAAAGTGAAAAGGATTCAGGCTACTCTGATGATAAATAATTAGACATACAGTCTTTGGCAGTATAATTTTAATTTTAGAACTTAGTTTCTGTTCAGATTTTATTCTTATGAAACATTCCCTCACTTCATTTTTCTTCTGTTACTGCCACTCACTACTTTTGCAATAGAATGTTCTTTTAGGAAACTAGTAATAATCTTCTTGGTGTAAAAAGCGACGGCTCCATTGAGCCCCCTGGTGTTGGGTTTGTTTCATCACAAAATTCTGAACGTTCCAAATCCAACATTTTGTTTTGAAAACACTGAGCTGACTATTAATATGGCCATTTTATTATGATATAAATATAATAACAACAGTACCAAATTCAGAGAGTACCTTAACCTCTGAGATTTCTTCTCCCAATCTACCAAACCAATCCCAGTCTATTTATAAGGCTCCAAAAATTTTTTTAAATGTATTAATTAGTTATTTGGACCACTGTAAAGGAAGTATTTATCAGGCTTCCCTGATAGCTCAGTTGGTAAAGAATCCACCTGGAATGAAGGAGACCCTGGTTTGATCCCTGGGTCGGGAATATCCACTGGAGAATGGAAAGGCTACCCACTCCAGTATTCTGGCCTGGGGAATTCCATGGACTATAGTCCATGGGGTTGCAAAGAGTCAGACATGACTGAGCAACTTTCACTTCCACTTTCAAATGTGGTATACTCCATGGGGCGCATTCATCATTTTTCCAAACTCAGAATTAAGTTATATTATCTCAGGGCCAAGACAGGATCAAACATAACTTTATAAGACCTATGCAGCACAATTTTATAAGATATTTCTTCTTGCAGACACCAAGCCCGCCCACAAACATCACAAACTGTATAAAATGTTCATTTTTATTCTGATGTGATATTCCATAGTACAGCGTGTTTTGTAACTTTAGATTTGTTGTTCCCAGTAGTGGTATTATCCAGTTGTTGATTTGATTTTCCTTTTGTTCTACAGTCCCTAATGGACTGTAAACACATAATCATCTGAGTGAGAACTCAAAATTCATTTTCCCACAGAATCACGCTTTATTTATTTTTAAATTTGAATTTATCTTTTTGAAATTGACTGTACTGGGGAGCATGTGGGATCTTAGTTCTCCAACCAAGGACTGAACCTGTGCCCCTGTATTGGAAGCACATGGTTTAATCACTGGACCACTGGGGGAGTCCCTAGTGATAATTAGTTTTCAAAGGTAAAGCTATGACAAACCTAGACGGAGTATTAAAAACCAGAGACATCACTTTGCCAACAAAGGTCTGTCTAGTCAAAGCTATGGTTTGTCTGGTAGTCATGTACGGATGTGGGGGTGGGACCATAAAAAAGGCTGAGCGCCCAAGAATTGATGCTCTTGAATTGTGGTGCTGGAGAAGACTCTTCAGAGACCTTTGGACAGCAAGAAAATAAAAAATGTCAATTCTAAAGGAAATCAATCCTGAATACTCATTGGAAGGACTGATGCTAAAGCTGAAGCTCCAATACTTCAGCCACCTCATGTGAAAAGCCAACTCATTGGAAAGAATGAAGGCAGGAGAGGGGGCGAGAGAGGATGAGATGGTTGAATGGCATCATCAACTCAATGGTCATGAGTCTGAGCAAACCCCAGGAGATAGTGAAGGACAGGGAAGCCTGGCGTGCTGCAGTCCATGGGGTTGCAAAGAGTCTGATACAACTGAGCGACTGAATAACAATAACAATTTCTAAAACCAGTTTAACTCATATTGAAACAGGAATATTTTATAACAGTACCATGTGTATTCTACTTGGTCAATATTTATGAAACTATTTATGAAAATAATTCTGTGGTCTGCTGCAGAGTTGTTAGAAATACACCTCGTCTCCTTCACAGCAGGAGACCCACCCAGATTCCGACTATGAGCTGCAAACGGTTTGTACAGATGACTGGGCAGGTACTTCTTGGGGGCAGGCATGTGGATAGTGTGGAAAGGGAAAGAGAGAGCAACATTAAGTCCTTTCCCCAAATCCCCACCCCATTCCTGTCCTATTCTATGTAAATAACTCTGAGTATTATCTGGTTTTTCATTTAGGAGTACATAAATACTTCAGTTGAAAAATATTAATGCATCTATATGCTTTCAGGAACTCTTCATAGGTATGCAGTGGAAAAAGGATTATGGATGTATTAGAAAGCACGTCCCTTACTCATCAGCAGGCACTGATCCCAGTGAAGTTCCAATGACCCTGCCAGGTGCTAGGATACAGAGATGAGTAAGCCATCCTCCTTACCCGAAGAGCTTACATTCTAATCAGGAGCTACAGGTATCAAGACAGACCTTAATGTATATCACAGTGACCTTAATGTATTATACAAGGAAGCACAGTATATCACTTCAAGGGGTCTTAGATTATCATTGGGAATGTATTATAAACATAACATGGAAATTAAATCAGAATCAAGAGCATAATATTACAAAGGTCACAAAGAGAACTTGAAGCAAGAGCCAAATAAATAGTATACAGTGTTTACTACACTACTATATTGGGATTCCCCAGTGGCTCAGATGGTAAAGCATCTGTCTGCAATGTGGGAGACCCAGGTTCGATCCCTGGCTCGGAAGATCCCCTGGAGAAGGAAATAGCAACCCACTCCAGTACTATTACCTAGAAAATTCCACGGATAGAGGAGCCTGGTGGGCTACAGTCCCTGGGGGTCACAAAGAGTTGGACACGACTGAGCGACTTCACTCACTTACACTACTATATTACTCTACATACTACATCATTAATGTAGTATACATTAATGTATACTATACTATTTATATATATATATATATATATATATATATATATATATATAGTATGTGTGTGTGTTAGTTGCTCAGTCGTATCTGACTCTTTGTAACCCCATGGGCAGTAGCCTGCCAGGCTCCTCTGTCCATGGGATTTCCCAAACAGGAACATTGGAGTGGGTTGTCATTTCCTTCTCCAGGGCGTCTTCCTGACCCAAGAATTGAACTCAGGTCTCCCACATTGCAGGTAGATTCTTTACCATCTGAGCCACCAGAAAAGCCCATAAGTACTGTATGGTATATATAGTGTATGTATATTATATAGCCTTCCTTAACCATGGAGACCCTTCCCCCCACCCCCCATGGAAAAGGCCCTCACATCTTTCAGAACACAACTGTGACATGGAACAAAATTCAAGGAAGTTCTGGTATGGAAAATAAGTGTATAAATTCAAGGAAGGAGAAATTTTAGTAAAGTCGTGTTAGGTTAGCACATGTATTTATCTTTGCTCTCCATCCAACCAGCTCTATAAAGGTAATCACAAAAATGCTGTAAACGCACGAGGGCTAAGACAGAATGAGAGAGCAGACAAGAGATGTTGAGTTGGTAGACAGCTGATGACAAGCAGTAACAGACTTAGCAGACAGAAGAGACCCAAATTCAAGGCTGTCAGCAGGGTGCCAGTAAGAAATCCCATGATTTGCACCATAGAGCCCCAGAAAGCTTTTTAAGAACTGGAGGCAACAAGTACCTGCTGGAGGCACCTGGAGGCACCTGGAGCTGAAAGTGAAGAACAATTTGTATAAGGTGTAGTTGGGCCCCTGAGTCCCCGCCCTCAGCCTATGAACCAGGCACCCTCCCCTCGCCTCTCAGCAGGCACCAGTTTACTCTCCAGAGAGGATGAATCACAGAAGCTCTGGCTGAAGACGGCCAGGAGACAGGATGGTGAAAATATGGGAGTCAGAGGAAAGAGGCCACACTACCAGCCCTTCCTCTCTGTGCCCCTTCACTCCCCAGAACATTGCTATCCACATTTATCATCTTCAGGCAGGACTGATTAGGTGATTCTTCTCTGGGGAAACCGATCAACAAAAGGGGGGCATTGAATTAATATTTGGGGTCTGCCAAAGCAATGTCCAGGTCCCCTGACTTTGTTTGTATACAAAAAGCTTCTGGTCAGAATTTTAGCATGTCATTCGTAGATATGAATGGCCATCAAGCATAATGGGACTGTGAGAAAACCCCAAAACATGGAGGATGAAACTGCAAGGAAACAGACTAATTCAGGGAGAGGAAATATACTCCTAAAAGACTATCATTAATATCTTTTAAGGGCTTCCCTGGTAGCTCAGCTGATAAAGAATCTGCCTGCAATGCAGGAGACCTCAGTTCAATTCCCAGGTCGGGAAGATCCCCTGGAGGAGGGCATGGCAACCCACTCCCGTATTCTTGCCTGGAGACTCCCCATGGACAGAGGAGCCTAGCAGGTTACAGTACATGGAGTTGCAAAGAGTCAGATATGACTGAGCAACTAAACACATCACAATATCTTTTAAAATTGAGAAGGATCTTTTTTAAAAAGGGATGGGACAGAAATAAAAAGGGGTATTAAAGACTAAGAAGGCTTTTAGAAATTCAGGAAGAAATAAAAGCAGTATTAATAATTAAAAAAATTCAATAGATAATTTGGAAGATAAAATATATTTTCTAGATAGTAAAAGAAACAAAAATCCCAAACATAGAAAATAGGGGAGATATTTTTTAAAACCTAGAATATTGTATATCAAATATGATCATATATCTAATCAAGGGTTTCAAAAGGCAGATAAAGGAGAAAGAAGAAATTAATCCAATAAATAATATACAACAAATTCCAAGAATTTATGAAGAACAGCAATTTATGGATTGAAAAGGCCCACAATGTGTCAAATACAATAAATAAAAAAGATTTACACCAAGCCACAGCATTGTAAAATTTTAGGGTTATAGAGAACTTCCTAAAACTTTTTTGGTGTGTGTGTGTGTGGGGGGTGGGTACTGTATCACATATAAGGAACTGGATATCAGAAAGGCCTTGAAGAAGAGTATCACTAGAAAACATAAAACAATAGAGCAAAGACTCCAATAATTCTTAGAGAAAATCATTTGCCACCTAGAATATAACGCTTACCCAAACTATCAAGAGTGCTAATTTAAAAACAAAAGTCTTATTTAGACAGTAAAATGCACAAAAGTTTACCCCATTGTAACCATTCTCAGGAAGCCGCTGAATAATGTGCTCCAACCAAATAAGACAGTAAATCAAGTAAGAGAAAGATATGGGAGCCAGGAGATAGGATATCTGACACAGGCGATAAATGGAATTCCCAGAATAATAGTGACGGTAACTTCTAGAGCAAACATGGAGGTTAGAACAGAAGAGCAAGAGGTCCAGGAGGAATGCTTCAAAAGAGAAAAAAAAGGGAAGTAATTTTATTATTTGACAATGGTAGGAAGAATTTTTATAGTTCTTTTGGAAAAGTCAGTGTTAGTGATGACTATAAGGAAAAGGAAATAAAGAAACAAAAGTCAAGAGACCAGGACAGTTATTAACTCCAGAGAAAATAAAACCTTGAACGAGACAGGTAATAATATTATCATAATCTACAAGGCTCAGCTGTGAATACTACTTACGTGATTGTTATCATGATAACACTGATTTAAAAACTGTTATTGAAACTTCACTGGGAGCCTTCCCTGGTGGTCCAGTGGTTGAGATTCCATGCTCCTAATGCAGGGGGCCCTGGTTCGATCCCTTGTCAGGGAACTAAGATTCTGCATGTCACATGATTTAAATTTTTATAAAAAATGACAATGAAACCATGAAGGCTAATCTTGTTTGAACTAGGAAGTGTTCCGCATGGGAGCCCAGGCACCAAGGCAGGATGCCCAGGATCCTTATTGCATGACCAGGTGGGGTCTGCATGACAGCTTTGAAAAAAAAACCTGGCTTAAGACTCTTTCAAAAATAAATGGAAACAGCACATGTGAAACTAATACAATGTTATGTCAATTATCTCTAAATAAAAAAAAAATTTTTTTTCAATAAGCAAAGGCAAAGACTGCCCCCAGACATTGTGGAAAAGGCCCAGGATATACAGGGAAGTTTCCTCAAGGAGACTTATCTGGGATCCCCCAGCAACCCTGACTGGTTACTGGCTACAGGGTGGGGGTTGAGAATGGGGAGCAGGATCAGGGAGGTTCTGATGATTCTGCTTTCGGGACCCCTCAGTTCCTCAAGAGATGGGGCTATAAAGACCAGGATGAATAGTGCACCCTCTTAGGAAACGGAGACTGGCAGGGGTGGGCTGAGGGTCCTTCCCCACTCGGATGCAGCAGCAGCCAAGCTGGGGCAGTTCTGCGGCTGCTCTGACAGCAACTGGGGACAGCACTGGGTGACCAGGACCCCCAACTAGAGAGTGGGGCCCATGATTTTAACTTAGTGGAGCTCAGTTAGAAGGCTCCTGTGTTAGTCCCTGCAACCAGACTGATATTCTGCCAAGACAAGCAGGGCTATTTTCAACTGTCAAGTGATGTATGGAATTCTGGGCTTCCCCTGTGGTGCTAGTAGTAAAGAATCCACCTCCCAAAGCAGGAGACTCAGGAGACTGGGGTTCAATTCCTGGGTAGGGAAGATCCCCTGGAGGAGGAAATGGCAACCAATGGCAACTCCAATATTCTTGCCCAGGAAATCCATTGAACAGAGGAGCCTGGGGGGCCACATACAGTCTAGTGGGCAAAGAGTCGGACGCAATTGAACGTTTGAGCATTTATAACACATATACAGAATTCTAAAATCCTGTTTAGAAAAATTGGCTGAAGTAATTCTGAATGAAAAGCCCTGAGATGAAGAAAATATTCTGGAACTAAGCAGAAGTGCTGGTTGCTAGGTGCATTCACCACTGTGATTGTACTAAATGCCACCGAATCACTCATTTTAAAATGGTTAACTTTATCTTCTGGAAACTTCCCCTCAATTAAAAAATAAAAAGGAGAATGAAGCTGAAAGAAAAAGAAAAGCTCCAGGAAGCAGGGCAAAACAACTTCTACATAGTAGCTGTCAGCAAATAGAGAGTTCCAATCTCTTTAGTCATTCATTCCTTCAATAAGTGTTGATCAAGTTAATACATTTTTTTTTTATTTTGTCCACACTCAGCAAGATACCACCACTGCATCTCTAATTGTTCTCAGCAAACACGTGATTTACCCATCATTTTCTCTTTCCCAAATGTTTATATACAAATCCCTCCAAAGAGCCAACTCATTGGAAAAGACTTTGATGCTGGGAAAGATTGAGGGCAGGAGGAGAAGGGGGCAACAGAGGATGAGATGGCTGGATGGCATCACCAACTCAATGGACATGAGTTTGAGCAAACTCTGGGAGATAGGGAAGGACAAGGAAGCCTAGTGAGCTGCAGTCCATGGGGTTGCAAAGTGTCTGACACTTAGCAACTTAACGACAACAGACATACAAAAATTTACTACATTCCCATTGCTCTGAAAAAGGTACCAAGTGTTGAGACCTGAGCTGCAATTCTGCTATACGTGGAAGCACCCCCAATGCCTCTCCTCTAGCAGCTATCTCAATACCATCAAGACTCCGCCTGCCAGAAGCAGGAGCTCTGGCTGCCACACCCAAGGTCCTAGAACCCCAGACTGCATCCTTTTTAAGAACATTGGGTCTCATTGGCTTTAGGAAAATAGGGACTGCCAGGTACTCATTTCTTATAACCTCCCTAAATGCAAACTTCTTCCAAAATACTCCATTCCATTATCCTGAAACATACCTTTAGAGGTAACTGGATATTAATAGATACCAACTGTACAAAAAAGACAAACAAGCATCTCTAAAGAGGAGACTCGATAAATATGTCATTCTTTGCTGCATTGAATGAAAATTACATATGAGTGAAAAGGTAGATTTTTAAAACATTGGATTCAGCAATGAAGTGACAGGAATGTAAAAAATCTCACTTCCTTTATTTCTATTGTACTTACATGGAGATAAATGTCTGTGATTCTATTTTATTTGTAGTTCCCATTTTGAGACCTCATAAATTATTTATTTTTATTTGGGCTATGTCGTCTCCTAGGATTTTACTTCAATGTGTTTGGCACTGATCTGCTAATTTTTATTTTAAAGGAGAAACATGAACAGAATCTCATCTGCTTTTGAGATATGAGCTAACTGCAATGCTATCACTACTCCTCTGAACTGGTTTTAAAAGAGCAGGTTGGCTTCTTACTTCAAGCCCGACTCTCTTTTTCCCATCTCAGCTTTATGTCTGTGCGATTTGTGAATTGTAAACAACAATCATTTTTTAATGTTCTTAGGGAAATGCCTTGGCTGCATTTCAAGCCTTTTATGTATTCTCCTCATGATGTTATCTGTAATTAAGCTTTAGATAATTAACATTTCCCTCAAAATCGGTATCTCTATATCTTTTCCCCTTGTTTGTTACAGAACATTAAACTCTGCACCGCTCCCCCATGTCTTTCTGATCCTGAAGGTCAATCAAATTAAAAAAATTTTTTTGCATGTAAATAATAAATAAGTGGTGCATGGTCCGAAAGTAGCGTTTAATCTAGTGGCTAACACTAGAATTTGAGGCTAGGAAAGAAATAGTTTTTATTTAGCTATCCTATTCCTTTTGCAAACAGAAAAGGAACTCTTAGAAGCCTTCTCAGCAAAGTAGGGGACTATACAAGGGCTGGAGGAAAGGGGGTGATTCACCTCTTCGTGGGTCTCAACTACTTCCAGAAGCAATCTGGGGAACCGCCTGGAAAGGAGGCATTTTGCCTTCCAGGGTTAGTAATAATATGCTTGGAAAGAGCTCACACAAGCCATTTCACCATTATTTTGTTATTACAGCTGTTAGGAAAATAGGAGCTCTGCTTTAAATCTAGATGGCACATCTCTCTGTAGGAATTACAACTTACGACAGAATCCACTCTTCCTATACCTTTGTATGGATGGGAAGAAGAGCAGTGTGAGTGAGACTTGTCCGAAGCATGTAGGATAGAAATCAAAGCTTGGAAAGGCAGCAAGAGATCTTCCCCTTGAAGTTTCAGAGTGGACATGGCCCTGTCAACACTTGCATTCTGCATGTCTAACCTCCAGAACTGTGAGAGAACACATTTTGGTCATTACAAGCTCCCCAGTTTGTGGTATTCATAACAACAGCCCTAAAAAATGAAACAATGTTATTAAAATGTGTTCTTACCACTAGAAACAAAATTTTAAAAACGTACCCCCCTGCCCCTGTCCCCCACACAAATAAAGCATGTGGAAGATGAGTAGAAACCCAAAGCCCTTCACATTGAAGCTGAAGGACAAACCTGTGTCTTACTCTTGAAGGATTATGAACCAGAATGAGAATAAGAAACAAAGTCCTCAGAACATAAGGCTCTTATTTAAGCTCTGCTTAAAAATAACTAAAGACATAATAGCCACCTTGAGTGGTGGGATCTGGAGACAAGGCTACTGAAATGGATGACCAAACCAAGCATTCTAAGACAAGGACGCTGCCCACTGGGACAGGTCATTTTTTAAATGGCAAAAACTCAATGCACATCTTCAAAAGGGAAAAGATAATCTGCCAAAGAATATGAATGTAATCATTAAGAGATAACACATATGTTTAGCACAACAGGAAGTGAATTAGAGCTATGTTAGTCACACAAAGTAAATAACAAATCACATTTGCCTAGGAAGAAGCTCAAAACCTTGGTATTTAAGATGCATGCATGCTCAGTCTCTAAGTTGTGACCAACATTTTTGTGACCCTATGGACTCTATCTTGCCAGGCTCCTCTGTCCATGGGATTTCCCAGGCAAGAATACTAGAGTGAGTTTCCATTTCCTCTTCCAGGGAATCTTCCTGACCCAGGGATGGAATTCGAGTCTCCTGCCTTAGCAGGTGGATTCTTTACCATTGAGCCACCTGAGAAATGGTATTTAAGATGAGGGGAATACAAAATGCTTCATTATGATCATAAATGGCTGATGCCACAAACATTCTTCCAAAGAGGGTCAAGACCACTTTCCACCTCTCTGGACACAGACAACCAAGAAGAAGGCTATACAGTTAATTTTTTACAGGGAAACGGCAAAGCCAGCAATATATTATTACCGATGCTCTTTAATAGCTCAGATCTTCCATACAATCACCTGGTGAATATTTCAACTGCTTAGGGTGACAGGATGCTCTGTATAATATATGGTGTTCAGTTCAGTTCAGTCACTCAGTCCTGTCGGACTCTTTGTGACCCCATGGACTGCAGCATGCCTGGCTTCCCTGTCCATCACCAGCTCCTGGAGCTTACTCAAACTCATGTCCATCGAGCTGGTGATGCCATCCAACTATCTTATCCTCTGGTGTCCCCTTCTCTTCCTGGCTTTAATCTTTCCCAGCATCAGGGTCTTTTTCAATGAGTCAGTTCTTTGCATCAGGTAGCCAAAGTACTGGAGTTTCAGCTTCATCATCAGTCCTTCCAATGAATATTCAGGACTGATTTCCTTTAGGATGGATTGGTTGGATCTCCTTGCTGTCCAAGGGACTCTCAAGAGTCTTCTCAACACCACAGTTCAAAAGTATCAGTTCTTTATCGCTCAGCTTTCTTTATAGTCTAACTCTCACATCCATACACAACTACTGGAAAAACCACAGCTTTGACTAAACAGACCTTTGTTGACAAAGTAATGTCTCTGCTTTTTAATATGCTGTCTAGGTTGATCATAGCTTTTCTTCCAAGGAGCAAGCATCTTTTAATTTCATGGCTGCAGTCACCATTTGCAGTGATTTTGGAGCCCCCCAAAATAAAGTCTCTCATTGTTTCCATTGTTTCCCCATCTATTTGCCATGAAGTGATGGGACTGGATGCCATGATCTTAGTTTTCTGAATGTTGAGTTTGAAGCCAACTTTTTCACTCTCCTCTTTCACATTCATCAAGAGGCTCTTTAGTTCTTCACTTTCTGCAATAAAGGTGGTGGTCATCTGCATATCTGAGGTTATTGATATTTTTCCTGGCAATCTTGATTCCAGCTTTTGCTTCATCCAGCTGGGCATTTCACATGATGTACTCTGCATATAAGTTAAATAAGCAGATTGATAATATAAAGCCTTGATGTACTCCTTTCCCGATTTGGAAACAGTTTGTTGTTTCATGTTCAGTTCCAACTATTGCTTCTTGACCTGCATACAGATTTCTCTGGAGGCAGGTCAGGTGGTCTGGTATTCTCATCTTTTGAAGAATTTTCCATAGTTTGTTGTGATCCACACAGTCAAAGTCTTTGGCATAGTCAATAAAACAGAAATAAATGTTTTTCTGGAACTCTCTTGCTTTTTTTTGATGATCCAATAGATATTAGCAATTTGATCTCTGGTTCCTCTCCCTTTTCTAAATCCAGCTTGAACTTTATGGTTCATATACTGTTGAAGCCTGGTGGAGAATTTTGAGCATTACTTTAATAGTGTGTGAGATAAGTGCAATTGTGCGGTAGTTTGAGCATTCTTTGGCATTGCCTTTCTTTGGGACTGGAATGAAAACTGACCTTTTCCAGTCCTGTGGCTCCTGCTGTGTTTTCCAAATTTGCTGGCATATTGAGTGCAGGACTTTCACAGCATCATCTATTAGGATTTGAAACAGCTCAACTGATATTCCATCACCTCCACTAGCTTTGTTTGTAGTGATGCTTCCTAAGGCCCACTTGACTTTGCATTCCAGGATGTCTGGCTCTAGGTGAGTGATCACACCATTGTGGTTATCTGGGTCATGAAGATTTCTTTTGTATAGTTCTTCTGTGTATTGTTGCCACCTCTTCTTAATATCTTCTGCTTCTGTTAGGTCCATACCATTTCTGTCCTGTATTGTGCCCATCTTTGCATGAATAGCATGAAAAGGCAAAAATATATGGCATAGGGTCTCTATTTGAACAACAGTAGTATTCAGATGAGGATTCAGGTATGCCTGACAGCTGGACAAAGGTTTGTTTTTGTGAGACACTGAGAAGCCCCTGGGCAAGAATTAATACTGAGGGAAGAAGAAGATCTATAACGGCAGAGCCTTGACAAGGGACACTGCTTCTGTGTGTGGCAAGCTGCCTATCATTTGGACTTAACAAAATTACAAAACACACCTCATAAGATTTGTCAGTAGCTATAAGTGACTATATACTTACTATATAGTAAGTAGCTATATATATTTCCATAGCACTTACATATTTTATAGTGAATTTATCAATGGCAATTTACACAACATTGTCTCTTTCCCATGAGATTGCAGGGCTTTACTAAAATATCTCCAAAAGATCTTTGCTTTAAAACTAGTGACAGGTTCATTTAAAAGTCTGTGAAATTTATTTCTTAGAGACTCATTTTATCCATAAATCCAAAAATTACCCATGAAGCAAAAATTTCTACCCAGGCATTTCACACTGAAGTTGAAACAATATGAAAACAAATGTAACACATCTAGACACACAGATTTTTTTTTCCTTGAAAAAGTCTTTTCACTTCTGTGAAATGTTGTCTCAAGGGACCTGAACATGTCCAGGCCAGCGACTTTCTCATAAACAGGATCTGGAGGGAGCTGGGTTTTCCACAGTGAAAAACATCCAGATTCATCAAAAGAAGAAAATATCTCATGACTGGCTCAGCTCAACCTTTAAGGAAACAGCATGTTAAATTTCTGAACTGTTTATATCTAGGGTTTCAAAGGCGAATACATCACTCACATGATTGGGTAAATATTTCTTTTCTAAAGTAAATGTAATTTTTATTTTGAAAAACTTAACGACAGTTTTCCTCAAGGAAATTTGGAATTAAAAAGATATTTAAGGCAGTCAGTTTTTTTATTAAGTTGCCAAGTAGTCCTTGAAATGGAGAAAGCAATGGCACCCCACTCCAGTACTCTTGCCTGGAAAATCCCATGGACGGAGGAGCCTGGTAGGCTGCAGTCCATGGAGTCGCTAAGAGTCGAACATGACTGAGCGACTTCACTTTCACTTTTCACTTTCATGCATTGGAGAAGGAAATGGCAAGCCACTCCAGTGTTCTTGCCTGGAGAATCCCATGGATGGAGGAGCCTGGTGGGCTGCTGTCTATGGGGCTGCACAGAGTCGGACACGACTGAGCGACTTCACTTTCAAGCATTGGAGAAGGAAATGGCAACCCACTCCAGTGTTCTTGCCTGGAGAATCCCAGGGACGGGGGAGCCTGGTGGGCTGCAGTCTATGGGGTCGCACAGAGTTGGACACGACTGAAGTGACTTAGCAGCAGTCCTTGAAAGCTTGTCAGTATATTTGGGAAAGGTGAAAACAGAAAGATTTGTTGTTGTTGTTCAGTCTCTCAGTCATGTCCAGCTCTTGCGACCCCATGGACTGCAGCACACCAGGCTTCCCTGTCTCCTTGACTAGCTCCTTGAATTTGTTCCAACTCATGTCTATTGAGTCAGTGATGCTATCCAACCATCGCATCCATTTGCCTTCAGTCTTTCCCAGCATCAGAATCTTTTCCAATGAGTTGGCTCTTTGCATCAGGTGGCCAAAGTTCTGGAGCTACAGCTTCAGCATCAGTCCTTCCAGTGAGTATTCAGGGTTGGTTTCCTTTAGGGTCAACCTCATTTGAATTGTCCATGTATGCAATAGAATATTTCCCATTCCTCATAGTTGCAGACTGGTTGGTTAGTGTGGATTTGGGGCTGAGCTGAAGGGCTTGTCTGAAGGACAGTGCTGGGCTAGGCAGAATCATATCCTCTGTGACATGCCAGCAAGGCCCACACTCTTATGTTTGAGTCAGTCACCCTAGAAGGACCCAGAGGGTAAATAAGAACTCTCATGCACAGCACACAGACACAAGTGAATTTATGGCAATGAAAGTAAGGATGCATTTCCGAGACTATGTTCTCAATTTAAATTTCAAATAAAGGAAAACAGTGGACTGTCTAGTTGAAATTTGATACCAAAAACTGTAGGTTTAGCGCTCCTAGGACTCATGCATCAACCTCAAGGTGATGGAGCTAAAATACAATAAAACAGGTAAAAAAGTAAATGGAAATTTTTTTTTTAAGTTTTTAAAACGTGTAAAAAATAAATAAATAAATAAAACGTGTATAATTGCTTTGGGCTGCCCTGGTAGTCTCAGTGGTAAAGAATCTGCCTTTCAGTGCAGGTGACTTGGGTTTAATTCCTAGGTCAGGAAGATTCCCTGGAGAAGGAAATGCAACCCATCCCAGTGTTCTTGCCTGGGAAATCCCATGGACAGAGGAGCTCAGCAGGCTACAGTCACTGGAGTTGCGAAAGAGTCGGATACAATTTAGCGCCTAAACAATAACATAAATGCTTTACAACGTTTTGTTAGATTCTGCTGTACAACATGTGAATCAGCCATATGTATGGCTATATCCCATCCCTCTTGAGCCTCCTTCCCACCCCCTAAATATTTGTTTTACAAAAACTTGGTAGACAATGCGAGTTTTGAAGCCTCTGCATTATGGAATGTAGTCCTGTTTTTTCTTTTTGCTTTTTTTTTGCATGAGGAAGGGGGTGGGAGATGAAGAGTGTTTTAGGATGATGGCTAAACTTGGTTTGGGCAGCATGTAGTTGAATGGGTAGGACAGGCCTGCGTCTGGACCAAGGAGCAGACAGGCCCTTCTGCTGCTGGGAAGGACAGGGCACAGGCTGCCCAGCAGGCAGCACCCGTGGCCTCAGCCCAGGCTGGGCTGCCTTCCTGGACCTGAGAACAGCTCAGACACTCCTTCAGGGCATTAGGGGCCCAGCAGCAGACAGACAGGAAGAAAGCAAAGAGGACTAGTTGCAGGAAAGCCTATGCATAGGGCTTCCCAGGTGGCGCTAGTGAAAGAACCTGCTTATCAATTCAGGAGATATAAGAGATGTGGGTTTGATCCTTGGGTCAGGAAGATCCCCTGGAGGAGGGCATGGCAACCCCCTCCAGTACTCTTGCCTGGAGAATCCCGTGGACAGAGGAGTCTGGTGGCTACAGCCTATAGGGCTGCAAAGAGTCAGACACGACTGAAGTGACTTAACATGCATGCTATGTAGAAGCACATGTGGGCATCACGTGGGGACTCTGGGCACTGCATATGTGTGTGTGTGTGGGGGGGGGGAGGTGAACTCAGAAGGCCCGAGGTTGCTGCAGTTTCTGGTGGAGCCAAAGCCACAGGCACAGCCCTAGGTACTAAATTTGTCAGTCATTGTGTACTCCCCTGCTGGAAGGCCTACTCAGAGAGTGGCTGCGGTACCAGTTCTTGCTGGAATATTACCCCCGGTCACAAATTCTTTTCATTAAACAGCTGGAATATTATGCTAAAACTACTCCATAGAACAACATAAATTTATGTAAAAAATACATTAAAACCAAATAATTGCATAATGGGTGAATTTTTAAATATGTTTTTCTCAAGTAGAATTCATACCAGATGTGTGTATATATACATGTACACGCATACATAAGTGTGTGCTGTGCAGTGCTTAGTCGCTCAGTCGTGTCCGACTCTTTGTGACCCCATGGACTGTAGCCCGCTAGGCTCCTCTGTCCATGGCGATTCCGCAGGCAAGTATACTGGAGCGGGTTGCCATGCCCTACAGGGGATCTTCTCCCAACCCAGGGATCGAACCCAGGTCTCCTGCATTGCAGGCGGATCCTTTACCAGCTGAGCCACCAGGGAAGCCGTACATATGTGTGTATGTATATATAATAGTAATTTATCAATGAAACCCATAAGTAAGGAGCAAAAAGAATATTTGTCTTTTGAAGTTTTCTATTGTTAATGATTTCTAGGGAAGAAATGTAGCAGTGAACTTTTATGACCTACTAGGTTTGGGGCAAGGTGGGGGGAGGGTTGTTAGAACTAGACTTAAGGCATCATGAATGCTATTTTCATCTGGAATAAGAGTGTGACATCTGCTTGGGAAATAGATTCCAGAAAAGGAGAATATTAAATAAGTTAAAGGAAAGCCAAAAATATTTCACCTTCACTAATAGTCTAAATATTCACAAGACATTTATCACTATGAAATGCATGACTGTAAGTCTCTAATTAAATTGCTATTTCTAGCCCTTGAGCTACAATGAAAATTCTATAAAGGAGGCTATAAACCAGTTATCAACCTATTTTAATCACAGTTTGAATTAACAGAAGAAAACAGCACCAAGGAGAGGGCATAATTTTGACTCACACTAGACAGGCTTAAAATTGCAAACCATGTGCTACGTAGACAAGGACTGTTTCTCTTAATTCTCTGTGTGAACTCAGAGCGTTGAATAGGGCTCTGCATTGTCAGTGTTGCATAAATCTTACAGACTGACTGGTAAGAGTCTCCTAAAAACAAAACAAAACATAAAAATGCATTTAATTCAAGCTCCAGGTTAGAACATCCTATGAGCCTCTCTGCCCAGTAATCATAAACTCATCACATAATGATGTCAGCAATTGGACATGCTCACAAGCCTAGTGTAAAGGGATTTGTGTTGCTAAATTTGCACAGAGGAAACCTCTGACTTGCTGTCAAAAATCAAACATGTGGACACTGTGATTCAGCAGTGTCATATCATCAGTCCAGGAACCAGAAAGGATTTTTAGTTTGGAGGTTAGATGTAAAGAATGCTCTAGTCTAATAGTTACCATGGCATATGATCTATGAGTCCCTGCAAACCTGTTTTTAGAATCACACATACAGAAGATAAGGGGGTCATCATTCGGGCTGCTTTCCAGAAAAAATGAGAATAAGAATCTCTAAATAGTGTCACTGAAAACATTTGTTCACCAATTATTTTTAAATATCTAGTATGTGTCACATTGATCTAATTAATTGGGTTCAAATGGTGAGCAATTTTTAGGAGATAAAAATAAAAATCCTGGGAAGAAAAGAAGTATCAAATGCTTTGAAGAGGGACTTCCCTGGTGGTCCAGTGGTTAAGAATCTGCCTGCCAATGCAGGCGACATGGGTTTGATCCCTGGTCCAGGAAGATCCCACATGCCATGGGGCAACTAAGCCCATGCGCCAGAACTACTGAGCCTGCTCACCTAGAATCCATGCTCCACAGCCAGAGAAGACACTGCAGTGAGAAGCCCATGTGCTGCAATAAAGAGGAGCCCCGCCTTGCCACAGCTGGAGAAAGTCTGCACAGCAATGAAGACCCAGTGCAGCCAAAAATAGATAAATAACATAAAAAAAAAAAAAACAACTTTGAAGAGAATGGAGTATAAACTATGGAGCAGTTATCTTACTCATAAATATGCACTGAGCACTAGAAATGACAGAAAGTCACAACTTTAGCCCAGTTCTGCTTCAACCCTGCAGCTTTATCTCACTATGGGAGCTGGAAAACCCTAGCAAAGGTCCTTTAATGTCTGTTTGGGCTCTAATTTGTGTTTGCCTTTTACCTCTTTTTAAAATTATTCTGATCTGACTCTTTCAAGTTTCATTGCTGGTATTGTCTTCTGGTCTTGGACCCACACCGACTTCACCAACTAAATATGTGTCTAATTTTTTTTTATTTAGGAAGTTTCCAACCACGCACAAAGTTGGATGCATCATGAGTCAATGAATGATTCATTTTCATTATACAGTGAGGTTCCATGAACTCATCACTGATCTTCTACCATAATCATTGTTTTGCCGATCTTGTTGTGTCTGTTCCTACTCCCTTTTTACAATGTCAATTTTATTTTCATTGCTTGAGATATTTTAATTTTGGATGGTTACTGATAAATCAAATGGGATTTCCAGTCATGGGGCTTAATGCCTAGCAAAAAGTAGGTCTCACAAATATTTGCTAAATGAATGACTGCTTTCAATAAAGCTTTCTTCACTATTATAGTGGGAGGGGTTTTCAAGTAGCCTAAGGTAGACATTCTGAATTCAGTGTTATTAATAGAAGGTGAGGCTTAGGAGACTTCCTCTTTAGGACATGTAAATCTTGTCCAGGTTTCCCTGGCCTGTTTCCCCCTCACATGTGCACATGCTCAGTTGCTTCAGTCGTGTCAGACTCTGTGCGACTCTATGGACAGTAGCTTGTCAGGCTCCTCTGTTCATGGGATTTCCAGGCAAGAATATTGGAGTGAGTTGCCATGCCTCCTCCAGAGGATCTTCTCTACCCAGGGCTCGAACCTGCAACTCCTGCACTGCAGGCAGATTCTTTGAATCAACGAGCCACCAGGGAAGCCCCATTTTCCACTTACAACCCAATAAAAGGAAGCATTCAAACAGGAAAGGAAGTAGCAGGATAACAGAACTAAAGGTAAAGTTCATCTCTCTTGAAACATTTAATTAAAACAAACACTATAAAATATGTAGCTACTTCCTGGGGTATAAGTGGTGCTATTTTTCCAGAAATACATTTGCTCAAGCATATTTGATTCATTATGTATATTTCATTGTACCTCACTTGTGTGCAAAGATACCAGTTCTAGACCTAGAGAATAAAGAAATACAAGTCTTAAAAAATGTCAAACTAAACATATGTGCTGTGGTGAAGTACAGAAGTCACTGCTATCTGAGCAGTTCCCTGAATCTAAGCTCAGTCTAAATGTACTTTAAAAATATCTCCAATGAAGAAGACACAACATTTTCTTCGTGGATAATATAGAACTAAGAAAAGCACGTAAGACAATATTCATTGAAAACTAAAGCAATAGGGATGACAAATCAGGAGACCTAATCCTATCCTGGCTTTCTGTCAATATCCCAAATGGCCATAATTTCAACCTTCACTTTTATCTGCCAAGCAAAACCAAGTGAAATCCTATTTGTATGGATGGCCCAACAATTTGTCAAATAGTATTTGAGTAATTGGCATGGTTAGAAGACTGATCTGGTAATCAGAAAACTTAACTGTGTGACCTTGGGCAGATCACTTAACCTGTTTGGGCTTCAGTTTCCTGACTGTACAAACCAGAACTGACTACCCAGTCAGAGGTTTTCTTTAGTGTAAGAGTGGAACTGCTCTGCTGAAAACAAAGACAGGAGGGCAACTCAGAGCTGCACCTGTTCCTCATCCTTCCCACACCCAGGTCTCTCATGGAAGAGCAGGATTTTAGGATCCCTAATCTAGAACTGCTCAGGATTTGTCAACTCTAGAACCCCATGACTGTATCACAGCTGAATAAATCTACGGCCAGCCCTGTTTTTAGAATCATTAAGAAATGTAAATGTGATTTTTTTGGGTGGATGGAAGATTATTAATATTTCTACGTGATACTTTAGTTTCTTTCAAAGGAGCCATCAGAAAAGGAAATGTTACTTGTTTGAAAGCTAAATCAGTATGCTTATTAGAATTTCTGCCCCCATCTCAAGGTAACATTTTCTTTTCAGATTATATTTATGTTCTTAATCTCCATTTACTAATTTGCTATGTTTAGTTGGTCAATTATTTCACAACTACTTTTTTTGAATGTATGTGGGTGTTACCTAGAGATCTGGAGACAGGACTGACAAGGTTTGGGGAGGAGGGCTAAGAGGGAGGGGGGAGGGGCTGGGGGAGGAGTGGGGGAGGGGACGAGAGGATTGGGGAGGGGGTTTGGGGGTGGAAGGAAAGGCAGGAGGGGAAGGAGAGGGCGGGTCACTGGTTGCCTGCTTCAGGTTCTCTTCTGGTTTCTGGCTGATGACAAGCTTTTGTGCTTGTGAAGAAATGTGCTGAGGTGGAGATTTGAAGGACAGAAGACCCACTGAGCCTGGCCACTGCAGATTACAGATTCTGAGAAGGAAACTGCTGAGTCACGGGAACACGTCCTGAACCATCACCAAATGGACTGCAGTCTTTGGCCCCAGGGCAGCGCTCTTTCCATTGATCAGTCCATGATGTCTGTGGGCTCCCACCTCCCACCTGAGGTCTCTGAGACCCTCCCACCCCCTCCCCAGAGCGCCCACAACTTTTTAATTGGAAAGAATTCCAACGTTCTTTGAAATCACAGCTTTCCTCTACTGCTGATCACACAGGTTTTCTTGTGCACTGGTGGTAGCCATTTAATTTTAGAAAGAAAATGCATTTACTCTTTCTTCCACTGACATCTCCCTTGAGCAGCATGAGGGATGGTACCCACACAGAGGCAGAGTTCAGGAAAAATACAAACACTGGTGGTAGAAATAGAAGTTTCCCCCAACTCTGCATTTTTCAATATACGATGTGTTATGGGCTAAATTAAGTCCCCCCAGATTTTATGTTGAAACCCTAAGCCCTGGTCCCTCAGAATGTACTAATATTTGGTGGTATGACCTGTAAGATGTGATTAAGTTAAATTGAGATGAGTAGGCCGGGCCCTAATCCAGTCTGATAGGTGTCTTTTTAAGAAAACTTGGACACAGTGAGAGACACCAGGGATTTGAGGACACAGAGGCGTCACGGTGAGAAGGTGGTCATCTGCTAGCCAAGAGGAGAGGCCTCAGAAGAAACGAAACCTGCTGACTCCTTGATCTTAAACTTCCAGCCTCCAGGACTCTGAGAAAATAAGTTTCTGTTATTTAAGCCACCCAGTCTGTGGTATTTTGTTAATGCAGCCCTACCAGACTAATGCATTACATGTTTACATGTACACACACACACATACATACACTATAGAAAAGGACATATCTAGCTATCCATTCACACACACACACACAGACACACACACACACACACAGAGCACACGCCTCAGAGATTATTTACCTTTTTCAATTTAAGGCTTCTTAACATATCATACACAAACACTAAGAATGCCACCTCATCAAATTATTTAGGAATTTATCGCATGATGATGTATAAATGAATGTTTTCATTTCTTAGTTGAATCAGGAAAACATCCCATTTGTTTTTAAAATCACATTATGAGATACAAGCCCCTTCTTGTCTATCCAGTTTGCTAAGAAAATTCAGACCTATTTCCTGCTATGTAGGATTGTACAGAGATGATGAGATTGGCTGTAAGTTTAATTCTATGATTAGATACCTTTTCCTTTCAGATCAGGGTTGTTAGATTGTCTTATGGTCAACAGAATCACTGAAACATGATTAAGATCTCTCTTTTTTCTTGCCAAGGATTTCCGAAGCTCTGCTTTGTATTATGTGCTGACAGTAATAAATAAATAATTCCTCTGCTATTAATGATATTAACATTTCATGTAACTCATTCATTAAGTTCTCAAGTGGAGACCCAAAGCTATTATAATTCAGTACATAGTCACTTAGTATGAAACATACGCCTTCTCAAGCACTATGTCCATTTTAAAATTGATAGCTCCATCAGGTCTACAAGGTCTCGAGAAGAATTTCATTTTCCCACTCGTCTAAAGTGATTGTGCTGTGTTCCCTGACCTTCAAAAGCTTTTTGTCATTTTTCTGTCATGTAGCTTAGAGGATCTTTCTTCCATCCATTCCATTTCAGTATGTGCTGTGGGTAAATCCAATAAACTAAGTAGCCATTTAGTTAAAACCCTCATGGGGTCAGAGCTCTGGGGAACATTTCAAGGCACTGATGTCCTTTCTTCAACTCTGATTTCCTAGATCATTGATCATCTTCTACCAGCTCTTTGAAATAGATCCTCTCATCCCTTAATCCCCTGTGTGGAAAGTAATGCTAGGTCTGATACCTAGCAGCTGGTGCTCCCTTTGGGATGGATGAGAGGAAAGGAAAGTCCTTCTCTTCATGATTAATAATCTAAGACTCTCCCAAAGAGAGGTGAATTCTGCACATTGCCAGACAAGGGTCCCTGAAGGTGAATGGGGAGGACTCTGTTTACAGCCTGCTTCCCTAGGGCACCACCAACAGGGAGGTGTTACAGATAAACAGTTCTCTCCTCTCTCCAATGTAAATTGCCTGGTCAAAGGTGCCTGTAGGATTGTTACAATATTTTTCTTACTGTTTGTTACAACATTTTTCTTACTGGAGAATAAATCAAGAATGAGGTTGTAGAGGAAGGTCAAGTGAAACCCTGGACTTTGTAAACAGTAGGTGCTTAAATACTGTGGAATATAGAGGAAGCAATAAGGCTAAAGATGTTCTTTAAAAAAAATCAACTTAAAATATGGCATAACACTATATTCATGTTCTCTACTGTCACTGCAGATGGTGACTGCAGCCACGAAATTAAAAGACGCTTACTCCTTGGAAGGAAAGTTATGGCCAATCTAGACAGCATATTCAAAAGCAGAGACATTACTTTGCCAACAAAGGTTCGTCTAGTCAAGGCTATGGTTTTTCCTGTGGTCATGTATGGACGTGAGAGTTGGACTGTGAAGAAAGCTGAGCGCCAAAGAATTGATGCTTTTGAACTGTGGTGTTGGAGAAGACTCTTGAGAGTCCCTTGGACTGCAAGGAGATTCCAACCAGTCCATTCTGAAGGAGATCAGCCCTGCGATTTCTTTGGAGGGAATGATGCTGAAGCTGAAACTCCAGTACTTTGGCCATCTCATGCGAAGAGTTGACTCCTTGGAAAAGATTCTGATGCTGGGAGGGATTGGTGGCAGGAGGAAAAGGGGACCACAGAGGATGAGATGGCTGGATGGCATCACCGAGTTGATGGATGTAAGTCTGAGTGAACGCCGGGAGTTGGTGATGGACAAGGAGGCCTGGTGTGCTGCAGTTCATGGGGTCGCAAAGAGTCGGACGTGACTGAGCGACTGAACTGAACTGATTGTAAGTTTGAGGTGCACTAGTTCTATGATTGGAGAAGGCAATGGCACCCCACTCCAGTACTCTTGCCCGGAAAATCCCATGGACGGAGGAGCCTGGTAGGCTGTAGTCCATGGGGTCGCTAAGAGTCGGACACGACTGAGCGATTTCACTTTGACTTTTCACTTTCATGCATTGGAGGAGGAAATGGCAACCCATTCCAGTGTTCTTGCCTGGAGAATCCCAGGGACGGGGGAGCCTGGTGGGCTGCCATCTATGGGGTCGCATAGAGTTGGACACGACTGAAGCGACTTAGCAGCAGCAGTTCAATGATAAGTGAAATAATAGGTTTTAACATGAAAACAGAATTCTGGAGTGAAATAATTCTGGTAAATGCTGGGTTAAAAGAGAAGGGCTTTTCCCCCCGCCCACCCCCCCCCCCATGGTAGGACCCCTTGCAACTCGAATCTCTGTGAGATGACCATAGTATTCAGTGATTCACAAACTTGTTGTTGGCAGGGTCTGTTTCTTCTGTAAGATATTTGGAAAATGTTACATTAAAAAGCTTCTAATTCACAGAAGGGATGAACTGTCTGTTGCCTTAAACTGACTGGCACAGAATTTTAGAACCTCTCACCCATGTTGGTGGGACCAGGACTCCAGGAAAGAGCACCCAGCCATCTTGCTGGCATAGGCTCCACTTTGAACTTTCCACAAGAGCAATGCATGTAGGTAGGGCAGAGAAATCAATGTCAAGTTTACTTCCAGTTTTTTTCACATTAAAAATATTTATTTTTTGGACCATAAGTTTTTAGTATGCTGTGTCAGTGTCATAGTGGAGAAAGGTTCTGTAAGGGAAAGGCTGAGGGGTTAGTAGTGCCCTTTAGTGAAACTGCAGAAAAGGGAGGAGAAACAAAAATAAAACATGAGACAGAAAAAGTCTCCTTTTTTACTCCTCAGCTGATAACAGAGCCTGACAGCAGAAAATGCAATTCAAATCAATCCAGCAAGAATAATGGGTGCCGTGGGAATGTGAAGCAAGATGCTTGTTTGTACTAAAGTACTAGACAGAGAGCGTATCTAGTGGTATCTCGGCTGCAGGATATTCATTCTTTCATTTAGTAAATATAGTACACATTCCAATGATGACCAATTCTTGTTTAAATACTCATCTTAAGAGGTTTGGTCATGTCTACCTATACATTTAGCAACGAAGAAATGATTAATGCATTAATCCATTCAAGGCAGCCACTCAACAAGTGGTTATGAATGTGAGCTGCAATCCAGAAAAAACTTGTTACAGTTTTAGTAGAAAATATGGAGACAAGCAAATATACTCTGCATGCATGCTTAGTCGCTCAGTCATGTCCCACTCTTTGGATTGTAGCCTGCCAGGCTCCTCTGTCCATGGCATTTCCCAGGCAAGAATACTGGAGTGAGTTGCAATTTTCCTCCTCCAGGGTCTTTTCTCGACCTAGGGATACAAACCATATCTCCTATGTCTCCTACATTGCAGGCAGATTCTTTACCCACTGAGCCATTGACAAGTGAAAAGTGTTAGTTGCACAGTCGTGTCCAACTCTTGGTGGCCCCATGGACTGCGGGTTTTCAGGCTCCTCTGTCCATGGATTCTTCAGGCAAGAATACTGGAGAGGGTTGCCATTCCCTTCTCCATGGGATCTTCCTGACCCAGGGATCAAACTCGGGTGTCCAACATTTCAGGCAGATTTTCTACAATCTGAGCCATCAAAGGCATTACTCAGCCATTGGGGAAGCACCATACTTTGATTAAATCTATCAAAAATGATAAAAATAAGAGAAGATGTGAGTAGAGATTTTTTTAGAGAGATAATTCTTTTTTTCTCTCCTTTCAAAAAATTTTACTGTGGTTCCACAGCTTACATTGTTCAACATGTGTATGTTTTTAATGACATGGCTTCATTCTTATGTGTGGTTTTGTTGTTTAGAGGTGATTGTTTTGCTTCAACTAAGACAGAAGAAGAGGTGATTTACTGTACGTTTGTTAGATTCAGCCATGACTGAGAACAGAACTCGTCCAGAAATGTCACAGGTCCAAGGCAAAGGACCAAATGGGGCCTTTGTTCTTTCTAAAGTAATTGTATTTATTTACTTATTTTTATTTTTGGTTGTGCTGGGTCTTTGTTGCTGCGCTGGCTACTCTCCAGTTGCAGTGTTCAGGCTTCTCATTGTGGTGGCTTCTTTTGCTGCAGAACTCGGGCGCTAGGGAGCATGGCTAAGACATGTGGCTCAGTAGTTGTGGCTCCAGGCTTTAGAGCACAGACTCCATAGTTGTGGTGCGTGGGCTTAGCTGCTCTGCAGCATGGGGGATCTTCCCGGACTAGGGATCGAACCTGTGTCTCCTGCACTGGCAGGCGGATTCTTTTACCACTGAGACGCCAGGGAAGCCCCGAAAGGGACCATTTTGATACAAGCAGGGTGGGTCTCTCCAAGGTGGTGAAGGCGATGGATATCCTAGATCCACTGAGACAAGTTCTAGACAGTAGGAATGCAGTCCAACAATCGGTACCAACATTCCTACCCTCTGGCTTTCTTTGTTCTGCTCCTGTAGCTTCCAAGGGTGCACAAACTGGCAGCTTCCTGGGACCTTGGCCTCATGTTTTTTTGGCACTTCAGCGCATGTATTTGCTTCTCCCTCTACTTGACTCTAAGGCATAGAGGCTTCTCAGAAGATGGTGCTAAAGCTGAGAGCTAGGGGCAATTTTTCATTTCAAGTTTTATCATGAAGACAAATAGAAAAAAATAGAGATTGGTGTATATACTTTTTAAAAATTATATTCAAACTTTCAGGAAATTTCTATTCTGTGGCTCACTAGATGACTGAAGGCAATAAAGGCTGCTCATGCTGAATTATGGCAGATGGCTTTGTTATGAACAGGGTATCTGTGTTAACTTGACTTCCAGTAGCAGTTTTCCTCTATCTTCAAAAGGGATGTAAAGCCTTCACTTTCTGAAACTGGTATTAGTTCTGCAAAAGATTGTTTTGCTTTGTTTTCCATGAAGGCTGGCATTCAAATTTTCACCAACCCTGGAAGAAATCTCAAAGAACATCTTTTCTTACATCATCTCCAATTGTGGCTATAACAAGACAACCTGCCACCATACTATAAGGATATTTTTCTTTTTGAGTCAGAGAAATTAAGAGCAGTATCAGAATACAAATTTAATGTATTCAAAAGTATTTGCTAAAAGACAGAGCTAGGACTAAACTTACTCAGTGTGGTCGCAGTCAAACTTATCAGTATGTTGAACAAGAGTGATGACACAAGTGGCTACGCTCCCTCTTCCAATTGGACGTTCCAGGTTTTATTGGTAAGAGCCACCCCGAGAATCAATGGATAGTTGTTTAAAGATCCCAGATTTGACACTTTGGTTTTCTAGATTGTACCTTCAACTAGAATCTGTTCTGCCAAACAATTAAAAAGCAAACATACGCTATTATGCTATAAGAAAATAATGAAGACAAACTCATCAGGTCTTTAACTCACAGTTTAGTATGGTGACCATTTATTTCCAGGTGATTCTGTGTCATCCTCAGCCTGATCTGCTCACCGGTCCATCTCATGCTTAGTAACCCCAAGTGACTTTATACATTGTGTGATACTGGCCCTCAGTCTATAAAACAGACATCGTTTGTTTCTTTTTAAAATTATTTATTTATTTTGCTGCACCAGGTCTTAGTTTCGGCATGCAGGGTCTAGTTCCCTGACCAGGGATCAAATCCAGGCCCCCTGCACTGGGAGCTCAGAATCTTGGCCACTAGACCACCAGAGAAGGCCCTTTTTTTTTTTTTTTTTTTTAATTTCAGGATAGAGACCTGTGGCTAAAAACATAGAGCTGAAATGACTGATTTTTCCCATTTATGCCCTTATGGAAGAAGAAATCTGTAAATCTGAGTACAAATTGGAAGAGTCCAAATTCTATTATCCACTTTCCTTGGTTTGTACCATCACTGGAATGTGAATTTCACTTCTTGGTATTTGTAATGGTTTAATTTTATGTGCCTATTTGAATGCTTAAGATGTCCCGATTACACATTATTTCTGATACGTCTGGGAGGGTGTTCCCGGATAAAATGAGCATCTGAAACAGTGGATTCTATTAAATATGTTACCTTCCCCAGTGTGAGTAAACAGCATCCAATATGTTGAAGGCCTAAGCAGAAAAAAAGGCAGAGGAAAGAGGAATTTGCACTTCTAAAAATTTTTCCTGCCTCACTACTACTTAAGGTGGAACATCTCATTTCCTCTCCTCCTGCTCTTGGATTGGAATTGACACCTTTGGCTCCCCTTTAGACTGGGACAGAATAATACCACTGGTCTCCAGTTTGCAGAGAGCAGATTGTGGGACTTCTTGGCTTCCATAATCACATGAGCCAATTTCTCATAATAAAGTTCCACATATATTGGGTCTATTTCTCTGAAGAACCGACTAATACAAGGTCCATTTCTTTTTTCACAGCCTCTGGACAATCTTTTGCTGAAGAATTGAAAGATTTCTTGCTGAAAGCTCTGTAAACACATTTTCTTATTTCAGATCACTAATTCATGTAGCTTCTCTGATATTTTCCTCACAATAATATACTCTAGTGATCTTTATCCAAAGAGGCAAACAGTATTAGTGCCAAGTGCGCTGTGCTCACAAGCAAAGTAGCATGCATTTACATTTGTAAATATCCACTCCTGGAATATCATTGCTCATTCATTCATTTTTTTTTTAACACCCATGTTTGCAGAGCCATCAACCATCCCAGAGCAATCTGTCTTGCTTGTCTGTGCTCAACTGTGAAAATGAATCTCGATCGCCTTCTTATTCCCCAAAGTCATGAGTCTAGCATAAAAGCAGACCTTTATTACTAATTGCCCTGGTATTTTCTTGTCCCCAAAGCACATGATGCTCAGACCACAGTTCTCAAGAAAGAAAACACAGTAATTGTATATTTCAGTTAAATGCAGAATTACACTTTACGCTGTTCTTCCAGCTAAGGTAGGTCTAGGATTTCTGAAAGGCCAGAATATCTAGAGATCTTTTAACAACTCAGACCAGAGGAAACATGGTGTTTTTATTCCTTTGTTGTAACTAAATGATGCTGTCAAATTCATGTTCTCTATTTCCATTTTCATATTTTCAAAACATACTCAGCATGGGATACTACCACTGTCTCATATTTAGAATATTTTTTTCATGGAGTTCATAATTTATAATTGATTAATAATACACTTTTTGGTCAGTTTATGAGATGAGCTAGTTTTTTTATGCTTTAAAGTTCGTGTACTGTGTATAATCGCTCAGTAGTTTAAGATCACTTTCTCCTGCCCCATGAAAATGTTAGAAAACAAACAAATCTAACTGAATGGTTTCCCCTAAGCTATTTAAACTAAGTTAATAATCTATTAATAATATGTAATGGGAGTTAACACCGAAATAGAAAAACACACATTATTTTGACAAATTACCCTCAGGGTCTGATAAGGCTTAACTAATTATTTATGTGCAGGGAAGAGCAATCTGGTAAACAAGTACATTCAATTTTGCTAAACCATGCTCAACTTTGGTTCCAATTCATCTCACATCTTCCAGGAATGACCAGCAAAACTACACAGTGGCTTACAAAAAATTCCACCAGGTTCTGATTTCTCTAAGGTTAGGAGAAGGTGCTACCATTTAAATAAAAGTAGGACCAAAGGGAAAAAAAAAGATACAATAGTAAAATGTGACAGGTCTGTTGCATGATTTCTTTGACTTTAGATCATTTACTTTGAGATCAAGGTTAGTTTGTCTGAAATATTTCAACTTTTAAAAAAAGATCAAGATACTTTTTAAAAAAGAACAATGACTTAGATAATTTAGAACAAACCCATCTGAACCCTTTACCAATGAGAAAACTGGTAACCCAAAGGTTGATTATCTTATGCAAGGTCACCTGCATGTCAAATTAGCAGGCTAGGACTCTTCCTACCCAAGTATGCTGACAATGACATTGAATTATGGAAGAGGCCACCAGTTAAATGGGGCAAGAATGACCCAACTATATTGCAGATTGCTCTTGATGACTCAAATGATCTTCAAACTTCAGAAAAATCTTTTTCTGATTTTTAATGCCTTAGCCTCCTCGAGGCTCTACAAGGCAATGGCACCCCACTCCAGTACTCCTGCTTGGAAAATCCCATGGACGGAGGAGCCTGTTAGGCTGCAATCCATGGGGTCGCTAAGAGTCAGACACGACTGAGTGACTTCACTTTCACTTTTCATTTTCATGCATTGGAGAAGGAAATGACAGCCCACTCCAGTGTTCTTACCTGGAGAATCCCAGGGATGGGGGAGCCTGGTGGGCTGCCGTCTATGGGGTCGCACAGAGTCGGACATGACTGAAGTGACTTAGCATAGCATAGCATAGCCTCCTCAAGGCTCTACAAACACTTGATCAATAGTCTATATTGATGTACTTGGACAGAATTTCTCTAAGTGTGTCTATAAAACATGTGTGTTTTATTCCTGCTCCAAAAAAAGCTATTTTCAGTCAAAAAAAACTTGAGGAATTATTTTATGAAGCACACCTATTTTAGAAATGAAAATTTCTCTTTGAGAGAAAGACTTTTTAATGTACTTGTCCACATAAACTTTCATTTGCATGTAGTGGTTATTTTCCCTGGAGGAAGGCATGGCAACCCACTCGAGTATTCTTGCCTGGAGAATCCCATGGATAGGGGAACCTGGTGGGCTACAGTCCATGGGGTTGCAAAGAGTCAGACATGAGTGGAGCAAGTTAGCATGCATGCACAGAGGTTATATTAATAGTCACTACTCATATGTTCTAGAGCACCTAGCATGCTGTCTTGCATTCATTTGGTGGTCAATAATTGCTTGGGAATTTGAATTGGTAAACATTAGCTCTATCTGAATTCCTCTAACAGTCTCCTTATATGTGTATCATACATAGATATCTCTATGATCTCACAAGGATTTTCTCCCAAAGACTATTTCCAACTTCTAAGTTAATTCTGCTTTTTTAAACTGAAGTATAGTTGATTTACAATACTGTGTTAGTTTCAGGTGTAGAGCAAAATGATTCAGCTGTACATATATATGTACATATCTATATGTTTTTTAAGATTCAGTTTTATTATAGTTTACTACAAGATACTGAATATAGTTCCCTATAGTTCCCTATGCTATACAGTAAATCCTTGTTGCTTGTCTATTTTACATATGGTAGTATGCATCCTTTAATCCCATATTCCCAGTTCATTCCTCACTCCTTCCCCTTTGGTTATTGTAATTTGTTTTCTATGTTTTTGAGTTCATTTCTGCTTTGTAAACGATTTCATTTGTACTATTTTTTAGATTCCACATATAAATGATATCGGGATTCCCTGATGGCTCAGTGGTAAAGAATCTGCCTGTAATGCAGGACACGCAGGAGAAGCAGGTTCAATCCCTGGGTTGGGAAGATCTCTAGGAGGAGGAAATGGCAACCCACTCCAGTATTCTTGCTTGGAAAATCCCATGGACAGAGGAGCCTGGTGGGCTACAGTCCATAGGGTTGCACAGAGTTGAACACAGCTGAGTGATTGAGTATGCATAAGTGATGTCATCTAATATTTGTCTTTGACTTATTTCAGTGAAGTAAGTATGATAATCTCTAGGCCCATCCATGTTGCTGCAAATAGCATCACTGCATTATTTTTTATGCTTGAGCAATATATCATATATATGTATATACACACTGCATTTTCTTTATCCATTCATCTGTCGACAGATACTTAGGTTGCCTCCATGTCCTGGTTATTGTAAACAGTGCTGCCATGGACACTGGGGTACATGTATCTTTTTGAATTGGAGTATTCATCTTTTCTGAGTATATGGACAGGAGTGGCATTGCTGGATCATATGCTAACACTATTTTTAGTTTTTCAAGGAATCTTCCATGAACAGTATGAAACAGCAAAAAGATAGGACATTGAAAGATGAACTCCCCAGGTCGGTAGGTGCCCAATATACTACTGGACTAGAGTGGAGAGATAACTCCAGAAAGAATGAAGAGATGGAGCCAAAGCAAAAGCAACGCCCAGTTGTGGATGTGACTGGTGATGGAAGTAAAGTCCGAGGCTGTAAAGAACGACGTTGGATAGGAACCTGGAATGTTAGGCCCATGAATCAGGGTAAATTGGAAGTGGTCAAACAGGAGATGGCAAGAGTGAACATCGACATTTTAGGAATCAGAGAACTAAATTGGAATGGAATGGGTGAATTTTAACTCAGATGACCATTATATCTACTACTATGGGCAGGAATCCCTTAGATGAAATGGAGTAGCCATCACAGTCAACAAAAGAGTCCAAAATGCAGTACTTGGATGCCATCTCAAAAATGACAGAATGATCTCTGTTCATTTCCAAGGCAAACCATTCATTATCACAGTAATCCAAGTCTATGCCCCAACCAGTAATGCTGAAGAAGCTGAAGCTTAATGGTTCTATGAAGACCTACAAGACCTTCTAGAACTAACACCCAAACAAGATGTCCTTTTCATTATAGGGGACTGGAATGCAACAGTAGGAAGTCAAGAGGTACCTTGAGTAACAGGCAAATTTGGCCTTGGAGTACAAAATGAAGCAGGGCAAAGGCTAAGAGAGTTTTGCCAATAGAACGCACTAGTCATAGGAAACACCCTCTTCCAACAACACAAGAGATGACTCTACACATGGACATCACCAGATGGTCAATTCCAATATCAGATGATTGTATTCTTTGCAGCCAAAGATGGAGAAGTCAGTCAGCAAAAACAAGACCGGGAGCTGACTGTGGTTCAGATCATGAACTCCTTATTGCCAAATTCAGACTTAAATTGAAGACAGTAGAGAAACCACTAGACCATTCAGGTATGACCTATATCAAATCCCTTATGATTATACAGTGGAAGTGAGAAATAGATTTAAGGGACTAGATCTGATAGACAGAGTACCTGAAGAACTATGGATGGAGGTTGTGACATTGTACAGGAGGCAGTGATCAAGACCATCCCCAAGAAAAAGAAATGCAAGGAGGCAAAATGGTTGTCTGAAGAGGCTTTACAAATAGCTGAGAAAAGAAGTGAAAAGCAAAAGATAAAAAGAAACATACACCCATTTGAATACTACTACTACTACTAAGTCACTTCAGTCGTGTCCGACTCTGTGCGACCCCATAGACGGCAGCCCACCAGGCTCCCCCGTCCCTGGGATTCTCCAGACAAGAACACTGGAGTGGGTTGCCATTTCCTTCACCAATGCATGAAAGTGAAAAAGTGAAAGTGAAGTCGCTCAGTCGTGTCCGACTCTTAGCGACCCCATGGACTGCAGCCTACCAGGCTCCTCCATCCATGGGATTCTCCAGGCAAAAGTACTGGAGTGGGGTGCCATTGTGAATGCAGAGTTCCAAAGAATATCAAGGAGAGGTAAGAAAGCCTTCCTCAGTGATCAATGCAAAGAAATAGAGGAAAACAATAGAGTGGGAAAGACTAGAGATCTCTTCAAGAAAATTAGAGATAGCAAGGGAACATTTCATGCAAAGATGGGCACAATAAAGGAAAGAAATGGTATGGACCTAACAGAAGCAGAAGATATTAAGAAGAGGTGGCAAGAATACACAGAGGAACTATACAAAAAAAATATCTTCATGACCCAGATAATCATGTCGGTGTGATCACTCACCTAGAGCCAGACATCCTGGAATGCGAAGTCAAGTGGGCCTTAGGAAGCATCACTACAAACAAAGCTAGTGGAGGTGATGGAATTCCAGTTGACCTATTTCAAATCCTAAAAGACGATGCTGTGAAAGTGCTGCACTCAATATGCCAGCAAATTTGGAAGACTCAGCAGTGGCTACAGTACTGGAAAAGGTCAGTTTTCATTCCAATCCCAAAGAAGGGCAATGCCAAAGTATGTTCAAACTATTGCACAATTGCACTCATCTCACATGCTAGCAAAGTAATGCTCAAAATTCTCCAAGCCAGGCTTCAATAATACATGAACTATGAACTTCCAGATGTTTAAGCTGAGTTTAGAAAATGCAGAGGAACCAAAGATCAAGTTGCCAACATCCGTTAGATCATCGAAAAAGCAAGAGAGTTCTAGAAAAACATCTATTTCTGCTTTATTGACTATGCCAAAGCCTTTGACTGTGTGGATCACAATCAACTGTGGAAAATTCTGAAAGAGATGGGAATAGCAGACCACCTGACCTTCCTCCTGAGAAACCTGTATGCAGGTCAAGAAGCAACAGTTGGAACTGGACATGGAACAGCAGACTGGTTCCAAATCGGGAACAGGAGTACGTCAAGGCTGTATATTGTCACCCTGCTTATTTAACTTATATGCAGAGTACATCATAGGAAAAGGCGGGCTGGATGAAGCACAAGCTAGAATCAAGATTGCTGGGAGAAATATCAATAACCTCAGATGTGCAGATGACACCACCCTTATGGCAGAAAGTGGAGAAGAACTAAAGAGCCTCTTGATGAAAGTGAAAGAGGAGAGTGAAAAAGTTGGCTTAAAATTCAACATTCATTTGGTCCCATCACTTCATGGCACATAGATGGGGATCACGGCATTTGGTCCCATCACTTCATGGCACATAGATGGGAAAGAATGGAAACAGTGAGAGACTTTATTTTCTTGGGCTCCAAAATCTCTGCAGATGGTGACTGCAGCCATGAAATTTAAAGACGCTTGCTCCTTGGAAGAAAAGCTATGATCAACCTAGACAGCATATTAAAAAGCAGAGACATGACTTTGCCAACAGAGGTCCATCTGGTCAAAGCTGTGGTTTTTCCAGTCGTCATGTAAGGATGTGAGAGTTGGACTATAAAGAAAGCTGAGCACCGAAGAATTGAATTTTGAACTGTGGTGTTGGAGAAGACTCTTGAGTGTCCCTTGGACTGCAAGGATATCCAACCAATCAATCCTAAAGGAAATCATTCCTGAATATTCATTGGAAGGACTGAAGCTGAAGCTGAAGCTCTGATGTTTTGGCCACCTGATGTAAAGAACTGACTCACTGGAAAAGACCCTGTTGTTGGGAAAGATTGAGGGCAGGAGGATAAGGGGCTGCCAGAGGATGAGATGGTTGGATGGCATCACCAACTTGATGGACATGAGTTTGAGCAAGCTCTGGGAGTTGGTATGGACAGGGAGGCCTGGCATGCTGCAGTCCATGGGGTCACAAAGAGTCAGACACGACCGAGCGACTGAACTGAACTGAACTCATATTGTTTACCTAGCAGTGCACCAATTTACATTCCCACCAACAGGTAGGAGTGCTCCCTTTCCTCCATACACTCTTCTATATTTATTATTTACAGACTTTTGAATGATTGCCATTCTGATTGATGTGAGGTGATAGTTTATTGTAGTCTTGATTTGTATTTACCTAATAATTAGTGCATTAGTGATTTTTGAGCATCTTTTTATGTGCCTCTTGGCCATATGTATGTCTGGGAAAACATCTGCAAACGATGCAACCAACAGGGGCTTCATTTCCAAAATATACACACAACTCATACAACTCAGTAACAAAAGAGCCAACCACCCCATCAAAAAATGGTCAGAACACCTAGACAGAAATTTGTTTAGGTTAATTCTTCATAGTACAACATCATTACTTTATATTGTTATTTTATCTGAAGTGGTAGTGAATTTCAGTTACATTTTGACCTAAATGTAAGCATTAAAATATATTTCTAAGCCACGTCAGAGAAATTTGGAAATTCAGTTGCACGAACCAAACTTCTGTTTCCTACTCTTGAAATGGTTGACAATATAGTTTATTCTCATATTTATTCCTTATGGGATTCTATATTTTAGCCCCTCCTATTATTGACCGTATGATATCAGTCTTACAGTTGGTCAGGAAAGTTTGTATTAGTACTATCGTTCAGGGACTCCAGGGTCTACTTCTGTCAAAACCTGATCTATAACACTTTTTAGAGGTAAATGACAGTATGGCTTTTTGTTTTAGTATTTTAGCTTTCCTGAATCGAGTTCTTGTTCTTATCAAAGTGAGAGTTAAAGCAGTAATCCTCTGAAACATTTTAACAAACGAATGTAGAAAATGACTGAATATTTCCAAGTTTCTTTCTCAGCCCACAGGCTCAGGAATATGAATTAGGTGCACTGATATAAATGTTGAATCTTTAATATTTCACACCAAAAGAAATGCCTCCAGGTAGCTTTTAGCATACTGCTGTAATCTTGGGTAATGAATTAATCATATTCATCCTTAACATGGAATGTTAAGGTGGAATTCATACCAAAGAGGCCGGATCAGATAAGCAAGCACTATTGCTCTGGAAAACTATCTCACCAGTACATTAGAGTTCATAGAATTGACTAATCTCCACAGACTAGGATCTAAAATTAATATAGGCCCCCAAACCCCAGTCTCAGAACAGTGCCAGATAAAAATCCCACATCAGACTGCCAGATGTGCTTCTGAGGAGAAGAACGACACCCAGGGAGCCAGCAATATTAATTCAGTAAATAGGAATTTATCCCACTTACCTTTGTCCTGAGGCTTTTCTGAGTGGCAACAGCTATAGTTGATTGTGGAGGGCTGGTTCTCTTAACTAAAGAGGGGGTATCTGTATGTACAGTGCCTTTCCTTATACTAAATTTCTCCCTAGCTGGGTGACACAGAATTATACCCAGGTTGGCTGGAAATTTACAGGTTCATAGTGGTCAAAATGAAGCACAGGGTGGCTCGCCGGTGTTCTGACATACACGGGGGAGGTCTTGGTTCACATAATTTCGATTATATAGAGATGAAAGCGGTTTTATGTTTTGCTATCCACACCTCCAGTGAGCTCTCCTACTCCCTATTATTTTATGGCTCTAGTCATTTCTTACAAATAGTATTTTGGAGCCTAGCATAAGCAGCATGAGATCCATCATAAATTTGGTTACATGCAAGGAGCTGGACTTGGGAAGAAGAGAGGCATCAGTTGAGTGGCATCTTCTGTGAGAGGAGAGTATATACAAATGTGCATTTCATGGTCTTGCATCAATACATTTCATATTGGATTTAGAGCACCACTGCTCTCATCCTTCCGTCTGTCCATTCAATCATTAATTCTCTTAACAAATTTGTGTTTAGGATTTGTAATCTTTAAGGTTCTCTCCTGGCAGTGCAGAGTGATAAAAAAAGAAAAATGATGTGCTTTCCAGCCTTCAGTCTGTGAATGGATATGGGAGAGGGTAAGGAGAGGGCATGACGGAGAGAGAGCATGCCATGGTGCAAAGGTTGATCATAAACTTTACCTAAGTTATCGCTAGTTTTATAAATTCTACAAGATGAATTAACCCAACCCTCATTAGGCAGGTTTCGTGATCTTAAATATAAAACTTATTTAAAAAGTATCATTCCTTGTGCTTCCCTGGTGGCTCAGTGGTAAAGAAACTGCCTGCCAATGCAGGAGACGTGGGCTTGGTCCCTGATCTGGGAAGATCCCACATGCCATGGAATAACTAAGACCATGTGCGTCTATTATGCATGTGCTCTAGAGCCCGGGAACTGCAACTACTTAGCCCATGTACCACAGCTAAGAAGTCTGCACACCCTAGAGCCTATGCTCCGCAACAGGAGAAGCCACCACAAAGAGAAGCCCACACACCACAACTAGAGAGCGGCAATGAAGGCCCAGCACAGCCATAAATAAATACGTAAATAGAAAGTATCACTCCTTTTTGTACATCATTATTTGGTAGCATAGAAATCATACATAATAGATACGTAAAATACAGAAGGAGAAACTGACCTATGTAAATATCTATAATACAAGTCCAGTGAGACAAGTGCTATCAGGAAAGTACTAAGTACTGTGAGAATTTCGATAAATCAGAGATTGCTTTGACTTGGAAGGAGGATAAAGGCTCTAGAAAGGGGTTATCTTTCTAACAAGCTCCAAAGAGCATGCAAGATTTCAAGGGACAAAAGAATCTGAGTTCAAATACCACATAAGAAGGATTTGAGTGCTTAAAACCTGACTGGAAGGTGGCAGGGAGGGGTCTGGAAAGTGTTGGTGTGAGTGGGAGGTCTGGAGTCTGAGAAGGGAGGGGCTGGTGACCCATTTACAGACAAAAAGAAGGTAGGTGGGTGAGGGAGGGGCAGGTTGGGGGTTGGGAGCATAAGGGTAGCATGTACTAAGTTAGAGGGCTGGGGCAAGATAACAGAGCGATTGAAACAGCCTCCAGGCTTTTGAACATATTTTTAGTGCCTATATTCTGGACATAGCTGATATTGAAAGTATATGTGTGATATTGCAGGAATGAGAGTTGAGAAGAAAAGGAAAAAGGATAGAGACTTATCGAATGTCCATGTTTTGAAGCAGAGAGGATGAAGAGCAATTGATGTACTAGAAAACTGCAGCATGTGGAATCAGGGAACAGAATGTATTACGGGTTGTGAGAACACGGACTATTTGTTTAAAAATACAACTACCTGGAGATTTAAAAATCCACAGTATTTACTCAGATACATCTTATATGGACTAGCACTTTTTTAAAAAAGGAGAAGAATCTTTAAAAACTAAAAGAATCTACAGATGAATATTTATTCACCTGTATTTGAATGAAAAAGAACTTTCCAAGAGTAAAAGATGAGATATGACAACAGCATGAAAAATTGAAAATTTATGTAACCAGGACAAAATTTTGCCAAGATCAAACAGATGCATCTCAATTTCCCTCTTATTCATGTCCTGTCTGCAGCCTGGTCCTTCCAGGGGTGGAGCCAACAGGCCGACTGGCCCAGAGTAGGGGAGGAAGAGACTGTGTTCTCTATGGAGCCAGGCTGGAAAGTCAGGCCGGTGAGGACTGCTAATGCCTCCATCTGCATAGGCCATCATTTTGCATACCAAAGGGTCGGCAGAGCTGATCAGACCCTACAGTTCTTCCAGAGTATGGGAAAAGACACCCCTTCCTTCTGCCCCCTGAGGCTGGGGCCTGGAGGCTTGTTGCTCTGTGCAGGAAAAATATTTGGCACAAGGGAAGTCAGAAATAAAAAGTCAGAGGGATCATGCAAGGAAGAGGGAAGTGAGAATGTGGAAGAAGAGAATTGGTCCCAAATGCGTGGCCTGGATGAAGCCCCTTGATCTGAGGGACTCAGAGGCAGAAATGGTCTCTCTCCATTTCCATTCAGTCTTTCAGTTTTATATATGTATGCATGTATGAATGTATAATTGCTTTACAGTATTGTATTAGTTTCTGCTGAAAATGAATCAGCTATATATATCTCTATATCTATACATAGATATAAATCTCTATATCTATACATAGATATATATCTATATATATATATCTCCTTCCTCTTGGACCTCTCTCCCTCCCACCACTCCCCACTCCCATCCCATCCTTCCAGGTCACCAAAGAGCACCGTTTATTCTTTTAGCAATGGATGGCCTTTCTGGCTGCCTTTTACCAACCTGGGTGCAGCCGTATCAGGGGTAACTGCTGGTGCATTTGATTAGACCTAGGGAGGCCTGGAGGTGGAGATTTTCTGGGTACTTCTTGGTTCCCATGTAGTGTGTCTGGGACCTGCTCCTAGAAAGTGTTAGCCCTGAATTGAGAGCCTGCAAGCCTGGCACTGAGGTGAGGGTGGGAGATGTCCCAGCAGAGGCTGGGGATGAAGCCCCTGTGCCCAGAAGAACGTGGCAGGCAGAGGGCACTACAGCAATCAACTTAAGGGACCCAGCCAGCCAGGCAGCACCACTGGGCTGGGCTGAGGAGAGAGCCAGAAAGAGAGTAGGTGGTACATGTGGACCCAAGTTGTTCTTCAGTCCCACAAGGAGGCGACCAGTACACTCAACTCCATTCTGGATGAGAGGTGGGGTAAGGGATCAGCAATAAGAGAGCCAACACAATTACATCAGCAAACCAAAAACTGCTTAAAAGGGCTATTGAAACAATCAGTTCAGACACAATTCAAACACTTAAAGAAGCCCTATCAGTTAATTTCTACCTACCTATCCAATGGGTGAGAGTTTGTAGGCAAGACCAGAAAAGTTACAAATAAAGTACATGTATCATCTGTATCTGCACGTTGAAGCACTGTATTGAGTAAATTTATGATTTGGACACATTCTCATATGTCAAAAACAACATTAATAAAATTAAATGTCAAATATCAAATTAGGGAAGGGCTTGCCAGGTGACAGTGGTGGCAAAGAACTCGCCTGCCAGTGCAGGAGACATAAGAGACCTGGGTTTGATCCCTAGGTCTGGAATATCCCCTGGAGGAGAGGATGGCAACCCACTCCAGTATTCTTGCCTGAAGAATCCCATGGACAGAGGAGCCTGGTGGGCTACAGTCCATGGGGTTGCAAGGAGTAGGACACGACTGAAGTGACTTAGCATACATACATCAAATAAGGGGAAAAAGAGATGAAGATGAAGAGAAAAAAGAGATGAACAAAGGGTTAATATCTTTTACTGACATAGAACTGTTTCGAATAAATCAGAAAGATACTAAGATCTCAGGAGCGGAATGGGCAAAAACAATGACCAAAAACATCCCCAAGTAACCAGTCAATTTATAAACCAGGAAATACAAATAGCTAATAAACATTACATACTTGACAAGCTAATTAAGAAATAAAAAATACAGTAATATTTGTACTATTTTTACTAATCAGAAGAGAAAACATTGATACAAATTTTCTAAAAATCAATCTAGCAATTTACATCAAGGACATTCAAAATGCTTATATCTTTTAATCTATTAATTCCACTTCTAGAAAATTATCCTAGAGAAATGATTGGAAGTGTGCACACATTTAACAATGAAATTCAGCAAAGTTCAAGATGTATGGAAAGAATGCAAGTAAAATATTTCCTAGGCTCATGGCTCCCAAACAGATAAACTTGCACCGATTCTCATTTTAAAGACAGCCTAAGGGAGACTCCAGCTCCATAACTTTTCTTGCCATTCTATTTTAGTCTCTCAACCACTTTGCAATAAAGCCATCCTTCCTTATGTGCAACTGAAACACACTCTGGTTTGCTCCAAACCTATGTTTGATCTCATGTAGGCAGGATGAGGAGCTCCGTGGGATTAAATTTAAAAGTTTAAATTCATTAAATTAAAAAAAAATCCTTTCTTGGCCCCAAATTTTCTTCTTTCTTTCAACAGATACTCACTTCTGGGGGCTTCTGACTTGCTTCTAGTCCTTGGCACCAACCTGGCCAAGATCATTGAGGTCTCTTTGCTCCCTAAATGCCAGGATGAGAAATGGCTGTGCAGAAAGACAAGCACAGTGGTGCAGTGTAGTGTGAAAAAAGCTCGAACTGATGACTGTACAGGGTGCACGGGTATGTAGAGAAATCCAGGTCAGCCTGGGGGAGTCACATATCAAAGAGAAGGAAACCTGGATACCTTGAGCTGAACAGGATTCCCCAAGTGGACAAAGACAGTGGTGAGGTGGGTGGGGTTTGGGGAGTGTGGAAACATGGCCAAAGTTACACTGAGAGAGTGTATGTCTTCATAGACTGGAGGCTATCCTGTATGGTTATGGGTGAAGTGTGTCAAGTGGGATATATGAGAATGAATAAGAGTTTGGGGACTTGCCTTGTAAACCGTGTTAAAGACTTTGAATTTCAACCTATAAACATTATGGAGTCAATGAATAATTTAACTAGGTGAAACATAATCAGATTGTAGTGTTAACCAAGGACACATGAACACTGTGGGCGGTAGGTTGGAGGTGCAAGTACCACATATAATGAATTTGGACCCCAAAGAGCAAAGAGGGGATGGAATTGAAGAGAGGGTACAGGAGAGAACATATAGAATCAGTACTGCTTAGGGACCTGTTGGTTGTGGTACAGGGCGAGGGAAAATGAGAAGATATCTCAGTTTCTGGTTCCCTAAAAATGTTACTTTATAAAAAATTTCACCTATGGAGAGTTCTCATACTTGAATGTACAAGAGTCTTTTAATTCATGGCTGCAGTCACCATCCACAGTAATTTTGGAGCCCATGAAAATAAAGTCTGTCACTGTTTCCATTTTTTCCCCATCTATGAGCCATGAAGTGAAGATGGGATGCCATGATCTTAGTTGTTTTGAATCTGAGTTTTAAGCCAGCTTTTTCACTCTCCTCTTTCACCTTCATCAAGAGGCTCTTTAGTTCCTCTTCGCTTTCTGCCATTAGAGTGGTATCGTCTGCATAGCTGAGGTTGTTGATATTTCTCCTGGCAGTGTTGATTCCAGCTCGTGATTCATCCATCCTGGCATGCATGACATACTCTGCACAGAAGTTAAATAAGCAGGGTGACAATATACAGCTTTGATGTACATTTTCCCCAGTTTGAACCAGTCCATTTTTCCATGTCTACTTCTAACTGTTGCTTCCTGATCTGCATACAGGCTTCTCAGGGGATAGGTAAAGTGGTTTGGTACTCCCATCTCTTAAAGAATTTTCCAGTTTGTTGTGATCCACACAGTCAAAGGCTTTAGCATAGTCAATGAAGCAGAAGTTTTTCTGGGACATATTGAGTGCAGCACTTTAATAGCATCATCTTTTAGGATTTTAATACTATCTACCTGTAAATATGCAATATGGGAGATTGAGGCAGGAAGAAGACAGGCATGATGCTTATGAAAGAATAATAGGATTTAAAGGGTTGTGAAATAGTAAGAAATATGTAGACATACTAGTCTTTGACCCCAGTTGAGAGACATAGCTCCCAAATTCCTTGGAATTTCCTACGTGGTGGGTAAAGACTGCGTCTTCAGTTCTTAGAGGTGACTCTTGGCAGACTCCTGTCTTAGGGCTGGTCACCATGATTAGAAGCTTGGAACTTTCAGCCCCACCTCTATGCTTGGAGAGGGGAGAGAGGATGGAGACTGAGTTCATGAATAATTGTGCCTGCACAATGAAGCTTCCCTAAAAACCCCTGAACGACAAGTTTGGGGAGCTTCCTGGTTGGTGAACACATCCAGATACCAGGAGGGTGATGCAACCCAACTTTCCCAGGACAGAGGTTCCTGAGCTTGTTCATTTCAATCCTTTAAAATATCCTTTGTATTGAATCAGCAGTGGTAAGTAAACTTTTCCTGAGTTCTGTGAGTTGCTCTTGCAATTATCGAACCTGAGCAGGGGAGTCACTGGAACTTCCCGTGTGCAGCCAAGCCACATAAAAGATGTGGGTAATCTTCAGACACACTGCTTGAGACTGGTATCCGAAGTGGGAGCAATCTCGAAAGATGGAGCCTTTAACCAATGAGGTCTGTGCTAACTCCGATTAGTGTCAGAATTGAGTTGAATTTTAAGTCACCTTGTTGGGGTCACAGAACTGACTGGTGTGGGGAAATACCGACACATCTGGAAACTCCTGTGAGTGTGAGAACAAAAGAAAGAACAGTGACTATTTCCTAGACAAGTCAACATGGGAAGAGAAGTTAATGAAGATGGAAAGGAGTGACCAGAACTGAGGAATATGGTGGCCAGATGAGTGCGTCTGAAGGAGAGTGGTCCAGAGGTGCAAATGAAGCAGTTGAAGTCAAGCGAGAAAAGGAGAGACACGCGCCCCTGGATTTGGTCATTAGGAGGTTTTTGACAAGCTGAGAACTAGAAGAACAGAAGCCAACTGTGGAGGGAAAGAAAGGTGAGGAAGCAGAGACTGTAACTGCAGAAAGTAACTCAGGAAGCGCTGCTAGTGAAACAGCAGGGAAGGGGGCAGGGCACAGCCATTGAAAGAATGACAAATACTGGTTAGAACCAAGTTGGGGCCCAAGACGGCAGAAGATTCAACTTCCCTAGACTTTGAGCCTCATAATACACTCATTGTAATACATTAGCATATGCTACGGGTGCCAGGACAGTTCCAAGGTTGACTATAAAAGGCCCCAAAGTAGGCAGTGGCCCAGTTCCTGGAAATCTCTACCCCATCTCCAATACAGTAGAATATTCCTCCCATTTGTTAGTGTATGAAATTACCCAGGACATAAAAACTAACCACCTCCACAAACCAGGACACTCTGCCTTCTGAGACAGCCCCATTCTGCCTATACAATGTGTATCTTTCTAAGTAATCCTACCTTCACTTACTATGGCTCGCTCTTAAAATCTTTCCTATGCTAAGCCAAGGACCCTCACATGGCGGCCAAGGGATTCTCCCAAGACCTAGGACATGACCATCCTCTCATGCCCCATTCTCCTGAGAGAGCAATAATAGCAAGATTGATAACTAATCAGGGGCTGCCACTTACAGCGTAACAGTCTCTTTATGTATTAACCTATTTTGGATGGCATCACTGACTCAATGGACGTGAGTCTCAGTGAACTCCGGGAGTTGGTGATGGACAGGGAGGCCTGGCGTGCTGTGATTCATGGGGTTGCAAAGAGTCAGACATGACTGAGCAACTGATCTGATCTGATCTGATCTGATTTAAAACTTTAAAGTACGAAATTTCTAAATGATACAAAGAACATATCCAAATTCCCCAATACCATGACATCTTCACAGGCTTAACAATTAAATCTAATTTATATAGACATAAAGGTGTGAAGTGTGGGCCTGCTACTGGTAAGTGTACTTAAACATTATTAGTATTGTTGGTTTAAACCATCAATATATTGAAAAGGTTTCTGGATATACTTTTAAGAAAAGTGGTTGCTGTTTAGTTGCTCAGTCGTGTCCGACTCTTTTGTGACCCCATGGACTGTAGCCCACTAGGATCTGCTGTCCATGGGATTTCTCAGGCCAGAATACTGGCTGGAGTGGGTTGTCATTTCCTCCTCCAGAGAATCTTCTCGGTCAAGGGATCAAACCTGCATCGACTACATTGGCAGGCAGATTCTTTACCACTGAGCCACCAGGGAAGCCCCTTTATGAAATGTGCAGGCTCCTATATTTATAAATGAACATAAAAAAAAAGATTAAAAGCTTTTTGCAAGCAGTATCAATAAATCTATCATAGTTACATAAATCTTAAGAGGTAAGCAATTTGGAAAGAGCTCACAAATTCCTTATTGAGCAAGTTCTCATTAGCAAAAGTCTAAAGAGAGCTTGTGTATCAGCCCACAAAGCATCTAGAAGTCTGTGTTCCTACTCACTGATATCAAATGCATTATCCCAGAGGCAACCTCATGAGAAAAACCAATGAGATTGAAGTGGGCTGAGAAAATCTTTGAGAGATCAAAGCTTCTTTACAGTTTTCTGCAAAATTTAGGTGCCATCCATCTATCTTTATGTGAACAAAACTAGAGTTAAAAATAATTCCATCCCTCATTCCACCCCTAATCCCTATTGGATACCCATTAAAATTTATTTCAAAGTTCTCTTCAGTGAGTTCCCAAACAAACGTGGGTGGATTTAGAGACTGACATCTCTTTTATTTTACAAAGAGGCGAAAAACAACTCCTGAGCTTCAGAATTGTAGGAAGTGTCTTTAGAACTTTAGGAAGTGTTTAAGTCAGAAGGATTCAAGGTCCTTGCTTCCTAGGGATGCTGGTTTCACTCTCTCTATGCACTTCCCTGGTGGCTCAGATGGTGAAGAATCTGCCTGCAATGCAGAAGACCAGGGTTCGATCCCTGGGTCAGGAAGATTCCCTGGAGATGGGACTGGCTACCCATTCCAGTACTTTTGCCTAGGAAATCCCAGGGACAGAGGACATAATAGGCTACACAGTCCAGGGGTTGCAAAGGATCAGACACGACTGAGCGACTAACACACACTCAGGTTGGAGAGTAGGTTTGAGACTAAATATAAATTTCCTCTAATAAATCACCTCTAATACCAGTCTCTGATTTAAAAATCTCATTAGGGGAAGGTGAGTCAAAGTTTGGAAACTGGCATGTGGTTAGTGATGTTTCGGCATGGGTAGGAGGCCGAGTTTGATCTGCCTGCAGTCTTTTCTCAGACCTGGTATCTTGGATTTTCTCTCCTCTTCCCTTCTCCTCTTTCTCCACCCCACCTTTTCTTCTTCCTCTTCTACATTCCTATCTTGGATTGTATTCCCCTGCCCTCTAACCTCCAGCCAGGGCCTAAACTCCAGGACCTTGACTCTGAGTTATATTTCTGAGTCTGATGTATCTGCTACTACTGACAGATAGGAGTTTGAATCGAGTTTCATATATATATTTGCAATTACATATAACTACATATATTTAATAATATATCTGTTTTATATGTAAATAAAACATCAACAAAACCTATTATATCATATATATTACATATATATGATTAAAAATCAAATTACTGTATAAAAAGGTTTGGCTGCAGTGGCTCTTACATTTGAATGTGCATGACCATCACATCTTAGAAATACAGATTCCTGGGTCCCACCCTCAAATTTGTGAGATTGGGGAGGGAAACAGAAAAGATTTACTCCAGGTCATTTCTTATTTAGGTCCACTTTGAAAAATACAGTTAAAACTTTTTCCTTTTGAAAAGATAATTACTGCCCCCAGTGAAAATTAGATACAATGACTAGGTGAAGAGAATAACAAAAATGACACAGTTTAGATGGTTGTGGATATTTTTCCTTTCTACCTGTGTAAATGGGCTCCTTTACCTACTACATTACTGCAAGCGATGGACAAAGCTTTTTAGGGCATCTGAGAAAAGTCAGGAGATTTCCAATGGAAATTTTTCACTCAATGAAAAGAGAAAACAATTTTATTTTATTTTTTTTTTGCCCTGGCACCTGTGATTTGCTGGATATTGATAAAATAATCAGGGATTTGGAATTTTGTATGAAATATAGTCTTCTGATTACCTAGAATTTGTTCTCTTAGAGATAGAGCACCAGGGAGGTAAGGTCTTATCTGTGGTGAGGAATGTATTTTGACTACAAACAGCAAAATGAAATTCAAAGTTGTCTCCTAGCTACCGATCTTAGCTGGCATCTGAGAAATTTTGTAAACAACACTGACCCCCATGAACCGACCCTGGTATCCTAGCTTGCAGGACATCAAATGAATGTATGCATGCAGATCATGGGGAAAAATTTAAAAAAACAACCTCCATTCCCCCACCCCCCAAAAAACCCCACCAAATCCTAAGGTGATGAGTTCTGTTTTTGAAAAACCAAATTCGATTAAAAAACCTATAAGATTATGGAAAATTAGGGCCATAGAAAAAATTGGAGGAAATGATCCCAGCATTTCCTAATTTCAAAGAATAACTTTATTCATGCTAAACATATAGCCTATGGGTTCTGGCTTCTGTCACCTTCCAAATAAAGTAAGTAACAGATTTTCTTACTTTTTTTTTTGTTCTTGGCTTCTAATGCGCAGCTTGTTAAGTAGATCTCTGAGCACAGGAGAAAGATAAAAAGCCTTTTTCATGTGGGGTGCAGGGGAAAGTGGTAGGGAAGGCCTGAGAAATGCTATCACTAATAACCTGCCAAATTAGGCAAGCACAGGGGGTGAACCAAAAGATCTGATAATTATTTTTTTCTAAGTAAAAATTTAATGGTTGGAAAGGGAAAGGGCAATGAATTGAATGGGCTGTAGGTCTGGTTCCTAACTCGAAGCATTTAAGAAATGTTTCATAACGATGGTGGTTGCCCACGTGCTTGCCCGCCCATGGCTAGAATGAAAGTGAATGAAATCTCTTAGAAGACCTTTGATCAGGCACCATCCCTGACAGGAGTCAGCTTGTACCGAAAAGGCAGCACTCCATCCTGTCCTGGGTGGGAGATCACTACCACCACTCAATCACAAAAGGTGACACCCTGGGGTTGATAATTCTTGAGGAGCCCAATTAATTTATGCACCTGCTACTGTGTGCCAAGTTAAGATTTTTTTTTTTTACATTTTTATATACTTTGTCTCAAAAATATTCATATTTATTAATGTCACCTTAGTAATGTTATTCCCCTGCAGAGAAAAGGAAATGTGTTCATCTCAGCATTCTTGCCTGCTTCCTCTCCCTTTCCTCCTTGTTTTAATTAACAATTGCTCAGTGCCCTGAGGGCTGTCATTAATTAAAAGTTTTTTTTTTTTTTTAATCCTTCAGGAATAAGTAGAACTGATATTTTCCTCTTTTTAAACCTGAATGTGGCTTTCAGATTTATTTTGTAGTGTTTTTATGATCTCCTTTCCTTATGATTAAGTTTATTTCTGAAAGATTCAGTTGTTGATTTTATGCAAATATAAGATTTTTCAATATAGGAACTAAAATCTCTTGATGTTTTATTAATTCATGCTCTCCTTAGAGTTTGGTTAAAGAGTTTTCACAATATGAAAATTATGCTTTAAGAGACAAAAAGTACAAATATGAGGACCTCTTATAATTGGGAAAATGTACATTTTCATCATTTCTTCTTTTCCATTGTTTAAGAAGGAGGTAAAGATGTGTTGGGGCTTAAAGGAATTCACTGATGAAGGCAGATGGAGGAGATAACTAGTAAGTACATGTGCCTTCAAGCCATTAGGCTGTGACTTATACTATCTAATTACTATTTTGACCACTGATAGAATTTTTTCTCCCTTTAGTCTATGAAAAAACAGATTAAATAAGAGACTATAAAGGGACCAAAATGATTCCAAAGGTGGCTTAATGAAAAAAGAATAAAATGTTCTGCAGTTTTATGGAAGGTTATAAACCTTATGAAGTGAACCGTTTTCTGATGATAAAATGCTGCTGCAAGGGCGGTCCAGAACCTTCTCTGACACAGGAGAGCAGCGTCTCCTCCAAGGTCATCGGGAGAGGCTTACAAACACACAGTCACGGCTCAAATCCCTTTAGCTGCACTTTCTAAACTCCATTTCCCATGTTAAAACACAATGTGAACCGTAAGAATTAACTTTAAAAAATCACATGTGTTTGTCTTTACTGAAGGCTGCATGGTGGGAAATGGTCAGTGAGCAGAGCCAATTTCTAACTCAGCCTCTTTTTTCCCTCACCTCTTTCAAGGGGGTGATACTGCAAAACTCCAGTGGCTCTCAGCCCCAGCAGCAGACACACACTTTTCAGTGTTTTCTTCTCTAGTCAATCCTCCATGAACTCATGCACCATTCCCCTCTCCTCCCAATGCAGGAACACTCTATGGCTCCCTCTTGGCCCACTCTGATCTCCCTTCTCTATACTTTCTTTCTCAAAGACTTTGGCTTAAAACTCTGTGGCCAATAATCCTTAATGCAAATCACCAGTCCTGGGTTTGTGCACTTTTAACTACTTCTGGACCTTTGATTTCCTTCTTTTCCTCTCTCCCTCCCCCCCCCCCCCTTCTTTTACTGTGCGGGTCTTAGCTGTGCGCAGGCAAGATCTTCAGTCTTCATTTTGGCACGTGGGATCTTTAGTTACGGCCTGTGGAATCAAGTTCCCTGACCAGGGATCAAACCTGGGCCTTCTTCATTGGAAGCACAGCGTCTTAGCCACTGGATCACCAGGGAAATTCCTGCTTTTTATTTTAAAACAATTGTGAATTTACAGAAAATTAAAAGAATAGTCTGAAGAATTCTTTAATACCTTTTGTCCAAAGACCCCAGTCAAATTTTACCAATTGTCCCAATCACGGCCTTTGTAGCAAAAACATCATTCCACCGTCCCTGTTGGGCCCAACTGTCGTGTCACTCTAATCTCCTCCAATCTGGAGTAGCTCTTCAACCTCTCCTTCACCTTCATTCTGAAGATCACATAAACACCATCAATTTTAACGTCTCGTCATTATCTGAAATGCAACAAATCTAAAATGGATCTCATCTTTTTCCTAAAATCAGCTCTCTCCCTGAATTCCTACTTTCTGTCATCTTTCTTCCAAAAATTTAGGCTTAAAACTTTTCTTCTCCTTTAATCCATATGTGATTACCAAGTTGTTATATATCATTTTCTAACTGTCACTCAATGCCTTTATGTGCATTTTCCATCAGCACCTGAAAGTCAACATGTCCATCCCTCTAGTCACAGCTTCTTTTCAAAGCCTCCTCCTCAGCTTCCTATTGCCCTGAATGGCACCATCGTTGGCCGGGTGGTCCAAGCCAGCATGAGGGAGACAGGCAGCAGGCGAGTATGAGTGTATCCCGTGACAACTTGTGTGTGTGCTAAATGGAAGGAGGAATGGAAGATGAGAGTAACGTGAGAATAAGCTTTAAATGCTGCGCTAAATAATTCAATTTTATTCATGCCTTCTTTCTGGACTATACTATAAGCCTTTAAAGGCTCTAGCTATTTTAAAAACTGACTTATAATCTTAGCACTAGCTACCTCTTTCTATACAGAGAAAACTAAATAAAAGTTTGCTCATAAAGTTGATAAATTACACTGAAACTTAGAGCCTTTGAGAGTGTATCCTGCACTAAAAATTGCTTTCCTCTCTAAACATGGAAAGATTATTTCTAACTATAATCATCTGATTTGAAAAACATAGGCTATCATCTTATCTTTCCTCTAAATAGTGGCAGAACTAATATAATAATTTAGCAAATACTAATTTAAAATAAAAAGTATTTAGTAAATACTTATTGAGGGCCTACTTTATTTATGTGAACTTAGAAGTATGAAAATGTAGAACTTTAAGCATTCTATCTAAAAAATAAACATATTGATTTAATTAAAAAATTTTATTAGACTTCCAGCTTTCATAAGTAAATAAGAAAAGTCTAGTGGCCTGTGCTTATATGAGAGAGAGAGAAAAAGAAAAAAAGCACATGTCATACTGTGCATTTAAGAGACAAGATTATAACAGTAAATGCATACATTAAAAAAGGAATACCTCAAGGAACTAGAAAAGCAAAACAAAGTAGACCAAAGTTAGCAGAATGAAAGAATAAATATCACAGTAGAAATAAATAGAATGGAGAATAGGAAACAAACAGAAAAAACAAAACTAACTAAGAGTTGATAAACCATTAGCTAAGATCACAGCATCTGGTCCCATCACTTCATGCAAATAGATGGGGAAACAATGGAAACAGTGAGAGACTTTATTTTCTTGGGCTCCAAAAAATCTGCAGATGGTGACTGCAGCCATGAAATTAAAAGACTCTTGCTCCCTGGAAGAAAAGCTATGACCAACTTAGCATATTAAAAAAGCAGAGACATTACTTGGCTGACAAAGGTCTGTCTAGTCAAAGCTATGGTTTTTCCAGTGGTCATGTATAGATGTGAGAGTTGGACTATAAAGAAAGCTGAGCACCAAAGAATTGATGCTTTTGAACTGTGGTATTGGAGAAGACTCTTGAGAGTTCCTTGACTGCAAGGATCTCAAACCAGTCAATCCTAAAAGAAATCAGTCCTGAATATCCATGGGAAGGACTGATGTTAAAGCTGAAACTCCAATACTTTGGCCACCTGATGTGAAGAACGAACTCATTGGAAAAGACCCTGATGCTGGGAAAGATTGAAAGTGGAAGGAGAAGGGGATGACAGAGGATGAGATGGTTGGATGGCATCACCGACTTGATGGACATGAGTTTGAGCAAATTCTAGGAGTTGGTGATGGACAGGGAAGTCTGGTATGCTGCAGTCCGTGGGGTGGCAAAGAGTTGGACAGGATTGAGTGACTGAACTGAACTGATACTAAGGAAAGAAAAAAGAGAAGATTCAGATAAATCAAATCAGAAATGGAAAGGAGATATTACAACCGATGCCTAAGGGGAAAAGGACCCTAGGAGACTATTATGAACAATTATATAGCTTCCCAGGTGGCCCTAGTGGTAAAAGATCCTTTCTGCCAGTGCAGGAAACATAGATGCGAGTTGGATCTCTGCGTTGGGAAGATCCCCTGGAGAAGGCTATGGCAACCCACTCCAGTATTCTTGCCTGGAGAATCCCATGGACAGAGGAGTATGGCGGGCTATGATCCACAGAACCACAAAGAGCCAGACATGACTGAAGCAACAGAGCATGCATACATGCATATAGCAACAAACTGGATAACCTGAACGAACTGGAAAAGTTCCTAGAGATACACAAACTACCCAGACTGACTATTCAGCCATTAAAAAGAATGAAATATTGCCATTTGTAGCTACTTGATATTTTGATATATGTATACATTATTAAATAATCACCAAAATCTAAGGCTAACTAACATATCTGTCAGTTTATATAGTTACCATTTCCTTCTTTACTGTCCGATTGAGTGAAGCAAGACAAGAGAAATATCATATGATATCACTTATATGAGGAATCTAAAAAGAAATGATACAAATGAACTTACAAAACAGAGTTTGCAGGCTTCATGTAATAGTCTTTCCATCACCATGTCGTGTTGATTTCTGATTTCCACTGTTCGCACACTTGCTTTCACGCCTGCCACATCAACAAATAGTCTTCATCCCTCCTTATGGAGCTTAAGTGCCTTTGCCTTAGCTCAGGCCCTCGCCATCTCCTGTCTCCATTCCTTTCCTCCAATCTATTCCTCACAAGGATGCCAGGGTCAGTGTGCAAAGACCAAAGAGGAACTAGCCTCCGTTGATAGACCTATAATGGTCTTCACTGCCTCCAGGGACTAATTCCAAATTCCTCAGATGGCATTCTAGCCTCAAGCTTTGTGACACTATAGACTGTAGCCCATCAGGCCCTTCTGTCCATGGAATTTTCTGGGCAAGAATATTGGAGTGAGTTGCCATGTCCTCCTCCAGGGGATCTTCCTGACCCAGGCATCAAACCCATGTCTCTTGAGTCTCCTGCATTAGCATGCAGATACTTTACCTTAGGCTTCCCAGGTTGGCTCGGTGTTTACTATATTCTTTATGAATCCACCTGCCAATGCAGGAGACTCAGGAGACTTGGGTTTGATGCCTGGGCCAGGAAGATCCCCTGGAGGAGGAAATGGCAACCCACTCCAGTATTCTTGTCTGGAAATTCCATGGACAGAGGAGCCTGGTGGGTGACAGTCCATGTGGTGCCAAGAGTTGGACATGACTGAGCACACATGCGCATTCCTTGTCTCTCTTCCTCTACCCTCCCTCTTTCCCATATTCATTCCTCCCATGTTGTAGCAACAGCCTGGTCCCAATTATGCTGTACTGTGTTCATGTTTCCCAGATTGTTGCTACCCTCTAGAATATTCATGTTCACACCCCTTTCTCATCTTATCAAAAACTGAACTAAATTTCTAAGATCCAATGAAAACATTATGTCCTGTAATCATTGAGGTAGAACCACTCACTCTATTACCAGAAATTTCGCCATATCTTGTCTTGCTGCTGATAGTAGCTCTCTCATTTGGTGGTTTCTATTTTGATCCATGCGCCTCCCCGCAACTGACTGTGAGCAGTTAGAGAGACAAAAACCAGTTTTTTCATCATCTTTGTTTCCAGGGCCTCACACTGTGATTGCTGGAGTCCCCAACAAATCTTTGTTGCTGCAGCTATATAAGACCAAACAGCTCTTCTTCATTAAGCACCACACTATTTTGACTGTCAAGTTTTTTCCTAGGTTTATCTCCATAATAAGCTTGTCATTGGAATTTCCTACTGATTCCCACTGTGGATTTTCCACTGTTTCTATGGAGAATATCCTGGCCTTTATTTTTCACACTGGTCCAAAGATCTAACTTACTCTTGTATTAAGTACTTCTACTCTTTAATGTTTCTACTTTTTGTGAATTTTAAAACATTCTCTAATTTCAGATGACATCATCCTGTATATATATTAAAAAATCCCAAAGAATCCACTAGAAAACTATTAGAACTAATAAATGAGTTCAGCAAGATTGCAGGATACAAGATTAATGTACGAAACCAATTGTATTTCCATACACTAGCAATAAACAACCAGGAAATAAAATTGAGAAAGTAATCTGCAATATCATCATAGAGAGTAAAATACTAAACACACTGAACAAAAGAAGTTCAAGACTTATATAATGAAAACAAAACATTTTTGAAAAGAATTAAAAAAGATCTAAATAGATGGGAAGACATCCCATGTTCATGGACTGGAAGATTCAATATTATGAAGATGGTATTAATCTCCAAATTCCACTGCAGATTCAATGCAATCTTTTAAAAATATCAATCAACTGCCTCTTGTTTGGCATGAAAGTATAAGCCAATCCTAAAATTTCATGAAAATTCAAGGGACTCAAACAGCGAATCTTGAAAAACAAGGACAAAGTTGGAATATTCACATTTCCCAATTTTAGAACTTATTACATAGCTATAATGAGATGCTGCGTGATACTGGCATAAGTAGAGATATATAGATCAATTGAATACAATTGAGAATCCAGAAATAAACCCACACACTTGCAATCAATTGATTTCAACTAAGAGCCCATAATAACCCAAAATGGAAACAGTCCAACTGTTCATCAAGTGATGAATGGATAAAAATATGATATATCTATATTACTCAGTAATAAAAAGGAATTAAGTACTGATATATTCCTTGGTAGCTCTGCTGGTAAAGAATCTGCCTTCGATGCAAGAGACCCCAGTTTGATTCCTGGGTCAGGAAGATCTCCTGCAGAAGGGATAGGCTACCCGCTCCAGTCTTCTTGGGCTTCCCTGGTAGCTCAGACATGAAGAATCCACCTGCAATGCGGGAGACCTGGGTTCGATCCCTGGGTTAGGAAGATCCCCTGGAGGAGGGCATGGCAACCACTCCAATATTCTCACCTGGAGAATCCTCATGGACAGAGGAGCCTGCTGGGCTACAGTCCATGGGGGTCACAAAAAATTGGACATGGCTGAGCAAGTAACACTTTCACTTTTTTATATACAACAGAGATGAACCTCAAACATATTATACTAAAAGAAAGAAGTCACTCACAAATTGTTAATTTCACAAGTATATAATCTCTCATATTGTATGATCTTGTTTATATGACATGTCCAGAATAGGCAAATATATAGACAAAAGTAGATTTGTGGCTACTTAAGATTTGGGAGTGAGCAGAGGGATGGAAAGTGATTTATTTTGGAGGTGAAGCGATTGTTCTAAAATTAAATTATAGTGATGGTTACACAGCTCAGCAAATAAAAGAAAAACCATTGAATTGTATGCTTTAAATAGGTGAACTTCACTGTATGCAAATTTTATCTCAACAAAGCTGCCAAAAATGATAAATAAACATTCCTTATTATCCATGTGCCTCAGTCTCCTAAATATACACAGTTACTTCATTACCATTTCAGGTTAAACATGGAAAATCAGATATTTAATTTTCCCCTGTTCATACTTTCTTCTTCAAGTCACTCAGTCATGTCTGACTCTTTGCGACCCCATGGACTATACAGTCCATGGAATTCTCAAGGTCAGAATGAGAGTGAGTAGCCTTTCCCTTCTCCAGGGGATCTTCCTAATCCAGGGATTGAACCCAGGTCTTCTGCATTGCAGGTGGATTTTTTACCAGCTGAGACACAAGGGGAGCCCAAGAACACTGGAGTGTGTAGCCTATCCCTTCTCCAGCAGATCTTCCTGACCCAGGAATCAAAGTGGGGTCTCCTCCATTGCAGGCAGATTCTTTACCAACTGCGCTATCAGGGAAGCCCCATACTTAAAGGCCTATAATTGTAAGGAAGGCATGACTAAGAATGGGAACTATACATTTTGTCAGATTCCTTCCCTATTCCACTCAAAAAGTTCAAGCGCTTTTCCTCTATATTATCTTACTGTTCTATGGTAGATCATCTGTTGCTTTCCAACCAAACAATTCTTATCAGGGAACCCCCACACTTAAAGGCCTATAATTGTAAGGAAGGCATGACTAAGGATGGGAACTATACATTTTGTCAGATTCCTTCCCTATTCCACTCAAAAAGTTCAAGCGCTTTTCCTCTATATTATCTTACTGTTCTATGGTAGATCATCTGTTGCTTTCCAACCAAACAATTCCTAGGCACTCATAACTTCTCTCCCTCCTCTCTCTTCCTTCTCCTCCTCCTTCTTCTCTCTTCTCTTTCTCCAACCTTGTAAAGTAACATCCATTTCCCAAGTTTTAAAATTTTGTCTTTACAAAAAGTTACTCTTCCTTGTTATTATGATGTCTTCTCAGCTCTCCTTGACTCAGAAACACAGAACATTTCTTATATGCTGGCTCTGTGATTACCACTGAGGATCCAAAAATGAATGACTCAATTTCTGTCTTAAAGAAGTTTCAACAAAGGAAATGAATAATATGTGTACATATGTACAAGTGACTATACGACAACATAAAACAATGCAACAGATGCAGTGTGGGAGTATAATTAATTTTAATCAGAAGAGACGGGAAGTTCTCCAAAATCAAACAGTTCTTTATAAATTTGCCAAACTGTCAGTTGACTTCAAAATTCTTCACAGTATCATGAATCAAATTCCAAAGTAAAATGGTAAAGTATGGCTTTAGAGTTGGTCCTTTTCCATAAAGAAGCCTACCAGCTAATTTTATACTCATATGGAATCTATGGATATTAAGAGAATTATATCGTAAGATGAAATTCTAATACAAGGAAACGAATGTGAGGATACTAAACAAATGAAATTACATTTTAAAAGAGTAATCATTTCTGAATCCTAACACGAAACTCTTTCACAGAACACAACAAACAACAGCAACAAAAACTCCAAACCAAAACAAAACTTGTCGTACTTCCAAGTAAAGACATACAGTAAAGTTTGAAATACAGTTTGATCCTCTCAGTTGTCTACAAGATCCCTGTACAGTTCACGTTCTTTCTAATGGAGTTACCCTCTAAGACACTGGGAACCATGAGGCAAGCTCAGCTCTCTGGTATCAGGCACAGAGGAACTCTGACGAATTGGCCAGTCCATGGTGTCAATGCCTACTTTCTACTGAACATTCTGATTTATACATTGGCATCATAAAATTAATCTCTCCCAACACATAGACTCCTGAATCAATTATGGAGTTTTTTGATGTATGAGATACCACTCAAGGTCATCCTAACCCAACATGCAAAATAAAATGGAAAGCAAAGAAGTTTTTCTATAGGGTCTGAGGCCATGAATCGTGCTTCCTTATGTGTCCCCTGAGGACACATCTCTCAGACTTTGGGCTCCATATGCCATGGTATCAATTAATCTCCTGGCCTTTACAGTTAGCTAATTTTCCTAAGTTACCGATTTCCCACTAATAGCCTCTTCCACTGGCCGTTGCATCCATGTAAGATGCTGTCATCATCTTCATGGTCTTGCTGCTTCTGGCACAGCCTTGTTCAACCCAGAATGACATTTCCTTTGTAGAAATCTCTTTTCAGTTTTCTATTATGTGCTCGGTTCATGTTTGTTTAATGAATGAATAAACCTACCCTGCCATCTTTTAGAGCTGATGTAAAGGCAAACAAAATAGTTGTTCTACAGTTCATTTATGAGTCAGTTATCTGTGAGTTTTATTACTCTTCTTGGGATTCAAATAGAATGGGTAAAATTCCAACTTTAAAAACCCAAAGGATCAGAGAAATAAAACTTACTGCTATTTTTAATGTCTTTAAAGTGATAGGCAATAAGAAAACTGCCAAATCAGGATCAGTCTACAGAAAAAAAATTTTTTTTCTGGGAGTGATTGAAAGGGAGCATAAAAAGATGTCAAGCTGACAGATGGATTACTGCTATTTCAGATTTGCAACCAGAAAACAAGGCCAGGCTGTGGATCTTAGTGTGAAATTGCAAGTCTTCTATCTATTTCGGGAGATCACACTGGAACAGCTTATTTTCTTTCCCCGTCCTCCCCCATTTCTCCTATATACACAGCAGCTGTTATACCTGATGACATCTTCAAGGACAGTGCCAGAGATATATTTCTCCAGATTTTCCTTTTCCCAACCTTTTTTTGGGAGGGGAGGGGTGGTGTGGAACAATTTATAAAAGCTGAAAAGCTTACAAATGTATGTTGCTCTATGGTAAAGAGATAATACCTAATATAGGAGTACATATTGAAAGGTAAAAATATTGACTGGCTTTAGCGTTGTCCAACATTTCTTTTTAGGGTCATTTTCCTGAGTGATCTCACTTTTTACATACCCTACATCCTGTTGTCATTATTGCTGCCTTTACTCAGACTGTTAAAGGCCTTACTTAACCTTTTTTTTTAATTTTTCTGACCATTTCCATGAGTCTCCTCCCATCAAAATCTATCTTTTTAATTTTCTGACACCAATAAAAAGAGACACAGCAAGTCTAGGCTCACACTGAGTTTAATATTTGAAAGTATACTCTATGCATTTCTGTTCTAGTTACTTTCATTTAGACAAATGGCTACTAGGACTTCCCTGGTGGTGCAGTGGCTAAGACCCCAGTTCCCAATGGAGGGGGCCCGGCTTTCAGCCCTAGTCAGGGAACTAGATCCCACATACTCCAACTAAAGATCCCACATGCTGCAACTAAGACCTAGGACAGTCAAATAAATAAATAGTAAGATAAATAAAGAAATGGCTATTGAAACCTATTGCCTTAATCTAATTTAATATAGGTAGAAAAGTAGAAATTTGGACAGTGAAGCAAGAACATACTGTTCCGTCCCAAATTACACTACAGAGGTGACTACTATCCCTCTATATGTGTGCTCAGGCACTCAGTCAAGTCCAACTCTCTGCAACCCCACGGACTATAGCCCACCAGGCTCCTCTGTCCCTGGGATTTCCCAGGCAAGAATACTGGAGTGGTTGCCACTTTCTTCTCCAAGGCATCTTCCTGACCCAGATATTGAACCTGAGTCTCCTGCATTGGCAGGTGGATTCTTCACTGCTGAGCCACCAGGGAAGCCCACCCCTCTGTATAAACCTGGGCTTATGCTTTGATCTTCAAAAGTAAAAATCCAACTTCTACTTGAGTTGAGTCATTTATTACTCAAATGTCATAGACTGACATTCTTTTTTTCCCTGGATATTATATTTTCTGACACTCAGATAATTTTAAATATTTTAAGTTGTCCTTCATATTAACAGTCTGGTTTTTGGATATGAAATATTCTCAGTGCTCCATCACGAAGCCATGAGCTTAATAGCAAATTCCCATAAGCTACTAATAAAATGGCTCTAGACTTTTAACAGCAGTATTGTCTTCCTTCATTTTCTAAAATAAGTTAATTTAAAAGCCATCAGTGATAGACATCTTGTACTTTCTTACCATCAAAGGGAAGTCAAGAGAACATGGTTCTCATTTCTCTTTTTTTTTTCACCAATTAGTGGGAAAATGACATTGTTGCAAAAATGACATCATTGCTCTGGATCTCTGCATGTTGAAACTGGATTCAGTGACTCTTGAAATTGTTTAGATTGCAGATCCTTTGAGAATAAGATGAAAACTCATCCAACTGTCTATCACACATCCAGATATATGCATTTTGGGGTCACATGTTAGCATTCTATTTGTTATAATACTATGTTTAACAGAGCCAGTTCTGGCCCAAGTTTGAATTCCATTTTCACCATTACTAGTTCTGCAACCTTGGGAACATCATTAAATCTCTCTAAACTTCAGTTCCTTACTCAATAAATAGGGAAAAAAATACCTACTCCATAGGGTGATTGTCAATTTAAATATTTGTAAAAGTACTGAACTCAGTGTTTGGCCTATAGTGGAAGGCCCTCAATAAATGACAGGTTAACATAAATTGAAGAAACTAAAAAAAAAACCAAAAAACTAAGCCAAACAATTCACTGGATTAGATTGTTTCTAAAGTTCTGTTCTATGCATTTTTAAAAAAATAATTTTATTTTTCTCTTTAGAGCATTTGTAGTCCACAGCAAAACTGTGCAAAGGCACAGAGATTTCCCATATCCCCCACCCCCACACGTGCCTAGATTCCTCCAACACCCCCACCCCCATGAGAGTAGTACATTTGTTACAACCAGTCAACATAGATTGACAGGGCACTTTATTAAAAGTCCACAGTTTACATTAGAGTTCACTCTTGGTGTTGCACATTCCATGAATTTGAACACATGCTTAACAACATGCATCCTGTTATATATTATACATATCATACAGAGTAGTAGTCTCCTTGCCCTAAAAATCCTCTGTGCTCTGCCTATTCATCATTTCCTCCCTCCAACCCCTGGTAACCATTGCCTTTTTACTATCTCCATAGTTTTCCTTTTCCACAGTATCACACACTTGAAATCGTCTTTTCAGAATGGCTTCTTCCATTTGGTAACAGGTATTTTCTCACCCTGCCTCAACATGGCTTGATAGCTCATTTCTTTTTAAAGCTGGATAAATTCCATTGTACGAATGTAGCATGGTTTATCCATTCACTTACTAAAGGACATTCAGTTGCTTCTAAGTTTTGGCAGTTATGAATAAAGTTGCTATAAATATCCATGTGTTGGGTTTTGGTGTGGATTTGTTTTCAACTCCTTTTGGGTAAACGTCAAGAAGGACAATTACTGGACTGTACAGTAAGAGGACGTTTACTTTTATAAGAAACCACCAACCATATCAGATATGTCTTTTGCAAATATTTTCTCCTAGTCTGTGTCTTGTCTTGTCATTCACTCAACATCATCTTTCACAGAGCAGAAGAATTTTATTTTAGTGAAGTCCAGCTTGTCACTTCTTTCATGGATGATGTCTTTGGTATGGTACCTCAAAAGTCATTGCCAAATCCAAGACCATCTAGATTTTCTCCTATGCTACTTCCTAGGAGTTTTATCATTTTGCAGTTTACATTGATGTTTTTCATCCATTCTGAGTTAATTTTTATGAAGAGCAACCTGTGTGTAAATTTTTTTTTGCATGTGGGTGCTGAGTTGTTCCAGTTGGTGTTTAATTTTATTTGTAAAGAAATCATATTTATTGATTTCTACAGCATAGTATTTAAGTCTACATTTACCAAGCAAGCATCACAGAGTTGCTTTTCAAAATATTCTTTTGGGATAAGTTAGAGGGCTGGATGAGGGGGAAGTGTCTCATCTTACAAGTTGAGGATGCACTGTGTACTAGTTTTTCTTCAAGATTTACAATGTTCATATCATATTAAAAGTTCTGATGAGTCCCAAAATAAAGACAATCTCTTCAGGGGTTGTCTCTGTGATTCTTAAACTTATTTCACTGGGTTTACTCACTTTTTGTTCCAAATCCTACTTATTTTTCCAAGAATTAATGTTCCTAAACACACTTCAGGAAATACTTTTCTGGTCTGGTATTCTTTGTGCTCCTTTAAATCTCATCTTCATCAAGGAATTACTTTCTTATTTGCACGCGTCCTATGTTGCTTCATTCGCATCTGATCCTTTGGACTACAGCCCACCAGCCTCCTCTGTCCATGGGATTCTCCAGGCAAGAATACTATAGTGGATTGCCATGCCCTCCTCCAGGGGATCTTCCTGACTCGAACCCATGTCTCTTATGTCTCCTGCATTATTAGGTGGGTTCTTAACCACTAGCGCCTTTAGGGGGCATTATGTACAGTGGGGGATTCCCTGGTCACTCAGCTGGTAAAGAATCCACTTGCAATGCAGGAGACCCCAGTTTGATTCCTGGGTTGGGAAGATCCCCTGGAGAAGGGATAGGCTAATCACCCCAGTATTCTTGAGCTTCCCTGGTGGCTCAGATGAAAAAGAATCCACCTCAATGTGGGAGACCTAGGTTTGATCCCTAGATTGGGAAGATCCCTTGGAGGAGGGCATGGCAACCTACTCCAGTATTCCTGCCTAGAGAATCCCTATGGACAGAGGAGCCTTACAGTCCATGGGGTTGCAAAGACTCGACATGACTGTGCAACTAAGCACAGCACAGCATAGCATGTACAGTGGACATAAGAATTGTTGGAATTTTAAGTACATATAAAATAGCTGTGCAAGATGGGTGAACTCAGTGATATATTTTGTGCATGTCCACAAGACCAATCAATCAAATTTTTTGTACGCTGAATACTAACAGCTAATTATGCTTGTGGTCAAATGCAGCGAGATACTCCTTGTTAAAACTATAGTCACAACACTTGCCCCTTACAAATATAGAGTATGATAGTATTTAACATAGTTCTTCATCCATAGAGACACATGGCTGACATCCATTTAATTATTTCATCAAAGTATTCAATTGAGAGCTATGGAAAACAATTTGGAAGCTGTAAATAGCCACTGAATTGATGTGTATTAGATCATCATGCTGGCATTGGCCGCCCTGAATGTTTGACATGAAAATCTGGGTTATCACATCAGATGTGGGATACTGATTTGATACCATCCAACCCTAACTAGACTAAAATCTAACACAGAAAATTTAAATTCCTTCTCTTTTAGTCAATCAGCATCTTCCAAATATCTTGTTACCTTCCTCTTTGCCACTTTATCTAGACATATATGGTATTTCTGCATTAGTGGTCTTAATTGTTACCAGAAACTTGGATTACAGAGGCAGGAAATGAAATATTGACCAAAAAAGTGAGAAAGAAACTTCAGGGGAAAAGCCAACAAAAACATTAAAAAAAGATAAAAACAAAAACAAAAACCTAAGTGAAGGGAAAGCAGTTTAGTTTCTGGGGTTGAAAGTATGAGCAGAAAACATGGAAATGTGTTTTGAACATTCAGAAGAATTATTATACATATTTTATGGAGGAAAAAACTAAAAACAGAGAACAGACTCCAAAATGCTGTCATATGCAAACAACATACACTAGAAATAAATAACTCCATCTTGCAACTCAACAGAATAATTGGGTGAAAGTTCTTGGTTTCTAAGAATTCTGAATAACCCATAGGGTGTGTGTGTGTGTGTATGTGTGTATATATGTATTTTAGCACTTGCTTATGTTTTAAGGCAATTTCAGGACCAAATTCTCAAGAAATTCTTTCCTGGGATAAAACTTTTATATTTTAAAAAAATGTACAGTAAGGCAGAGGCTTATTTTTGGCTCCATTGAACCTCAGAATTCTGCAGACACCAGTTTACATTGGTACTGTGATTTTATCAGTTGCTTATCAGGATTTTGCTCCATCAAGCAGGCCCACAGATTAAAAAAAAAAAAATTGAAGTCACACACTACATCATAGCTGGAAACAACAAAACATTTAAAAGGTCTTTTGTATAACATATTGCAAGTCGCCAGCTGTTTTTCTGATCCACAGAGCAAATCCTGCACTGAAAGACTGCTGCCCAGAAGGCATGCGCTGACATTGATTTGAATCCACCAGCTCTCCCAGTGGATCAGACAGCATCTACGCACTGGAATCAGTATTGCTATCACATACTCATCTGTCGCCTCATGGGACAAGAGCTGCAAGAAATATGAAGGGAAATTGCTCCCGTTAGGGGACAGCTACATTTATTTCTGTAAAAAGAAAAAAAAAGAAGCCACCACCTACAGTGTGCATGTTAAAAGGATGCCTAACTAAAAGAGGATCTACCCTTTTCCGCCCAATTATTAATACGCTCAGCAGAATAATACATTATTTCTGCTTCCCAGCTCCACGCTTAGCCTTCCTTGGGGTTGAGCTAACCAAGTTCTTTTCAAGGCCCCGCACAAGTGATTTGTCTTCTCAGAAACTCACAGCCAAAGACATTTCAGAAAAACGTCCGCAGTGGCTGCCACTGTTGCCTTTGTGTCCATGTCCATCCTTGTGTGCACACCCGCCGAAGGAAAGACTCTTTCACTGGATGAAGCGGATTCAGGGATGTTTCTACATTCTTTATTTATTCTCCAATTTCCAGGATGGCCCTTCAGTTTGAAGGACTGCCACTATTTGAGGGAAAGCAATTTCAAATTTTAACTTGATTTTCTAAGCCAAAAATAAAGTGGCTTCACTTGATGGAAAGTGGTGTCATTCTCCTAAGAGTTCATTAGCCCTCTGAGCTTTCACTGCTTCCCATGGACAGCAGGACATTGACTCCCAGTAAATGTATGTCAAGCTCAGTAATTCTAAATACCCTGACTTAAGCCTAGGCTCACAGAGAAACACTGCCCTCAATACCAAACCACTTACATCCATCCATCCTTCCTTCCTTCCACCTGTTTATCCAACAAATATTTATTAAGTACCCATTAGTGGAGAAGGCAATGGCACCCCACTCCAGTACTTTTGCCTGGAAAATCCCATGGACGGAGGAGCCTGGTAGGTTGCAGTCCATGAGGTCGCTAGGAGTCGGACACGACTGAGCGACTTCACTTTCACTTTCACTTTTCACTTTCATGCATTGGAGAAAGAAATGGCAACCCACTCCAGTGTTCTTGCCTGGAGAATCCCAGGGACGGGGGAGCCTGGTGGGCTGCAGTCTATGGGGTCGCACAGAGTCGGACACGACTGAAGCGACTTAGCAGCAGCAACAGCAGTGGTGGCGGTTTAGTCACTAAGTCATGTCCGACTCTTGCAACCGCCATGAACTGAAGCCCACCAGGATTCTCTATCCATGGGATTTCCCAGACAAGAAAACTGGAGTGGGTTACTATGCCCTTCTCCATTAAATACTCATTATGTACCTGAAAATACAGCCATGGATAAATAGACAAGACTTCTGCTGTCGTAGTGTTTATCATGTAGGAGGAAGGTGTAATTGTTCATAGGATGTTACCCTTGAAACACTGTAATACAATCATGGTTGTTATTTTTAAAAGCTTTACCTTAATTCTCTGCTTTTCTTAGTGCATTTTATGCAGGAAAATGCTCTGAACAACATCTTCAGCTTAAGAATATAAAATATATTTAGAAGAGCAAAGATGACACTTAGCCTCAATGCTATAGCCTGTCAAATATTCTAAAACAGATAAGAATCTTAACAGAAGAACTCATAAATACATTTAATACATAATACTAACCAGAGTGATGGAAGCACAAACGGTGTCTGCATGATGAATTGTTGACCAAGTATTTCATTCAGAAGAAGGCAAAATAAATTCTTGTGTGTTTGAGACCAGAAAGAAAGCTATCGTTAAATGCAAAGCTTGTTTAGCAAAAATAAATTCAATAGTCACAGTAGCAAGAGCCTCTTGGGAATAACAGGTCATTAGAAGCTTTTAAGATTCTCATAACAGATGACATTCCCTTAGGTCCTTTTCAGTCCCAACTTGGCCCAAGTCATTCTCTTTCTTTGGCGGTTTTTTAAGTCAGTAGGCTGCAGTATAATATATCTTGACATCATAACTTAAAATAACAGATCAGCTCAATTGTTATGCAAGTAATGTTGCTTTGCAAATGACTGCTGCGAGACGGAATGCTACCAAATGAAGAGGAAAATGCGTGCCACGTCCACTCCCTGCTGCCTGTGGCTTAATCTGAAATAACATCTGTGAAGGAACATGTGACACTTCGATCCAGCAATGCATGTGATGGGCAGAAGTATCTGTAATAAAATTTCTAGTCCAAAGGGATTAGGACACTGCAGCTTTCGCCTCTGCCTGTCCCTACTCTCACCATCCCACCTCTTCCCACCTTCCTCAGGAAAGGGAGCGGGTGGGAGTCAGCTCGCTCTGGAAACCAGCACTGTACAGTGTTCACCAAGATCAGGATTCCAACAGCAGCCATGGTTTCCTCCTCTGGGAGCAAGAGTTTAAACCCTCTTAGAATCTCAAGAAGGCTACCAACAAAATGTTTTTTTCTGTGCAAACCAATTGAAAAAAGGACTGAATTAAAAAAAATTATATGATGTAGAGCCTTCCACAGTGGGCTTCCCAGGTGATGCAGTGGTAAAGAATCTGCCTGCCAATGCAGGAGACTCAAAAGACATGGGTTAGATCCCCAGGCTGAGAAGATGTCCTGGAGAAGGGCATGGCTACCTGCTCCAGTATTCTTGTCTGGGAAATCCTATGGACAGAGGAGTCTGGCGGGCTACAGTCCATGGGGTCACAAAAGAGTCAGACATGACTGAGTGACTGAGCATGCTCATACCCCAGCAGGCGGTCCAGTGGTTAAGACTCTGCCTTCCAATGCTGGGAGTGGGTATGGGTTCGATTCCTGCCAGGGCAACTAAGATCCCATATGCCACAGGGTGTCACCAAAAAATTAAAAAAGAAATAATTATATGTTGTAATTAGTATCTATGAGAACTGATAATCATGAAACATAATCTTTTTTCTTTTTTATAATTTATTTGGAAGCATCAAATTACGTATTTAATGCAACTTGCAGAGAATCATGGGAGTTGTTGGGCAACTGATTGATAAAGTGTAGAAGAAGAAAGACAGAGGGACAGATCTGAGAAATATCTCTTGGATGTACATACTCAGAGCATGCCTGTGTGTGCTTTTAAGGATCCTCTTAGGATAAAACACTGGAAAAACATACATACATATGGATGCAAAAATATCAGAAGAATTCCTCAGAAGTTTCTCATAATTCCATCATTTCCTGGCATGTGCTGCCAAGATGCCTTTGGGCTTCATAATGTGTCTATTATCATCAACCTCTCCTCGTATATTAATAAGAAGATCCAGGCTGCCTAAATGCTGAATGAGGTTTAAATTCATTATAGCCTCCACTTAGTGATAAGCCTACATTTCTGTACTTATCACAGCAGAAGGTCTCAGAAACACCTGCTGCAGGGTGGGCACTCAATTAAAATGATTATCATTTTTGAAAGGAAAAAGACAGGAAAAAAATGGGCCTAATGCACAGTGCTTCATGAGCAGCCATTGCAGGAGGTACTACAGAAGTACCAGAAGAAGACTGTCTGATTCTGTGGCTTCTTTATGGTGTTGCAGGGGTCTATCTCATCCCCAGTCAATCTGCCTGCAATGCGGGAGACCTGGGTTTGATCCCTGGGTCGGGCAGATACCCTGGAGAAGGAAATGGCAACCCACTCCAGTATTCTTGCCTGGAGAATCCCATGGATGGAGGAGCCTGGTAGGCTAGAGTCCATGGGGTCACAAAGAGTCAGACACGACTGAGCGACTTCACTAAGGAAAAGATAAAGGGCACTGAGAGAGGTTTTAAGGGAGGGCTTCTCAGGTGGTTCAGCGGTAAAGAATCCACCTGCCAAGGCAGGAGATGCAGGAGACACAGGTTCGATCCCTGGATTGGGAAGAAACCCTGAAGGGGGAAATGGCAACCCACTCCAGTATCCTTGCTGGGAGAATCCAATGGACAGAGGAGTCACGCAGGCTGTAGTACATGGGGTCACAAAGAGTTGGACACGACTGTGAGCATGCACACGTATCCCTTCTGCCCACCCTCCTTGGGGCAGATCTCAGGCACATCGATTCATAGTCTCCGTGCCCAGCAGGAAGTGAAAATGGGGTCAGTGAATAGTCAGTCTGTCACAAAGGGAAAGGATTCAAATGTCCAGCCTCTCTTTCTACCTCATTGATGGCTACCACTCTCCAGAGGCTCTGCCACCTCTTGAGCAGGTGGCCTCTCCCCCTCAAGTTAGAAGGAGTCTCAAACATAAAAGCCAAGTGGGGAGACTTGAATGACAACAAAGAAAGAGGGAGATCAGAAATTCCTATGGAGGGTGCTTTTCATTGTGTTCAGTGTGTGTTCAGACATGATGAGAGCAGTAAGGTTTTCAATTTAAATTCTTTCTGAAATAGAAGAACATTACTATGAAGAGATACTTTTCAGAAAGCCAAGTGCCTTCCATCTATCACCTTGCTGTGTTTCAAAGTGTTCCTGCTCACCATCTCTGCATCCCAGGAACTGAGCAGAAGATGGTCTGCATGATTATTCTGCCCTTCACCTGCCAATTCAGGATGAGCATATCCTTAAATTCTCACCCAATCTTGCCTTACTAAGATGACTGTTATTTTTTAGCAGTTCTATTTAGAATGTTGAACTATCCTGGGGACTCCTCCACCTGCTCCACAGTCTGTCGATTGTCTTAGTTTCTTTACCTTTTGTTCTTTTCAATTTCACAACCATTGCCTGATCTCTTAGTGAAAGTCTCTTCTCATAAGCCTCCTTGGGAAACTCAAACATTCCATCCCCGTCATGCTTGACCACTCCTCTTTGGTCTGTAACACAAGTAACCTGCCTCTTCTTCTCCCCTTGGAGAACTGTCATTCTCTTTCCTATTCTTTCTTTTCTGATTGTTCTCAGAATGCTCTTTACCTTCCTGCCCTGACATGGGATGAATCTCAAGAGCCTCAATTCTTGTCCCACTGCATCTTCCTCCCATTTTTCTACCATAGAAATGTCAAGCACCACAGCCACAACCTTCATTTGTCATTTCCTATCTATCTTCACTGCTTACTGATCACTGCCTGCCCTCAAATTGAGGGTCCTGCCTTTGCAGTTTTCTCCAAATTGGAGAAGCGTGGTGCCATTCTCTGGGATGCCTGTATTGATATTTCTTTATCTAGAATAGGAAAGAATTTAACACTTTTTATATTTAATGTATGACTTGACAGTACTACACGTCTACAGCAGATTTTAAGTATATAAAACTCATCTCAAATAAGATGGTCTTGATATAGATGAAACGAAACAAGAACTGTCAAGAAGACTCTTGAGAGTCCCTTGGATAGCAAGGAGATCAAACCAGTCAATCCTAAAGGAAATCAACCCTGAATATTCATTGGAAGGACTGATGCTATAGCTGAAGCTCCAATACTTTGGCCACCTGATGCGAAGAGCTGACTTATTGGAAAAGACCCTGATGCTGGGAAAGATTGAAGGCAGGAGAAGGGGATGACAGAGAATGAGATGGTTAGATAGCATCACTGACTCAATGGACACAAATTTGAGCAAGCTCTGGGAGATAGTTGAGGACAGGGGAGCCTGGCGTGCTGCAGTCCATGGGGTCACAAAGAGTCAGACAGGACTTAGTGACCAAACAACAATAACAACAAAACAAGAACTAGATTTTTTTTTTTCCATCACTGTTCTTCCAGCAAGCTCTTTGAATGGCACCCAGGTGAAATCTTAACTGCGTGTGATGATTAATCTCGTATTTCAATTTGATTGGACTAAGGAATGCCTGAGTAGCTGAGAAAACATTATTTCTGGGTGTGTCTTGAAGATGTTTCCATAAGAGTCTAGCATTTGACTCAGGAGACTGTGTAAGGAAAACCTGTCCTCACCAGTGTAGGCAGGTGTCATTAATGTGGGAGCCAGAATGGAACAAAGAGGTGGAGGAAGGGAAAATTCCCTCATCTTGAGCTGGAGCGTCCATCTTTTCCTGCTCTTGGACATCGGAAATCTTTGTCCTCAGGCCTTTGGACTCTAGGACTCATATATGTGGCTCCTTGGGTTCTCAGGTCTTTGACCTTGGGCTGGGGATGACAGAGGATGAGATGGTTGGATGGCATCACTGACTCAATGGACATGAGTTTGAGTAATCTCCAGGAATTGGTGATGGACAGGGAGGCCTAGCATGCTGCAGTCCATGGGGGTCTCAAAGAGTTGGACATGACTGAGTGACTGAACTTAACTGGGAGTTACACCAGCAGCTCCCCTGTCTGGCTCTCAAGCCTTCAGACTTGGACTGAATTATGCCATCAGCTTCCTGGGTCTCCAGCTTGCAGTGGCAGAGATGGGATTTCTCAGCCTCCATCACCATGTGAGCCAATCCCCATAACCCTATCTGTCCAATTGGTTCCATTTCTCTGGAGAACCCTGATGGACACACCAGGTCCCTCACCCTTCCTGGGCATCTTTCCAGCATTAATTCGAAGACTTTGTCCAGCCATCCAGCCACCTAAGCTCCCTCCCAGCTCAGACTGAGCAGACCACAGTTGGATGGGGAGGAGGGGGTGCTCACTGCTTCTCCCCTGTGCTCTTCTGCTCCTCTCCAAGAGCTCCCCCTACCTCTTCAGGCTTGGATGGAGGAGAGGAGGGAAAGGGCCCCGAGACATTCCTCCTTAGTCCAGCAGCAGGGTGACCCCACTGAAGGTTAAGTTTGATCACATCGAGTTCTCTGAGGTCCTCAGAGCCTTCCCATTGCCTTCAAGGGAAACTGCACCATCTTTCATGGTAGCCCACCAGGCCCTCGGAGATCTGGTCCCACTCACCCTTGACCTCATCTTCAACACTCTCCTGCCCCAGATCACTCTGATCCAGCCATGCAGGTTGATGAGCTGTTGCTGAAATGTGCCAGGAAGGCTCTCGCTTTGGGAGCTCTGCACACCTAGTCCCTCTGCCTGGACTACCCTTGTCATAGACACCCACATGACTCACTCCTTCACCAGCTCAAACCCTATATCGCTGAATACTTTATTTAAAATTGCACCCTATGTGATTCTCAACCCAGAGCTTTCTATGTTTCTCTACCGCCCTTTCCACTTTCTGATGCACCATATCATTAACATTAATTTCACTTATCTTTCATTCTTATGTATTGAAGAGCACAGTGCGATTCAATACATAAATTGCAACACCTTACTGACTGGAAGTGAACAAAGATAAAACATTTAAACAAAACGTGCAATGAGCTAAGCAAAGACTTCTCGGTGGCTCAGAGGTAAAGAACATGCCTGCAATGAAGGAGACACAGGTTCCATATCTGGGTCTGGAAGAGAACATCGAGAAGGCAATGGCAACCCACTCCAGTATGTTTGCCTGGGAAATCAGAGGAGCCTGGCAGGCTACAGTCAGTCCATGGTTTTGCAAAGAGTCAGATACAACTTAGCAACTAAACAGCAACAACAACAAAGCAAAGTTGGTCTGTTTATATTAATAAATAAGGCATAATAAGCCAGACCACATTTTTTTGCTCTAAAACCCTTTTATGGCCACAACCTACCTGTTTATACCTCTTTCCCCTTAACTTACCACACATATTCTCCCCTCCAGGGCCACACACTGACTCAAGCGCATTATTAGTAACCTTTTCTAGTCCTTTTCTCACACTGCTTTTTTCTTCTAAAATATTTTTTCCTTTTTCTGCTTATCCAGATACTAAAATTTTTAAAGGACTTCTCAAGGTTCCTCTTTTCTATGAAACAGGAAAGTGAATACCCATGAAGCACATACTATATACGAACAAAAATAATGACACATTGTTTTGCTTAATTCTCTCAACTCTCCTGTCATGTAAGTATTACTATTCTACTAAGTGCGCACTGCACTCAAGTAACTTGCCCAAGGAGGGTCCTATGACTTTCAGGGCTGGGATCCAAATGCAGTCTGAAAACCCTAAGTGCCACACATATTCTGTGTGACCATGATGCTTTCGACCCCTACTCTTCAATGATTTCTCTGAACCATATTTCAAATCCCACACCTCTATACTTCACAGTGGTTGAATGTATGATTTTTTGACTTTATGATGATGTGAAAGTGATATGCATTCTGTAAAAATGATACCTCAGATTTGGAATTTTGATCTTTTCCCAGGCATTGAGCCATGTTCCCAGCCAGCCAGGCCATTACGAGTATAACAACTGATGCACTTACAACCATTCGGTACCCAGACAACCATTCTATTTTTCACTTTTAGTACAGTGCTCAATACATTGCATGAGATCCTCAACACTTCATTGTAAAAGAGGCTTTGTATTAGATGATTTTGCTGAACTGTAAGCTAATGTAAGTGTTCTAAGCACATTTAAGGTACGCTCAGCTACGCTATGATGCTGGTAGTGGGTGTATTCAATGCATTCCTCATAAACTGAGGGATGTCTGTATTGTCTTGGGCTTGTCCCTCTCATTGTTGTTTAACTTTGTATGTGTACTTGCAGAGCTCATGACTGTGATGCTTCCTGTTTCCCTGGAACTAGCCTAGTGTTCCTCTTTAACATTGGTAGGATGGCCAGAGCCCATGAAGGAAGAGGAGGAGTCATTATCGACCTGAAAGGGGAACTTGAAGCACTGAACTTTGAAAAAACAAAAATACACAGGTTTCAATGGAGGAAATGATCCCTAAGTTCAAACAAGGCAGATAAGAAAAAAGGATAAGAATCAGACTGGATTTCCTGATTTGGAGTAATATTATTTAAGTTTTTAGTGAAAGAGACTTTAGTGGGCTATTGAAGATGGAAACCAGATTCCTGTGAATTCAAGAATGAATAATAGGTGAGGAAATGGAAATGGAAAGAATAGAATATTCTTTCCAGAGTATTTATTTTTGAGAAGTGGAGACAAATTGTATAACATCTGAAGGGAGAAATCTTTAAGGACCACGGACATAAGAGGAGAGAGGAAAGGGAGGGGAAGAAAGAAGGAAGGAAGTTAAGATGTAAAGAAGGCAGGAAATAAGGAAGGAAGGGAGGGAGATGAATAGCCTGCAGTAATAATTATGATAATAGGATGTTTTGCTTATGTTTCTAGAATTCCATGAGATGCTTGCCTTGAGGATATTGTGATTTAGAGTATACTGAACATGTGACCTTTCAGTAGTTAATGTGCTCCCAAATCCCTTTGCCCAACTTCTCCAATTAAAAAGACTTGAATTATTTAAATTTTTCTAAAAACACTGTATATAATAGGGTTTCCTTTCTCACGATCGGCTTTTTGCTTTTGCCTTTCATAAACATGGAAAAGGAGAATTTTGATATAGTAACGCAGCTGACTTCCCGAGGACTCAAGAATAAGGTCACCATCATGAGATCAAGTTCAGGAGCCATCACAGAGAGCAAGTTCAATATCTTTGATTATTTTGAGTATTGCCAAGGAGTGGGCAAAGATATATCCATTTGAATGCAGAGTTCCAAAGAATTGCAAGGAGAGATAAGAAAGCCTTCCTCAGTGATCAATGCAAAGAAATAGAGGAAAACAATAGAATGGGAAAGACTGGAGATGTCTTCAAGAAAATTAGAGATACCAAGGGAACATTTCATGCAAAGATGGGCTCAATAAAGGACAGAAATGGTATGGGCCTAACAGAAGCAGAAGATATTAAGAAGAGATGTCAAGAATACACAGAAGAACTATACAAAAAAGATCTTCACAACCCAGATAATCACGATGGTGTAATCACTCACCTAGAGCCAGACATCCTGGAAGGTGAAGTCAAGTGGCCCTTAGGAAGCTTCACTATGAACAAAGCTAGTGGAGGTGATGAAATTCCAGTTGAGCTATTTCAAATCCTAAAAGATGATGCTGTGAAAGTGCTGCACTCAATATGTCAGCAAATTTGGAAAACTCAGAAGTGGCCACAGGATTAGAAAAGGTCAGTTTTCATTCCAATCCCAGAGAAAGACAATGCCAAAGAATGCTCAGACTACCACACAATTATACTCATCTCACACGCTAGCGAAAGTAATGCTCAAAATTCTCCAAGCCAGGTTTCAACAGTACGTGAACCATGAACTTCCTGATGTTCAAATTGGATTTAGACAAGGCAGATGAACCAGAGATCAAATTGTTAACATCCACTGGATCATCTAAAAGCAAGAGTTCCAGAAAAACATCTACTCCTGCTTTATTGACTACACCAAAGCCTTTGACTGTGTGGATCACAATAAACTGTGGAAAATTCTGAAAGAGATGGGAATACCAGACGACTTGACCTGCCTCTTGAGAAACCTATATGCAGGTCAGGAAGCAACAGTTAGAACTGGACATGGAACAACACACTGGTTCCAAATCAGGAAAGGAGTGTGTCGAGGCTGTATATTGTTATCCTGCTTATTAAACTTATATGCAGAGGACATCATGAGAAACACTGGGCTGGATGAAGCACAAGCTGGAATCAAGATTGCCGGGAGAAACATCAACAACCTCAGATATGCAGATGACACCGTCCTTACGGCAGAAAGTGAAGAACTAAAGAGCCTCTTGATGAAAATGAAAGAGGAGAGTCAAAAAGTTGGCTTAAAACTCAACGTTCAGAAAACTAAGATCATGGCATCTTAGCATCACTTCATGGCAAATAGACGGGGCAACAGTGGAAACAGTGACAGACTTTCTTTTTGGAGGCTCCAAAATCTCTGCAGATGGTGACTGCAGCCATGAAATTAAAAGACGCTTGCTCCCTGGAAGAAAAGCTATGACCAACCTAGACAGCATATTAAAAAGCAGAGACATGACTTTGCCAACAAAAGTCTGTCTAGTCAAAGCTATGGTTTTTCCAAGAGTCATGTATGGATGTGAGAGTTGGACTATAAAGAAAGCTGAGCATCGAAGAATTGATGCTTTTGAACTGTGGTGTTGGAGAAGACTCTTGAGAGTCCCTTGGACTGCAAGAAGATCCAACCAGTCCATCCTAAAGGAAATCAGTCCTGAATATTCATTGGAAGGACTGATGCTGAAACTGAAACTCCAATACTTTGGCCACCTGATGTGAAAAACTGACTCCTTTGAAAAGACCCTGACACTGGGAAAGATTGAAGACTGGAGGAGAAGGGGATGACAGAGGATGAGATGATTGGATGGTATCACTGACATGAGTTTGAGTAAACTCCAGGAGTTGGTGATGGAAAGGGAGGCCTGGCGTGCTGCAGTCCATGAGGTTGCAAAGAGTCGGACACGACTGAGTGACTGAACTGAACTGACTGAAGGAGTGGGCAGCCAGTCATCCTTCCTTTGAATGCCAACATGGTTAGAAGAACCTGAAGAGGTGAGGTGTAGGATTGTCCATGATGGGCATGATTTACCAGTTGCCTTGTTTTTAAAGGAACAGAGGCAAGAAAGCTGGAGTACATATCGTAAGCCCGTGCATGATCTATAAGCTAGCATCCACACAGCATATTTATGGGTCCTTGAGGGATGGAAGCCAAACTCTGATATCATTACCTCTTCAATACGGCAAAGGTTAAAGTGCTACACCTAATGTAACTTTGCAGTTTTATACGACAAAGATGTTGGGGGTATGTTACTTAACGATCACACTTTGATTTAAAGATAGAAGCAGTATGCTTAGGGCCCTGCCTTGGTCTCCAGCAGCATGAGCTGCAGCCGTAAAACACGGGCAGTGACAGATGGTTATTAGCACGAGGAAATCTCCTAAAGGGCTCGAACAGGCTCAGAAGGTTCACAAAATGAACCAGAATCAGTGAATTCCCAAAGTTTAGAGGGAGCACCAGAGGGCAAGGGGATTAATGGGAGACAGTAGGGAAACAAAGGTCAAAAAGCTGCAGGTAACACATTCCCAATTTATTAAACAGCCTCTAATTAGTATTGGTCTGGTGCAAGTGAACAGAGGCATAGCTCAGTCAATAGCTCACACTGGAATTCTGCTTAAAGAAAAAATAAAATTATAATAATAAGAAGAAAGAAAGACCAAAAAAAGGTTACATCCTAGAAACCTTCAAATGTCTGAAAAATTTTACAGCAACAAAAAAACAAACCTAAAAACCATGGTAGAGGGGCATACAGTTTCAGCCAGGTGAATTAAGCTATTGTTATGAAATCACAATTTTTCTCAGTCTTCCAGCTCATTGGACATTCCCTATGTAAATAATGCTGACAGCTTTTAATTTTAAAAAATTAACCATAAGAATTAAAAAGACTATGGGTGTTCCCCAACATTCCCCTACTGATTGTTACTCTGAAGCAAGAGAGAGCTGAACAACAGGGAATAGAAAATATTCTTACTCCAAGTACTCCTAAATGTAGTCTGTTTAACATGTATGAATTCATGATATTTATATATAAACACACACAATTTCCTCTAATTGCAACTTAAGAAGAATAGGTCCCCAGCAGAAAACTACAGTAGAAATTAGAAAGGGATATAAATTATTCTTGAATCAAAATGTTCACACAGGAATTAAACAAATACCCCCAAAAACAAGCCTTTCCCCATTAATCTACTTGCTCACCACAGGAAGGCTGGGAGTATCTTTTAACACCAGGGCAGGTACCAGATGATTAATTAGAAAAGGCCTTGGAGAAATTGTAGAATAGTGTCTAATAGTAAAAATACTTTTCATCTGCAAAGAAGTAAAAGTGAGAGTGGCTCATGCTTTCAACACCAGAGCTGGGCAGCTGGTGGAGAGAAACCGCAGAGTCTACCCAGCATCAGGCATCCCAGGAAACAGTTAAGAAGGCACAGGGGACTTTATTATTGCTACTTCGTTTATATTTAAGAGAATGGGAAGGAGGCTAGGGCTGAATCACAAAGGAAAATATTGTAGCACAAAGCAGTGTCTTTGAACTTTAAAGAGGTATAGTATAAATAGCAATGGAACAGGAATAAAAACATAGGAAAAACAAAGAAGAAAAATTGCTGTTAAATAATTAAGGTCAAACAGTAAACAGAACACATAAACACAATGCCAGTTATTTTCCATAAAAGTAGTATCACATATAAAATCAAATACAAATGAACTCAATACTGTAAGAAGGAGGGTGTCTTTCTTTTAAATACAGTTTGTAAGAGGCAATGTTTTAACATTCCACAACTTAAAACGTTTTTCTTAATGGCCTGAATTCCAAAGTTTGCCAACAGCCCAGTCATCAACCAGATGGCCTGGAAATAGAGTTGTCTCTTCAAGGGTCTGAAACAGTCTAACGTTTCAGAGATCTAGAGCTTTCCAGTCCTGTGTCCGAAGCATTTTGGTGGTGGTAGATATACAAACTGCTCTGACTTTTGTGGGTTTGGAAGCTGCACCTGGATTAAGCCTCTGTGTTCTCATTTCATATTTTACCAAGGGGACAGAAAAGGAGAGGTCCCCTGAGGTCCAGTGCTCCAAGGACAACAAACGGCATAACTTCCAATAGATTGAATGAATCTGCTCACGGGTGGCAGTTATCAGGGTGAAAAAGCATGTCCCCAAAAAAGAAAATAACAAATAAACCAAAAACTTGGCTGGTCAATATTAAAAATATTGACCTATCCACCTGCAGTGCAGGAGACCCTGGTTCAATTCCTGGTCTGGGAAGATCCTCTGGAGAAGGGATAGGTTGCCCACTCCAGTATTCTTGGGTTTCCCTGATGGCTCAGAGGGTAAAGACTCTGCCTGCAATACGGGAGACCTGGGTTCGATTCCTGGGCTGGGAAGATCCCCTGGAGAAGGGATAGGCTACCCACTCCAGTATTCTTGGGCTTCCCTGGTGGCTCAGAGGGTAAAGAATCTGCCTGCAGTGTGGGAGACCTGGGTTCAGTCTCTGGGTGGGAAAGATCTCCCGGAGAAGGAAATGGCAACCCACTCCAGTATTCTTGCCTGGAGAATTCCACGGACAGAGGAGCCTGGCGGGCCCCTGTCCATGGGATCACAAAGATTTGGATACCACTGAGCTACTTTCACCTTTTTTTACTTTTTTATCTGGAGAATTGCATATAGGTATAAAAATATCATGGTGCTTCTGTTCTTTGATATATTTTTCTTTAAAATAAGCCCAGAAGAACAATAAACATCCTTAGGTTAGAATTTGAGCTCTATGCATACAGCAGATGTTCAATAAAGATTTTTTTTAATTAAAAAAATGAATCTCTTCTTTGAAAAAACAAAGTTTAGGCCTTTGAAGTAAGTCTATGGGAAACTAACACAAAGGGATACACAGAAGTAGGTGAAACTTTATTGAATTCCAGCCATAGAGTGAAAATGCTAAAATATCACACTGGCAGACAAAAAAAGACAATTCATATAAGGGATTTGAAGAATAGGAGGCAGGAAAGCATAATTTTGGTGTTCCCTGAGTTACAGAGCTTACATAACAAAAATCTGTCTGCTGAACACTGGAAGCTGCAGAATCTTGGAGAACTTGGAGATGGTAATGACCAGTCAGTTCAGTTCAGTCGCTCAGTCGTGTCTGATTCTTCGTGAACCCATGGACTGCAGCATGCCAGGCTTTCATGTCCATCACCAACTCCAGGAGCTTACTCAAACTCTTGTCTATCAAGTTGGTGATGCCATCCAACCATCTCATCCTCTGTCATCCCCTTTCCTCCCTCCTTCAATCTTTCCCAGCATCAGGGTCTTTTCAAATGAGTCAGTTCTTTCCATCAGGTGGACAAAGTGTTGGAGTTTCAGGTTCAGCATCAGTCCTTTCCACTAAAAAAAAAGGTTTGTTGTGTGATTTGTCATTGACATTGCTTTATCTCACACTGCAGACAGGCTAGTGTCTAATGACAATCAGACAGGATGGCCCCAAAGTGAGGAGGAACCACAGAAAACACAACTGCTATTGGAAAAAGTGATAAGTGGGTGCATAATCAGTTTTATTTTACTCTCCTTTTAATGGCTGCTCAGGAAATACAATTCTAAAAATACTGTTCTCTCCAGCTTAACCAAATTATATATTTTATCGCCCAGCGACTTAAGCACTAAATGTTACCGAAAGGGCTAATTTAAGACCTGAATTTATTTTAATTAGTCTTTGTAATACTGCAGCAGACTTGAGAATGGTTATAGGCCACCTGCACTGGTTAAGAATCTCAATGAAGTTCCAAACATTTCACAGGGCTAGAGAAGACCATTTAAAACAATACAAAGAGAAAGTGGAAACCAGAGGAAGATGGGAAAGAAGGAAGCTGGCTGGTTTGTTTTCGGACGTGCTCTCCGCACACAGGCAGCCAGTTACGGTGGGGTCGCAGTGCGGTATTAATAACCGACAGCTGTTGTTAACTCCTACGTTAGAGTAGATAACCTTACTGGGATCCATACCAGGTCCTGGGCTGCAGAGTAATGAGTCCCCCTGGAATGAGAGCTTCGGCCTTCTTTGTTGTAACTATCGATCTACTGTACAGTCCTGATGTGATTTAGACGAGGGAGGAAGAGATAATGGCATTGATTATTCTATTTAGGAAGCAGACTAAGACAGAACTCAGGTACAATACACGAACAGAAAAAAAACCCCACTCAATCACTCCTTGTCTTTTCTTTGCCGTTCAAGACGATGCAGGTAATCACGGTGACAGGGGAATACATCTTGATAAACACGTAGGTTTGAATTTCAGGGACACTTTGGTGGAACAAAACCATAACACTGCTTTTGCGGCTTCGGCTTTTGAAGGACTGTGTATCGCAGTCCTGATGAAGCCCTGGATGGTGGCTTACCAGGGAGGGGTGAGCCTGAGGGTCCCAGCGAGAAGAAATCTTCCTCAGTTGACATCATAGTTTCTAACTTCATTGGGTAAAAATGTCTTTGATGTGAAACTGGACTCTGTAATGTAAGGAATGAGATTTAGCCCACCTATCCCATTTAGTCTAGTTCAAAAGTGGAGTTGGGGGGTTGGGTATTTAATGCCCAGGGCACATTTGCAATATCTGCAGACATTTGGATTTTCAAGACTGAGAGTGACCGTGCTACTGGTATCCAGTGCTACCCTCCTCTACCCCTGCTTTGCTAAAAACCAGGCATGGTGTCAATACCCTGTGATTCCCAGGACAGCCTGCAACAACAAAGAATTATCCAGCCCAAAGTGGCAAGAGTGCCAAGGCTGAGTAACCTTGGTCTAGTTTATTTCATAACAGGATTATCTAGAATTAAAAAAAAAATATTTACCAAAAAGCTGCTCAAATGCCTAAAAGTTTGCCTTGGGACAAGAGTCCAACAGAAAAATAAAACTGAAAAGTATCTTGTGATGTGTTTTTTGCCTAGGTCTTATCCGGCTCCTATGGCCTGACTCTTAGCCACTTGAAACCTGCTTAAACTGCAGTAAATCACTGCTGAGCACTCCTGTTGGGTCTGGCAGCTGCATTTTGGGGAGAAAATTAAGAGGAAGAGTAATAGCTTTGGCTTCCACTGGGTTGATAGTCCAGGCTTGAATAACAGTAAATAATAGAATAGGGTAAATTTAGAATGTCTTTCATGCGACAAGCAGAGAATAGGAGGGAAAGAAGAGGAAATGTGTGATGACATTATGGAATTCAGAGCCATAAGAAACAGGATTGTATCTGTTCCAATAAGCTACCATGTGGTAAAGCAGCCTTGAACTTGGGCCTTTCAGGTGGATAGACCTTGCAATAGCACATATAAGCCGTGTGATGCTGAAGCTCTGTGAATGTGGATTTCCTCATCTGTTAATGATATCTTCCTGACAGAGTTGTGAAGACTTTGTAGCACACCACAATTATCTTTGGCTGTCAATTACCATTTTCCAGATGAGAAAACAACAGTTCAGCAGGGTAGGTTAAAGGTCAAGTGCCCAGTCAAACAGCGAGTTCAGAAAAGTCAGAGAGATAACTGAAATCTGGTCCAAGGTCAGGGCTCCATCCATAATGCGTGCCACACATCTCCTTCCTTGGATTCTCATTAACACCACCATCTGCGTTAACACCGAGTCACATCTACATGCATCGTGAGCGGGTACTATTGCGGGCACTGGGGATGCAAACGTGGGTAAGACAACAGCATTCCTGGTGTCCTCGTGTAGATGAAGTGTGAAGGGAATATGGTTTGGGGTTACCTATTTGGCCTTACGGAGTTAGGCTAATTTAGAGCTGAGATGGTCTTCGAACTGGGCTCTGAGTGGTCAGGAAAGGGGGTGGGATGGAGTAAGGAAGCCCTCAGAGTCTCTGGAAATAGTAAAAAGGTAGTATTTGGGGAGCTTGTAGCTGAGCAGAGAATTGCAGGTTTCAATAGGATGTTCTATATTCTGTCTGTTATGAATGGAAATACCTTATGTTGATCTAAGACTTCACACTTTACAAAGCATTCCCACCTCCCCTACCACCACTGCCACGCTATCATAATGGAATGAACATTTGTTGAGTGCTTGCGGTGTACCAGGAGCCATGTTAAGCACTTTACATGAACCATATCATGTATTTTTAAGGAAAAGCTCCATGAAGAAGACACTTTTATTGCGAGGAAGGAAATTAGTGTTTATTATGAAGCAACTAGTGTAAAGAGATTTAGTGACTTGCCAGAAATTATGCACCAGTTAATGGAAAGCTTTGGCTAAACTGGGATCTTCTGATACCATGTTTCCAGGGCTCTCTTAATTAATAGTTATGTATATGTCTTATATCTTTCCCTTTCCTCCTTGTACTTTTGTACTTTTCTAGATTATAAATTCTCTGAGGGTCAGGACTATTGGTATTTGTATCCTCTAAAACTTGGGTTGCAGTGGGAGGTAGGGGTAGAGATTTAAGTGTCTAGGACAGAATCAAGATTTAAGAAATGTTGGTGGAATTTAATGAAGATAGTTTATTTCAAGGGAGTGGAAAGATCCCCTGGGGAAGGGAATGGCTACCCATTCCAGTATTCTTGCCTGGAGAATTCCATGGCTAGAGGAGCCTGATGGGCTATTGTCTATAGGGTCATAAAGAGTTGGACACGACTGAGCATGTAACACTTTCACACTTTCACTTTCAAGGAAGTTCTCTCAAAGTACTTACAAAGTGATGTTTCTCTTCTCATTGAGAAGTGGGGCCTGTTTCCACCCCTTGAACACAGATGGGCTTGTGACTTATAAAGGAAGTGATACTATACAACTTCTGAGAGTAGGTTGTAAAAGTGATGCACTTCTACCTTCTCACCTGGCATTTGGGCTCTTATAACCCCTATGACACAATGAGGAAGTGAAAGCCGCTCAGTCATGTCTGATTCTTTGCAACCCCATAGACTATACAATCCATGGAATTCTCCATGCCAGAATACTGGAGTGGGTAGCCTTTCCCTTCTCCAGGGGATCTTCCCAACCCAGGGATCAAACCCAGGTGTCTGGCATTGCAGGCAGATTCTTTACCAGCTGAGCCACAATGAGGAAGTAGAGGTCACTCTAGGTGTTCCAGCTGAAAGTCCCAGCTAAGAACTCAGTGGACAGTGAAAGTCAACTGCCAGATACTTGGGTGAGAAGTCCTGTGAGGTGACTCCAGTTTTTAGCCACTGTCTGGTCACAAGCACATGACAGACCCCAGGTGAGAAACCCTGGCTGAACCCCCTCAAACCCAAGACCGTAAGAGATAGTATTGTTTTTGCCACTTAGTTTTTGGGATGATGTTTTATACAGCAACAAATAATTGGAACAACTAGTTCAGTTACTTCCTGCACTGTGTTCACTTTTACAGATTTAAAACCTTATTGTTTAAGGTTTTATATTGATATATATATATATATATATATATAATATAAATACATTACATACAAGAGGGCAGTGATGTATAAAAGCTTTAAAAAGTTGCCAATCTATCTCTCTATATATAGATAGATTAGAGCGATGGCATCTGAAAATACACTTTAGGCAGTTCCAAATCCTGCATTCTCATTTCTCAGATTTATTTTCAAACTTTGCATTTCTGCTCACATTCTTGTGTCTTTCTTTTTTTTGCTGAAGTTGGTTTTTAATGATAATCTTATTGCTTGTGGGCAATTACACTATGAGTTCTGAGATTAGCAGTGGAAGTGGCATTAGAGGGATCTCATCATATTTAGGTAGCTGAACAGCCAAGCAAGTCACATTGTGAACTGTCACCCTTACTGCTGATAAATATCTTTAATCCCATTCAAATATATTCCACTTCCAAGGCTATTCATAGCATGGTTTGCCCTCTATCATCAATTCTATTCATGCAGGTTGCCAAAGCTCCCCACATTATTCTCCCTCCTTTCAATAAATTATCAGAGTATAATTAGTAATTTTTCAAAGAGGTACTTGACCCAGGTACCCACCTTCTTCAACAAAGCAGATTAAAAACACCTCTAACATATAGCATAAAGACATAGACAAAATCATATATGGGCTCAGTGCAATTCATGGGGGTCCCATGAATTGGATTCAGAGGAGAGATTTCCCTCCCTGTAAATTGGGCTCAATCACCTAAATGGCACAGCAAGTGAAAGAGAAATAGCATTAAGGACATTTTCATGTTGGCATAAAGCTGAAGCCAGTAAAATGAATGTCAGTCTGTGACGCTGGGTCCAGATTGCTTATGACATAGCACAGCCATTTTCTGACTCCTACAAAGAATTTAACCCTGCAAATTAAGTCCTCAGATGTTTCAATGGCTCCTTGTCTAGTTGCTTCATACTGAAAAAATGTCATTGTTCAGTCGCTAAGTCATGTCCAACTCTTTGCAGGGTTAATATGCTTTCTAGGTATGTCATAGCTTTTAGTATGAAAAAGCAAAACATGAAAAAATAACACTCAGATAAAGTGTACCCACATGAGCCTGGCTGGCTATGGGGCGCCACGAAGAGTTGGGCATGACTTAGCGACTAAACAGCAATAAAAGAAGATCTAAACGGCAGTTAAATCTGAGTAGAACGTGGACTGCTAAGCCTTAGAGTTAAACATGACATTCAGTTTCTGCTCTGAAGAAGCTTACCATCTAGATGTATTCTATTAATGTGCCGGAGCAGCTGTAACAAAGTACCGCAGACTGGGGGGCTTAAAAATAGAAATGTATTGTCTCACAGCTATGGAGCCTAGAAGTCTGAGATCAAGGTGCAACAAAACTTTGTTGCTTGATCAAACCTTAGTCAGGCTCCTAAACCTCCCTCTCTGCACTCCTTGTAAAACCTAATTTTAGCAAGGACTCCCACCAAGTCAGTTTAACCAGAATCCCTGACTCCTGATATCTGATCAGGTTCCCACCCTCTATCACCCAGGTGTTGTCTGATCACCCTGGACTGTCTTCAGCAAGAATCCTGCTGGGTTGGTTTAGCCAGAACCCCTTTATCCATTGGTACACAATTCCCTTTTCTAATAATATAAAATTCATTTTGCATTATGAAGGGTAAAAGTTGTTTTATGGGAAAAAAGGTATTCTCCCTTTAAAGATTAATTCTCCCCAAGAAGTCTTTTATTAGATAATTCTGCTATTGTAGTTCAAGAAGTATTGTTCTTAAACAGTTTGTCAAAATTCAGAAACTTCAGGCAACCCAGATTTCACTCCAGTTGATGAATCTGAAAGATTCTGTAGTTGGTACTCTAATTGGACATTCAAGACAGGATTCATCACAAATTAAAGGAAAAACTGGTGTTTTGTTTTTTCCTCCCCAAAATGTGGTTCATCAATCTATTTTAAAAAAGAAGGTCACCATTTACCATTCCCCATCTTTTCTCAGGCAAATTGCTATCCTACTTTGAGGATACTTAATGGGCCAGTCATAGCTACCCAAAATGTACAAATGCAAAATGAGCTGATGATAATGTCTTCCACTTAGCAGTATCGTCTCTGCTCTTAAGCACTGCACCATGTTTGAATTTGAGACTTGTTAAAAACAAAAAACAAAACAAAACAAACAAAAAAATATATATACATGTATTCTTTTGGATTTTTTTTGTTTTTGTTTGCTTTTTGCTTTTTGAGAATTTCCAGTTTTAGTTTGACCTGCATTACTAGCTTTCTCTTGGGAAACTTAATACTTAGCTTCATTTGAGGCTGGATTTGTATACCAAAAAGGACTGAGATAAAACTGTGGTCACTTTCCTTAATCTTGAAACAACTAACTGCTTACTTATCAGTCTTCTCTCCCCACTTGTTGGTCTACTTCATAGATTCCCCAGCATTAGAACATTATCTATTTAAATCAAATCCTTTTTTTTTTTTTAATGGCACAACAAATCGCTTTTTTTCTATCAGTCCATCACTGTGAAGTTGGAAAGATGGGTGCTGAAGTTAAACTCCAGTACTGGGCCCACCTGATACGAACAGCCGACTCATTGGAAAAGACCTTGATGCTGGGAAAGACTGAACACAGAAGGAGAAGAGGGCGACAAAGGATGAGATAGATGGTTGGATGACATCACCGATTCAATGGACATGGTCTTTGGCAAACTCTGGGAGATGGTGAGGGACAGGGAGGCATGGTGTGCTGCAGTCCAAGGGATTGCAAAAAGTTGGACTCACCTGGCAACTGAACAACAATGAAAACAGTTGTGAAAAAGACATTGTTGATGAAATGTGTGATCTTCTAGAATTTAATGTGAAAAAAGGTACAAGAAATTCATAATTTGACTAATTTTGTTGACATTAAACAAACTGACTTTTAAATAAAAGCTTACAATTATTTTCAATCTAAATATGGGGGAAGATAATAGTTTTAATACTAGAAAAGCATATTTCTGATTCCTTAAATTCTTACTCCCTTCTACAAAGGGAAGTCTAAGATCACTGTGTGTGTGTGTATGTGCACACTCAATTGTGTTCAACTCTTTGTGATCCCATGGACTGTAGCCCATCAGACTCATCAGTCTGAGGACTTTTCTATGCAAGAACACTGGAGTAGATTGCCATTTCCCCCTCCAGGGGATCTTCCCAGGGATCGAACCTGCATATACTGTGTCTCCTAAATTGCAGGCAGATTCTTTACCACTGCGTCAATGGGAAATCTATCAATTAGTGAAGAGGATTGTGGAATTGAATCTCCTACCATTCTATGGGCTTCCCTGGTGGCTCAGACAGTAAGTGGCTCAGAAGACTTGGGTTCAGTCCCTGTGTCGGGAAGATCTCCTGGAGAAGGAAATGGTAACTCATTCCAGTATTCTTGCCTGGAGAATTCCATGGACAGAGGAGCCCGGTGGGCTACAGTCCATGGGGGTCACAAAGAGTTGGACATGACTGAATGGCTAACACACGCACACCATTCTGTGGTTAACATTTTAATTATTAGAAATAGTTTGTCTTAAAAGCTGAATTAATCTCTCTTTTTTGTTTGTATTTTTCTGTTTCCTTTTATTTTCATCCATTGACTTGCAATTACTCTGATTTCTCAAATTTTAGTTGTCTCTGATAAACAATACTTACCTATAATCTGACAGTTTAGTCTTGTAGGTTGGAATTTGATCCATTTACAGTTTTTTTAAATTAGGTAATATACTTAGATGCATTTCTATCATTTTGTATCTCTCTATTTCCACTTCTTTTCTTGTTGTTATTTAGTCACTAAATTGTGTCTGATTCTTTTTGACCCCCCACGGACGGTGGCATGCCAGGGTTCCCTGTCTTTTACCATCTCCCAGAGTTGACTCAAACTCATACCCATTGAGTTGGTGATGCTATCCAACCATCTCATCCTCTGTCACCCCCTTTTCCTCTTGCCCTCAATCTTTTCTGGCTCAGGGTCTTTTCCAGTGAGTCAGCTCTTCACATGAGATGGCCAAAGTATTGGAGCTTCAGCTTCAGCATCAGTCCTTCCAATGAATCTTCAGGGTTGATTTCCTTTAGGATTGATTGATTTGATCTCCTTTCAGTCCAAGGGACTCTCAAGAGTCTTCTCCAGCACCACATTCAAAAGCATCACTTCTGCGGTGCTCAGCCTTCTTTATGGTCCAACTCTCATATCTGTACATGACTACTGGAAAAATTTCCTTCTTTGTCTTCTTTTAGGTTGAGTGTTTTTCTCATTATATTTCCCACTTCTATTAGTTTAGCAGTTATGCACACCTTGTCTATTCTGTTTATCTTTTTATGCCTATCCTAGGCACATTTTACATGCACATTTAACTGATCAATGTTCAAAAACAATAAATGTATTTTCTAGCCTTTAGGTAATACCATAATCTTTCACTTTCTCTCTATGGTCTGACTGCTTTAGAGTTATGTGATGTAATTGTACATTTTAGTCTATCTTTACAAGATACTATTTTATTGCTTTATATAGTCACTTGAAAAAAGGTGTATCACCTTCCTGGCTCATTATTCCTTCTAACATCTCAGGCCTTCCATTTGGAACCTTCCTCTGCCTTGAAGTGCATCCTTTTGAATTTCTTTAATAAAGACACATAGACAGAGATTTCTCTCTACTTTTGTTTATTTAACAATATCTTTGACTTCTCTCTTAAAAGCGTTTTCATGGAGTATACAACTGTTGGTTGGCTAATTCTCTTTTAATATTTTTAAGATACTGTTGCATTGTTTCTGGTTTCCTTTGTTTCTACTTAGGAGATCAGTTATCGGTGTAACTGTCATTCCCTTGTTGTAATTGGCCTTTTTCTCTTTGTAATCTCTCTGCCTTTAGTGTTTTATAGCTTCACTATGACCCTTCAAAGAGCGAATTTCTTTGTATTTGTTGCTTTAGATTTGTGGGCTTCCTGATGCTTAGCATTAGTATTTTCTCCTCTTTTTATATTCTCTCCTCCTTGGGCTCCAATTATACTAATGTTAGTCCTTCTTGTTTGATCCTGTTTTTCAACTTTTGCTTTATATTTTCTACCTTCTTGCCTCTCTGTGCTGCAATTTGATATTTTTCTTTTAATCTATTTCTTAGTTTTCTAGTCTCCTCTTCGGTTGTGTCTAATTCTCTGTTGATTTCAGTTCCATTCAACATTTTTTTTCCCTAGAAGTTCGATTTAATTTTTTTACAAATATCTTTGGTCATTAAAAAATAGTTTATTGCTTCTGGGATATACTTCAAGTCCATTTATTTTTTAAAGCATATTAAACATACACATTTTTATATTTCTGATAATCCTGGTATCTGAAGTCTTGCTTATGAAGCCTTGTTTGTTTATATGTTTAGGTTCTCCACTATAAGAATGACTCCACTTATTATCCTTATATATTATATATATATATATATATATATAATATAAGGATTATATATATATCCTTATATTATATATATATATATATTATCCTTATAATGACTCCACTATAAGGTCATTATTCCTTTATACTGTCTATGACATTCCCCAACCTTAGATTGCAGGTGAGTTTCCACAGAGGATTTGCAATTGTCTCTGCAAAATTACTGAGGAAATCTTCAAATCTGATACTCCTATAAAGTACATTTCCAACTTGAAGTTTATAAATGATTGGAGAGTGGGAATCTGGGTTGTGATCACGTTTGATGTCTGATGTTATTACAGAGATTCAGGGGGAAACATTTCCCTTTAGGTATGAATTTTCCTGTTTTACGCAGACAGGTAATTTTCCTTGGCTAAGGATAAATGTTGAAGGGCTACATTATTTCTGTTTGCCTTTATACTTTATGTTGGAAATATCACTATTAGATTCACCATCCTGGGAGAGACCCCCTTAATCTGTAACTCTCATTCACCTTGAGACCATAAAGTTCAAGATCAACTTCAGCAAACATCCTCAGTGTATATGCTGGCTTCTGTCATTAGCTCATATCTTTGTTTTCTTCCTCAAGTCGCTTTCCGTGTCCATGAATTTTTAACATTCCTACTATCTCATGTAAGCCTTTAAAGCTTTTTAAAAAGTCCATGATTTTAAGTTCTTCTCAAAGGGAGGCTCTTTTCAGAGTGTGTCATCTGTGATCATCGATGATATTGCCTAAACCTTGGAGTTCTTTTGAAGGCTGGGAAACCATATTAGATTTAAATTTTATTTAGTTTACTAAAATAATTACAACTTTCTAAAACCATAAAGTATGTATTTGTTGCTAATGTCATTCTGTGGCTTGGGTCTTCTTAATTACATGAGAATGTCAATTTTCATTTGCATAAGGATAGGAAATAATGATTATTTGATCCTGCTAGTTCTTTAGGCTTTTAATAAGTGAGGCTTCATTGTATAATTTGTTTTCAAAAGCCTAAACCAAGCAAGGTTTTAAACACATTGCTAATGTTTAATCTAATGTTAAAACACATTGCTAATGTTTAATCTAATGTTAAAATTTTAAGAAATTTTAAAAATAGGGGAGAATGCTAGAAATAAAAAAGGCTTTATATCCTTTAAGATGAATTATTGTTTTCTTTCTTGGTATATGAAAGAGTTTTCTCTGTGTGAAATTTAGAAGTTCTCATAAACATTCCTTTTCTACATGTTGACATAAGAATAAAATAAATGAAGAGCAACAGTAATCTCCCAAGGAATCACAGTGCAGCATGAAAATGGGAAATAAAACTTCCAGTCTAACATTTAAGAGACTTGGGTTCCATATAAAGGACCTGAGCCTTTGGAGAGTTTTTTTTTTTTTTTTCACAGAGACAATGCCTGTCTCAAGTAGGGGCTCTGGTGTGAAAGATCACAAGACATCATTTCTTCAGTTTAATAATCCATTTAATACCACCTTTCAATCCCATTTCATGCTCAGTAAAGCAAGAATAAGCGAACCTTTTGCTGACACTGGTTTTGCTGAAGAGCTTTTGTTTATAAGGCAGTGGTGACATGATCTTATCTTGGGCCATCATTATTGGTTTGGCTTCTCCTCCCCATCCAAGCAATGCCTTCCTGTGACATGTGCAGTATTCTCATAGCAGTGATTCCTGTCCTGGGCTGAAGTGGAGACATGTCTCAACTTGCTGCCTCAAACATTTGTTCAAGTGTTCACCTTTTCAACCATCTCTGAATGCTGAGGAGGAAATATAAATTCAACCGCTTGAACATGAACAAAGGCAAAGGGAGCCCTATTAAACTTCCAGCAGATGCACAGTGCATACTTAATGACTTCACACTGAAGGTAAGTTCTTCTGTGAGTCGTGATCACCTATGAAATGCAGAATTATGATCGAGTGAGTGAGAAAAAGTCATGTAGAGTCGAAGATGATCCAGCCCTTAGCATTCGCTCTCTCTAAGATCTGAGACTGTTACGAAGATGCCATGTTGCTCCATTTTTGCTGTTTGAGATTTATAATAGTGACCAAAGAGAATGATAGGAGTTTGCACGAAAAAATGCTTTCATGGGGTATATTTTAAGAGACTGACTCAGCATTTTCAAATGAAATACACTATTATGGTTTTCATAAAATGTGTATACTATGGCAATTTTATCTTAAATTTCTATAGGACTTCACGGGCTGCTTTCACATAGTAACATTAACCTTTGTTTTTCAGATGAAAGAATGGAAACTTAGAGACTAAATGAATGGTCTCAACCAAAGTCCTATAATACAGTATTAGCAAAGCCACTTTTAGAACCCAGGCCTCCAACTCATAAGGCAGTGTTCCCTCTATTACGCTAGTCATGCCCCTTGGAGTCTCAGTGTTCCCTGATGTTCCTCTGGTATTCCTCCCTCTGTTACACTTGGAAGGACACTCAGAGGTGTCCTACAAATTTGACAGTAGATCTAGGCCTATACTTCGAGTCTAATTGCTGCTTTACCACAGGATAAATATCCATTTCCAAGCACAGCAATGGCCTATTCAGTTCAGTTCAGTTCAGTCGCTCAGTCGGATCCAACTCTTTGCGACCCCATGGACTGCAGCATGCCAGGCCTCCCTGTCCATCACCAACTCCTGGGGTTTACTCAAACTCATGTCCATTGAGTCGGTGATGCCATCCAACCATCTCATCCTCTGTCGTCCCCTTTTCCTCTCGCCTTCAATCTTTCCCAGCATCAGGGTCTTTTCAAATGAGTCAGCTCTTTGCATCAGGTGGCCAAAGTATTGGAGCTTCAGCTTCAGCATCAGTCCTTCCAGGGAATATTCAGGACTGATTTCCTTTAGGAGGGACTGGTTGGATCTCCTTGCAGTCCAAGGGACTCTCAACAGTCTTCTCCAACACCACAGTTCAAAAGCATCAATTCTTCGGCGCTCAGCTTTCTTTATAGTCCAACTCTCAAGTCCATATATGACTATAGACCTATTATGGGTTCATTAATATGGACAAAGGGGCCAACACACCGCTAAGTGACTAAAGAGAGAGTTTAAAAATACATCTGTAAATAACAGCTTCTGCAAGGTTTCACATTGACATCCCGAAGAAGCATGTATCCAAAGCACACTGTGTATAGGATGCTCACGATAAAAGTTCTTTCCCAGAAGGGCCAGGAGTTAGGTGGAAAGACAGGGTATGAGTCTAAGAAAATATCCAGTTCCAGCCACCACCATGACAAAGACGGTGCAGAGCATCTTCATGGCTTTTGATGCATTTGGAAATATAGGGAGAATAAGTAGAGAAAAACCTTAGGCATAAAAGCAGGGAGCTTGTTTTAGGGAAGAGAGAGCTGGAGACTGAAGTGAGTAGCTCCAGGCAGTGCCTGGGTTGCCATGAGAAGCTGGAGTCCTGCGGTAGATCCCCAGACGACTCTGAGCCTCAGGGTTTTCTGTGAAAGTGGTTTGTTGTTCAGTCGCTCAGTCCTGTCTGACTCTTTGTGGCCCCATGGACTGCAGCACACCAGGCTTCCCAGTCCTTTACTCTCTCTCAGAGTTGCTCAAACTCATGTCCATTGAGTCAATGATGTCACGGGAAGAGGGCTCATATAACAAAGTCGTTTAGAGGAGTTAAGTGGGAAAGTGCTGTGTACATCATAAAGCAATGCACAAAGGAAGAGAGTGTGAAGGACAGACTGTCACCTATGGCTGTAATAGTTGGCTGTGATTTTGTCATGATGATGCCAATCACTTGTAGTACAGCCACGCTCGCAAACTACTGTGGATGCTTTACAGACGTCTTCCACCCCAGCTGCTCTCTGACTTGGTACACCAGTTCATGTAGCCATGTGGCAAACCCCCGATGTGGCACTTGGCAAATGGTGAGGTATGTTTGTGTCCCTCCACAGCACTATTGCATGCACTTTAGGAGCGTTAGTCTGTACATGCTGATGGGCCAACAGCAACCCGCTTCTAAGAGCTGTGTTCCTGCACCACCCACATTTGAGGCACTATCCTTTGATTTCCGAACATCACAGAAAGCACATTTTGTTGTAAAATTATAAGACAGCATATCACTATTTTTTTTTCCTCTCTGGGCTCTTTGTTTTCTTTTATGAATTCTTAGAACTAGATATTACATCCTATGAAATTATCCATGATTGGCTTTAATTTGCTTAGCTATGTCCACCTAGATTATGGGCAAAAAAAAAAAAAAAAAACACATGATAAAGGATGGACTTCTACAGCATGTGGCTTTCCAGGCTCCATCAGTAATACTGTCACAGCAACCCTAGGTGAGTTTTCAAATTATCTGTGGGGTCAACTGGAAATCAAAAGGCATTAAAAACAGAGTTAGTTTGCATTTTACTGCGGGGTCAGTACAAAAGAAAATAGAAGAAAGATTTCCTGTATCCAAGAGTTCAGAGTTGTATGCGTGATATTAATCACACGCCCACATAATTAATATTGTGCCTGTGTTTTGACAGGCAGCTTGATGCTAACTAGAAATCACCTTAAATCCTATTCAAGATCTTTTAAAAAAAAATTCAGCCTTGCATTTTATAAAGCCTAACATAAGAGCATGTGTATAAGATGTAGAGACAGGCTGGAAAGAAGCCACATTAGGTATTAACAGCTATGGGAAAAAGTGTAGATTTGGGAGGTACAATAGGACTCTCTCTGGTCCAGCTTTTCATCAGTACCTGGGATGGAGCTAGAGAAGGATGCTGATCAAATGTACACATGAAACAAAGATGAACAGGGTCATGAACAAACATGACAGAATCAAAACACAAAAGGATTTGGAGGTTTAAACACCAGACAAAAACAGGCTGAATTGTAACAGGAAAAATATCTGGGATTTAGAGTAGATTTACAATAGATCATAAGCAGGAATCAGAGGTCATCTAATCAAGAGCCAAAGCCTTCATTTTCACCAAAGGTGAGATGGCTGTTTAACAACCACAAAAATCCTCCATAAAATTAGCCTATGCTAATAGAAGGAAATATTGAAAGATATTTTTTGCATCTAACAGAGGAATCAATCGTTCCCTGAAGCCTGCATATTAGCATTACTGAAAAAGATTTAAAATAAATTCAGATTTCCTGGCCTTTTTGGAACTTTTTTTTGGCTTACCTTTTCTAGAACTCTTGAAGCTATCTGTTCTAGTATAGGATATGATTGTTATAATTTCTTTACATTTCTAAAGTCTTTCACTCTATCTTCTGATAATTTGTATATCTGAGTCAGTTTCTTCAAAAATTAACTTCTACCTTTTGCTGAAATTACCTCAATTCTGTCAGCAAGAGCTCGTTGGCTTTAGCTAGTATTGACACTGTTCCAAAACATGAATGTTCTTGGCATAATTCCTCACAACTGCCTCCCTAAGTAGTTTCTCTCATATTTCATGATTTGGTTGAAAACCCAATATGGTTAGGAAAAAGATGTGCATAAGTGAAGCATAATTATATTGATTCATGTTCAGCTGATAAAGATTTATTTGTCCTCGAGGCATAATAATGGCCAAGATTTGCCCATGATCAATAACTCTTGAACCAATAAATCTTGATATCGGCAACAAAAGCCAATATCTACTTAAACTTTTTTCAAAGTGTTATAATATGCTGATGGCATGAAACATGGGGCCCCATAAAACACATCTTGAGCTTCAGGTTGACATTAAATTTGTATTCTCCAAGAGTTAATATTCAAGATTCTAGTAACTCTGGAGCAACTGGCTGATCAAGGGGAAAGTTGTTTAGTGAAGACTGATGGTTAATAATATATGTTTTTTGACTGAAACAGCAAATATTTGTGTCTTACAATTTTGGAGGCTGGGAAGTCCAAGATTAAGGTGCTCACATGTATGGTGTGAGTGGCTCTTCCTGCTTTAGAGATGGCCATGTAAGGACACTCTATCCTCACATAGCAACAAGATGATCTCATGTCTTTTATTCTTTATATAAGGGCTTTAGTCCCTTTATGAGGGCCCCTCCCCCTCCATGTCTTAATCTAATCTTAATTATTTCCCAAAAGCCCCATACCTAACCACCACCACATTGGGGATGAGGGCTTCAACATATATACTTTAGGTGCACACCCACATTCACTCCAAAACAGATGGGAACAGGAGTGATGTCAAGTTTAACACAAACTGGCATATAGTTCATTTACTCAGTCCTGTTTCACTCTTTGCGACCTCATGGACTGCAGCACTCCAGGCCTCCCTATCCATCACCAACTCCTGGAGCTTGCTCAAATTCATGTCCATCTAGTTGGTAGCCTTTCCCTTCTGCAGGGGATGTTTCCGACCCAGGGATCAAACCCAGGACTCCTGCATTGCAGCGGATTCTTTATAAGCTGAGCCAAAAGGGAAGCCCAAGAATCCTGGAGTGGGTAGTCTATCCCTTCTCTGGTGGATCTTCCTGACCCAGGAATCGAACTGGGGTCTCCTGCCTTGCAGGTGGATTCTTTACCAACTGAGCTATCAGGGAAGCCCCAGTTCATGCTTAATAACACATTTCTTTAGAGGAACAAATAAGATTTTATTTTCTTGGGATCCAAAATCACGGCAGACGCTGACTGCAGCCATGAAATTAGAAGACGCTTGCTCCTTGGAAGAAAAGCTATGACAAACCTGGACAGCATATTAATAAGCAGAGATATTACTTTGCTGACAAAGGTCTGTCTAACCAAAGCTATGGCTTTTCCAGTAGTCATGTATGGATGTGAGAGTTGGACCATAAAGAAGGCTGAGAGCCAAAGAATTGATGCGTTCAAACTGTGGTGCTGGAGAAGACTCTTGAGAGTCCCTTGGACTGTAAGGAGATCAAACCAGTCAATATGAAAGGAAATTAACCCTGAATATTCCCTGGAAGGACTGATGCTGAAGCTGAAGCTCCAATACTCTGGCCACCTGATGCAAAGAGAAGATTCACTGGAAAAGACCCTGATCCTTGGAAAGATTGTGGGCAGGAGGAGAAGGGGGTGACAGAGAATGAGATGGTTGGATGGCATCACCAACTCAATGGACATGAGTTTGAGCAAAATCCAGGTAGTAAAGGACAGAGAAGCCTGGCATGCTGCAGCCCATGGGATTGCAAAGAGTTGCAGACAACTTAGTGACTGAACAATAATGTGGAACCATTGTGTTAAAATCCAAACTGTTATGGAAATATAAAGTATAACAGAGTTCGTCCATAGATTTTAAGACCTGCACAACATACTGGCAAAAGAAAAACAGCTTTTTTTAAAAAAAAAGAGCAGAAATAGAAACAAGGTATGAGAAGAAATGAAACAAAAGTATATGAAGGAAGCAAGCAAGGGAAGGCACAATAAGAACATTTTATTGGTTATGCATCATGGGCCAGAATCTCAGTAAATTATTTGATGTGTGTCATTACATTTAAATCTTGCAATTCTATTAGGTACAAGCCAAACCTCAGGCACAACTATGATTCCTGCACAATTGAGGTTTAGGCTAAAGACGTGGTTCTATGGTTTTCAGTTATCAAAGCTGGAATTTGAATCCATGTCTGTCTGAATCCAAGAATCCTGTTCTTTCTAGATTACTACTGGACTAAAGCTCAGTGGTTACCTTTCGGGAGTCATTTGGGAATTATTAATATTAATGTATATATATGGACGCTAGAAAGATGATACTAATGAACCTATGTGCAGGCAAGTAATGGAGATGAAGATGTAGAGAACAGACTTGTGGCACAGTGAGGGAAGCAGAGGGTGGGACAAATGAGGAAAGTAGTATTGCCATATATACACTACCACGTGCAAAACACCAGGCTTCCCTGGTGGCGCAGATGGTAAAGCATCTGCCTGCAATGCAGGAGACCCCAGTTCGAACCCTGTGTTGGGAAGATCCCCTGGAGAAGGAAATGACAACCCACTCCAATACCCTTGCCTGAAAAATCCCATGGACAGAGGAGCCTGGTAGGCTACGGTCCATGGGGTCGCAAAGAGTCGGACACAACTGAGTGACTTCACTTTCACTTCATGTGCAAAATAGATAGCTGATGGGAAGTTGCTATATAACACAGGGAGACCAGCCTGGTACTCTGTGACAACCTAGAGGGGTGAGATGAGGGAGGGGAGGGAGGTTTAAGACAGAGGGAATATATATGTGTGTGTATATATATACACACACACACATGATTATGACTGATTTACATTGTTGTACAGCAGGAACCAACACAACATTGGAAAGCAATTTTCCTCTAATTAAAAAATAAATTTAAAAAAGAGCTACCATTAAAAAGATAGTGTGACAAAGTACTTTTTTAGATTGGTAAGAGGGCTGTGCATTATTTTCTGTGCAATGCTAGCAGGCCTCAGACCAGTCTATGCAATGATTGTAAATATTGGTGGCTGATAATCCGGAAAAGGCAGATAATGTAGTTTTTTCCTTGGTAGGTTGAAAATATTCTGTGGGACAAAAAGATGCTGGAATGTCTTTGACTTTTGGGAAGACAAGTGCCTTCCCACCAGGGTGTTCGTCTGCTGAGCTGCCATTACAACATCATAGTCTGAGTGGCTTAAACAATAGGAATTTTTTATTCACAGTTCCGGAGGCTGAGAAGTTCAGGGTCAACTGATTCAGTTCCTGATGAGAATCCTTTCCTTGCTTGTGGATGTCTACTGTGTCCTTACATGGCAGAGAGACAGAGAGAGAGAGAGAGATCTGGTTTCTGTTCCTTTTTATGTAAGGAAACTAGGTCTATGGGTTCAGGGCACTACCTTTACGGCCCCATTTAACTTTAAAGAAAGAAAGATAGCGCTAAGTCGTGTCCAACTCTTGCAATCTCATGAAATGTAGCCTACCAGGCTCCTCTATCCAGGGGATTCTCCAGGCAAGAATACTGGAGTGGGTTAACCATTTCCTTCTCCAGGGGAACTTCCCAACCCAGGAACTGAACCCAGGTCTCCTGCATTGCAGGCAGATTCTTTACCAACTGAGCTATGAGGGAAGCCCCATTTAACTTTAATCACCTTCTTAAAGGGCTCATCTCTATACAGTCCCACAGGGGGTTGGGATTTCAACATATGAATGAATTTTAGGGGGACACATTCAGTCCACAGCAGCTAGTGCAGCATTCTGGACCTATACCCAAAGATCTGCTCTTATTCATGTTCAGTTCTATTATCTATGACCTTGGGCAGATTTCCAATAAGCTTTCTTGAACCTCAGTCACCTGACTGATAACATGGACATCATTACAATTGTGCAGTGAACATCACTGGCTTGTGAGGAAGATGAAATCTCAGTGTGTAGGTAGCCCTGTGTTTCGGTGCATAAAGCTTTCCTGACACCGTGTAAGGGGGACTACTGTCCGAAAGATAGACATCAGGGTTTGTAGGAGCTCTTATCTTCTGAGCTTTGAAAAGTATTCTAAAATCTCTAATTAAACATCACCTTTTAAATGGAAATGTTGTCAATATGTTTTGAGTTTTATTTATTTAATTTATTTATTTTTAATTGAAGGATATTTGCTTTACAATATTGTGTTGGTTTCTGCCAAACATCAGCATGAATCAGCCATAGGTATATATACATAAGTTCCCTCCCTCTTGCTCTTTCCCACCTCCTACTCCATCCCACCCCTCTAGGTGTTTCAAGCTTTTTATACATGTTCTTTTGGTCATTTACATGTTAACTGTTTCTAAAATTATCTAAGTAACATACAAATATATTGAAAAAATAAAGATGATGCTAAAATAAAAAGTAAAAGTCTTTCTTTTTTTCATAAATCCCACCCTCAGGTAACTACTGCTGTCTATTCGCTATATGCCATTTATAAGAATGCATGTATATTTCTATACATGTGTATGTAAACATGCATAAACCCACCATTTTTGGGAAGGTTTTTAAAGATGAAAATACAAGGCTTCAATCTTTTTTCTGATCTTTCTCTTCGAATGTATATTTGTCTGGCTTAAGTTCAATAATTATCTCGTTGAACTAAAGATTAGCTGCTTTCAGCACGTGTTGAGATTGCTGTCCTTATCTGGGTTGTAGGTTTAAATGACTATGCTTTTTTTGAAGTATCAAACCAATCATTTTCTCCAATTTCCTACTAATTTTTAGAAAACAATGAAGCAAAACATGCAATTATTTTGATATCTTGATGCAAACACTGTTGTGCAGACAAAGCAGGAAACATGGCTGAAAACAGAAATCATCAGCTACCAAGCAATTTAAAATATTTGTTCATTAATGACATCTAATTCCAGAAGAGTAAAGGCAGTTTAATGATATAAGTGTATAGTGCCTAAAAAAAGCAAGTTGTTTGAAATTCAACCTTCTAAAGTTTGAGTTTACATGTGAAAATAATTTGTGAAACCATAGAAGTATGTTTATGCAAAGGAGGAAAAGTCTCATTTTGATAAAAGGCACTTTTTCAAAAAGTATGTATGAAATTTTCCACGTTGAGCCAGAGTGTGTGTGTGTGTGTGTATGTAAGGTTTTGTCATCTGTCTGAATGTCTTTTGTCTCTCATGCATTTAATAAACAGTTCTTATTTTACAATTCATTACAATTTCACTTCGTCTACTTGTGTCTCACATTACTCCAGTCTTTCTAAAGCAGCTGGTACATTTACTCTTGGAAAAGATAATAGGCTTAAAAATGAATTTTGTTTAAAATTCACCAACAAAACATTGAAGCTATTCCAAACCAGCTAACAATTTAACTCTGTCCTACTTACCCTGAGCAATACCATCCAGTGAAAGGCAATGTCTTGATGGATCATTCATGGAAAACTAAAGTAATTACCATCATTCTAATATTCCTATTTAAATGCATGAAAAACTGATTAGCTGAAAGCAGCCCTATATATAGCAGAAATGGCATCTTCTTAATATTTATGCTAATGCAAAAGACATTTTACACAAAGGTTAGAGGTGACATGTGGGTAAGAAATGATCTTAACATACACATTTGTTTACTTACAATAATGTATGACATGACTATTACTCTTTGAAGAAATTTAATTGGCATGGAGGACAAGGTGTAGAGCAGATCAATGTGAAAATACATATGTATATATTCATAGGCAGAAGTACATATGTATATATATATACATATATACACACATATAAAGTACATATCATACATATATAATACATATATACATATACACGAACATATATATATATGTATATATAAAATACATTCATATAGAATCGTTAATCACTGACAGAGAAGTGGAACACTCATCCATTCCACCTAGTTTTACATGTAGATTTCAGTTCACTTTCAGCCTGAGGTTGTCACATTTTTTCAGTCCAAAGAGAATTTTGATGGGAATTAGAAAAGCTTTAATAATTTAGCTGACTCTGAGCAATATATACCTCCCATATATATAGTAAAGAAACTAAAACATGCTAAAATGCTACCATTTCAAGTTGCAGTTACCATCTTAAACAACGAATGAAGAACCAGGCTTATAAATTCAATTTGATTTTTACGCTGTCATTTCCATATGGCTAACCTACAGACTGAATTCTGTTTTCTGCCAGCTTTCTAAGCACACTCCAAGGTGAGACTCCCCAGAAATGGTGCATAACAATGAGCACATCTCGGAAGCAGTGCATGAAGAACAAATAAAACATGAAATTACATGCGAACTCGAGAATCACATAAGCAGGTTAGGAACGGGTTACTGTCAATAACACATTTCAAATAAGCCTCTGATTTAATGACAAGTGAAAGCCAGAGTCTGACGGAGGGCAATCAAATGCTTCTCTTTATATCTGCTCCTAACTCACTTTTTATATGAAAAGAAAACCTGAGCCATTACATCGGCAATACCAGGCTACACAAAATCTGAAAGGACAAAGGCTATTTGTATAGGCAAGTATAATACAATACACCCCCACACCAGAAGTATGGTCAAGTGAACCAGTAACCAAGAGCAACTTCTAACTCAGCATATTGACAGAAGTTCACAGGCAAGAGCACTTGCTTCTTACGTAAGCACTCTAATTGTGACTGTCATCATCAGCACAACTGTGATGGAAAAGAAATACAGCTTTCAGATGGTAAAGCTCAAGAAACCACCAGGAAACTCACTCAGGGGGAAATGAGACCACACCTAAAACGACCCTGAGTTAGGTCTCTAAGAGAGGTATGAGTTTTGTTTTTGTTTTTTAGCATTTACAGGAGAGACTTATGGTTCACTTTGATTTCTCTTCTTAATTATACACTCCAGAATTCCAGACCCCAGGACACAATGCTGCTGCTGCTGCTAAGTCACTTCAGTCATGTCCGACTCTGTGCGACCCCAGAGACAGCAGCCCACCAGGCTCCCCTGTCCCTGGGATTCTCCAGGCAAGAACACTGGAGTGGGTTGCCATTTCCTTCTCCAATGCATTAAAGTGAAAAGCGAAAGTGAAGTCACTCAGTCGTGTCCGACTCTTAGCAACCCCATGGATTGCAGCCTACCAGTCTCCCCTGTCCATGGGATTTTCCAGGCAAGAGTACTGGAGTGGGGTGCCATTGCCTTCTCCACAATACCTCAACCAATTTTTTTTTTTTTGGCACCTGAGTGTACTCCTTTTCTGCATTTCACTATTCATTATTTAGTATTGTTTTCTGTATTTTCAAGTTTGTTTCTGTGAAGCTTTGACGTCTTTTCCCCCAAAGTACTATAATTTCTTTCCAGGGAGGCCCTAGTGTGATAAATTCTTGCTGAATTAATGTTTTACCAAAAACGGGAAGTAAAATAAGTTCATGACTCGGGTCAAAAGACATTAATTTCTAGACAAGTGATGATCTAATTGCAGATGGAGGTTTTGGAACAAAACTTTTTCCCCTTTCATATAGACATGGATGTTTTAACTCTGTACCCTCTATACTACATTATGGGGGCTGTGTTCACATTTGAGAAAGACCCTTGCTGTCAGATAATATGAAACGTAAATGGAGAAAAGTGGACCTTGCAATTAAAGGCAGTGGTTGTGAGGGCTTTGTATGAGAGCAGAAGGTAAGCTGCAGAAGCCTGGCCCACCCTCATCTACTTCCAACTTGCCTGGAAACACCTGCTTCTGTCCAGCCCACTTTGTAATCGGGAGCGAAAGTCCAAGTAGAGAAATGCATCCATCTTTTGCGCATTCTAATTCCCACAAGGGCGAGGGAGCAACATGATCTTGTTCCCTCTGACCCTTAATGACACCCTGAAGCCAGATTCAAGATCCTCCATCAACTCCAGGTATAGCTGCTTTTGACCTCCCGCCCACCGCTTTCCTCCTGGCCCAGAGAACTCTTGCTTCAAGGTCAAGAATATACATTTGTAAGCAAAACATCGGGAATTCTATTTCCTTGGTAACCGGAGCAGGGAAAGAGAATTTGGGATGATGAGAAATATTTATTCTGACCAAGTACCTATCCATTCTCCTCCTCATTCCTCAGGCTTTATCTGCAACACAAGAGAGGGTCCCAAGTTGCTCCAAGTAGCGATACGTTTAAAGTTCAACGGAAAGTGGAGTCTGCCGCTAAGTTTAGCTCTCCTGCTGAGATCCTTGGGAGATTATTACTTCCTTCTGGCTATATCAGGCCCCCCTTTTCCCATACCTATCAAGCGGCTTTGAAGTTTCACTTCATTTGAAATATTGTAGAGTAAAGCCACACCATGTGCTAATGGGCCGCATGGATTAGTGGAGCAAATAGTTGCTTAAATTAAATTTAAAAGTAGTTCAGATAAAGACCTAGAGAATTAGTACTGAGGTTAAGGATGGAACCTACAGAGGGATGCCTGGCTGGAGGGGAAAATTACAGGGAGGAGGGGTTGCCTCCCCCGGCCCCCTCTGCCTCCCACTGGGAGAGAGTTTTGTCTAGTGCCTCCATGCAGTCAAAGGGGATCCTGCTTGAAGGATGAGTACACGCGAGTTACTCTCAGAAGGATCAGAGGTAGACCTCACAAGTACACGTGGACAGCCAGGGTTGCCCTCTGCTTTCTGTTGTCTGTGGTCAGGCAGGTATTGGCAGCATTCGACAATCAAAATACTTGCATTACAGATGAAGAAAAACCTTCTGTGAAAGCTGTATCACGGATCTAGGGAGAAACTTAAATTCTGCGCTGTACACAGATGTGTCTGTCAACCGCTCTTTCCTCAGCCCTGTCGGTGGATCTCAGTGACCCACCTGCACCTCATTACCCTCTGTACAACACTCTGCAGCGAATTCTTATTCATAATCAGACATCTCATCCAATTCCAGGTCGCAGAAATCACTTAAGCAGTCTTAATGAATATAGCATCCTTCGCATTCACATTTAGTAAAAATTCAAAGTAAAATATTCCCAAAGAGAGGCAGCTAACCTAACATTCTAATCCAAAATGCAAGCCTATAAAATCTGAGCTGAGACGATGGGGTCGCACTTATTTTCCCCCCCTTTTGTGTTTCCTTTAGGTTCCCAGGACGGTCCTAGAGAAATTGGATTCTCTCCTCCATATGTCATAAGTAGAAATGAAGTCTGAAGTATGCTGAGCAATCTTCTATCGTAGTTACCAGCAGAACAAGAGTGAATCTAAAATCTAAATCTAGTTTAGGGGCTTCCCTGGTGGTCCAGCAGCTAAGAATCTGCCTTCCAATTCAAGGAACATGGGTTCGATCCTTGGTCCAGGGGACTAAGACCCCACGTGGCTGCAGGGCAACGAAGCCCACTCACTGCAAGGAAGACCCAATGCAGCCAAAAAAATAAATAATGTTTCTCTGAGATTTTACATGCCCACGAAATTACCTTTAAAAAGTAAATCTAGTTTAGACTTAGAATCTAAAAAAGGATACATGGTAAAAGTAAAGCAAGATCATCAGGAAGCTTGATATGTTGTTGTTCAAACTCAAATCATGTCTGACTCTTTGCAGCCCCATGCACTGCAGCATGCCAGGCTTTCCTGTCCTTCTCCATCTCCTGGAGTTCGCCCAAGTTCATGTTCACTGAATCGGTGAAGTTTGATATATGGAACTCAATATATACATGCAGAAAGGAAGAGGACATAGCAGTAAGTTATTTTCTAAAGAAAGCAGGAAACACTATAGAATAATAAGCTTTTCCTTCTGTTTCTATAGAATTCATCATTGCTTTGCTTCCACTCCCAGGGTGATGCAAACACAGGACTTTATGGAATAACTAAGGAGGCACACTGTGAACAGATAAAGGCTAGAAAAAGGAACACCTCCCTCTCCCTTTTTCCAGGTGAACAGGAAGCAGTTTATATACTGAAACACAATGAATCCACTAGAAAACACAAGATGCTTCCAGACACTTGCATTGAGGAGGTTCCCCAAAACTCTCACTGCTAGGTCATCCTCACAAAGTTGCGTATTCCTTATTTCTACTAAGAAAATAAAAGGAAACAAACCATTCAACATAATTCAGAAAGAATTTTTTTCTTGGGCTGTACCCAGCACAAACTTATTTTGCAGTCTTTATTAATGGACATGGGCTTTGCTTGGTTCTTCTCCCAAAATCCAGCATCTATAGCAGTGCCCAGAACTGTTTTCTTACAGATAGCAGGAACTCATTAAATGTTTGCTGAGTTGAGGACTTTCAAACTGAGTTTTATAAAACAGACACACATTTCAACTGGGCAATTCTCATATGGAGAAATAGATCATTCCGTGTAACAGCAAGAACCATGGGATAACTTTTAATTTTTTATTTAAGGAAAACTACAACTATGGAATAAAAAACCATTTTTTATGGAATAAAAAATTGGAACCTGTTTATTTTGATTTTCTGCTATTTCTGTGGCTTACTAATAAGCCAATCAATAATATGAATAAATCTCTGCAGTCATTAGCAAGTCTCTTTGGTGAACACACCAATTTCTTTTTAAGGAAGGCAATTACAGAATTTAAAATCCATTCAGTCTCCTACTGAATTCTCCTTTACTGTACTGAAAATCTAAATGGTCAATGCAAGTACAAGCAACTGTATTTTGAGTGGAGTCAGTGGAGTTTCTTAAATGAAAATTTAATTAGCAGATAATTGCAGCTTACATGCATTTCTGAGAAATAATACAGAGAGATCCTATGTACCCTTCACCCAGGTTTCCCCAGTGGAAACATCTTGTAAAACCACAGGTAGTATATCACAATCTGGATATTGATTGATGCAGACAAGACACAAAACATTTCTATCACCATTAGGATCCCTCGTGGTGTTTCATAGCCGTGAAACATCTTCTCTCTCACCTTCACCCCACCATCACTCCTGGAATATACTACTATGTTTCTCCATTTCTATCATTTTGCTATTTCAATAATGTTATATAAACAGTATTCTTGCCTGGAATTAGCAGGGTCAGATACAACTGAGCGACCAACACCTTCACTTTGGGTTTCCCAGGTGGTGCTAGTGGTAAAGAACTCCCCTGCCAATGCAAGAGACATAAGAGATGTGGGCTCAGTCCCTGAGTCAGGAAGAGCCCCAGGAGGAAGGCATGGCAACGCGCTCCAGTCTTTTTGCCTGGAGAATCCCATGGAGAGAGGAGCCTGGCCGGCTATGGTCCATATGATCTTAAAGAGTTGACACCACTGAAGTGATTTAGCACATACATGCATGGAAACAGAGTACTTATTATATAATCTTTAGGATTGAGTTTTTTCATTCAGCCTAGTTCTCTGGTGATTCACCCATGCTTTCATTTATATCAATAGTTTATTGCTTTTTGTTTTTAAGAATGTTTCATGGTATGAATGTACTGCAGTTTAACCATTCACCTTTCGATGGACATTTGTTTACTTTCAGTTTTTTGTTATTGTAAATAAAGTTGTTAAAATCATTCATGTACACATTTTTGTATGAACATAAGTTTTCAATTCTCTGGAATAAATGCCCGGGACGGGAATTACTGGATAGAAGATAATTGAATGTTTAGATTTTGAAGGCACCGTTGAACCATTTTTCATAGTGGCTGTACATGTTGGACTTCCCTGATGGCTCAGACGGTAAAGAATTCTCCTCCAATGCGGGAGTCCTGGGCTCGATCCTTGCGTTGGGAAGATTCCCTGGAGGAACGCACGGCAACCCACCCCAGTATTCTTGCCTGGAGAAACCCATGGATTCTGGAAGAGGACTACGGTCCACGGGGTCGAAAAGAGTCAGACGCTACCGAGCGACTAAGCATAGCAGACTACACATTCCATCCAGCAGTCTATGAGTGATGTAATTTCTTTGCATTCTTACCAGTATTTGATGTTTTCACTATTGTGGATGTTAGCCATTCTCATAGATGTGCACTGATATCTTACTATTGTTTTCATTTGCATTTCCCTAATGAGGGGTGACAGGGCAACATGCGATTGTTACCTTCTCCATGTCTTTTCTTATTTCTGTGCTATGCTCATATGTTGTAATCTCAGCTATTAATAGAATCCTTAGTTTTTGTGAAGGTATTTTCAGGCATGGATCATTGTTCAAATTGATGGTTCTGAGAAGAAAAAAATGCTAGAAATTTTTTTCTCATCATTTTGCTGACATCAGTCTCCCCAATTTTCCCTTTTGTAGATTGTACTTTTGACATCAAATATAAGAGTTCTTTGGAGAAGGCAATGGCACCCCACTCCAGTACTCTTGCCTGGAAAATCCCATGGATGGAGGAGCCTGGTAGGCTGCACTCCATGGGGTCGCAAAGAGTCAGACATGACTGAGCGACTTCACTTTCACTTTCATGCATTGGAGAAGGAAATGGCAACCCACTCCAGTGTTCTTGCCTGGAGAATCCCAGGGACAGAGGAGCCTAGTGGGCTGCCGTCTATGGGGTCGCACAGAGTCGGACACGACTGAAGCAACTTAGCAGCAGCAACAGCAGCAGCATAAGAATTCTTTGCCTAGTCCTAGATGTCAAAGTGAAGAAGGAAATGGCAACCCACTCCAGTGTTCTTGCCTGGAGAATCCCATGGACGGAGAAGCCTGGTAGGCTGCAGTGCATGGGGTCACACAGAGTCGGACACGACTGAAGCGACTTGGCAGCAGCAGATGTCAAAGATATTTTAGCCATTTTTAAAAAAAATTTTAGAGTTTTACATTTGTTTCTAATCCATTTTTGAGTCAATATATTATAAGATATGACTCATTGGAAAAAATCCTGATGCTGGGAAAGACTAAAGGCAGGAGGAGAAGGGGGCAACAGAGGATGAGATAGTTGGATGGTATCACCAACTCAATGGACATGAGTTTGAGCAAACTCCTGGAGCTAGTGAAGGACAGGGAAGCCTGGCATGCTGTGGTTCATGGGGTCTCAAAGAGCTGGACACAACTCACCGACTGAGCAACAACAACAGCAATGACAAAGAGCCTTAAATCTAGGTTCTCTCTTGTTTCCTATGGATACCCAAATACCCAGCACCACTTGTAAAAGCTATCCTTCCTGCATTGAGTTGCTTTTGAATCTTTGTCAAAATATGCGAGGCAAATTTGTGAGTCCTGTTTCTGGATTTTCAATTCTCATCCATTGATCTCTGTGTCTATGAATAGATATTTTTGCTTTATTCCTGTTGTCAGGAGAAAAATATTCTGCTTTTCACCCTTAAATGAAATTTTATTATTAAGTTTTTTAAAGATACTCTTTCTCAGTTGAAGAAATTGAGGAAATTCCCTTCTACTCCAGGTTTTTCTGAGTTTTATTTTTTCTAATAAATAATGGGTGTGTTGAATTTTGTCAAATGCTTTTTTTTTTTCAGGCGTCAGTTCTCCTTGTGCAATTTTTCTTCTTTGGCCTGCTAATATGGTGGATTATATTGAAGTGGTCTTATATTTCTGGATTAATACCTAATTGCTCATGGAATACAATTATTTTTATATTGCTGAGTTCTGTTTTGTTAGGAATTTTTACATCTATATTCATGAGAAATACTAGTCTGTAGTTTTCTGTTTCTATTACTTGGTATCAGGATTTTACTAGGTTCATAAAATGATTGTGGAAGTGGTCTTTTCTTATATTTTCTGGAAGAGATTTATAGAATTGATGCTTGGTGCAATTACCTATTAAAACACCTGGGTCTGGACTGCAGAATTGGGCTTTAAAAACATTCAATTTTCTAAATAGTAGTGGGGCATTCGAGTAATTCTTTTTTTTTTTTTTTACATTGGGTAAATTGTGGTAGATGGTGTTTTTCAGAGAGCTGGCCTATTTTATCTGAATTGTCAATTTTATGTGTATAGCATTCTCTGAAACATTTTCCTGTTATCAGTTTGTCGTTTGCACAGTGTTAAAGGTTGAATTGTCCAAAATAATTTGATGTTTAAGTCCTAAACCTCAGTACCTTAACATATGATCTTATTTGGAGATATGGTCTATACACAGATAATCAAGTTAAGGTGAAGTCAGTAGGTAGACCCTAAAACAATAGGACTGGAGTCTTTATGAAGAGGGAAAATTTGGACACAGAGGTGAATACAGAAGGAAAATAAGAAGACAGCCACCTACAAGCCACTGAGAGACCTGAAACAGATGCTTTCCTTCGCTTGAAAGGAACCAAAACTGCCAAAACCCTTGATTTTGGACTTTACTTAGTCTCCAGCATTGTAAGACAGTTGATCAAGGTTTCACTCAGTCTGTGGTACATTCTTACAATAACCCCAGTAAACTTTTACAAAAGAGTATCTGTGGTGATATCCACACTTGTATTCCTGATATTAATCACTTGTGCCTTCTCTCTCTTTTTTTCTTATCAGTCTCTGTCAATTTTATCTTTTCAAAGAACTATTGGTTGATTTTCTCTTCTCACACTCTGCTTTCAATTTCACTGTTTTCTGGACTTCAAAAACAGGTTTTTACTTCCTATCTTCTGCTTGCTTTGAGTTTATTTTTCTCTTTTTCCCCCTACATTCTTGAGGAGGGAGCTTAGAATATAAATTTGAAATTTTCCCTTTGTAATGTGTGCATTTAGTGCTAAAAGTTTGACTCTGTATAGTATTCTGCTATTGTTGAGTGGAATGTCCGGTAAGTATCAATTAGATCCTCTTGGTTGATGGCAGTGTTGAGTTCTTCCAAACTCTTAATTTTACACTAATTTTCTTTCTAGTTTTTCTTGCAGTCGTTGAGAGAATCATATTAAAGTCTCCATCTATAACTGTAGATTTGTCTATTTCTCCTTTTAGTTCTGATAGTTTTATCTTCTCATATTTTGCATCTTGCAGATCGTTCAGCTGGAGACCACTGTTATACTGGAGCCCTGTTAGTGTGATTCTAAGATGAGGGAGGAGAAGTTTTCTATAATTTGATGATTAAGTTTGATCTTTCAATGGACTTGTGTTCTCAGTTCCCATCTTCCCTAGTCTCAGAAAAGACAAGTAGGAGTAGAGGCTGGCATTCTCTGTTGGGTCCCAAAGTAGAATAAAACAATTATTTTGTTATTATTTACTAACAACAATAGTCTAAAAGTCTTTTTTCCCTTTCTCGATCCTTTAGCATTTTGGTGAGACTGTTTTTACTCACATCTGTGCCATTTTTATATTGCTGCCTTATTGAACAATAAGTCTAAAATATAAAAAGGAAAAAGAAAATTCAGCAAATTCACTGTTGTGTTGTTTCTTAGGTCTCAAGATCCCTTTCTGGTCTGCCTTCTTCTTATCACCTTTCAGAGTCTTCTTATGTTTGTCTTATGTATAATGCCTAGAATATGCAAATTCTGCTAAATTGGATGTCCACCCCATCTAAGTGAAGGCCTCCAGTTATTGACGTTCTTTAAACAAATCCTAAACATCCATCCTCTGGTTGAAAACATATTTGATATCTCTTTTGGCACTATAATACTATTATGAAGAGTCTACTAGAAATTTAAAAATTTGAAACATTTTATTACTTAATAATATCACTGCCCTCCTAATTGACTTGTTTATTTCGATAGCCTATTCTCCTAAAATGAAGTACACTTACATTGTAATGTATAATGAATAATTATAATGTATAAATACACTGTAGAGTAGTTCTCTACCCTTTAAATGAACATTCGCATTAATTCAAACTGACCATTCCCTCCACCCTCCAAAAATTGATGATACTACAGACAATTCATATATCATTATATTTTATAATACACTAATACACAAAAAGATTTGGAAAGGCATTGTCCAATGAGCATCTGATTTTGAGCATAAGGAAGTACGCAAACTACAGGAAAGGTGGTTCTAGAAATTACTGCATAGACTGTGTCCAGTATAGTGCTTGGCAAGCAATGTACATTGGATAAGTATTTGCAAATGATCGAATGAATAAATGAAGATGGCATTGAGTATTTGATGCTGATATTTTTCCTCTGACATAGAATTTTTGTAACTAATATGCATAAATGAAATCTGACTGCCTCTGATGGAAATTTACAGTTAGATGCAGATGTGTAATTTATGTATTTATACATACAGCATTTTTGGTTCTATGTCTCACATTTATGCTTGTGTATGGTAGATACATGGAGATTCTTAAAATTTTTTAAATCAGAAAATCTTTTCTTCTTTTGACATCATGCAAAACGTAGGAAAATCAGCAATCACAAAGCTAGTTCTTTTCTACCTACAATAAAAGTTAGTTAATGGTTAAACCTCCTGAGCTTATTGAAAATTCTTTTCTTTCAAAAGATGTTCAAGGGTATGGTCATTTATCAGAAAATTGCTTCTTTTTCAAGTAAACAAATGACTTTTCTCCTGTTCTCTGCTTTCCAGGTCTCAGGATAAAATGTTGCCAAGTGGTAGAGATCTCTCATGCTGTGATTCATCTGAGCCCTGTAGACTAAGCCTAATTGATGGGCAGAGAATAAATAGAAAACCAGGCTCTGGCTCTGCTGACACAAATCCAGTTTTCCTTGCCCAGCTCCCAAATGCTGGCTAAATCTATCTACATTTTTCATGGGCAGAGTTACAGTGCTATATTTACATTTAGATGTGTAACATAAAGGAAATGCTTCTGATTGCTGCAAATTCTTTGGGTAAAAGAAAGAATTCTGATGTCAAGATGTTCAACTGGTTGACTGCAGTTGGTCCTCTGTATTCACGAGTTCTGCATCCATGGACACTGAGGCCAGCTGTACTATGCCATTCTCTGCAAGATATTTGAGCATCAGCAGATTTTGGTATTTGCAGGGCTCCTGAACTAATCCTCAGATACTAGGTATGACTGTCCTTGAGAAAGATGAAGGAGAGATGTATGGAAAATCTTGGCTTTCTTCCACAGTCATGAAGGAAATGGATTGCATAGCTCTCTGCTGTCTAAGGTCTTTACTCAAATGTCACCTTTTCTGTGAAATCTTTTCTGGCTGCACTGCTCAAGATTGTACCATCCTATCCTCCTTGACACAAAAATATAAACTTATCCTCAATTTCCTTTCCTTGCCTTGTTCGACTTCAAAACACTTAGTATCATCTTGCGTTCTACATATTCTGCTCATTTATGCTGTTTATCATCTGCCTCACTCCACTAGAACTCTGTCTCATTGAAGGCAGGACTCTTTTCTATGTTTAATGCTGTATCCTTAAGAATCCTGGTGTGTGGTAGGTGCTCAATGAACATCATAGAATAATGGAATGAATCCTCACTGAAAAAGACAATTGTCACAAAGAGTTTAACTGTCAAGATGATGACTGCTAATTGTACAATTCAGTTGGTTTTCATGACAAAGGGAGACAGAAGGGGTAAGCTGTAATCTGGGAATAAAACAAATCTTCATGGTCCCTCTCTGTTATCTGACCAGGTCTCTTGGTCTCTCTGAGTTTCAGTTTCTCATCTTTAAACAAAGGGCTACTGTCTGGTCACTAAATTGTGTCTGACTCTTTTGGGACATTATGAACTATATCTTGCCAGGTTCCTCTGTCCATGTAATTTCCCAGGCAAGAATACTGGAGGGGGTTGCCATTTCGTTCTCCAGGGGATCTTCCCAATCCAGCGACTGAACCCATGTCTCCAGCATTGGCTGGCAGGTTCTTAATCACTGAGCTACCAGGGAAGCCCCTTAAACAAGGGAAAAAAATCACTACAGCGACCCCCGGCTTCCCATAGCTCCATCATCTAAGCATTCATTTGCTTATTATTTCATGATCTATGAGAGACTTTAAGTCCGCAGTCTCAGTGAAAATAAAAAATGGTTTTATTTATTATGGAATTTTGTACTTCTCATATATCTTATAGTACTCGTGACACAAGTGATATTACAACAGAGGCCAAAAAAAGGATAACATAGTTTAAAATAGAGCAAAGAAGAAAATAGAAGAACAACATAGAGTAAAGGGAAAAAAAAGAATAAATAGAAAGGGTGTGGGGACTATTCCATTGCATAAAAGGAACCTCACACAAAGGTCTATATCACCAGGAGAAATGAATTTCTAACACTGTATGCTGATCACAATTACATAATGAATCGTGATTTACAACATGATTTTTGCAAATAGACCTGGTGCACTGAATTGTTCTAACAGGTCATGTTTTTAAATGACTTCTGAACCTTCAATAATAATAAAAAACTTAACACAAGGACCTTGAGATTAGTTCCTTGCCATAAAATAAGGTGATTTCACTTCCTTAAAATGAATTATTCTCTGTGAGCAAGGCATGCGAAGCACTGTTCTCATTGATTCCCTTTCTTTACACACTTCTTGCTCTTCTCCAATCATAAGTCATTGCACCAATAGAACTTCCACTTGCATATAAAGTGACTGGTGCCATAGATGTATTCATTGTCACTTTTTATAAAAAGACTACACATTTTCAGCCATGACAAGGGACCAGCTGGCTAATTTAGAGTGCCTGCTGAACATTTGAGGAAAAGTAATCATTTTATTTTCACTGGTTTATTTAGAGGGTGCATTCTGAATATGAATGATCATAAATATGAGAATTATACAGATGTATGGGGGGTATCCAAATGTTTTCATAGAAATGCACAGAAAGCCTCTTCACAGCTCTGTGATATTTTTGAATAAGGCAATTCAGAAATGCCTATTTTTTAAGCAACAAATGAAGGTTGGTCAAAACTGATTATGGTATTACAGTTTTAAAGAATAGTTTTACTGTCAACAATTCATTGTATCTTTACAAAAAATTATTAATTGATATGAAATTTTATTAACTCTATGGGTTTTAAATATAATAATCTAATTATTAGTAAACATGTTCCCTCTATTGATTAACCCCAGTGTGTTCATTATTATAATATTCACACACTAGCACTTAATTTCAGAATCCAATTTGAAAATAAGAAATCCTATGTTTCTAAGAACAAAATCATAATATGGTTTGAGTATAAAAATGAAAATATAAGTTTTATTTAGATTTATTTCATTTTTAAAATGTCTATTTTTTAATATTATAAATGAAAGACTTGGTACTGATACATGCATATAATATGTAAATGACCACATATACGGAACATTGGAAAGAGTCCATAATCTAAAATGTACAGTAGCCGAAAAGCAAGTCCACTGCTCTAGGAAATAGGAAGTCTGAAACTGTCATTTCTCTTTACTGTCAACCACCAGAACATATTTAATTTACCAAGTACTTTTAAGTGACTGGCATTATGCTAGGCACAGCAAGTATAATTACAAATAGTACAATAAACGATCTAGGGTTTAACAAACTACACACCATAAAATTTACTCAAATAAAATAATAGAGGAACTAACATGTCACTTCTCCAGAGATCCTATTATACCACCACCAGAAATACATAAGACTCCTAAAGCCAGCAAAATCAGGCTTCTGTGTTGCCAAAATAGATGCCAGAAATCCCCATGCGTTTTAAAATAGTTGTTTCTCAGCTACTACAGTTTTAGTAGATTTTGGTTCGTCTTCCAGTGAGTTTGACGGTCCAGCTTTTATAAAACAGTAAAAACTACAAGTCAGAAAGGGTAGAGGGTATAAAAATGTAGGAGAGCAGTAATAGGAGGAAGTAATAACAGCTGATGGGCTTTCCTGATATCTCAGTTGGTAAAGAATCCACCTGCAATGCGAGAGATCCCAGTTCAATTCCTGGGTGGGAAGATCCTCTAGCGAAGGGATAGGCTACCCACTCCAGTATTCTTGGGCTTCCCTTATGGCTCAGCTTGTAAAGAATCTGCTTGAAATGCTGGAGACCTGGGTTCAATCCCTGGGTGGGGAAGATCCCCTGGAGAAGGGAAAGGCTTACCCACTCCAGTATTCTGGCCTGGAGAATTCCATGGACTGTATAGTCCATGGGGTTGCAAAGAGTTGGACATGACTGAGTGACTTTCACAGTGACAGCTGAAAAGTAAATGAGAAAATTTAAAAAATAATCCCAACTGTCATCACACACCCTATTAAAATAAATGAAGAAGTTAATAATTATATATATATATATATAATATGAAAGGTCATTATATCTGAAAGCTAAAATTATCAAAGCTCTAGAAGAAAACGTAAGATAAAATCTTTGCAGCCTTGGGATAAGCAAGTATTTTTTACATGTGACACAAAAAGCATGAACCATTAAAGAAAACTTTGATAATTTGGACTTAATCAAAATTTAAAAGCTTGCTTTTTGAAAGATACTCTTAAGAAAATTAAAAATGCAAAGCACAGAATGGGGAAAATATTCACAATACATATATCTGGCAAAGTACTCGTAAATAGAAGTTATTTAAAAAGTTTACAGCTCAATAAGAAGACAAAAACTCCAACTAAAATGACACAAGATTTGAAAAGACATTTCATAATAGAAGATATCAGTTCAGTTCAGTCACTCAGTTATGTCCGACTCTTTGCGACCCCATGAACCACAGCACGCCAGGCCTCCCTGTCCATCACCAACTCCTGGAGTTCACCCAAACCCATGTCCATTGAGTTAGTGATGCCATCCAACCATCTCATCCTCTGTCATCCCCTTCTCCTCCTGCTCTCAATCTTTCCCAGCATCAGGGTCTTTTCAAATGAGTCAGCTCTTTGCATCAGGTGGCCAAAGGACTGGAGTTTCAGCTTCAACATCAGTCCTTTCAATGAATAACCAGGACTGATCTCCTTTAGGATGGACTGGTTGGATCTCCTTGCATTCCAAGGGACTCTTAAGAGTCTTCTCCGACACCACAGTTCAAAAGCATCAATTCTTCAGCACTCAGCTTTCTTTATAGTCCAACTCTCACATCCATACATGGCCACTGGACAATCCATAGCCTTGACTACATGGACCTTTGTTGGGTCCCTGCTTTTTAATATGCTATCTAGGTTGGTCATAACTTTCCTTCCAAGGAGTAAGCGTCTTTTAATTTCATGGCTGCAGTCACCATCTGCAGTGATTTTGGAGCCCAGACAAATATAGGAAGAGGCAAAAAGCACATGAAAAGATGCTTAATATCATTAGCTATCAAGGGAGTACAAATGAAAACTGCCATGATATGCCATGATAATGTACATCCTTCAAATGGCTAGACTTTTAAAAAAGACTAAGCATACCAAGTTTTGGTGAGGATGCAGAGCAACTGACAGTCTCATCAGTGCCAGTGAGAATGTAAAATGTTATACCTACATTAACAAAAGTTGAACATACAATTACCAGACAATACAGCAATTCCACTCCTAGATATCTGTCCAAAAGAAATGAACGTAAGTCCAATACAACTCAAATAGAAGTTTCATGAAGCAAGGTGTTATCATGAATAGCCAACGCCTTGCACATCACCTAACTCCTAGAAGATGCTCATAGGTCGCTGTTAACTAAATGAATGTGTGTGTGTTCAGTTGCTTAGTCGTGTCGAACTCTTTGTGACCCCCTGGATTGTAACCCACCAGGTTCCTCTGTCCATGGGATTTTGCAGGAAAGAATACTGGATTTGGTTGCCATTTCCTCCTCCAGAGGATCTTCCCAATCCAGGGATAGAACCCATGTCTTCCATGTCTCTTGCATTGCAGGGAGATTCATTACCACTGTGCCACTGGAGCTCAGTAACTGAATGAATGGATGATAGCTAATTCATGGTATGCTCCAAGATTGAGCATACAGATGTATAATATATTATAGTGACTCACATTTTGTTTTTATTTTTAAGCTGTAAGCCCATTCATCCATAGCAATCTTATAAGAAATTCCAACACGTAAAACAGATTAAACTAAGTTATGCCTTGCCAGTCTACCCCAACTGTCTGCAGTGGCAACCAATAAAAAAACTTCTCAACATGGAGTTGGCAGGACCTGCAAGGTCTCATGAAGAATAGATTGGCAGGATTCTCACAAGAGCAAGCGGAAAGACTGATTAGACTAGGAATTACATACGGAGTGATGGTGCGAAGTCTGGGTAGATGGGATGAGCTTTGATTAGAAAGTGTTTTTCAAATATACTCCTTCACTTCCTGCCTCATCTTTAAGTCTCTTTTCTACCTTCTGAAGTCTAAAAATTCCTAGAACCACCTCTCCAGAACTTCCAACTATGCCAAGAGTAGGAAGTTTCTGCCAATTTTATGCTTTCAAAGCATTACTGTCCTTCACCAAAGCAAAAGATGCCATGGATTGTAAGACATACCATTATTTCACGCACCACTTAAAAAAAAATGTTGCCAGTTAGAGTACAGGTTTAGGGCTCTCTTATCACTTAGAAGTCTTATTTTAACTTATCTAATGAGCTTTTTCAAGATCATTTAGACATAGAAGACATGTAACTGGAGATAGGATCTTGACCTCTTAACACCTTTAGCACTGACAACTTATTTCAGGAACACCAGGGTTTAATTAGCATAACCTTGTAGTTTCATTTTTCCCCCTGATTGAATCACATGTTGCTGGAAGTTAGATAACTTCTGCTCAAAGTCAGCAGGAAGTTCAGTGAAAGTTCAGTGCTTTAATGCTAAGTCCTGCACAATGAATGAATTGGTAATGCCAGCCTCCTGTTGCATTGACATTACTTTCATCTGTGACAGACTGTATTTTCCAAATATGGCTGCAAAAATATCTCTCAGCCCATATGCTCTTGTAGGAACTTGCTGCTTCCCAACCAAGACAGAAAGTTAATTCTTTGCCCCTTGAGTCTGGGCAGGCTCCGCAGTCACTTGTCACCATCAGGCTGTAGCAGAAGTGATGCTTCAGAATCTGGGTTGTGAAAGGTGATTCAGCTTCCACCTTGCCTATTGGACCACTCGCACTAGAAGTCTTCAGCTGCCGAGAAACAGTCCAATTGCTCTGGAGCTGCCAAGACACTTCAAAGCCCAAAGAAGGCCATGCAGAAAGACCACAGGGAGAGGCTCTGAGACTACACAAGGGAGAAAGACATCCAACTATCCTCCACATGCTTCAGCTTTCTGCTATTACAGCTCTAGTCTTCTTCTGAATGCATGAGAGACCTTGAACCAGAACTACCCAGGCAAGCCTGCCTGAATTCCTGTCCCCCAGAGACTGCAACAGATAAGAAGATGATCAATACTGATCTAAGCCATGTTGTTTGGGGAGTGATTTGTTACTAGTGAGAGACAGCTGGAATATAACTAGCCCTAGGCATTTGGCAATTTCTCATAGCTTTACCCGAGTTGCTTGATTTGTGCTAGGCAATCCTTTTTCAGATCTCTCAGTAACAAAACACTACCAAGCTGCATCTACTTGTGAGCATAGGTCCTGTACAGCATGCGCCTTGCTGCTTCAGAGAAATATGAACTTGTGTTCAAATTTACTTCATTAATATAAATATTTTCTTCATTGTTGTTGTTCAGTCACTAAATCGTGTCCGATTCTGTGACCCCATGAACTGCAGCATGCCAGGCTTCCCTGTCCTTCACTATCTCCCAGAGTTTACTCAAACTCATGTCCACTGAGTCAGTGATGCCATCCAATCCTCTCATCCGATCACCCCCTTCTCCACTTGCCCTTAATCTTTTCTGGCTCAGAGTCTTTTCTAATGAGTTGGCTCTTCGCATCAGGTGGCCAAAGTATTGTAGCTTCAACTTCAGCATCAGTCCTTTCAATGAATGTTCAGGGTTGATTTCCATTAGGATTGACCGGCTTGATCTCTTTGCTGTCCAAGGCCCTCTCAAGAGTCTTCTCCTACACCACAGTTCTTCATTAACATATCATATATCCCTGTACTATTTCCATACTTCTACATATATGATAATTTTTCAATTTAAAATCTTAGTGTATTCTCTAAGAAGACACTTTAAATGGCATATGCAAATCAACACCCAGTACTCCCACACCTCTACATATATGATAATTTTTCAATGTAAAATCACTGAGTGTTTTCTAAGAAGATGCTTTAAATGGCATATGCAAACCAATACCTGTAGCATCCACAATGAACACAACCTAACTGAAGTCAAGGCAACATGAACACCCATGACCAAGGTGAAGAACGTGGATCACAACTAAGTCATGGTAGCTATTAATACTTAGTCATGGGCAAAGAAAGATGCCATCCATTTTAAGATACATCCCAATTTTGAAGTGTTAAAGTGTGAAATTTTTGAATTACAGTAAACGAAATACGGCATTCTCTGGCCCTCTCTCGTGGCCTGTATCATATATAATTTTCTGCCTTGTATTCTGGGTGTTTGTGCACACCAGTGCTATAAGCATTTGTTGGACCAGTCTACTTACCTCTACGTCGCTAGAAGCTCCAAACCTCATGCTGTGCACAATGCCTTCCTATCCAGAGTCAATTAATCACCCACAATGACTCCATTTTAATATCACACTTTGCAGTGCCAAACCCTCAGCCTGGCTGGGCAATTCTTTGTTTACTTCTGTCTGGCTATAATCATTAATGACCATCCAGTCTTGTGCTGTTCTTCTTAATTTCCCAAGTTCATTCCCACCAACTTGAGAACTGAGAGGTAACAGGGCACAGGGGGAAGAACCAAGATTTGGTGGTGGTGCTGAGTTCCTAGACTCTGTGGCCTTTGGTAAGCAACTCAACTTCCCTAGTCCCCAGATTTTTTTTTTAATGGGAGTAACGTTACCTTCCTGGAAGGGCTATGGTAAGCAGTAAGTAAAAGTTTTACATAAAGTGTCTAATATCTGAGAGCCAAGCTCTAGTAACATTGTTTTTAGTTTCCATTTATCACCTTCACCTATTTGTGAAGATGATAAGATTGTCCTTTCAATTTCTTCTTTCTATCTAAAAATTTACCGCTATCTTTACCCCACTTGTCTTCATTAACTCTCGTATCATTCAGAATATCTCTGTTCTTTCCTAAGAACATTGTACTATCTTAGTTTCTTCATTGATAGATGAGGAATAATGAAAATACCCGCCCATGGGTCTGTTTATTAGGATTTAGCCAATGGATACATCTTAAAACCTTAGGTCATTTCCTGATACATAGTAAGTTAACAAATAGTCTTAGCATCTTGACTTTCTCCTACTTTACCTCTGGCAGTGAACAGGCTCTGCATGGTGTTAAATTTAAGTGACTTGAGATGGGGAACAGGAAGAGGGTTGAGTTAAGGACTGAGTCTGTGTAGTTTAGAAAGAAGAAATGCAAATGGCTGTGAAAGATTAAAATGATTCTCTGTCACCAAATAAAGCCAGGTCTCTTCTCTTCATGTTGTTAATCTGATTGTTGTTGTTCTTATCTATCTTCATTTTGTAAAACCTAATGAAAATTTTGTCTTGAATGAAGACTCAACAAATATTTGATTAACTGAATATATTTCAAATAAGAGTCAATGGAAAAATGGAGTTGATAAAGAGAACTTCACCTTAATGAACTTTCAAGAGCACATTTTGTCAATTTAAAGAGCCTACTCCATGAATACCAGATCTTGGCCCCAGCTCCCAAATATCTTACATCTTTAGGCACATCCATTTCCCTAACAACATTTGGTGGTTGGGAGTTCCCTGGTGGTTGAGTAGTTAGAATTCTGAGCCTTCACTACTGAGGTTGCAGGTTAGGATCCTTGGTCAGGGAACTAAAATCCTGCAGCAAAGCCAAAAATGAAAAACAAAACAAAACAACAACACTTGATGGTTAACCTATAGCAAACCATCAGCCCTTTTGGCTTCAATGATCATATATTAGGTACTTTGCTTTCAAGGCATCATCTTTACCTCTAAGTATGTTCTGTTCAGTTCAGTTCAGTCGCTCAGTCGTGTCCGACTCTTTGCGACCCCATGAATCACAGCATGCCAGGCCTCCCTGTCCATCACCAACTCCCAGAGTTCACCCAAACTCATGTGCATAGAGTCGGTGATGCCATCCAGCCATCTCATCCTCTGTCGTCCCCTTCTCCTCCTGCCCCCAATCCCTCCCAGCATCAGAGTCTTTTCCAATGAGTCAACTCTTCGTATGAAGTGGCCAAAGTACTGGAGTTTCAGCTTTAGCATCATTCCTTCCAAAGAAATCCCAGGGCTGATCTCTTTCAGAATGGACTGGTTGGATCTCCTTGCAGTCCAAGGGACTCTCAAGAGTCTTCTCCAACACCACAGTTCAAAAACATCAATTCTTTGGTGCTCAGCTTTCTTCACAATCCAACTCTCACATCCATACATGACCACTGGAAAAACCATAGCCTTGTTACACAGTGCAAAAGTTAGATTTTATTTTCCTCTAAATAATGATAACCTTTATAAAAAGTTTAATGATATTTCATTATTCATTGAATTTTCTAATTTGTTAACACTGCTTATTCATTTTTCCTGAAACTTTGGACTTGACCAACATGGTTTATGGTCTTCCCTGGTAGATCAGATGGTAAAGAATCTGCTTACAATGTGGGAGATCTGGGTTTGATCCCTGGGTTGGGAAGATCCCCTAGAGGAGGACATGGCATCCCTCTCCAGTATTCCTGCCTGGAGAATCCCCATGGACAGAGAAGCCTGGTGGGCTACAGTCCATGGGGCGGCAAAGAGTCGGACATGACTGAGCAACTAAGCACAACATAGTTTTTAATCCATTTTTACTACCTTGTGGAAGTTATTTTACTTTACAATAGGATGGCTTTCTTTCATATATAAGACACTACTTAGGAAGTAGTTCTGAAGATTACAGTGAGAGAAGATTGAAATCAGGTAAGTAGGTACCTAGAATATAACTGGTGATTTAACAAAGCTTAATTTCATGACAAGCTTCCTCAATTCCTCTTGACCTTTTTTTTTTCCCCTTTTAGTATGTGGGCAGGACTATAGAGAGAATTTTAGAATGCTATCAGTGCAATTTTATTTTCTTAGTTTTTGAACTTTAGCACATTAAATGAAAAAAAGAATGCTGACATTTCTGGAATTTAATTTAAAGCTCCTATCTATTTAACTTTTAATAATCCATATACATGTATAAATATTTCTCTCTCTCTTTCTTTTTACATCAGAGGTTTCCTCAGATTATCCTCCATGAAAAGACATGCTTTGGATTATCTTTTCTTGAGACAGGATAGAAACCATATCCAAGACTACACAAATTTGATTGGTAAAGTCTTTGAAATTACTGTAAAGTACTTTCTAAATATCTGTGCTAAACTCCTGGAGTGTCTAAAGCATTATCTCACTTATTTTAAATAAAAATCTATCCAGGTTTATGTAAGGAAAATTAGTAAATTTATTAGCAGAACACAATCCAAGGCCTTTCAGATGACAGTAGAGAGATAATCTCTGTGTGGTGAAGACCAAGCACAGAGGAAACCATGGTCCCAATTGTTAGTTCCAAAATTTACCAGTGCCCTGATCCCCTTCACTACTCTTGGCATCTTTCTCCTGAATTTCAGGGTGTGAAACTGCATCTCATCTGAAACTGGCAGGAGAGGCACGTAGTACTGTCGTACCTTCCTTAATGCCTTGTGGCTCAACTCAGACATTTATCTAGAACTCATTAAAATTGTAGAATAATGACTACACACAAACACACACACAAAGACAGTAAATATCTGAAATATCAATCTCCTTATGCCAGACCTACACTTAGGAACAAACTTAAGTTTGTTCAGCTTTCAGAGTTCTAGATCCAAGAAGGGTGAGAGGATAACAAATTCCTTCTTCCACATAAGCTCCATTTTCTCTGTTTCAATTTAATTCAGATGTGCTTATCTCTTCTCTATCACTGACACTAGAACCACCCTTCCCTTTGCTTTTGTAAACCTTACTTTATTAAACAAGTATTTATTGAGAACCTACTATGTTTTCAGAATAAATTAAGAACAGTCTATGATCTTTATCTTCTTGAGTCACATTTCTTCTTGTTCTAGTCTTTTCCGTGGCTCAGGAATTAACTAACTCCATGATTCATATGTCTAAGAGTCATTTAATTCACTTTTCTCATATTTGTATAGACAGTATTCAGTTTTAACAATTCAGCAATTGGGACACCCTTCTGCTTACAAGAAGAGTAAAGCATTTGTTTTTAAATAGAGAAAACTCCATTTGAATAAGATGCTTGAAACCCACAGTTAGGTGCAGCAACAGACAAGTTACCTATGGCACCAAAAAAGCACTGCCTTCAAGCACTGGCCTTGCCACGAAGTCGTCAAGAGGCTTGGAATAAATCACGTGACTTCACTAGACTTCAGTTTCTTTAGGTTTAACATGATAGTTTTGCTAGATCACCTCTTTGGACTTCACTCTAAAATTTGATTCTGTCACGGGTCTTATTGCTAAGTATGTTTAGATATTTCATTTGACAGGTAAAACAAGAGAGAAGGCGATTGGCTGTTAAACCAGTTGGTCACATTTCTCAATCTGATTTAGGAAGGAAAGCCACTTGCAGAACGGGCTTCTCTTAGAAAAGTCATGTTACCTTTTTTCTTTTCTTTCCGATTAGTTTGTTTCAGGTCAATCTGTCTCTCTCTTGAAGGACTTGAGTGAATCTTGGCTAGCACTTGAAATCTATGGTAAGGTACAGTAGGCAATTATTTAATGAGTTATTTTGTGACTACATAATAAGATGTGTCAACTTTTAACCATTGTTCTGCTTACCTAGATGCAGTTAGTTCAATATTGTGGGATCTGTGATGAGCAAAACATTACCTTTAGCACCAAATCTGGTATCTGGTAGGATACTTTTGGCTACATATAATAACAGAACATCATTACAATCTGGCTTAAATCATGAAGGGAATCAATTTGGGGAATTAACTGGCTCATGTAACTGCAGGGGTGGGCTTTTGGGTGCAGATCAGTTAGAGGTTCAGTTTCATTTTCCACAGATTCTTCCTGCTCCTCCATCTTTTATAGGCTAGCTTCATCCTCAGGTCAGGTTCCCTTGATAAGGTGACTGCAGCTAGAATTCAGCATACATACTTTTCTCTTCAGATCATGTGCAATAAGATTGGAGGTGTGTTGGGTAAATTTCTTTCTTTCTTTCTTATTAAAATCCAAAGTTTCACTCTAATTGGATAAAGTTAGATCACAAAATCTCCTCTGGGCAGCAACCATGGTATGGAGGATGGGAAGAAGCCATTGGCTTCTCACCATGTAGAGCTAGAGGAGGGTCAGCCCTCATAGACAGTGCTTGGCTGTGTTAACACCTGGAGAGGCAGCCAGTAAGAACTACATTACAAAAACAGGAAAAAAAAATGGCATCTGCTCATATTTTATACGTGGATGAACAGACACACAGACACATGTAAATAAGGAACTCTCTTACACTCAAGAATTTCCAAGTGAAAAGATGTATGAACATAATGAAATAATCCCTTTGTGGTCTTAGTATTTTTGTTTAAGAAAGTATTAATATTGACATCTGTTGAATCTGATTTCTTTGAGCTTCTCTGATCCCCAGTAGGTAAGAAGATAATACTTTAAACTTACAAATGTTGCTATTTAACAGGTTTTATATGTTTTAATATCCATAAAAGCAATTTATATTCACAACTGCTAAGTCCCTAAATCCTTAGCAAGCAATGATAATTGTATTGTTATATTACTGCTAATGCTATAATAATAACACATGTCAAAATCCCAGGAACCAAAAGGTTAACTCCGGGGAATTCAAGTGCATTGACAACTCGGCATTCACAAGAGTGATCCTGGGTTATCATTTCCAACTTCTTTTTATTCCTCAGTGATACAGCCTCCCAACACGATCATCTACATAAAGCACTCCCATAATCACATTAAGATTAAGGAAAATATGTCTGAAACATTTTACTCATGCTTAGTGACAGTGAGCAAGGTGGAAAGAGGCAGAAGAATTTTTGTGACAGTTTATATTCCAACAAATAATCACATGGTTTCAAGTGTACTCCCAAAGCAGATTACACATTTTATGCATTTAATTATAATCATACTTTCCTCTTATCTGATATGAATATTGTCAATTTAAATATCAGTTTAATTGATGTCTATCATTTAATCATAATATGATCCAAGCCAATTATAACAATTCTTTCCTGTAAAACTATAGCTGTTAGAAGAATGTTGAGTGGGAAAATGTTTAAATCCTGACATAAAAATGTCTGTGATAAAACCAGGAGCTTTGAATTTCATGGTCCTTTAATATTGCCTTTGAAGTAATGAAAAAGCCATTTTCCACCACTTGCTTCAAGGATTTCACTAATAACATCTTTCACAAAGGACCGATCTTTTTTTAAGCAGGATATTGTGACGTTATTCTAAAGCATTTAAAATTATATAACAAACTTTTACTGAAATTTCTCAGTCTACCTTTTTTTATTCTCCCTAATGAAATACTTGTTAAAGAGGTTACTTCAACCTTATGGAAATAGGTTATGCCTATGATAGAGTATCCATTATTTAATTCCGTTCCAGAAATAAAGGATAACAAGTTGGGCGGGGGAGGCAGGTGGAGGATGAGGAAGAAGGATGTTATAAATAAAGACTAAAAAAATAGGCTTTTCTCTTTTTTTAATTGGAGTTGAATTGCTTTACAATGTGGTGTTAATTTATGCTATATAAAGAAGTGAATCAGCTATACATATACATACATCCCCTCCCTCTAGGCTTTTCTTTTGATCCTTTGGTTCACCTTAGGCAGCAGAAAAATAAGTAATTTGATAACCTTGGACAGGAGGATCATGGACGCTTACCTCCACACCAAACTCCCCTTTAGTAGGACTGCTGTCCACTTAAAAGGACCTAGTGGCAAGGAAATTGCCAGAGCTTAAACAGGTCAACAGAACCGGCAGTGATCTTTGCAGCCTTTGCATGTTACACCCTGTGACTGTCCCTGTGTGCCCTGAACAAAGTCAACTACAGCAAGAAGCAGAATTTCAGAAATTCCTAGCTTAGGGCTGTCTAATTAAAAAATGGTGCAAGATAAAGTTTCCCAGGAGCACAGACATCCGAGGAGGAAATTAGTTTCTTCTTTTACTTCACATGGGATCTTCGGTAAGGAAACTGCAAAGGGGAGTTCTGTAAAATTCACCCGAGGATGTCCTAGACAGGCTGCGCTGAGAGAAAGTTTACTGGGGGCAATAACCCCAGGCTTTGCATTAGACCAACTTAGCTTTCCTGAGAGGATCAAGTACTGAAATAAGGAGTGTTTCTAGGAAGTAACCAATAAGAAATTAGAGGATAACTTTACCAGTCAGTGCTAAAAAGAAAAAAGAAAAAAAGAATGAATAAATGAACTAAGGAAAAATCTGAATCTAAAAAAGACTTTCCCATAGACATTTTTTTTTCAAAGAAGATGTGCAGATGACCAACAGAGAAATGCAGATCAAAATCACAGTGAGATATCATCTCACTCCCATTAAAATGGCTATCATCAAAAAGTCTTCAAACACCAAATGTTGACAAGGATGTGGACCAAAGGAAACTCTAGTATGCTGTTAAGATTGTAAACTGGTGCAGTCACTATGGACAACTGTATGGAGGGTCCTTAAAAAACTAAAAATAGAAATACAACATGATCCACCAATTCCACTCCTGGGGATATATTCAAAGAAAATGAAAACATGAATTTGAAAAGGTACAGGCACCCCAATGTTCATCCCATTATTTAAAATAGCCACAATATGGAAGCAACCCAAGTATCCTCAACAGCTAAATGAATAAATCTAGGAATTCTCCACTGTGGCTCCAATGTTTACATTCGCAATGGAAACAAGTTGAAGATGATTACTAATGTAATACTGGTTCAGTTCAGTTCAGTCACTCAGTCATGTCCGATTCTTTGAGACCCCATGGACTGCAGCACACCAGGCTTCCCTGTCCAACACCAACACCCAGAGCTTACTCAAACTCATGTCCATCGAGTTGGTGATGCCATCCAACCGTCTCATCCTCTGCCACCCTCTTCTACTCCCACTTTCAATCTTTCCCAGCATCAGGGTCTTTTCAAATGAGTTGATTCTTCACATCAGGTGGCCAAAGGATTGGAGTTTCAGCTTCAGCATCAGTCCTTCCAATGAACACCCAGGACTGATTTCCTTTAGGATGGACTGGTTGGATCTCCTTGCAGTCCAAGGGACTCTCAAGAGTCTTCTCCAAAACCACAGTTCAAAAGCATCAATTCTTTGGCACTCGGCTTTCTTTATAGTCCAACTCTCACATCCATACGTGACCACTGGAAAAAACCACAGCCTTGACTAGATGGACCTTTGTTGGCAGAGTAATGTCTCTGCTTTTTAATATGCTGTCTAGGTTGGTCATAGCTTTTCTTCTAAGAAGCAAGTGTCTTCTAATTTCATGGCTGCAGTCACCATCTGTAGTGATTTTGGAGACTGAGAAAATAAAGTCTCTCACTGTTTCCATTGTTTTCCCATCTATTTGCCATGAAGTTATGGGACCGGATGCCATAGTTTTAATTTTCTGAATGTTGAGTTTTAAGCCAGCTTTTTCATTCTCCTCTTTCACATTCATCAGGAGGCTCTTTAGTTCCTCTTCACTTTCTGCCATAAGGGTGGTGTCATCTGCATATCTGAGGTTATTGATATTTCTCCTGGCAATCTTGATTCCAGCTTGTGCTTTGTCCAGCCTGGCATTTCACATAATGTATTCTGCATATAAGTTAAATAAGCCCGGTGACAATATACGGCCTTGACATACTGTACTCCTTTCTGGATTTGGAACCAGTCTGTTGTCCCATGTCTGGTTCTAACTGTTGCTTCTTGACCTGCATACAGATTTCTCAGGAGTCAGGTCAGGTGGTCTGGTATTCCCATCTCTTTAAGAATTTTCCACAGTTTGTTGTGATCCACACAGTCAAAGGCTTTGGTGTAGTCAATAAAGCAGAAGTTGATGTTTTCTGGAACTCTGTTGCTTTTTCTATGAGTCAACAGATGTTGGCAATTTGATCTCTGGTTCCTGTGCCTTTTATAAATCCAGCTTGAATATCTGGGAGTTCATGGTTCATGTACTGCTAAAGCCTCACTTGGAGAATTTTGAGGATTACTTTGCTAGCATGTGAGATGGGTGCAAATGTTGTTTGAACATTCTTTGGCATTGACTTTCTTTGGGATTGGAATGAATTTTGGAGATATGTATATATGTATACATATAGATAGATGTTGTATATATGTAATAAAGAAGATGTTATATATATATATATATATATATATATATATATATAAAATGCAATATTACTCAGCTAAACAAAGAATGAAATTCTGCTATCTGTAACAACGTGGACGGATATAGGAAGTATTATACTTAGTGAAGTAAGTCAGACAGAGAAAGCAAAATCTCTATATTATAACTTATATGTAAAATCTGAAAAAGAAAACAAACAAATGTATAGAACACAACAGAAATAGACTCACAGAAATAGAGAACAATCCAGTAGCTATCAGTGGTGACAGGGAAGAGGATGTTAGGGAGGCATAGTAGGGACATGGGTTTAAGAGGTATAAGCTATTATGTATAAAATAATAAACAACAGGGTACGTTATAGAGCAAAGGGAAATACAGCCGTTATTTTCTATTTTATTATTTATTTATTTTTGGCTGCACAGTGCAGCTTGTGGGATCTCATTTCCCTGACAAGAGACTGAATTGAGAGTCCTGGATCCTGACCACTGAACCACCAAGGCACTCCCCATAATAACTTTAAGTGGAGTGTAATCTATAAAAATACTGAATCACTGTGTTGCACACCTGAAATTAATATAATATTGTAAATCAACTATACTTCAATTAAAAAAAAATAAAGACCTTCCTTTGATAATGGTGGAGGGCATAGCTGCTTTCCTTTCATTACACATACTTTTCTGCTTGTTCCCTTCCTTTTCACAGGAAAGGCAGCAGTACCCAGCTTAGAACCATTGTCAGAATTTCAGAATAGTCCTGGAATATTCTTAGATTGTGTGTGTGTGTGTGTGTGTGTGTGTGTGTGTGTGCTAAGTCACTTCAGTTGTGTCTGAATCTTTGAGACCCTAGGGAGTGTAACCCACAAGGCTCCTTTGTCCATGGGATTCTCCAAGCAAGAATACTGGAGTGGTTTGCCGTTTTCCACTTCAAGAAATCTTCCCAACCCAAGGATCAAACCTCCATCTCTTATCTTATGTCTCCTGCATTGGCAGGTGGCTTCGTTACCACAAATGCCACTTGGGAAGCCCATTCTTAAATTAGCTATTCTTATTATAATAACATGATTTAATCGATTTATGGATGCTGATGGTATCTGTTAGAATGGCCAAATGAATGAGCCAGTACAGTATCCATTTCAGGAAAAGCATTTTAAAAGATCAGATTCCTTCAGTATTTTATGGCATCATTTTGTTGGAATCATTACATTCCACAAGATTGCCTGGGTCAGACCAGGTGACATGATATAGAGTTTTAGGGAGCCTAAGTTTACCTTAGAAGGCAATGGAACCCCACTCCAGTGCTCTTGCTTGGAAAATCCATGGACAGAGGAGCCTTGTGGGCTGCAGTCCATGGGGTCGCTAAGAGTCAGACACGACTGAGCGACTTCACTTTCACTTTTCACTTTCATGCATTGGAGAAGGAAATGGCAACCCACTCCAGTGTTCTTGCCTGGAGAATCCCAGGGACAGGGGAGCCTGATGGGCTGCCGTCTATGGGGTCACACAGAGTCGGACATGACTGAAGTGACTTAGTAGTAGTAGTAGTAGTAGTAGTAGTAAGTTTACCTCTATAATATTTGGGACTCAGTAGATTTGTCCTATGAAATGTAGTTGGCTAAACTTTTATGATGGGGCTCTGAAGTGAAGGTTGGAGAGGTTACAGGAATTCCCATATGTATTTTAATCAAGGCACATGACACGAAGTTTAAGAAACACTGTTTACTTTATTCATACCATGCCTGTGTCTTCAACATCTTAAAAGAGAAAAGATAGTCTGCTTCCTTTCAAATTCTTTTGGACAAGAGTCTTGAATGAAGGAGATAAGTGATTTAAGTGATTTGGCAATAAACGCTATAACTGCGGGCAACAAGGACATAGACGTCTAGACAAAACAATGTCATAAAGTATGTAGGAAAAAAAGTAAGCCTTGACCGAGGTTCTGCACAATCAGTGCAGCACTGTCCAACTCTGAATTTTCCACAGTGGTGAGCAGGTAGTTACATTAATTAAAGCAGAATAAAAGTTGTCTGGCTAAATCCTTAAACAACAATGAAATTTTAGACATATTGTCTTGTGGTGATATCCTGGAAGCTGGCTGTATATTTGTAGGTGATTTAAAGCTCCTGGTTTCATAAAGTTCCAACAACACTGCCAGGGTTTCTTTTCTACAATGTCCCGGAGACTATTCAAGGATATGGGTTACCAGGGGAAAAAAACTGGACTAAATAATAATAATAATCAATTAAGGGACTGGGTACAAGCCCAAGCCTAAAATTCTTATGGTGTACTTCTTGCTGAAACAAGAAACTTTACAATAACCAGCTTTTGAGATCTTACTGCTACAGCTAAGTCACTTCAGTCGTGTCCGACTCTGTGTGACCGCATAGACGTCAGCCCACGAGGCTCCCCCGTCCCTAGGATTCTCCAGGCAAGAACACTGGAGTGGGTTGCCATTTCATTCTCCAGTGCAGGAAAGTGAAAAGTGAGAGTGAAGTCGCTCAGTCGTGTCCGACTCTTAGCGACCCCATGGACTGCAGCCCATCAGGCTCCTTCGTTCATGGGATTTTCCAGGCAAGAGTACTGGAGTGGGTTGCCATTGTCTTCTCCATTTGAGATCTTACTAAAACCTATTTTGTCAGGTTGCAGTACAACAGGCAATCAGACTTTCAAATATTGACCTGGTGGGCACAAATACAACCTTTGTGGCAAATCACAGCAGCACTGGGTTCCGGGAACTGAAGGAGGAAAAGCTAGTAAGAAGAGAAAAGAAACACTTGTCAACCCATCAAGGCATACATTTCTTGGAGGCTCTTTCTGGCTTCTGATGTTGGCTATAGAAAGATCACATGAAGCTACCTGAGTCTATGTGATGCCTAATTTGTTTTCCTCCACCTTATGACTTAGACGAGTCCTCAGGGAATTAGGTCAACTAATCAATGTTTAAGTGTCTTGGAGAGAACACTCAGATGGGTCAGCAATGGTCCAGGCAAATGCAGAGGAGCACCTTCCCTGCCGAGAAGCAGGGAGTCCAATGCTGGTCCATTAGCACTTTAATTCATGTACTGTTTCTAGAGACACACTGTTGAGAATTGTCAATAATCAAGATCGTCTGATGGCAAGGGATATGAATTGTCAGATCATTTGAGGAATCATTTTCAGTTGATTTAATACCAGAGTGAACTTTCCTTCCGAATCAGTTTTCAGTAATCTGGAGTCAGAAGGCAAAGTCCAGAGTAACCTTCTACAGTCCAGCATAAAATGGTTTATCTGTTCAGATCTGTAGACATTCCCATGCATGCAATCTTTAGATCTCCTACCATTTCTGGAGAAACAGTGTCTACTGGGCCATGATGACCATATGTGCTGTGCTTAGTAGCTCAGTTGTGTCCAACTCTTTGCGACCCCATGGACTCTAGCCCACCAGGCTCCTTCTGTCCATGAGATTCTCCAGGCAAGTATACTGGAGTGGGTTGCCATGCCCTCCTCCAGGGGATCTTCCCAACCCAGAGATCGAACCCAGGTCTTCCACATTGCAGGCGGATTCTTTCCCATCTGAGAAGTAGCTTCTAATCTATATGCTCATTCTGTGACTTGGAATGGTGTAACCTCAGTATGTTTTTAAGTCATGAAGTGAAGTGAAGTGAAGTCGCTCAGTTGTGTCCAACTCTTTTCAACCCCGTGAACTGTAGCCTACCAGGCTTGTCTGTCCATGGGATTCTTCAGGCAAGAATACTGGAGTGGGTTGCTATTTCCTTCTCCCGGGGATCTTCCCAACCCAGGGATCGAAGCAGGTCTCCCGCATTGCAGGCAGACACTTTACCCTCTGAGCCACCAGGGAAGGATATTATCAATTTACCCCTTTTAAGTCATAGAAACATTGAAAATGTTTAGGCCAATGCATTCTTCAAGGCCCACACTGAGATCTCCTCACACAGGGCGGTCCTGTGGTACTGCCTCTGGGAAAACCTCTGGGTTTCTCCATTTGAAAAAGACAAACAGGTATGAAGGAAAATCTTAGCAGGCTATTCATGCCATTTGTGAAATTTAAATCTATGAATAAAAACAGATGCTGAATAAAGGAGCATCAAAAGAAATAGCATAATCCATCAAATATCTTAGCAGGACCTGGGGTAGAGAATGAAGTCCTACAAACCATGAAGAATCTGGTAAACAAGGCCTTTTGTTTTACTGAGACTCAATTATACATATATATATAATATATGGGACTTCCCTGTTGATCCAGTGGTAAAGACTTTGCCTTCCAATGCACAGGGTGTGGGTTCAGTTCCTGATTGGGGAACTAAGATTCCACATGCCTTGTGGCCAAAAAATATATATATACATACAAAATTGGAGTGAATACACACACACACACATATGTATATATTCTAGCAAATGATCCTAGGACATCAGTCTGCTCTCAGGTACAGAATATGTGCAGGCACTGAACAGGTAGAAATTTCACCTGTGTATCTGTGATATCTATGGCCACTAGCTATTGCTGACTACTATTGTCTTTCCTTCTTTCCACTCCTCCCTTGTTTCTTTTTCTATCCTTTCTCTTCTACTCCCCTTACTTCCCTCCTCTCTTTTCTCCCTCCCCTCCTTCCTTCTTTTCTTTCACAAGAGAAAATCCTCATCACCAGAAAAGATATCATATTAGAAAATAGAAAAAGGGCAAGGAACTAACAATGCACTTTACCAAAAAAGGAGTCCTTTATGGTCACAAAATGACTCTGGGGAAAAAACCATCCTTTTGCTACAATGAAGAACTTCAAGAGTTTGTAAAGAAACAGTCAAAAGAAGCTAGTTCAAACCCCTCAAATGGAGAAAACTGAGAACCAGGGAGACCAAACTGGCTTGCTGAGGTCACACTACTAGACTAATGAAGACAACTTCTTGATCAACTTAGAGTTCTTTAAAGGCCTGCAAGAACATTTATTCAACTACAGAAAGACAGTTTCAGGAAAGATTCCACGTGCAATAGTTGCAATCATCATCATCATCATCATCAAGTTACACTTGAGTGCCTGGAATGAAAAGGAACTGTAACAAAATATAGATGGAGTGTTTCCAGTGGCTTCATGTGAAAAGACCAAAGGAATTGCCTTCATATTTTGCATTAAAACACCAATAAGAACAAAAGAAAGCTTAATACTTCTCAGTGTGTTGAAAGGAGTGTGAGCTGTGGTGAGTAATTTTTCCCTTTCTCTCAAGAACAGGCCAGTGCAGCACACACAACTTGGATTAAGAACTCAGAAAGATTCTGCTGAAAGACTGCAAACCTTGGAACACAGAACTGCCAAGGGAAGCTGTGAGATTTCTTTTTCTTGAAACCTTTAAGGTGATGTCTTTCAGGGTTGGTTTACATGTAATATGACTGTGACCTTGCATTACCTTTCAAAGCTTCTGAGAGGATGCAATGATAGAGTTTAGGGTCTAACATTAAAGCTTGCACACTTACCATGACGGTCCATTAAATTCCAGCAATTTGGAAAGAATTAAGCATTATCCAAGTATTAGTTACAATGATACTCGTTTGAATTGATAAACCAGTCTCAAGATTGTTTTGCTTTACATTCAGTGTCTCCAGGTGGAAGAAAGTTTCTGCTTGCTTTTCCCATTTGGAGAGGAGGAAAGAAAGAGAGAAGCAGGATGGTTAGTTAAAAAAAAAGGTAAAGGTGTGTGCTCAGTCGGGTCCTACTCTTTGCGGCCCCATGGACTGTAACCCTCCAGGCTCCTCTGTCTATGGAATTTTCCAGGCAAGAATACCGGCGTGGGCTGCCATTTCCTACTCCACAGGATCTTCCTGACACAGGGATCAAACATGAACATTTCCTACATTTGTATCTCTTGCATCTCCTGCATTTGCAGTTGGATTCTTTACCACTATGCCACCCGGGAAGCCCTTACTTAGTAAATCACCTCTAAATCCCAGATGGGGTGGTGTTCAAGGAGCCCTGGTCCCCCAGCATACATACGTAGTACATCTGCATTTCTTCTTAAGACATAAGGACTGAAGTCACACTCCTTTATTACAAAAATAAATTATGCAGGAAAACAAGATTCCCATTTACATACTCTATAAAACTGAATTTTATTCCTTAAGTTTTATCTTTTTAAAAATATAGTGTATTTAATAGTGTTTTGTTCCTAGGGATCACCAAAATCAGAATTTCTTGGGATGCTTCTTAAAAGGTAGATTCCTAGGCTCCACTCAAGGTGTAAGGATTAGAATCATGGGGGATACCACCCCCTAAATCTGCATTTTAAACAAATCCCCCAAGTAATTCTTATGCATTGCTCTAACTCTTAAGTATTACTTAAATCAATTCTGTAACCTTGGCCTGAAAATAACTACTTAATTGCTTCCAAAGGACAAGAACAGCAAAAAATGTATAGGCTGTAATTCTACAATAAAAACATATCATTATACAAATGACACAGTAAGAGGACCTTAAAAATATGTAGAAGCACTTTGTCTAAATTCCCATTCCCAGTGTATAATTTCTCTCTATGCTTCATTTTCACAGGTCACATTTATATTTATGATTCTGTGTGCAATTTCACACCAAATTTAGAGTAATTATCTGCTTCCTTTCTCTGACTCGGTTCTTATGGGAGTGACTTTGTATAGATTCAGTATTATTCATACTCTTAGGTTCAAATCCACAGGAAAGTCAACATAAAAGTAAGACATTCATTGTAACCAAATGAACAACATGGACAACCAGAAAAAATCCAGTGTCTGAGAAAAGTAAGGCTTTGATAAGTGAAAGTGAAAGGCACTCAGTCCTGTACAACTCTTTGCAACCCCATGGACTATACAGTCCATTGAATTTTTTAGGCCAGAATACTGGAGTGGGTAGCCTTTCCCATCTCCAGGGGATCTTCCCAACGCAGGGATCGAACCCAGGTCTCACACACTGCAGGCGGATTCTTTACCAGCTGAGCCACAAGCGAAGCCCAAGCTATACAGGAATCGAACCAGGGTCCCCTGAGTTGCAGGCAGATTCTTTACCAACTGAGCTATCAGGGAAAGCTTTGATAAGGTCAACAATAATTCAAACCCAACCCCATGTCCAAATTCCCCAAATTTCACTCAGAAAGGGGGCTTTCAAGCAATTGTCACTGTCTGGTAATTTCCAAATGTTAACTTAAATCGGATCCTCTCTTTAGCATTCAAACTTTTGCTTCTCTTTGCAATAGAACTTACAACCTGAACAGCCTTGATGACAGAAGTTTGCAAACAGAGGTGTTATGAATAGGCTTCAATTCCCAGCTGATGAAGCTGTACACGTGCAATTGACAGATGTTAGCTTGTGAAGGAGTTATGTGTGCTTAAAATACCATTTCATTCATGGTGAGAAAGAAATAGCCATTTCAAATATGTACTAGCTGGTATGCGCCCTCTGGCCAAAAGCTCTTTATATAGAAATGCCATTTTGCACAGCACAGTGTCAAAAGCAGGCACAGTACGGCAGGAGGATTTAACCAGGGACCGTGAGCGATCCAATGAACAAATATCCTGTGTCTTATTAAGTGAAAACAAATTTAAAACCATGCTGGGAAGCCAGTTGCCTGTTTATAAGATCAGCCTTTCAATGTTATCTGCTAGAAATCGTATCATTGGATTCCCATGTGATCAAAGCCAAGTAGAATTAGTGTCAAAAAAGCCATATCCCTTACTAATTCACGTTAGTTACAGGGGACTCGAGATGAGTCACTACCAGTGGGTCTGTGAAAAAGCAGAATAACTCAAGGAGATAGCAATAGGAAAATCATTTGTTCATTTGTTGCAGTAATACTATGTAGTTCTAATTAATTATAAAAATACCACAGGCGACTAGTCACCATTGGGGTTTCGTCAAAGCAAAAATAAGTCAATAACTTAAGAAAGTGCATTAACACTACACTATTCAATTTTTGCAAGTAAATGAAAGGGGAGGGAAGCCTATATATTATGTAAGATCTTTAAGTAAGCATAATGCGGAGAGTACTGTAATATATCTGTTATAGACTAGAGAAGGAGCCAGATACAAAGTCTGGTGCAATAATTTTTACTAGTAATCAGAGGAAGATCTCTGAGTACATCGCTTTAAAAAGCCAACCTCCATCATTGCACTTCCTTGGGGCACTGGTGGAAGGTAAACTGGCCCAAGCCCTCAGGAAGACGGTGGGGCAGGATATATAAAGCCTTATAAATATGCATGCCCTCTGACCTCACAACTTAACTTCTGGGAATTTATTCTATGCAAATGATCAAAGATATTAAGTAAAGATGAACTATAGGGACATTCACGGTGGCTCAATTTGTAAGAGTAAAGGCTTAGAAGCAACGTGAGTGTGCTAGAAATGAAACACTGGGCAAACTATGGCACAACCATTTACTGGGTAATGCACATCTTTAAAGACAATATCACATGGAAACTTTTATGATATATTATTTAATTATCATTTCTATCACTTAATGTTCTGGAGATATTGTTTAACAAAAGAGGAGTCTAACTAAATATTATAGTTGGTAGAATTCAAATGTCTGTGTGTCACTAAATTTTGTTGAATTTCTCAGCCTTAGTATTTGTCTTAAGAATGCACCTGTAATGAATGCTGGGTCTGAGTGTTTCAGGGAGCAAAAGTTGTACATGGACAGAGTCTTAACGTGTCCCCAAAGAATTGTGCACAAACTCTACTATGCTTGTGTTTGTGCTCAGTCGTGTCTGACTCTTGGTGACCCTATGGACTGGAGCCCACCAGCTTCCTCTGCCTACAGGATTTTCCAGGCAAGAATACAGGAGTGCATTGCCATTTCCTCCTCCAGGGGATTTTCCCGACCCAGGGATTGCAGCATCTCTGGAGTCTCCTGCATCTTAAGTGGACTTTTTACCACTGAGCCACCTGGGAAGTCCCACACACTCTACTATACAGGGGCATTAAATCCCACCCCCTTTCCCTCTGCAAGCATCCCCATTACAGGAAACACTAGAGCAGTGTCAGAAGTGAGATATGGCCCTGCTATTGCTACTATTATTTCTTTATATTTCTTCCTTGGTGACAAGGGCATATTAGATTAAATCAGTGATTTTCTAGCTTTCCATTTTAAATGCAATAATATGTGAAATTTATCAAGCTGTTTAAAATATTTCAGGGGACTTCTAGAAGTCTTGAGCAGTACAGTGGACCAAATATCTTCACTGACCCTTTTGCTGAAAACAACTAAAATTTTCTAAATAAAATACTAAAAGGTGTTAATGATGGAAAGGCCAAAACTCAGTGAAACCAGGAACCTAAAGAGGTATGTCATATACTAAAGACAAGATTGTCTTTGAGGGCATTTACCAGCAAAATAAACTTGAACATCAGCTCATGATCTTATGAAACATACAGGGCAGGAAACAAAGAAAGCCAGAATCCCCCTAAAGTCTCTAATATGAGATCTCGCATAAAAGGAGGTATCTGAATGGCCTTTATCTTCAGTGTATGGAAGAACCAGAAATTACCTTCCTCTCATGAGACTGAAAGAAAATAAAACCACAAAATGGAGAGCACCAAGAGCATAGAGCTCAGAAAGGACATTCATATTAGACTTGCAAAGCTTTTAGGTGTCATAATTGTCATGTATAGAATAAAAATACTTACGTTTAGTACGTATACAAAGGACTTCCCTGATAGCTCTGAGAATGAAGAATCTTCCTGTAATGCAGGAGACCCACGTTCAATCTCTGCATTGGGAAGATTCCCTGGAGAAGGGAATGACTACCCACTCCAGTATTCTTCCCTGGAGAATTCCATGGACAAAGGAGCTAAAAGCCAGCAGGTTTGAAAACATGAGTAAAATGAAAACGAGACCAAAAAACACCGAACATTTGAAAAATAATGAAAACAGAACTTCCAGAAAATACATGAAGTGCTTTTGAAATGAAAAACTCAGTTGTTAAAAGTTTTTATTTGTAGCTGAGAGAGAATTACTAATTTGAAACTAGATCTAAAAAATTATACAGAACACAGAGAGACAAAGAGATGGCAACTATGAAAGACAAAAGAAGTAGTATAAAATAACAGAGTGAGAAGTTCAAAATCATATCTTACTGGAAATCCAGTGGGAGAAAAGGAAACGGGACAGAAGCAACATTTGAAGAATTAACGGCTAAGAATTGTCTCAGTTTTATGCTATTTACAGTATGCTGCTGCTGCTGCTAAGTCGATTCAGTTGTGTCCAACTCTGTGCGACCCCATAGACAGCAGCCCACCAGGCTCCTCTTTCCCTGGGATTCTCCAGGCAATACTGGAGTGGGTTGCCATTTCCTTCTCCAATGCATGCATGCATGCTAAGTCGCTTCAGTCGTGTCCAACTCTGTGCAACTCTATGGACAGCAGCCCTCCAGGCTCCTCTGTCCACAGGATTCTCCAGGCAAGAATACTGGAGTGGGTTGCCATTTCCGTCTCCCATTTACAGTATAATTATTGCTTTATACTGTTTATCGGAGAAGGCGATGGCACCCCACTCCAGTACTCTTGCTGGGAAAATCCCGTGGACGGAGGAGCCTGGTGGGCTGCAGTCCATGGGGTCACTAAGAGTCGGATACGACTGAGCGACTTTCATGCATTGGAGAAGGAAATGGCAACCCACTCCAGTGTTCTTGCCTGGAGAATCCCAGGGATGGGGGAGCCTGGTGGGCTGCTGTCTATGGGGTCACACAGAGTTGGACACGACTGAAGTGACTTAGCAACAACAATACTATTTATAATGAACAGAACAGACAAACACAACTCATGGTAGCAAACTGTACAACAACAAAGAAAAAAATAACATCTTAAAAGCAAAAGAGGTGGAGGAAATAACCCAGTAAAATTAATAATTTGAGCTTACTTCTCAAAATTAACAGCATAAAAGTCGACCTAGGTTGATATGTATTTTTCTACATATTGAAGATGTTCCATTGTTACTTTTATGTTTTATTTTTATTAAATATTAATTTATTTTTTATTAAGTGATACTTTTATTTTTGCCCTTGGTGTTGTACAGTTTGCTACCATGAGTTGTATTTATCCGTTCTGTTCAATATAAATAGTATAAAGCAGTAGTTATACTGTAAATAGCATAAAACTGAGACAATTCTTAAGCATTAATTCTTCAAATGAGGCTAACAAAGTAATGCTCAAAATTCTCCAAGCCAGGCTTCAACAGTATGTGAACCATAAATTTCCAGAGGTTCAAGCTGGATTTAGAAAAGGCAGAGGAACCAGAGATCAAATTGCCAACATCCGCTGGATCATGGAAAAAGCAAGAGAGTTCCAGAAAAACATCTATTTCTGCTTTATTGACTATGCCAAAGCCTTTGACTGTGTGGATCACAACAAACTGTGGAAAATTCTGAAAGAGATGGGAATGCCAGACCACCTGACCTGCCTCCTGAGAAATTTGTATGCAGGTCAAGAAGCAGCAGTTAGAACTGGACATGGAACAGCAGACTTGTTCCAAATCTGGAAAAGAGTACATGAAGGCTGTATATTGTCACCTTGCTTATTTAACTTATACACAGAGTACATCATGGGAAATGCTGGGCTGGATGAAGCACAAGCTGGAATCAAGATTTCCAGGAGAAATATCAATAACCTCAGATGTGCAGATGACATCATCCTTATGGCAGAAAGTGAAGAAGAACTAAAGAGCCTCTTGATGAAAGTGAAAGAGGAGAGTGAAAAAGTTGGCTTAAAACTCAATATTCAGAACACTAAGATCATGGTATCCGGTCCCATCACTTCATGGCAAATAGATGGGGAAACAATGGAAACAGTGAGAGATTTTATTTTCTTGGGCTCCAAGATCACTGCAGATGGTGACTGCAGCCATGAAATTAAAAGACGATTGTTCCTTGGAAGAAAAGCTATGACCAACCTAGACAGCATATTAAAGTGCAGAGACATTACTCTGCCAACAAAGGTCCGTCTATTCAAAGCTATGGTTTTTCCAGTGGTCATGTATGGATGTGAGAGTTGGACTATTAAGAAAGCTGAGTGCCGAAGAATTGATGCTTTTGAACTGTGGTGTTGGAGAAGACTCTTGAGAGTCCCTTGGACTTCCAGGAGATCCAACCAGTCAATTGTAAAGGAAATCAGTCCTGAATGTTCATTGGAAGGACTGATGCTAAAGCTTAAATTCCAATCCTTTGGCCACCTGATGCAAAGAGCTGACTCAGTGGAAAAGACCCTGATCCTGGGAAAGATTGAAGGTGGAAAGAGAAGGGGGTGACAGCGGATGAGATGGTTGCATGGCATCACTGACACAGTGGACATGAGTTCGAGTAGGCTCCAAGAGTTGGTGATGGATAGGGAAGCCTGGCACACTGCGATCCATTGGATTGCAAATAATCGGACACTACTGAGCAACTGAACCAAACTGAGTGACAATATCTTTCAAAAACAAAGTAAAGATATTTTCAGATAAAACCTGGACTCAGCCACTTCTCAGCAGAGCCATCATTTCTTTTAGTGAGGCATGGAATTATATCTAAGACCAGGTGCCAGGGGTGATCACAGTATGGGAGTGTCTTTGTGTCTTCTCAGTGACTAGAGGTAGAAAAACCTTCATATATAAACACACGCAGGCAAACACACACCTATGCGCACACATACATGTATTACATATATTATCCACATGTATGCATGTGGTGAGCACTTGTGCATGCCTGCTCAATTGTGTCCAGCCGTTTGTGACCCCATGGACTGTAGCCTGCCAGGCTCCTCTGTCCATGGAATCTCCAGGCAAGAATACTGGACTGGGATGCCATATCCTTCTCTAGAGGATCTTCCCAACCCAACGACTAAACTCACATCTCCTGCATTGGAAAACATATTCTTTACCATGGAAGCCATTCTTTTTCCGAGTATGTAGAATATGAACATGCTTCCAAAGGTAAAACTTTTTTAAAAAGAGATATTCATAGAAATGTCACTACTTTCCAAATTTCATTCTCTCTGATTGCCACCTTGACTAATAGATTAAAAATTCTGTTGTCATGAAACATTGTTGATTTATCTTTCCTGTTTTTCTTTTTGAAATGAATAGCAGATATATGAAGTTTTTATTTCCTCTTCTTACACAACAGGCATTTTGCTTCTAAAAGTCTCAGGGGTTAAGAAAGAAATAATTACAAAAATCAGAAAATATTTAGGATAAATTTACAATAATAATACTGAATATCAGAACATATGAATGCAGATATAGTAATACTTAATGAATGCACTTCATGGGAAATAGATGGGGAAACAGTGGAAACAGTGTCAGACTTTATTTTTCTGGGCTCCAAAATCACTGCAGATGGTGACTGCAGCCATGAAATTAAAAGATGCTTACTGCTTGGATGGAAAGTTATGACCAACCTAGATAGCATATTCAAAAGCAGAGACATTACTTTGCCAACAAAGGTTCGTCTAGTCCAGGCTATGGTTTTTCCTGTGGTCATGTATGGATGTGAGAGTTGGACTGTGAAGAAGGCTGAGCGCCGAAGAGTTGATGCTTTAGAACTGTGGTGTTGGAGAAGACTCTTGAGAGTCCCTTGGACTGCAAGGAGATCCAACCAGTCCATTCTGAAGGAGATTGGCCCTGGGATTTCTTTGGAAGGAATGATGCTAAAGCTGAAACTCCGGTACTTTGGCCACCTCATGTGAAGAGTTGACTCATTGGAAAAGACTCTGATGCTGGGAGGGACTGAGGGCAGGAGGAGAAGGGGATGATAGAGGATGAGATGGCTGGATGGCATCACTGACTCGATGGACGTGAGTCTGGGTGAACTCTGGGAGTTGGTGATGGACAGGGAGGCCTAGCGTGCTGCGATTCATGGGGTTGCAAAGAGTCGGACACGACTGAGCGACTGAACTGAATGAATGCATTAAGCCTCCATTTTGAGATGTCAGTGCAAGAGCATCAGAATAAAAGCAAACAAAATAGAAGGAAGAAAAGAGAACAGATGACAGGAATAAAAACCAACGACACAACAGAGAAAGCTGAGACAGACAAAAGTCACTCCTGAACAAAAACTAAAATTTATAAAACTGTTTAAGAAGCAAATAGGAAAAAAGAGAAAAAGATAATTACATTTTGATTCAAAAGAAAGGATGAAATAAACTCAAATGCATCAAAAAATTAGAAATACAATGAGGTTATTTTTTAATAACTTTGTACTCATAGACACATTACTTTTTAAACTGCACCAAAAATCCACTCGAAAATAAATAGAAAGACCAAACAGTACAATTGAATATTTGGAATCACTAAATACAGATATTTCTGGAAGAAAACACCAGGTGTTATTTATTACCTTAAGTTCTATCATTTTTTTTCAGTTACACTGGAACTGAAGTCGCTCAGTCATGTCAGACACTTTGCGACCCCATGGACTGTAGCCTACCAGGCTCCCCAGTCCATAGAATCTTCCAGGCAAGAGTACTGAAGTGGGTTGCCATTTCCTTCTCCAGGGGATCTTCCTGGCCCAGATTATACCAAAATTATACCCAAATTATACCAAAGAGCAGAAAACCAGAACATTTACCAAGTTCTCTTGGTGAACTATCGTGATCTCGATGTCAATACCTGAGACAAGGACTGCGCAAAAAAGAAAATTATAATTAATTCTTTCTCATAATGGTATGTATTAGAAAATGCTAACTATCTACCTACTTTTGTTTCTTTTAGCAACGTAAATTCATATGGAACTGCATGTAATCTGGGCTCATGACTACCCAGCCTGAGAAAATATTTTTCTGCTTCCCTTGCATCTGTATGTAGTTGTGAAATTAACTTTGGGTGAATGAGATATGAGGAGGGCAATTTTCTGGTCATCTTTTTGAGAAATCTGTTCAGCAGCAACAGACTCACAGACAGAAAAAAAACTTACATTTACCAAAGGCAGGGGGAGTGATAAATTGGGAGTTTGGGATTAACATACTCACATTGCTATATATAAAATAAATAACAAGGACCTACTGTAGCACAGGGACCTATATTCAATATCTTGTAGTAATCTATAATTGAAAAGAATCTGAAAAGAATATGTTATATATGTATGTATAACTGAACCACTTTGCAGTATACCTGAAACTAACATGACTTTATAAATCAACTACACCTCAATAAAAAAATTATAAATGTTTTAAAAAAAAAGACAAAAAGAAGGAAACTTGTTCAGGACTCTGTCCCTCTTTTAAGTGTCTGAGAGGTGGTAGGATTTGGAAGCCAAGTACTAAGTCCACGAAGCTGTCAAGCAGCTATGAACCACTTACCTATTCCAGACTATTATTAGGTGAGAAAAGTAAATGTCTATCTTATGCATGTTACTCTATTTTGGGTGTATTTGTTATAGCAGCTTAGTTTCTAGCCTAGTCAATACACAATAGATGCAAAAATCTTAAATACATTAGCAAACTGAATCTAGCAAAGAATATAAAAGGTGGCCAAGTTTTGTTTATCTCAGGAATGCAAGAGTGGTTTAACATAAAACAATCTATTAATATATTTTATTGCTTTAGCAGCTCAATGAAGAAACTAACATACTAATCTCAGTAATTTCGTTAAAATAACTGGGTAACATTCAAGTGCTTGACAAAATAAGGATAGAGAAAAAAAGAGCATAGGGTCGCAAAGAGTCGGACATGAGTGAGCGACTAAGCACACACTTGATGGGATACATCAACATACTCCTTTTAAGTTAAGAACATCACAAATACTGCATGTTAACTTCTATTAAGGGTGGTACTAGAAGTAGAGGCAGCACAGTAGGATAAGAAAAGAAATAAAACAGAAAAGAAGGAATAAAATTATCATTATTAGCTGACAATAACATTGTACAGAAAAATACCAAAGAATTTGAGATAAAGTATTACAGCTATTAAGAAAGCTTAGTGAATTTCCTGAATATGTTATGTTCCTTAAATTGTCTAGATACAAACACCAACTGCAGTTTTTTCTATACATCAGGGAATTTAATTTTAAAAGATACTATTTATAACAGTATCAAAGGTATATATTTCACCAAAATATATCCAGCTGCTTTTCTGCTTTATGTATATGTTAAATTTTTACCAAAAAAATTTAAAGACATTCCCTCATCCAGCTACTAAAAGATATATCTTGTTCAGAGATAGAATGATTCAAAATCCGTATGAGGTTAATTCTTAACAAACTGATCCATCAATTCAATTTCAATCAAAATTTTAATCCAATCCCTAATAAGGATTTTGTGTAATAAAGTAAACTGATTATAAAATGTATATGGAGGAATAAAGGGTCAAGAATAGTCAGTATTGTTCTTAAAAGAGAAAATGTGTGTGTGTGTGTATGCTTAGTCACTCAGTTGTGTCCGACTCTTTGCAACCCCATGGACTGTAGCTCACCAGGCTCCTCTGTCCAGGGGATTCTCCAGGCAAGAATACTGGAGTGGGTTGCCATGCCCTCCTCCAGGGGATCTTCCCAACTTAGAGATTGAACCCGAGTCTCCCACATTGCAGGTGGATTGTTTACCATCTGAGCCACCAGGGAGGCCCCAAATGAGAAAATAGAGTGGGAAATTCAGTTCATATGAACTCAGAGATTATTACTAAATACATTAAGATTAGGTAGCCTGGGAGCACACATCTGTAAGATCTCACTTATTTCAGAGCTGGTGTTGCTGATCAGTGGGCAGAGGCAAATTTTTCAATTGAAAACAATAAGCATTTAAAAATGGAATTCGATCTTTACTCATACCATAAACACAAATCAATTTTAGCTGGACCACATACTTTAAGTGGAATGCAGAATTATAGAACTTTTAAAAGAAGACAATAGGAACTATCTTGACAACCTGGATTGCGGCAAAGGTTTTTCTTCAAGGCATAGGACATCTCTGGAGACACACAGGGAATCATTCAAAGGTTAACATTTTAGGGTTCTGTTCCTGCAATTAACTAAAAAGAAGAGACACCCCACAGAGGTCGAAAAGGATGCCCTGAATCTAATTTTGGCAAATTACAGTGTTTGGGAAGAGCATCAGAGATAAACCAGCTTCGCACACAAGATTCCTTCTTATATTCACAGTATAGTTGATCACCATGTCCTTCAATAGACAGATAGTTTTAGGAAGGCAAAGCAATGAAAAATACCACCGACATACATCAACAGAAAATGAAGTGCACTGAATTATCTTGCATAAGCAATAAAATAAATATTAAAGGTTACTATTGAGTCACAGAGGACATACCTTCCTATCAATATTAACAGATGTAGTGCATTAGCACCTGAAAGCTACACTTAACATTTTCATCTGTAAAACAGATAAAAAGAAGTAATTTCTAGAGCATATAAAAATGATATATAGCCAAAGACATCTGCCATGAACTATCTCCAAAATTATTTGGTTATAAGACAATGAATCATGGAAGCACCATTAAAAGCTGAGGCTAGAGGACATCAGAATTTTTCCTCTAGACCCATCCTCACTAGCTGGTGACCCCTACAGTCATGGTCATAAATATTTTAACTCCTGTATTCCTACCTATGAGCTACATAGGAGATAGATAAAATCCAGTTATAAAGAATATTATTGGAACCATGGGCAAACTTGAATGGGGTTTGAGGATTAGAACAATGTAATGTAGCAACGTTCAGAGAAGGCAATGGCACCCCACTCCAGTACTTTTCCCTAGAAAATCCCATGGACGGAGGAGCCTGGTAGGCTGCAGTCCATGGGGTCGCTAGGAGTCGGACACGACTGAGTGACTTCCTTTTCACTTTTCCCTTTCATGCATTGGAGAAGGAAATGGCGGTCCACTCCAGTGTTCTTGCCTGGAGAATCCCAGGGACGGGGAAGCCTGGTGGGCTGCCGTCTATGGGGTCGCACAGAGTCGGACACGACTGAAGCAACTTAGCACAGCACAGCAATGTAGCAGCATTAATTTTCTGAATTTTGTTTTTTTTTCTCTTAGAATCCCCTTGTTTGTCAGTCAGTCAGTTCAGTCACTCCATCGTGTCCGACTCTTTGAGACCCCCATGGACTGCAGCACACCAGGCTTCCCTGTCCATTACCAACTCTCAGAGCTTGCTCAAGCTCATGTCCATCAAGTCGGTGATGCCATCCAACCGTCTCATCCTCTGTCGTCCTCTTCTCGTGCCTTCAATCCTTCCCAGCAGAAAGGTTTTTTCCAACGAGTTGGCTGTTCACATCAGGTGGCCAAAGTATTGGAGTTTCAGCTTCAGCATCAGTCCTTCCAATGTTTGTAGCAAACATAGTAGCAAACAAGTCCTTCCCTTGTTTGTTACAAATACATATTAAAATATTGGGGATGATGGCCACCTGTGCTGGCAACTTACTTATAAAATGGTTTAGGGAAAAAGCCTTTGTACGTCCCAACCAGTAAAAGTATTACAATATGAAAACAAACAAACAAACAAAAAGAATCCTTTTGCTTCCCTCCTCCTCCCCTTGTCTCCCTTCCCTTTTCCATCGTTTCTTCCCCTCCCCCTCCTCTTCCTCCTTTACCTCCTCTGTCTGCTTCTTCCTTCTTGTTTTGCAGAAACAAAAAATACTAACAATGGGAGACAGTTGTAGAAGCCTTCTTTCTTTTATAAATAAGAAGGAGAGGAGTATAAACTTTGAATTTGGAACATATTTTAAACTGATTGTAATAAATGAAAAATATAACCCTAATGTGTTTCCAATTTCAGAGGCTTATTATATTTTCAGGAGTCTAGGACAATTTTTCCTCTATAGGCTGGAAAGAGAAGAAAGCCCTGTTTCCCCTATTCTAAATAATTTCAGGCACATATCAGATCAATAAACTACAGCTGGCATAAAGCAATGATTATTTCATAAGGATGAGTCCTTGTGAAATAATCATAAATGTCTAGACTTGTAGCTGTGACTCCTTTTATAATGACAGCAGATTTGAAACATGAATTACTTTCTTTCCAACAAAAACAACTTGGTAAAAACAACTTGGTAATGCTGGAGAGGAGAGCACTGAAAAAGCAATTTAAATAACTGTCCTGAGAACACACTGGCCTCCACCTTCAAGTTTCTAATTTATGTACTCAATTCAAGTGAAAGAATGTGGATACCGCAGTGTTTTCCAGCTACGCAAGTCTCAAACTCAGTTGGTTCAGTGCCATCATGGCAACTGAGTGCACCCCATCCTGTCAGTTAATGATTTCTGAAGACACAGGTCAAGGTCATCAGGCAGCAGTAAGGTTAAAGTGGCCTTTTGTTGTTGTGGTTTTTTAGTCGATAAATCGTGTCTGACTCTTTTGTGACCCCATGGACTGTAGCCCATCCGGCTCCTCTGTCCACAGGATTTCCCAGGCAAGAATATTGGAGTGGGTTGCCAGTTCTTCGTCCAGGGCGCCTGCCTGACTCGGGGATCGAATGCTCATCTCCTGCATTGGCAGAAAAATTCTTTACCACTGAGCCTGAACTCGAAAGTAGACCCCATGGACTGTAGACCGCCAGACTCCTCTGTCCAGGCAGGAATACTGAAGCAGATTGCCATTTCCTTTTCCAGGGGATCTTCCCTACCCAGGGATCTAACCCAGGTCTTCTGCATTGCTTGCAGATTCTTTATCTTCTGAGCCTCCAGTCTCAGCCACTAGAAAGTCACCAAGGTTGATTAGAACATCATAGCTCTTTAAATTCACTCTAATCCTGACCATGCATTATATGATGCTAAAAAAATGATGACAAAGACTCTGATAAAAATGCATTCCCATTCTAGATCCCCTTCCCTTGGGTGTTCTGTGGACTTCTGATTCCTGCTGCTCTGTTCTTCCATTCTCTTCTTAGGCCTTCAGGAATGAGGATGGAGTTTGGTGTGCTTGGTTGGTCTGATTTCTAAAGTGCCCTACGCAGGGCTCACAACCGCTCTTAATAGCCCTGGGACTGTCCGGGGCCCACTCTGGTCTCTCCTGCAGAGATTATGCAAATTTTGGACAAGGGCTGTAGGGAAATGGATCTATGCCAACAGTTCTGCCCGCAAAGTTACAGCAGTCTCTCTGTTGAAACGTCATTTGATCCCATTTTAGTGTGTGGACGTTTTCATTTTACATGTCCTTGCTCATTTCTTCAGGGTTTTCCCTTTAACTGGGGTTGAAAAGGTGCTAACATAATAGTAGTGTGACTGGCCACTGTTTCAGATGTTGAATTTGTGGATAGTCAGAATTTCAGATGCCAGGACCTCAATCCTCTGGTGATATACCATGTTATGTTACATGACAAAAGAGATTTTGCATGTATAATTAAGGTAAGAGCTTTAAAACAGGGAGATTATTGTAGATAATTGGATGAACCTAGTCTAATCCATCGGAGAAGGCAATGACACCCCACTCCAGTACTCTTCCCTGGAAAATCCCATGGATGGAGGAGCCTGGTAGGCTGCAGTCCATGGGGTCGCTAAGAGTCGGACACAACTGAGGGACTTCACTTTCATGCATTGGAGAAGGAAATGGCAAGCCACTCCAGTGTTCTTGCCTGTAGAACCCCAGGGATGGGGGAGCCTGGTAGGCTGCTGTCTCTGGGGTTGCACAGAGTCTCTGGGGTCACACACAGTCGGACACGACTGAAGTGACTTAGCAGCAGCAGCAGCAGCAGCAGTCTAATCCACTGAGCCCTTAAAAGCAGATAACTTTCTCTTTTGGCAAGCAAAGAAGGATGCATCAAAAGAGGAAGTGAAAGTCAAAATATGTGCAGGACTGGATCTATTATTACTGTCTTTGAAGATGAAGGGAGCCATGAGCTGAGACAGTGACTGTAGAAGCTGAGCAGAATGCAGGGCTGACAGTCGGAAGGAAAGGGTTCCCACATGGAACTGATTTGTACCAAGAATGTGAATGAGTCTAAAAGGTGACTTCCAAAAAACAAACAAACAAAAAGCTGACTTTCCCCTCATCGGACCCCAGGGCCTCCAGATAGGAGCCCACAATGGCAAATACTTTGATTTGACTTTCATGAGACTTTGAGCAGAGGAACCAACTGAACCCACCATGACTCTCGTCTACAGATCTGTAAGATAATTTTGTATTGTTTTAAGCCATTTAGTTGATAGTAATTGGTTACAGCAGCAATAGAAATCCACTGTGAGTTATCATTTTTTCTTTTATAATTTTCCAACTCTTTTCTCCTTTTAAACAGGAAATTATCTCTGTATTCTAGGGATGGGGAGCCATGAGGTAGGGAGAGTGTCCAGAATTAGTCTGCATATTTTTTCGGACCTTTGTTTAATGAAATCTAGGGCTGGAGGAAAAAGGATTCCTGAGGTTAGGTAGAATGTCTAGATGAAAAGAAACCAGAAGCAGGAAGGGGATAGTTTCACCCAAACCTGAGTGATCCCTAAATTTGTGGGCAGGAAAGAAAGAAGAGGAATCACCAGAAGGGTCCTCAGGAGTTGGTACCCAAGGAAGGACCCTGCCTGGAATGAGTGAGCATGGTGGCTGGACCAGATGAACGACCACCACAGGGAGTATTGTCTGAAAGCCCAAGAATGATATGAAGCCTGCACCACTGAGCGTGTTGCACTGCCTGCATGCTCACTTGTGTCTGACTCTGCAACCCCATGGACTGTAGCCCGCCAGACTCCTCTGTCCATGGGATTTTTCCAGGCAAAGATACTGGAAAGGAAAGGAAAATGAAGTCACTCAGTCGTGTCTAACTTTTTGCGACCCCATGCACTGTAGCCTACCAGGCTCCTCCATCCATGGAATTTTCCAAGCAAGAGTACTGGAGTGGGTTGCCATTTCCTTCTCCAGAGGATCTTCCTGACCCAGGGATCGAACCCAGGTCTCCTGCATTGCAGGCAGCTGCTTTACCGTCTGAGCCACCAGGGAAGCTACTGGATACTGGAGTGGGTAGCTATTCCCTTCTCCAGGGGTTCTTCCTAACTCAGGGATCGAACCCACATCTCTTGCATCTCCTGCATTAGCAGGTGGGTTCTTTACCGTTGCGTGACCTAGGAAGCCCCACCATCGAGCCTACACTCCTTCTAATTGTATGTGCTTCTTCAGTCATCCTGGGGAGCCTGATGGAAGAAGTGTGAGGGCCCCAGAGCTAGGACATCTGTGGCCCACAGTCCCACCACCTCACTACAGCTATACCACAGTACCGCACTATTCTTCCTCTACCCAGGGCCCCAGCACATCTAGGGGCTTGCAGGCTGCACAGTCCACGTTCTCCCACCCGCTGGTCTCCGTCTCCACCCTCCCCCCACCATGGCCCTTCTCCTCAGTTCCCATTCTGCTGAGGGTGGTAATGCTCATGGCTCCACCCCTTCCAGCCTTGCTCTGGGTTATCCGGGTTACTCAGCTCACTGCTTCAGGGATCACCAGCCAGCAAGGTGCGGGGGAGGTGTGCGGAGTGATGAGGAGTCCTCAGTTCACCCCCAGGAGCTATACGGTTGCACACTGTACCAAACGGCACCCCCGTCTGGATGTCTTCCACCTGCAGAAATATCACCACCAAGTAGGTGACCACATACCTGACGGTCAGAACCAGGACACTTGCTAGTGAAGAAGTGATGGAAAATATGGCCAGGACTTTAGCCACATAAACCCAGGAGATCCTAGCTGAATCGGGGGGTGTGGTCACCTAGCAAAAAGGCTCTTTTGTTTATTTTGCTCTTTTTAGTCTTTTGCTCTCTGGCGGGCTGTGACCCGGTCCTAGGGTGCATTGCAGGGATTTGTATGTATGGAAGGAGGGGCACGCGTTCTAATCGATATACTGTTCTGGGTTCAAGACTTCCCTTCCCTGCCTGACTGACCTTTTGCTCTTTGGACTCTGCTGGGCTGCCTTATTTTCCTTTCTTGTGGGCTGAGGTCATCCCTGGAAAGTTTCTGCCCCTCAGGCAGGTTGGCTCGTGTTGGAGTATGCCTGCATCCTTCAGGCTGACTGGGGAGGCCTGGACTCAAGGCTACACACAGCTAATGCTGTCAAGCTGTCGACTTTATGCTACTGAGTTATAATTACACAACTGGAAACTGTCTGAGCCAGAATTAGAGTCTGAGTCTTTTAAATTCCATTCCTGTGTTTTTTTTTTTTTTCTCTTCAACATCACAAATTTCCTGGTGGCCAGAGCCTAGCCTCCTCGGTGGCGATGCCTGTAATTCTTGGCTGGTCCAGAACTAGGTTCCTCACTGGTCAGTTCATGCCTCACACATCCCAGGGGAACCTGATGACTGAGCTCATATGATTTTCCAAAAGTAATACTTCGTCTATCTAGAAAAATTAAGTTGACACCATAGAAATGACTGGGAACTAGAAGCACAGAAGGAAAATTTAACCCAAGCCAAAGTTCGTTAAATGAGAAACCTCAATTTAATAGCTACTAAATCTGAATGTTCACGTCATTGGTCACAGAGGAGGCAGCATTTCCTCAATGACAAGTGGAAAGGAAGAGTTTGGAACTTGGATCTTAAGTACCCTTTGTCTCAATAGCTGTATCTCCTTAGAGTCTTTTTTTTTTTTTAATTTAAACTTAGAGTCTTATTTGATTCTCACTGCAAGATCTGCGGATGTTCATGTCTGTGTACCCTTAGGAGGGAGTCCCACAGTTAGAATGTACTGCTATAAAATGATCAGGTATAATTTTGTAAGGTAAGGTCAGAAAATATTGCAGCTTCTCCCGCTCCTCTTTTTACAGCTGGTTTATTAAGTTAAAAAAAGGAAGAAATGTGCCTTCAAACAAACACACTAAATTAAACCTTTCAAAACACTTGTCATTAAATGATGATTTGTTGAAACTTCAGACAGGTTAAACGTATGCCACAATTTGAGTGAAAAAATTAGCTTTCCAGGGTTGCAATTACAATTCTACTTAGTTGCCATGGTGATCACACAGCATATGGATTTTGTCAGATAAAGACATCAGGGGTGGTGAGAAGGGACAGTGTATTTTTTGAATCACCACATGCCAAGTGTCAACTCTTTTGCAGTTCTCTTGCAAAAAAAAAAATTAAGGAAAAAAATGTATCTGGATTCAGAGGGTTGGAAAGAGGAACAAGGCTTTGGAAGAATTTTAAAAAAGGAGGGGGAGATTACTAGAAATGTTTGAAGAAAATCTGAATTTAAAATAACTTGAATATTAATGCCAAATTGTGTATTAAGGGCACCTTGGAGTTTGGACATTAGAGGCACCTACAGTCTAACAAAAACATTCTAGTAGCAAGTGACCAATCTGTTTCATTCCTCCCGCATCGTAACTGTATGTGTGTCTAGGGTTATTTTTGTTAATATCCACCTGCTGGGTCAATATGAAAACTACAAAGTAGAATAAGAATTTCCCTGGGCTGAAGACACAGGGCTCTAAGATGGGAAATGATCTGAAATGAATTCCTTCCTGTAACAAAAAGAAAAACAAAAAGACTAAATACCCTGTGAATGCAAATGAAACTTGGAATTCTCAATTTACAGTTATTTTCATTTATCATTCAGAGCATACACACCCATAACAATGACATCTGTTCTGCCAGCATGAAAGTGAAATTGAAAGATCATACCACATCTCTGCTGTGGTGTAATAGAGTCTCAGAGTAAGTGAGTCTGGGTCCAGAAGCCTACCTGGCTCTAAAGATATCAGCAGTGACCGCAATTCAGCAGTGACCGCAATTCATTAGCCACCATAGCAACCATAAACTCCTGGCCTTATGGACTCATTTACTCTAGTGGAGGAAGAGGAACAAACAACACATGAATGATACACAAGGTATTTGCAGAGTATAGTGAGGGCTGGGGAATAGGGCAACTGTGGTTTTGTAATGCAAAGTCCATCCTGGAATAGGAGGGAAATGGGTGGCGTGTCAGCTGGTGTGTCCAGATTGAGTGTCCTGAGAAGACCACTCAAGGAGGTGAAGTATCAGCTGGAGGATGTGAGGGATGAGACATAGGCAGTCAAGCAAAGATCTGGAGAAAGATCAGAGCAAAACAACACAAAGACTGAGCAGTCAAGAGTTTGGCTAAAATAGAATGAGGAGCAGAAGACGGTTTAAGAAGTTTCTGACTGGAAGATCATGAAGGTCTGGTGATTTGGGATATGGGCTTGGTTTTAGTCCATTTCCTTTATAGACATGACAGAATTCTATAAAATTGCTCCAGAATGTATGAAAATGTAAGTGTTAGATATCTGGGGAGGATTGCCTGTGAAAAGAAACACGTGGTGTTGGATGGAGTGCTTTCAGGATGTTTTGCGGAACTCCCAGCCAGTGTTGGGAGGGGACTTCATTGATGAAGGTATGCACTTCCCGCTTATCGGCCCCTTGCATCCCCCAAGATTCAGTGATTCGGAAATGCTACCCAAGCCTTGATGCTCATCAGAAAAACTGGTGATTGCTGCTGTTGTTCAATCGCTCAGTTATGTCTGACTCTTTATGACCCCATGGACTGCAGCACGCCAGGCTTCCCTGTGCTTCACTATCTCCTGGAGTCTGCTCAAACTCATGGGCATTGAGTTGATGATGCCATCCAGCCATGTCATTCTCTGTCACCCCTTCTCCTCTTGCCCTCAATCTTTTCTAGCATCAGGTTCTTCACGTCAGGTGGCCAAAGTATTGGGAGTTTCAGCCTCAGCATCAGTCCTTCCAATGAATATTCCAGGGTTAATTTCCTTTAGGATTGACTGGTCTGATCTCCTTGAAGTCCAAGTGACTCTCAAGTCTTATCCAGCACCATAGTTCGAAAGCATCAATTCTTCAGTGCTCAGCTTTCTTTATGGTCCAACTCTTACATCCATTCATGACTACTGGAAAAACCACAGCTTTGACTAGACGGACCTTTGTCAGCAAAGCAATGTCTCTGCTTCTTAATACTCTGTGGAAAATTCTTAAAGAGATGGGACTACCAGACCACCTTACCTGCCTCTTGAGAAACCTGCATGCAGGTCAAGAAGCAACAGTTAGAACAGACATGGAATGACGGACTGGTTCAAAATTGGGGAAGGAGTACATCAAGGCTGTATATTGTCACCCTGCTTATTTAACTCATATGCAGAGAACATCAGGCAAAATGCCTGGCTGGATGAAGCTCAAGCTGGTATCAAGACTGCCAGGAGAAATATCAATAATCTCAGATAACTGGTGGAGCCTGTTAAAAATTCAGGTTTCTGGCCCTTCTCCCAGGCTAGTTTAATCAAATCCTACAGAAGGGGCCAGAGCACCTCTCTTTCTGTTAAATCCCCTGGGATGAGTCAGCCCATCAGCCGCACTGGGACACCAGGCACAGGGCAGTGGAGCAGGTAGATTCTACCAGTGCCAGCGAGACCTAGGAAATTGGGAGGGCACAGTATCTCTGACTTCCACAAATGCGGTTCGGGGGTGTCAGGAGGAGCTACAGTCTCTCCTGTTGTTTACACAGCAGGCCCTCTCTGGTGAGAGCTTTATGAGGCTGGATTCCCCTTACAGTCTCAAATTGCCAGTCTGTTGATTCGTTTAGTGCTTCTCATTCTAAAATGGTGGTGATTTCTCAGAACCGCAAACTTGTCTGGGTATGTTAATAGTGTGTCTGTGCCTTTAAATAGAAAGGCATTAGGGAATATTAGCCCAGGCTAATTATACACATCAGTTATAGCTAATAATTAAAATTTGCCTTAGGCTTTGTGGGAAGGTCGCTCTTAGGGACTAAGAGTTGATTCTCCCTCCCTCGTTGTCTTACATATTTACAAATTAATTTAAATGTGATAATCTGCAACACTGATAATCATAAATGCTTAACTAAATAGAAATGCGTTAGCCTTGAGATAAGCTCCTTATATGATGACTAAGACACAACCACTGATCCAAGAAATCTCCCTACAATACACTCCATTGCAATTGTGGAGTGGACTAACCACATGAGTGGAAAAAACAAAACCAAAAACAAAGTCTTTCCCATCTCCATCTGCCTAGTTTCTTGGAAGTCAGCAGGGCTCAGAAAATGTCCACTGTATAGATATCTATTTGAAGTTGGACTCAGATCAACATCCAATTTAATACAGGTCAGCGAACAAGTGTTAAAAAGCAAGGTCTCTAGCCTGCTTTCAATCTATACTGGATTAAAAACAATGATTTAGAGGTGAAAGGCTCTGTGTACCCTGCCATGAGCCCAGGGCCACTCAGCACTTTGGCTATTCTTCAGTGCAGAAATCCATGGCACCATATTTTCCCGAGGTCATCTTCATCAGATAGGACGTTGCTCGGTCTCATCCTGCCAGAGAATTTATTATATCGATTGGGGGAATAAGGTTAATTGAAATGAACTTTGTGTTTTAAAGGTGGGTTTGGTGCCAGACTTAACAATTAAAATGGAATTCTTCTCCTTTAAATGTCTTGGGCTCATTTGATTGCATGGACAGGCGCTGTTTAGAGCAGAGGCAGGCGTAATTTTATATCGTGCAATGCTCATTTACTTTTCTCCTGTTGCTATAACAACTCACTTTTGAACCAGACATGGTGATAGAAAGCCTTGGCTTCCCGATGAATTTCACATTGGTTTTGTTTAGATTTTCAATCAGTTCACTTGGAACTGCAGCTGCAAGTGCAGGAATAGATTTTACTCTTTCCTTTTTTAGAAACCTTGCTTAGGACCAAAGCTTTGTGTTTCTATCTTGTCTGGAGGGTTATACCCCATGCACAGTTTGTGATCTCCCTGGCATAAATCATGTTTCAGACTCAGATTGTGTGCTGTTCTCTCCCCTAAAGGTAACACCAGGGTTTTTCCTGCGCCTGACAGAGAACCACACCCATCAAACCATTCTGTTTTTTAGTCTTCTGTCCAAATGCTACCAGCAAGATCTAGATCTCTGCAGCACTTGGGAATCTGTAAACCTCAAAATTCATGATAAACCTCATGCAGCACAACAACATGCATTTCTTAATGACTCTAAGGGAACAGCAAGTAGATTTGGAAAAGGTAGAAACAGACAGATATTTTCAGAGAAACACAAAAGAGTAATTGCACACCCAACAATATGCGAATTCTGATTCCATCCACTTCTCGTACCCCTCCAACCCTGCCTCCCACTGATAACAGACACTAAGAAGGACCTAAAACAGATGCCCATGCTTTTGGAGGGCAATAGAAGAATTAGAATTGAATTGAAAAATGGATTCAAATATTTGGGGTGAAATAAATGCTTTCTGGTCAACATCTACATCTTTCCTTTTAGGAAAGATAAACTACAGGGCTTCCCTTGTGGCTCAGCTGATAAGGAACCCACCTGCCAATGCAGGAGACACAAAAGAGGCAGGTTTGACCCCTGGGTCAGGAAGATCCCCTGGAGAAGGAAATGGCAATCTGTTTCAGTACTTTTGCCTGGAAAATTCCATGAGTAGAGGAGCCTGGTGGGCTACAGCCCATGGGGTCCCAAAGAGTTGGACATGACTGAGCACACATACACACAAAAAGTACAAAACAGTTTTCACAGCTTGATCAAATTTTTAAAAATTATAGAACTCTGGAGGCTAAGAAATGAGGTGAAAAACAATTCTAGAAACTATAACTCCCTTCACCGCCCCCATCTTTTAGCAAGATAAGTAGTGGCCATTAGCCAGTGCTGGCTCTTTGGACACGGTTCTCTCTTCTTGTCCATAGGTCTTAGGAAAAAGAGCCATGAGTGAACTATGAATCGTTAATCAGTAGCCTCTATTCCTTAAATATTAAGATAAATGGCTAGATGTTTACATGCTGAAAGCATTGAAAATGGCCAAAATACCATTTGAATGCCAATGAGACAATGTGACACATGCCAGTGCCAGGATTCTGGTCTTTTTCGGATGTGCTGTTTTTCTCTTGATCGCCCAGGTAATTCCATGACCCATAGTTACAAACACGGTGAGAAGCTATGCTTTGTGGCAGAATGTAGTCAAGACATTTGCTCCTTATGGCATTACCAAAAAAATGTGACCTATTTGGCGACATAATAATGATGACCTTTAGGTAAGGAGGTTCGTTTTCAATTCTGGTGAAGCTATTAAAAGTAATCTTCAAGCACAGAATTAAAAGGGACAAACCTAATAATGAGCTGATTCTCTTTCCCTGTCTCTCCTCCATTCCCCCACTCCGCCTCCCAACTCCGGCCATCTCGCTCTCTCTTTATACATATATAGAGAGAAATGTCAAATTGATGCAAGGGACTGGCAAACCACAGTGTGAATATGAATTTCTGTTCTGCAAGAGTAATGTGGACCCTAGGAAACAGCTCAGCCTCTTGGCCAGGCGGGCTCTCTGGAGAGTTTGCTGGATAATCAGCTATTCAGGAATGTTAATTTTGAGTCCTCCAAAACTCTCAGAGTTTCTAGTTAACTTTGTAAATCAAGTGTAGAAGAAGGAGAATCAATATTTGAACACCTCTAAATGTTAGGTGTGGATTTTGTTTAAATCACATCCTAAGCAGTTTTCTAATCATATGTGTGAAAAATGGGTCAAATCAACTGAATGCTTACCAGTCACTAGTCCTACTTTTCATTTCTGCCTTTGTAAACAACCACTTAAAGTATTTTTTTATAATTCAGAGTTATGAGAGGGGAGATAAGATATACTTCTATAACATTAGCAGGAATGTTCATTCTCTCTCAAGAATTTCTTTATAATTTAGGACAAAAGCTTTGAAGAAGGCATATTTTTCCTTTGCGTGATATATTTATGATGCTACTTTCTCATAGTTAAAAATCACCTGGACACACTCACAGCTAAGAGTGACATAGTTCATGGAAGAAACACTATTCACGAATATGATTAATATTTCAATAGCAAACAAGGAGGACACAGAAGGGTCTGGCATTGAGCTCTCTGAGATCTCCCTTAATAACCTAGATGAACAAGGCAAATGAAGGCTCTTCCTTCCCAGGACATGGGTAAGATTTTGAATCACCTTGACAGCTGGAGAAGCTGTCACTGCCACTTGCCTGTAGCATGGTGGGCCATGAGTGGTGGGGCCAGATCTTGCCCTTGACACCAGGCCAATGTGTCAAACTACCAGCAAGACTGCCTTGTAAATAGCTTGGCTCAAAGATGAGCAGATAAAGAACATTTTGAGAGGGGAAACAGCAAGAACAAACACAGGATGTTTTAAAAGAACTACCTGGCTGAATGCATAAACCCTGGAAAGGACTTTGAATTAAAGTGCACCTCCTACTAAATATGACACACAATTGCAAGAAAAGTGTTGGAGAGAAATGAGACCACAACAGGGTGAAAACATCCATCCATTCACTCAATTCTTTAAAAAAAATATTCTTTGAGGGTTTAATCCACACCAGTCTCTGTGCTAATTGCTTGGGAAACAACAGTGAGTAAATTGCAGTCCTTGCCCTCAAGTAGCTGAAAGTCTAATGAGCCCAGATGTAAATAAAGTCATTACATGACACTAAATACTAAAATAGCACATTGGTGAAAAATTGAAAGCATTTCCCCTAAAGTCAGGAACAAGACAAGGGTGCCCACTTTCACCACTACTATTCAACTTAGTTTTGGAAGTTTTGGCCACAGCAATCAGAGCAAAAAAGAAATAAAAGGTATCCAGATTGGAAAAGAAGGAGTAAAACTCTTACTATTTGCAGATGACATGATCCTCTACATAGAATATCCTAAAGACTCCACCAGAAAATTACTAGAGCTAATCAATGAATATAGTAAAGTTGCAGGATATAAAATCAACACACAGAAATCCCTTACATTCCTATACACTAATAATGAGAAAATAGAAAGAGAAATTAAGGAAACAATTCCATTCACCATTGCAACAAAAAGAATAAAATACTTAGGAATATATCTACGTAAAGAAACAAAAGACCTATATATAGAAAACTATAAAACACTGGTGAAAGAAATCAAAGAGGACACTAATAGATGGAGAAATATACCATGTTCATGGATCAGAAGAATCAATACAGTGAAAATACATATACCACCCAAAGCCATCTATAGATTCAATGCAATCCCTATCAAGTTACCAACAGTATTTTTCACAGAGCTAGAATAAATAATTTCACAATTTGTATGGAAATACAAAAAAACCCCTCAAATAGCCAAAGCAATCTTGAGAAAGAAGAATGGAACTGGAGGAATCAACCTGCCTGACTTCAGGCTCTACTACAAAGCCACAGTCATCAAGACAGTATGGTACTGGCACAAAGACAGAAATATAGATCAATGGAACAAAATAGAAAGCCCAGAGATAAGTCCATGCACCTATGGACACTTTATCTTTGACAAAGGAGGCAAGAATATACAATGGATTAAAGACAATCTCTTTACAAGTGGTGCTGGGAAAACTGGTCAACCACTTGTAAAAGAATGAAACTAGAACACTTTTTAACACCATACACAAAAATAAACTCAAAATGGATTAAAGATCTAAACGTAAGACCAGAACTATAAAACTCCTAGAGGAGAACATAGGCAAAACACTCTCCAACATAAATCACAGCAGGATCCTCTATGACCCACCTCCCAGAATATTGGAAATAAAAGCAAAAATAAACAAATGGGACCTAATTAACCTTAAAAGCTTCTGCACATCAAAGGAAACTCTAAGCAAGGTGAAAAGACAGCCTTCAGAATGGGAGAAAATAATAGCAAATGAAACAATTGACAAAGAATTAATCTCAAAAATATACAAGCAACTCCTGCAGCTTAATTCCAGAGAAATAAATGACCCAACCAAAAAATGGGCCAAAGAACTAAACAGACATTTCTCCAAAGAAGACATACAGATGGTTAACAAACACATGAAAAGATGCTCAACATCACTCATTATCAGAGAAATGCAAATCTAAACCACAATGAGGTACCATTTCACGCCAGTCAGAATGGCTGCAATCCAAAAGTCTACAAGCAATAAATGCTGGAGACGGTGTGGAGAAAAGGGAACTCCCACCTCTTACACTGTTGATGGGAATGCAAACTAGTTCAGCCACTATGGAGAATAGTGTGGACATTCCTTAAAAAACTGGAAATAGAACTGCCATATGACCCAGCAATCCCACTGCTGGGCATACACACTGAGGAAACCAGAAGTGAAAGAGACACGTGTACCCCAATGTTCATCACAGCACTGTTTATAATAGCCAGAATATGGAAGCAACCTAGATGTCTATCAGCAGACGAATGGATAAGAAAGCTGTGGTACATATACACAATGGAGTATTACTCAGCCATTAAAAAGAATACACTTGAATCAGTTCTAATGAGGTGGATGAAACTGGAGCCTATTATACGGAGTGAAGTAAGCCAGAAAGAAAAACATCAATACAGTATACTAATGCATATATATGGAATTTAGAAAGATGGTAATGATAACCCTGTATGTGAGACAGCAAAAGAGACACAGATGTATATAACAGTCTTATGGACTCTGTGGGAGAGGGTGAGGGTGGGATGGTTTGGTAGAATGGCATTGAAACATGTATAATATCATATGTGAAACGAATCGCCAGTCCAGGTTTGATGCATGATACAGGATGCTCGGGGCTGGTGCACTGGGATGACCCAGAGGGATGGTATGGGGAGGGAGGTGGGAGGGGGGCTTCAGGATGGGGAGCACGTGTACACCCATGATGGATTCATGTTGATATATGGCAAAACCAATACAATATTGTAAAGTAATTAGCCTCCAATTAAAATAAATAAATTTATATTAAAAAAATAAAGTAGCACATTGGCAGAGAGCTGGGTAGGGCACTGCAAAGATGATGACCTGTGAACCACGTCTTGAATTTGGAATTTCCTAAATATTGATAAGGAATGGGAATGGAGATAGAAAAGGCCCAGAGTTGGGATTCTGTATGGGATTCTGTGTGTGAAAGGCCTTTCATATCAAAGTCAAGATTTGAGGTGCTAGTAGTAAGGAACCTACCTGCCAATGCAGGAGATGTAAAGGAAACAGTTTCCAGCCCTGGGTTGGGAAGATCCCCTGGAGGAGGAAACGGCAACTCACTCCAGTATTCCTGCCTAGAGAATCCCAAGGACACAGGAGCCTGGCAGGCTACAGTCCATGGGATCGCAAATAGTCAGACCCAACTGAAGCGACTTGGCATGCACACATCCAGTCCTGAAAGCTTATTCTCAGCACACTGATTTTGCATCACAATTTGCTGAGTAGAGTTTTCCACGGCTCTACAGTAGAATAAAAAATTGCCAGAGCAGATATTTAAGCTGAAATGCTTGTAAGTTTTTAGATGATATGGATAGTTTTAGTGCAGTTCAGAGAAGCATGTGTTTCTTCTTTCCTTTCCTTTCTTCTTTCCTATATTTCTCTGAACTCAATTCCTCATCTGTAAAATGGTGGTCATCAGAGCACCTCCCTCTTGAGAAAGAAACAGGATAATGCCTTCAGAGGCTGAAGTGCTTAGCACAGTGGAAGGCACACCTTGGTCATTCAATAAATGTCAGCTCAGATTATGTTATCTGCACGTTTACTTCAACTAGCTTGTGTGTGTGCACATAACTAGCTCGGTATGAGTGTGTATGGGGAAGGGGTTTGCCTATGTGCCTGTGTGTCTGTATTTGTGACCTGAGTGTGAGTACTGTGTTGTGTGTATGTGTGTATATGAATATCTGGCATTTGAATGTGTCTTTCTTAATGCCACCGAGTTATCTTCAAAAATTCTCTAGAAGTTTTCTTATTAGACTAGTTCAGATAGCCAAACCATTTGATGCACGAAATCTTTATGTACTGCAAGACCTTTTTTTTTTTTTTTTAATTGAAAGGAGCAAATTTTAAAGAAGGACTACCCCAGCAGTCCAGTGGTTAAGACTCTGTACTTCCATTACAGGGAGCAGGTTTGATTCCTGGTTAGAGAACTAGGATTCCACATGCAGCATGGCACCACCAAATAAAGGAAGAAAGAACAACCCTAAAAGAGAAAAATACTATATTCTAATGGCACTGAAGGGGCTTCCCTGGTGGCTCAGTGGTAAAGAATCCACCCGCTAATGCAGGAAACACGGGTTCGATCCCTGGGTCGGAAAGATCCTCCAAAAAAGGAAATGGTAACCCATTCCAGTGTTCTTGTCTGGAAAATCCCATGGACAGAGGAGCCTGGCAGGCTACAGTCCACTGGGTTGCAAAGTTGGACACGTCTTAGCAACTGAACAATAATGCCAACAATGGCACTGAAGAATAATTTGGCCTTTAAATTACATCCTTCTTTTTCAGTAGTCCTGATTGCTGAACTTGAATGTACATTCTTTCTATCATTAAAAAAAAAAAAAAAACTGCTATAGCCATAAATACATGGTATATTTAAGGGAAATAATTTCAATCAACCACCCACAAAGAAAAAAATGTTAACAGTCAAAGCGTCCTAAGAAAGAAAAATGACTTTCAATCCTTGATGAGGAAATTCTGTGGTAACACTAAATTTTTTCTCACTATTTTCTGAAAGGTATTTCTGGAAGCAATAGTGAAATTCCGCCACTGTTCAATTCATATATCAAAACATCTCTTACTCCTGTTTAAAATGTAGGGAATGCATGAGAAGCATCTTGTATGTTAATGCTATCTCCCTTGAGCATCTTATTCCTTTAAAAGGATTTATTTAACTCTAAATAAGCCAGCAGTTATATAGGTAGATTGAGTGTGCTATTTGAAATCCCCTCTCCAAAGTGGTGCTTCTGCCTGTTTGCAGTAGGCCACTTTTTTACCACTTGCTCATTTTCTGCTAAAGCTGCATTGAATCATGGAGACAGAGGGACCTCTGGGGTCAGGGAGACCCAGGTTCAGACTGAAGCTTTGCTACTTAGTAGGTGGTGATCCTGGAGAGATGATTTTATTCACATTGTAAAATGTAAAATTATTACTTAGCTTTTAAGCTACTTTAGGGGGTTAAAAATGAATATATAAAACACGTATCACTTTACCTGGTACATCAGAGGCTCTGTAATCCTGGCCATTACTAACCCTCATCCATGTCAATAATTCATATGGTAGAAAGATTGCTTATTCAGAAGTTCACATAGCTTATAGATTGTATTTATAATCATAAGCAGTTTGTGAACAATTCTTTAGTTAGTTAAGGTAGTGTTATTTGCTCAATCATATCCGACTCTTGTGGCCCCATGGACTGTAGCCCACCAGGCTCCTCTGACCATGAGATTTTCCTGGCAAGAATACTGGAGTGGATAGCCATTCCCTTCACCAGGGGATCTTCCCGACCCAGGAATCGAACCCAGGTCTCCTGCATTGCAGGCAGATTCTTTACCATTTGAGTCACCAGGGAATTTACTGCTAATGCAGTTCATAAGGTGCCCATCCAACAACCTTGGTTCCCTGGAATTCCTAATTACATTCCAAACAAGAAATCAGAAAGATTCCTTCCTAGAGTATCACATAGGTAGGACAAACAATAGCGACCTCAGTTATACCACTTGAATACTATAGGGCATGATGTAGAATAGAAATGAGACTTAAGGTTCACACAGACCTTTACTCAGCAGAAGAGTTAATAGAATCGGAAAACCACAGGCATCTTCAAAGTTTAAACAGCATAAAAACAAACACCAGCAAAGTTCACTCCAACCAACCTGCTATTTGCCTTATTCGGACAACACCCAGGGAGAAGCCCTCCCAGCCCTTACACTTGGACTCTCAGGAAGGTGCCAGGAGCTTTTGATCCTAATGCTGACATTTCTTTAGTGAAAGGCTTTGGAAATGATTCTCCCAGGCAGGAAGGACAATCCGTGTGAGATTGGAACCAGCACACAGAAAGGCCAGTGTTTCACCACCAGACATTCTTTCTGTTTTTGGTTTATGCTTTGATCTAACAGCCGCTGAAGTTCGGTGAGCCCTTCTGAGCAGTACCTGGGGTGGTATTCGAACCACCATGCCAGCATGCTTTCTACAAATTACTGCTTAAAAAAACAGAGATCACAGATCAAAAGAAAAAAAATCACAGACCAAAGAATAAAATAAATACAACTACATAATAAACCAACCATAAGCTCAGTTCAGGGTAGATTAGAAGGGGAGAAAAAAAGAAATTTTGACTAAGACCTTTAGTTCAGGGCAGAGCACCAGGCATCCCCCAGTCGGCCTGGTGGCTGCAGGAGGCCCAGGATCTTGGGTTTTCTGAATGCTTAGTCCAAACAAACAAGAATGGTCTAATCTTCCCGTGGAGCCAGCATGCTCAGCAAGCAACAAAAGCAAACCGAGATGAAGACATTCTTCAGGCTACCTCTCTTAGGTCTATAATCTCCAAATCAAACACTTCTTTCTTATGTGTGCTTCCCTAGATAGCTGTAAAGACTGCAAATGGAGCCCCAGGACTCCTTCCAAGGTCACTGTAGGACACTGAGCAAAGCTGCTCTCCTGGAGAATCTCAAACTTCGTGAGCTGGCTACGTTAATGAACCTTCCCTGGTCTGCATCACCTAAACACCCCGGCTGATACCAAGATGTCTAATTTGTAAAAATCAGTCAGCTGCTTTCTTGATTGTGGACAAAACTGGTACCTGCAACTCCCATTTGTGATGGGTTTGTCTCACAAAGGAGTGAGCATTTTCTTCTCATCTGTGGCTGAAGCTATTCTTAGGTTGGGGACAGGGCATATTGTTCTCATCTTTTGGATCCATTTTTGCCTACAGCCTCAAACACTTCTTTCTTTGCAGCTTCTGCTCTTTGAGCAGGCAGGCTAGCATTACCCCCTGGGCTCTTCTCTGTTGATTTCCAGGCAGTCACGTGAAAGAGGCCTCATCTTAATTAAGTCAAAACCCCTTCCTCAGTGTAGTTGTCCTTGATGGGCCAGCCCAAAGCACAGGATTAAGCTAACTAGCCTTTTACTCTAAGTGAAAGTGAAAGTCGCTCAGTCGTATCCAGTTCTTTATGACCCTATAGACCACCAGGCTCTTCTGTCCATGGGATTCTCTAGGCAAGAACACTGGAGTGGGTTGTCATTTCCTCCTCCAGGGGATCTTCCTGACTCAAGGATTGAACCCAGGTCTCCCACATTGCAAGCAGATTCTTTACCATCTGAGCAACCCAGGAGGCATATTTACATCTTTACTGCAAACTGTGTTTTAAGAGGGATGCCTCTTAGAGGCACAGAGAGCTGCCTTCTCTGTCTCTAGAACTGACCTGTTGTTTTGATGCAGAGCAGAATGAGAGTGCAAATCTGTAGGAATCATGTAAACAGTTGGAGAAACTTGGACAGCCTTTAAATGTGTCGAAGAAAACAAATTAGGTGCAAATATTTAAAGAGCATTTCTCGTTTCGAAGTGATTTGTCATTCTTAGGCATTCTGTGAATGATGATTTCCATTTTATAATGAAGAGCTTGAAGAGGCCAAGTAAATCTGCCCCCATGCTGGCAGTGTTGGGTTGGGAACATGCCCATTGCCATTGTCGGAAGGCTGGTAACTGCCACTTGGATCAGGCTACAGGCTCGGCATGACTCAGCCCTGAGGCTTCAGTTTCACTCTTGGGTTGGCTAGAGAATTTTTAACTGAGTCTCCCACTTCCTCTCATTATTAGCCTCCCCCTACGCTTAGCACAGGATTTCAGGGAAATTGGATATCCAATCCAAAGAAACAATCCTATGGCAGAGAATCAAAGCTATAGATGCCACAATTTAAGTTACTGGGATAAAAGTCGATCAATAATTTCCAGAGACTTTTTTTTTTTTTTTTGAGCCATTTAACATCAGATTGGTAGCTGAAAACTGGCCACCAGGAGAGTTTATATACAACATGAAGATCAACAAGTACTACAAATTAGAGCCCCTCTCCTACCCTCAAAGCCCATTATTCAACAGTGAGCCACTGGCCAGGAATATATCAAGTGAGAGATGAAAGACCAAAGTGGGAGGTTCACCCTCTGGAGATACTCAGTGCAATCCCTGCTTGAAAAAGGAAAGCCAGAAAGTTTCTCTAAAACATAACAAAGATCTGACCAGGTTGGTCTACTTTTTACTCTTGGTATCCTTATACATTTTAGGTTTCTTTATTTATTTTTACCTGAGTTACAAATGAATATATTCTCATTGCAAATAAATGAAATAATACTGCATTATTATACCAAAATCACTGCAGGTGGTGATTGCAGCCATGAAATTAAAAGACGCTTACTCCTTGGAAGGAAAGTTATGACCAACCTAGATAGCATATTCAAAAGCAGAGACATGACTTTGCCAACAAAGGTCCGTCTAGTCAAGGCTATGGTTTTTCCAGTGGTCATGTATGGATGTGAGAGTTGAACTGTGAAGAAAACTGAGCACTGAAGAACTGATGCTTTTGAACTGTGGTGCTGGAGAAGACTCTTGAGAATCCCTTGGACTGCAAGGAGATCCAACCAGTCCATCCTAAAGGAGATCAGTCCTGGGTGTTCTTTGGAAGGACTGATGCTGAGGCTGAAACTCCAGTACTTTGGCCACCTCATGCGAAAAGTTGACTTATTGGAAAAGACCCTGATGCTGGGAGGGATTGGGGGCAGAAGAAGGGGACGACAGAGGATGAGATGGCTGGATGGCATCACTGACTCGATGGACATGAGTTTGGATGTCCATGGAGTTGGACTCCAGGAGTTTGTGATGGACAGGAAGGCCTGGTGTGCTGCGATTCATGGGGTCGCAAAGAGTTGGACACGACTGAGCGACTGAACTGAATTGAACTGAAGTGAATTATACCAAAATAATAATATATAGACTAAAAAAAATGATCCCTTTTATTTGCCCATTTTCTCTTTAACTTTCTCTTAACTCATCAGTTTTATGTGCATTTTCACTCTTCTTTCTATGCATAGACACACATATAATGAATACAAATACATATTTCCAAGGGCTTCCTTGGTGGCTCACCTGGTAAAGAATCCGCCTGCAATGCAGGAGACCTGGATTCAATCCCTGGGTTGGGAAGATCCCCTGGAGAAGGGAACGGCTACCCACTCCAGTATCATCAAACATTTTAGGCTTATTTATTTATTTTTACACAAGTTACAAATGAATATATTCTCAGATATTCTCATTGCAAACAAATGAAATCATTTTAGCTATTATTAGTATGGTTAAAAATAACCATATTATTATAATTATTTATAATAATATATAGACTGAAAAAAAACCCTTTTATTTACCCATTTTCTCTTTAACTTTCTCTTAACTCATCAGTTTTATGGGCACTTTCACTCTTCTTTCTATGCACAGACACACACATATGAATATAAATGTGTATTTTCACACATGCATGTGTTCATATGTACTCTTGTGCATTTTATATTTTTATAAAATCTAATCAGGTTAAGACACTCAAAGATCCTATTCAAATCTAGATCACTAGACTTCTTACCATTAACTGAAGCTCATTCTCATCAGAGCAGAGATGATTTCCCCTCACATTTACCCTACTACCATTAATGCTTCAGGATGTACCTGAGAAATTTATAATTTATGTTAAATACAAATTGGCATCTTTTAGGTTGCAGCATAAAATACTTACTACAATGTCGCTGATAAATCTCCTCATCTTTCTAAATGTAAACTAGAAACAAATAGCTTGAAGAAAATATAGTGATCGAGATGATAGACTTCATATGTAAAAATAAATTATTTTGAAATATGTGGGGCTTATTTTATATAAATAGCACATAAAATTAATTTTGTTTATTGATGTTTCAGGAAAACAACTGTATATTTGAAATGCCGATTATAGTGTTGAAAATATAATTAATTAACTGAATTAAAGTAGGATATTATCTCATATGATATCATTCATGGAAAGTACTTTAAAAACTGTAATGTGTTATACAAATAGTACCTATTGATGTCATGCATAAGAAGAGAAATTTGTTCTTCTTTGCATGAATTTATTATTAAATGGGCTATATATCAAGCGTGCATTCTTTATGCTTTGACACATGCTTCATATGATTTTACTCCATGTAAATGTTTATTCCTAACTCACTGAGCAATTGTTATGCATTATGCATAAGCCTTTAACTTTCAATATTCAGATAATGCAGAATTTCTATATATAATTTAAATTCCCTGCATATAAATGATTATCAGTATATTTCAGTTAAATACTGCTAATTCTCAGGTTATTCAGGATGGCAAGGAATCGCCTTGGCAAGAACAACCCAGAATGACTAATAATTCTCTGGACATAAACACTTTGCAGGACGTGTCACCTCTTTCTGTTATGAATCTAAATAATCAAGCATTATGTTAACACTGATTATTTCCTTAGTAGCCATGTGAGGTCCCCTGGCAGGCACATGTCTTCATTTCCTTTCAGGCTCTTCTGTGTTTGGCATAATACAACCCACTAAACACTATTAAATGAATAGCTGTAAAGGTAATGAAAACAATAACCAAAACATTAAATTCTTGAAATCCATTCAAACATGTAGGTGCGCTTGACATTTCTTTGATTCAAACGCTGCTTCCTAATGTCCTAATGACCACTGAGCATTTGTTACACACCAGCACATCGCTAAGGACATCCACATTTAATGTCAAAATAGCCGCTTCTTAATCTTCAAGCAGTGTAGCGGGTGTAGCTGAAAATCTCGTAGCCTTAGGAGACTGAGACAAGCATTGATTTGATAGACTGAAGTTTCTGCCTTTTTCTTTTTTTAAATAAGCTCACTCTTTTGGTAGCAAGCACTTAGGGGATTCCCAAAATATTTGCAAACATTTCTGTCAGATAGCATCACCGTCACCATATGATTTAAACAAGCATGTATTCATCACACTTAAACCAGATGTCATCTGTGTAGATGAGAAATGAATCACTTGCTCCTGACAGCTTGTTTATTTCTGGCAACACTTTCCAGCAGGATTGTCTAAATGCACAACACACTTTCCTTCTATCTAGACATGAGAATGAAAGTCCAAGTGCTGGAGGAAAAAGTATTTCTTCAAGATGAGGTTTCTTAAAATCAGACCCCCGTTTCCCTCAGATATAGGGGTGTGTGGCAAGAAAAGGGAGGCAGTCTTAGAGGTCCAAGCTCTCTATGGGGTTTAAGAACAATAATTCTGTTACTGCTCCCACCTCCAAATCCAACCTGGACCACTATTTCCATTAGCTAAACAGTAGCTCCTATTAGCTACACTGTGCTAGGAAAGATGCTAAGCATTTTGGCCACATGATCTCATTTAATCCTCACAGTAATCTTAGATACAGGCATCTTCTCTCCATGGTATGGTTGAGAAAACCAAGGTACAGACAGGTGCTGAATAAACTGCCCACGGATTCCCAGGGATTAAGTACGAGGCAAATCAATGATTCACAGCAGGCCTTTTGACTCCAAAGTCTATGCTAGACTAACAGGTATTTCAGGTTCCAAGGTGATAAACTTAAGTTTTCTGAATCTCCTCCTGCTTATTTGTGGGATTAGGGAGTTAGGCAGCAGAACAACTAAGGTTCTTTCAGGTATCGATTTCTAAAAAATGTAAGCACTTCCCAATATCTATAAAACAATTTCTACCATGTTTCTGATAATTTGCAAACATATATATCCTCTATCCTCCATGTTATAAATGGGCAGGAAGTTATCTTCTCAGTATATAAAGTACATCCTGATGGTGTTCCAATGTGTTTACAGAAGAAAACAAATTTCAGAGGCCTTAAGAATAAAAGGCGCTTGTAAATTTCATTTTGGGGGGGGCAGGTTAGGGCAAATGATCAGAGAAAGATTATGTGTGTGTGTGTGTGTGTGTGTGTGTGGCAAAGAGAATTATCATTAGGGTCACTATACAGTTCCCGAGGTGACTAAATGGCTTGAAAGAACGACTCTTCTAATAATGAGGATAAAGCAGAGAGAGGGAGATGGTGAGCAAACGATCGCTGAGCACTGCCACCGTGCAATATTAAGGTCCTTTCGATAAATTCTATAGATCAGACCAGTTCCCAGGTTGGAAGGTCACGATTCTGATGGCCAGAGGAACTGCTGTGTCAACTTTAAATGATATCTCTCCTTGCTACAGGGCCAAGAGGAGGTGGCCTTTAAAGAAAAATATCAACTATTACTAATGCCCTCTGTGCTTATATCAGCCGCTTCTCTCTTTTTGACAGTAAGGATGTGAAGATGAGAGAATCTAATCTGTACAAAGTTGACTGGTGAATGAGAAGACCTTCCAAGGGCTACACCAGAAATAGGGGAGATGTGGGTCTCTTTGGGGGCTATTGCAATCAAATTCATGTCCATCCTGCTATTGTGTCATGCATGCTAGAGCACCTCCTTTTCCAGTCAACCAAGAATATGCCCTCCTCTCCACTTTGGAGGGAAATCTGCTTATGGGGATGAATTGCTGATAATCAGAAAAATTTTCTAAATGTAAAAGTTAATATTATATGGTGCCTATGGACAGAGACTGGGGGAAGTAGCATTTATTTTATTTTTTTTTTGGGGTGTTGAGGTTATAAGACAATTTGTCTTTACATTTTATATTTCCATTGATACAGCTATAATATTGTTTAAACCATATATGCAGAAATTGGGAGGGCTAATCTGGTATAAAATAAATTGATTTGCAACAGCATAACTTCCACATATTTTTCTCCATACGCAAAAAAGTCCCTATTTTATGTGTTCTCTGGGATCACCCGTGGGAAAGATCTGAATTTCTGACAGTCTTAAACGTGACAGCAGCCTTTTAGCATGGAGACGAGTACAGTAATTTGGCAGCAAACTCAAGACTCATGCTCACCAGACTGGTAGATCGGAAGTAAATCACAGATGTCACACACATGCTCTCTTAGAAGGGAGAGAATTGATAAGGTGCCAAAGCCCATCACACCCACACCATTCTCGTTCCAATTGATAGAATCTCTCACCCTTGAAATTCTGACAAGTACTATTAGAGAAAGAGACTCTAACTCATCTCTCTTCCTGACTCTTTATCCATCTTTCCAAACAGTTTCTATCTGAGCTCAGTCTCAGGCTCATTTAATTATGACATCTGAATCAATACTCCATACAAGACCCAGCCTATACTAGCTTACTTGGCAGCTTCCAATGTCCAAGACAGCCTCTCTGAAAATGTTCATCTCATTTTGAAAAGAAGGTATCCAGCTTAACGTTAGGTATCTTTAGTTATTTTTAATTTTTGAAACTAGTTGTTACTTACAGGTCTAACAAGATTGAACACATATTTTCAAAAAAATTATATTGCATAATCTGAATTCATTTTTTTCTGTCTCTGAAATGCTAAGCAACAGACTACAAAAATGGAAATGAAGTCAATAGCAATTTAAATAAATTACAAGCTGGTAACAACCTGCTTTGGTGATGTTTTAAGTGAAACATATTAACTGTAAAAATATCAGGATGCTTTAGAATATCTCAGAGACCCCATTTTGATACTGTTGTAGATTTGTCAATATATGCATATAAAAGGAACATAACATGAGGGAGGTTTTAAAAAATAAAAAAACATTGCATAAAAATGATGTGCTAAATTTGGAGCCTGATTTGGTGAAGTAAACATGTTCAGTTAACATGAATCAATGTTCTTTCAACACTGAATATATATCTGAAGAGGATTTCTGGTTGAAAAGCTCTCTTAATATATAATATATAGTTATGGTTATACACAAAGAACATCTACAATGTCCTTAAATCAAAATACTTCGCGTCTCATCCCCGTGGATGAGATCTGTGAGTCTAGTATAAATTACCTAGATTCTCAGTTTCCTTGTCCATCAAATGTTGTACAGAAGAGCCCAGAGGAATAAATAAATCTTGAAGTTTGAAGATTCTGTGATTATTGGGACATCTTAACTGTGTATGCTTAGGCCTTTAAAATACTCATTAAGGAATTTTCAGTCACTTGCAACTAAGTATAGGCCTCTATGTTTCAATACTAGGCTTATATGGGTGTATAGTTATATAGGCCTATATGTAATAGGCCTCTACGTAAGTCTATATGCTTTTTTTTTTTCCCTTGGACTGTACTGCATGGCATGTGGGATCTTAGTTCCTGATCAGGAATTGAACCCACAATCCTTGCATTGTAAGTATGGAGCCTTAACCACTGGACCACCAGGGAAGTCCCTATAAGTCCATATGCTTTCAGGCCTGTATGTATCTATACAGTATAGATTCCTAAGAGTCTAAAAGTTATAGCCAGTGTATGTCCACAAAGCGTAGGCCCATGCGTCTATAAGGTATAAAGCTCTGCATTTATAAGATACGGGCCTCTGTGTGCATGCGTGCTAAGTTGCTTTAGTCGTATCCAACTTTTTGAGATCCAATGGACTGTTGTCTGCCAGGCTCCTCTGCCCATGGGATTCTCCAGGCAAAGACACTGGAGTGAGTTGCCATGCCCTCCTCCAGGGGATCTTCCTGACCCAGGGGTAGAACCCTCATCTCTTATTTCTCCTGCATTGGCAGGTGGGTTTTTAACCACTAGTGCCATCTGGGAAGCCCTATATAGGCCTCTATATGTCTACAACCTACAAAACTCTGTGTCTAGAAGATATGAGCCAATGCATGTCTATAAGGCTTAGGCTTTGAGACATATAAACAAGATATAAGTCTCAAATGTCTTGAAAATATCTACATGGGATCAAATAATTAGTTCCATTACCTTGATAATATTTCTTCTAGTTTTTTTTTTTTAAAATCTGTAATTTTATCACGAGGAACAAAAGAGACACACAGACCCACATGCTCCCATGTGTACTCATATACACCTACATAAAATGGCCCATTGGAAGTCTTCAGAGAGAAGTCCGTATAAAATACAGACTTAAATCATAAGTAAGCTTCTCACGAGGAATTTTAAAAAGTGATTATAGGAAATCTTTTTAATGATACCTTGGAAGCTAACACATCAAAGTCAATTGTTTGGTGACTATTTTTAATGTTACTACAGAAAAGAAAAAAGACAAAGAACTGCTCCATTTTTCCCCTGAGAGTACTTAGCTTTACTGCCACTAGCGGGACTTAAATTCGTTAAGCCTGGCATTGTCCTAAAGGAGAAATAGCCATTATGATCTGTTGCCTTTGGGAATGATGGGTGATTGATGAGAGCTCACACATTCACATGAAAGAACTCAGGCCTAATACAACTTAACAGATGCCCCAAACAATAATATTAATAGTTTACATTTATTATTGTCACTATCTTTCCAAGCTACTTGACTAGATCACTGTTGTATATTATGTACTAAAATGTTTTTTAAAGGATCTGGTTACCTAGGTTCTAGCTGTTAACGAATACTGCTATTTTTATACCATTTTACTGTTATTAGCAGTGACTCTAAATACTGCAAGCATTTATGAATAACCAAGAATACAATTACATCTCATTTGCCATACATATACATGGTAATTTTTTATGAATCCTGAAAATATACTTCAAAACACCTCCTGAAATACCCTAAATAATTTTGCCTTATAGGAGTGAGCTGAAAAAGGTGGCAGAATTCTACTTTCCTACTTTTAAACTAATTTCTCACTCTTTACAGAGCATTCAACTTTTACATTTTCAAAGAAGGGAAGGACTAGAGTTATCAAGGTCTGGCTTCTTAAACCTTGACTTAGGCTTGACTTGACTTTGACTCCAAACATCTTCTAGGACCAAAAATGTATTGCTAGAAATCCTTCCATAATCTGGTTAGAAATATTCTATTGAGAGCCCTGTATAGAAGGATATCTAAGTTAGACATGTCAGCAGTGGATGGCATTCAAGACGAATTGCTGTGGATTGGAATGGTTTTCTGATTTCAGAATCTATGAAGAAAACGTAATCTCAGTTCTCTGACCGCTCTTCATCACTATCCCATGTAGATGCAAAGGGGACCAGGGTTAGTGCAAGGAGCCAGTGTAATTCAGCATAAAGAGCCCTTATTTAAGGTGATTATTGAAATTGTTGGCCAAACCTAGACATTTACTTATTTCTGGAAAAAAAGTTCACTGACTATGTAGCTAGAACAGCCTGCATAAATTGCAACTGTTTTGGGCAAATTGTGGGCTTTGGCTGGACAAATATTTGCCCATCATTCTGGGTCTTTGGGTCTCAGCCTTTTTATATTTATTGTATTGAAAAATATGTTACATCTCAATTTCTTTTAATCCTACAGGATGGCCAAATTAATAACCCTCAATAGTTGAGAACGAGAAAAATATTTATATCCTAAAACGTCGGTGGTGGTGGTTCAGTTGCTAAGTCATGTCTGACTCTTGCGACCCCACGGTCTGTAGCTGGCCAGGCTCCTCTATTGATGGGATTCCCCAGGCAAGAATAATGGAGTGGGTTGCCACTTCTCCAGGGAGTCTTCTTGATGCAGGGATCAAACCCGATCTCTTGCATTACAGGTAGATTCTTTACCAACTTAGCCACCAGGGAAGTCCCAGTCCTAAAATACTATACTGTGTTTAAGTAACTATTCTCCAAATAGTCTATAAGTTCACTACAACACATAACCTGTTAGGGGTTTAAGGGAACTGGAAAATCATCAGTTCTTATGGAGAATATCTGTTTTCTATTGACTGCAAACTTACTTTGTGCCAATAGTGAAATCGCACTGCCAAAAATGTACCATCTTAGGTTTCAGTAGCAAAAGTCCAGTCTTGAGAGCATTGGGGAAAGAGGTGTTCACCAGTGTATCTATTACTGACCAGTCGATACCTGGAATAGTACATCCAGGGTGAGCTGGAACAATTCCAGGCACAAATGTTGAGGGCAGCAGTGGCCTGGAAACGACCTTATTTCTAGAGCAATGGCAATAAATGGGATACTTAGACTAGAAAAAGAAGACATTACACCTAACTTTACAAATCTAGATCTGGAAAAGAGATTTTTGAGTTGCAAAGACTAAGACAATAGCCAATAGTCTATTGGCTAAGTCGGGATCAATGTATCCAATTTCTTTCTCATATTCTACTGTCCATGGGGTTTCCCAGGCAAGAATACTGGAGTGGGTTGCCATTTCCTCCTCCAGGGGATCGTTCCAGCCCAGGGGTTGAACCTGAGTCTCCTGTGTCTCCTGCATTGGCAGGAGGATTCATTACCACTAGTGCCACCTGGGAAGCCCTCTTATACTCTAACATGTTCATAAACAGAATAGATGCCTTCTCTGAGGAAGAGAGCTCTTGGTCACTTAAACTGTTCAAACAGCAGCTGAATTCTTCCATGGAGGAGGGAGGTGTTTCCAGATTGTGTTCTGCAGCATCTGAGGAGGGTCCACAGAAGTGCTGGGGTGGGGAGAAGGATAGAATTAGGATGGTCAGTCCATTCAGTAGCTTCAGAGTGCCAGCCTCCAGCCCTGACTAACCACAGCAATATTGTTTCTGTTTGTTGTTGAATTGTTTTGATGTCTGGTCTTTTGTTTGCTTAATGTAAGGGCTCTGCTTAGTATTTCCTTTGTATGAAAAGATGTGGGAAAATGTTCTAGTAATTTATCTGTTTTAAACCATTGACTCCAAGGCTTCCTTACAACTCTAAGGTTATAAGAATCTATGATTTTAAATTCAAGACAGCTGTCCACTGTAAACACCCTCATCATCATTCAGATTTTCAGATAGTCCAGTTCTCAGATTAACTCTTAGTTTGTAACTTCTCAAAGACAGACTGGACAAAAGGATGCAACTAGAGATGTTTGATCTTCTAATGTTATGTTCTGTGTGTAAAAAGAGGAGTAAGCCAAAGGGTGTAAGACACCCACGCATTTGATGAAGAACATGAGTCAGTAACTTTGAAGCAGTATTTGTTGATGATAAAATACAACTTATGGATGGAGAGAATAACATGGAAACTTACATTACCATGTGTAAAATAGATAGCAGTGGGAATTTGCTGTATGACTCAGGGAACTCAAACCTGGGCTCCGTGACAACCTAGAGGGGTGGGATGGGCAGGGAGATGGGAGAGAGATTCAAGAGGGAGAGGACATATGTACCCTTATGGCTGATTCATGTTGATGTCTGGCAGAAACCAACACAATTCTGTAAAGCAATTATCCTTCGATTTAAAAATAAACTTAAAATTTTAAAAATATACAATTTAGATAAGCAAGATGTGGTGGTGGTGCTCAGACACTCAGTTGTGTCCGACTCTTGTGACCCCGTGGACTGTAGCCAGCCAGGCTCCTCTGTCCATGGGATTCTCCAGGCACGAATACTGGAGAGGGGTGCAATGTGTTCCTCCAGAGGATCTTCCTGACCCAGGGTTTGAACCCACGTCCTCTGCGTCTCCTGTGTTGGCAGGTGGACTCTTTACCACTAGCGCCACCTGGGAAGTCCAACCAAGATGTGCTTGCATTTATTTTTTAACTCATCTCCAGAAACCCACTTCTCAGATAAGTCTAAAAATAAAGACTAAATTAAATGACTAAGATGAAATTTGACTAAAAGGCTTCATTTTTCTTGCATAACATTTTAAAATTTCATTATTTTTTTCAAGAAACTTGATGGGTTGAACACCCTTCTTTATCTCCTGACATCTCACCCTCATATGATACTGTTTACATATGATACTGTTGTGATTTAACTGATTCTTAGCAAGTGTTTTAAAATACCAAAGAATTCATATTCTGAGACTCAAACTGAAAATTGGAAGTGAATGTGAATTAACAGTCAGGACTATTGAATACCTTTAAACTAATAGGAAGAATCATTTGGATATAAACATCTATCCCGGTTGCTCTAGGATGATTATAATTTTAAAAAATGCAACTAAAATAAGTGGTGGAGAAATCAAAACACTCGGGTGGGATTGTAAAATGGTACACCCACTGTGGAGAACAATTTGGTATTTCCTCAAAAAACTTAAACATAGAATCGCTGCTGCTGCTGCTGCTAAGTTGCTTCAGTCGTGTCCGACTCTGTGTGACCCCATAGATGGCAGCCCACCAGGCTCCCCCATCCCTGGGATTCTCCAGGCAAGAACACTGGAGTGGGTTGCCATTTCCTCCTCCAATGCATGAGAGTGAAAAGTGAAAGTGAAGTCGCTCAGTCGTGTCCAACTCTTAGCGACCCCATGGATTGCAGCCTACCAGGCTCCTCCGTCCATTGGATTTTCCGGGCAAGAGTACTGGAGTGGGGTGCCATTGCCTCTAGTTATATATATGGGCTTCCCAGTGGCTCAGAAGGTAAAACATCCACCCACAATGCAGGAAACACAGGAGACACTGGTTCGATCCCTGGGTGGGGAAGATTCCCTGAAGAAAATGGCAACTCATTCCAGTATTCTTGCCTGAAAAATCCCATGGACAGAAGAACCTGGCTGGCTATAGTCCAAAGGGTCGCAAAGAGTCGGACAGGACTGAGTGACCAAGCACAGATATACATACACAAAAGAATTAAAAGGACAGGGACTCAAATAAATACATGGACATGCATGTCCATAGCAGCATTATTCACAATAACTAAAAATTATAAGCAACATAAATGTCCAACAATGGATGAATAGATAGATAAATTATGGCTTATGCCTACAATGGAATATTATTCAGCCACAGAAGGAATGAGGTGGTGATATATGCTATAACATGAATGAACCTTGAAAATACTATGCTAAGTAGAAGAAACCAGACACAAAATGTCACATATTCTTTGATTCCATTTACATGAAATATTCAGAACAGATAAACTCAGAGAAACAGAAAGCAGAATAGTGCTTACCAGGGCCTGGAAGGTGGGGGTAGGGAAGTAGGCAGTAACTGCTTAATGGATGGAGGTTTCCTTTTGGGGTGATGAAAAATGTTTTGGAACAAGATAAAGGTGGCACTGAATTTCAAAATTGTTCACTTCAAAGTGGTTGGTTTTATATTATGTGAATTGTACCTTAATTTAGAAACATATGAAACTGAAAGTTGCTTAGTCGTGTCCAACTCTTTGCGACTCCCTGGACTGTATAGTGCACAGAATTCTCCAGGCCAGAATCCCTCCTTCAAGGGATCTTCCCAACCCAGGAATCGAACTGGGGTCTCCTACATTGCAGGCAGATTCTTTATCAGCTGAGCTACTAGGGGAAAACATATAGACCAAATTAATTTTATGAATTCCTTTTGGGATAAAATACAAATGTCCTTAATTCCCAAGAACATACTAAACAAACAAAAAGTTTACCTCAACTTTCACACTCAGTGACAGCTTCTGTTGCCTGGTTTTTAGATTATATTGTCCAGAAAGATTGCTATGGCCCATTCATATCCATCCACCCATCACTCAGCCACACAGTTATTCAGCACTCACCCCTGACAGCCTGTGGCAAAAGGCAAACTACCTGCCTTCAAGGAGCTTCCAGTCTAATGGGGAAGACCAGGCACAGCCATACACCTTTGTATGTGATATTTCACTAGCGATCTAAAGTGTCTCATCACTTCAGAGACCAGTGAGGGATGGAGAAGTATGAGAAAGCTCCATGGAGGTGGCAGAATAACAGTCCAATCTCTAAAGACAGGTGGGACTTCTTTGGCATTTTACATACTTTCAGGGCTTCCCTGGTGGCTTAGATGGCAAAGAATCCACCTGCAATGTAGGAGATGGATTCAATCCCTGGGTTGGGAAGATCCCCTGAAGGAGGGCATGGCAACCCATTTTAGTATTCTTGCTTGGAGAATCCCTATGGACAGAGGAGCCTGATGGGCTACAGTCCATAGCGTGGCAAAGAATCGGACATGACTGAGTGACTAAGCACACAGCACAAAGCTTTTATCCCACTACATTAAGACTGTTAACATGTCTCTCTGCCCTTACAGACCACATGACACTTGAGGTTAATAACCATATCCTTGTGTCCCAGATGCCAGAAAATAGGCATTTTTCTGAGTTCTTGGAGTAAAATCTCTCTTGCAGTCATTCCTACCACACAGAAATTAGGGGTAAATTGCTATAATAAGATGCAACAAAACTTTAGGTCAAAATGTGTGTTTAAATGGACCACCAGGTTATCTCACTGCCTTAGAATGGCTTTTTCTAAGAAAATGCTGTTCTGAGGCTAGGGACCAAAAGGCTGAGTGAGAGGAGCAGAGGCAGGTTTGCATGAAACCAATCTAGTATAAGCTTTGGGTCCATTACTTGCACACACCTCTTTCAAGGTCCTATTGATAACCTTATACTCTGAATTTCATACATAATTTCTCAAAAAGGATCTCCCAAGTTGTATAAGCTTCAAGCTCTAAAAAGTCTAGGTTTACCTCTGAATAAAATAAACTCAAGTGGTCTGATTCTGAGAAAATCAAGCTCTTTTGTAAGGAGTAAAGCCTGCACTGCTTAAGAAGATGGGGTGTGGAATTGCATTGCCTAGGTTAAAAGTCGGATCTATGCCACTTAAGAGACACACGACCTTGGGTCTGATACTTAACCAGTTTAAGCCATTTCCTCAGTTACAAGAAGAGCACCACTCACTTCATGAGAGTACGTTCTTCATTCAGCTTTATTTACTGAACACAAACTAGGAGCCAGGCCCTGGAGGGTGAATCAACAAAGGACATGTCCATAGTAGCAGGAGAAAATATTGGTTGTAGAGTGTACATTTATTCAGATTTCCAGATGACGGTGTGAAATGTAGAATCTGTATGTTTAGTTAGATTTGTGCATTACTGGGCTTCCAAGGTAGTGAAGTGGTAAAGAATCCGTCTGCCAATGCAGGAGAGGCAAGAGATGCGGGTTCAGTCCCTGGGTCAGGAAGATCCCCTGGAAGAGGAAATGGCAACCCACTCCAGTATTCTTGCCTGGAGAATCCTATGGACAGAAGTGCCTGGCAGGCTACAGTCCATAGGGTCACAAAGAGATGGACATGACTAAGCAACTGAGCACATACAAGCATTACTCGGAGGAAATCTGAATATCTTTTAGACATGGCAGTGGGAGCATATTCCAGGTGAAATTCAAGAAGAGGATCTTGATACATGAGGCAGTTTTTCAGCAATTAATTTATAGAAAACATGTGGCTCCTCCCAGGTTTTTCGTGACGGCCCAGAATGTGCGTTGCTGGAAGCCAGATATTTTTCCTGGAAGGTCAATGCCTGCAGAATCCACTCGCTCTGATGGTACAGCGGAGCCAGAGTTTGGCAAGTTGTAAGGCCCAATAGACAAGCATTTGTTTCCATGAACTTTTAATTAAGGTTGTATCTGGAGCTTTGAATTGAATTTTTATATGGCAGAGAGGCAACTTCTTGTGTGCTAACAGCTTCACTGCTGTGCAGTAGGAGCATGGGGACCTGCATGTGCCAGCAAAGCTACCTTTGAATGTACATAATATCTTCAAATTATATGAGAAAGAAGCCAAGTTCAACGGCAAGAGGAGCTCTGGAGCTCTGCAGAATTAAGAGATAGGTCATATTTGTGAATGATGCACAGTATCCCTATCCATCACAATGAAAATGTTTTTCTCAGTTCTGTTCAAAATCTTTGTTGGATACCTACTTTTTTTTTTCTTTCTTTTTTGAATCTGAGATTTAATCCAGGACAAAGACTGTCAACAGAAATATAAAATAACTTCAGGCTAAAAGTTCTTGCATGAAGTTTTTCACATTGGCAGCCCATTTATACAAATTAATTTGATGGCATAACTAATATTTCATTCCTCTAGACATGAGCACAGTCCAACTGAGTCTGTCTTCCATTCTTCTCTTTTTATTAATAGACTAAAAAGAGTTTTCTTTGCTTTATTTCAGATTTAACAAACCACTGATGGAGAAAAAAGGGAAAGTGAATCTTCTTCCCTTTCAAACCCTGAGTAACCTTGGCAGCAACATAAGCCTCTATCAAAGGCAAACAAGACTGTAAATAACAATTATTTCCCATTCACAAAAGCTGCCTTTGACAGCCCAAGAAATAACAAATTATAAGTGAATAGCCCCCAAGAGGATTTAAAGCACTTTAATCATCCTGAACCTGTTTTGATGTTGTTTCTTTAGAGTGGAATTATTAAGTCCTTTGAGGAACTACAACCAAGTTTGTAATTTCCGGATGTTCTAACTAAGCAGAGTGAAAGGCAGAAAAATCCACTGGCAAGACTTTTTTTGAAAAGTTAAAACATTAAGATATTTTGAAGACATAAATTCAGGGAATATACTCTACTTCCTTTATGTTTCACTCTACAAATGTACTAAAGAAACTTATAATATACATTGCCTTTTCTGAGGAAACCTATCTACTAGGGAGTCAGAATACATTCATTCTTTTGATTCATTTGCTTCATTGATTCTTTTCTAATGAATTCTTATCATGTTGGCATAGGAATAGGAATACAGTTGGTATGTGTTGGGTTTTGTTGCCCATTCGTGACCCACTCTGCAACCCCATGGACTGTAGCCCATCAGGCTCCTCTGTCCATGGGGATTCTCCAGGCAAGAATACTGGAGTAGGTGGCCATGTCCTCCTCCAAGGGATCTTCCCAACCCAGGGATCGAACCCAAGTCTCCCATACTGCAGGCAGATTCTTTACTGTCTGAATCACCAGGGTAGCCCAGTTGGTATAGGTATCCCTATTGGGTTCACACTTGGTGAATGCACCTAAATCTACATGCACAGACTTCCCTGGCAGTCCAGTGGTTAAGAATCTGCCTTCCAATGCAGGGGACATGGGTTTGATACTTGGTGGAGGAACTAAGATCCCACATGCCATGGGGCAATCAATTCCATGCCACAACTACTGAGCTTGTGCCATAATGAAGATGCAGCACATCCAAAAAATATAAATAAATAAACCTACATACATGTGAGGCAAGGAATTAAGGTTGAACAGAAAGAACTCTAATCATGCCAGGAAGTAGTTGTGTGACTGGGTGTGACCTTCTGAGCTGCAGTTGTTCTCACTGTAAGAGGCTCTTCCCAGTTATAAAATTCTCTGCTCATACCCTAGTAACACGGTGCTCATACAACTGGAACTATCGCAGTCACTTTCAGGCAGGTGCTGTTCAAGGATGCTAAAATAAGACCAGGACATAATGATGAATCAAGAATTTCATCAGAGGAGTGGTTCACACAATGCACAATCAAAGAGTACCAGTTGTGAAGACTCTTGAACTACATAACTGGATTTCTATTCTGTTTTGATACAATAACAGAGTCCCTAAATGGAATTATACTTAAGACTAAGAAGAGGCAGCTGGTGGTAATGTATGTATAATTCTATCAAAAAATTCAGCTGGAGCCATAATGCAAAAATGAGATGGGTCAGGTGATTAGATTTGTATACATATCTACTATTTCCAGAAAATGACAATATCTGATATTAGTTAAGAAACAATGCCCATAACGTCTTTCTATGAACATATTTCTATATTCCAAATGTTCATAGTATGACCTTGATATTATTTTGTCATATGTACTTTATCCCAGACATGGAATGTAAGCTACTCTGTATATTTCAGAACTGTTTTTGCTTTTCAAATCCTGTAGCTCACTTTACAGATTTACAGGCTAAAAATGCTTTGTTACAGTGCTACAGTTCTTCTGACAGAAAAACAGAGGCGTTCTACCTGTTCAAAAACCAGAGCTGCTTCTGCCTAAGGCATTGAGGAGGAATTCGATGAGTTAATAATTAGGGACACTTCATTCTGATACTTCAACAAAGGCAATTATTTCAGTTTTAATATCGGGGTCACATTTTTATGTTACACTTGATTCAGAGAGATAGCTGTAAAATATGTAACATTCAGAAGGCCTTTGGTTTTCTCTTAAATTATTCCAAAATGCTAGACTAGCACTTTAGATTTGGGGATTTGGGACTGAGACATAATTAGAAGAAAGCCCGGCATTGACAACAATGATCCAATGCCTTCTTTTTCCCCCAAGAGAAAATTATAAAGGATATGCCAAGTCTCCATTAGTGAAATCATAATGTGACAGTCATTACCCTTTAAAATTTAAACAATAGTTACCACAGTAAGTTAAAATTCTACTAGACAGTGTAACTCCTGCTTGTCAGGTTGAAGGTATGATCTTTCCATCTTGCAGATCAAACACAGTTGTATACTGGCATTTTTGCATGATTCAATCTGCTAGTTAGCTTTAGGTAAACTTTTTTACATTTCATATAAATTTCACAACTTTATATAACTGCAGCATTCTAATTTCTAAATGGTTATTTTATCTAATACATTACAGACTTTCCCCTGGAGGACATGGTTTACCACCAAACTTTTCAATAGTTAAGTTAATGTGGATGCGAATAGTTTTTACCTGCAAATACATTAGTAATTATGGTTTGGTTTGTTTCTTAAGGCTAGAGCAAAACTTGCCAATTTAAATATTACCTGGGTTGTTTCCGAGGTTTCTATCAATGCTAAGACAGTCACCTATCGGGGTAAAGCCCAACAACAGAGTCACTTTTATTACTGGATCAACAAAAGTCATCAAAACATACTGTAATACCTACAGCTCTTGATATTTATTTCAATCTATGAAACAAGGAGTGAACATTCACTGGTTACAGATTGTAAGAACTTGTATCCTTAACAGTATTCATTATATATATAACACTATTCATAGTTCACTTCAAATGCCAGACTTAAGTAATGGGAATACTCCTTGAGCAAAACATAAATAAATCACTGCAGTGGAATTCAATTAGATTAAATCTGCCATTCTTTGGTACAGAAGCAGAGGAGCAGCAATGCCTGAAAGCACAATCATGTAGCCCCTGACTTGGAACAAGTCCACCAGGCTCTGCCCTTGGAAACTAAGACAGAGCAGGGCACACTTTGTGAATGAGTTTGCACTGCAGCAGAAAGAAGCAAAGAAAAACTTGGCTTTCTTCCCTCAGCACTTCCACAAAGACATAAATTGTGCATTGAAGGATGCAGACAGGAGAAACCTCTCCAAGCTAAGCTCCAGGGAAAGGTCTGCTTTGTATTCCTTGGAAACTCACAAAGACACTAGTGTGGAATTTAAGGACTGTCAAATTTTCCTTCAACCGAGAATATGCCAAGGGACCCAGACGTCCCTAATCACGTGTGGGTCAGAGAAGAAAAAAAAAACAACTGGGCTGGAGAGTCAATGGAAAGGAACTGGATAGTTTCCCACGTCCAGGATAGCCAAACTGTGCTTCTGATCTACTGAGGAGCAGATGGAAGGAGAAGGGAGGAGATGACTTTGAGCTGCAGATCTCATCCTGGCATTCAGGTGAGTTTCAACTTTTCACTAGAATTCTTAATAGAAAGAAAACTATTTATGAATTTTATGTTGTGAAAAAAGACAAAACTTAACTAAAAATACCAGCTGCTGCTGCTGCTAAGTCACTTCAGTCGTGTCCGACTCTGTGCAACCCATAGACGGCAGCCCACCAGGCTCCCCTATCCCTGGGATTCTCTAGGCAAAAAAACCTGTGGTTCTTTTAGTTTTAGGTAAAGTGTCTACATGGATTTTTTCTTGAAAATTTCCTTCTCTCTTTATGGTGGAGAAAAGCACATATTTTCCTTTTTGATTAAAATGTGCATATCTGGACAATACTATCTGTGGTCTGCTTGGTGGTGGCACTTGATAATTGATTAAATGACTGATAACAATTATATCTTTAACTTGGTAATGAAATTCTCTGCACTTTGAACGTCAAATGCAGTCAAATCTGCTTATAAGATGGGTTAAGGTAGAGAATGAGACTCAAGAATAAGTAAAGACAAATTCCCTGTCCATCAACAACGCAGTTGAAAAGGGACAAAAATGGGATTATGGGAACTGGAGTGTGGTGCATTTGGCTGCAAAATTAAATAAGTTCAACTGAATATGAGCAAAGGTGTTGTGTCGCTTATGCTCTCCATGTAGTGGAGAGTATCTATACCTAGAAGCATCTCATTAGTGCAGAGGCAACCAGAATGAAATTCTCAGAGATAACTGTACAAATGCTGTATCACTGGTTGTAAAACAAAAATATTATACATGACTTTTTAATATCTCCTCAGAGGGACATAATCAGGAAAATGTATTTGCTTTCCAAGAAAACATATCAAATAAGTAAATGATTCAATATGTAAGAAAAATTTTTCATTAATATTCTTCATAAAATTGTTTCATAAAAAAGCTTACATATGAAAATAATTTTTCACTGAAATAGATTTACTCTTTGATGTTAATAGACTTAGCTGTTCAAATTAATTTTAAATTTTGTGAAAAACAATATAAAATGTTGGCTTTGTTATGATCTATGAAATTACTTTTTAATATTTCTTTGTACCCTTGAGCAATTTAAAATCTATGAAGTAATACATTTTTCCATAGTATACAATCACCATGGTGATTCTGAAACCTTAATTTTTATATTAAACAAAAGCGTTAGGTTTTGGAGTTTACTGGGGCAAAAAAATGAAATACACAATTGCCTTGAAATATTATCTACAAGTAATAAAATATTTATACATGACTTAACTGTTTTTATATAAAAACGTAGATTTTTAATCCATTATAGTCGAGGTGTAAATGGTGTAAATTAACTCAGGTAAATACTTGTGCTAAGTGCTCTCAGGTGAATTGCAATCAAAATTAAGATCTACAATTTAACAAGATAAAGTCACCTCTAACTTACTCTTTGTTAATTTCAAACAAGTGGAATTAAATATCATTATTAAAATTAGGCTTTATGGAGTTAAAACCTTCCATCTGCAATGCTTGTCCATTGTTATTTAAAGTTATAAAATTTACCTGTAAGCCTTCTATTAAATAATTCTAGGATTTCATAAAATTGTCTCCATGTCTGGGAAAACTCCTAGCTAACCCCTCAAAATGCAAACATACCTGACATGAAGATGGTATCAAATATCTCATGATTAGGTTGCTGTTTTTAATCTGATATTTTGATAACATGAACTTGATCACTTTCAGAAAGCACTTTCTAAATTTAAATGCAGAAATACAGGCCATTTCACTCATTAAATGGAATTCAATACAATTGAAATGGAAAACAGGTGATAAAACCATGACTTTCTGTATTGAATAAAAATAACTCAGTGAAAATAAAAAGAATAAAACATAGGCCACATCCACTCCTTCAAAGTACAGTGTAAGTTACATTGGTGTAGAGGTATGTTATGACCCATTCTGAGATGTCTCTCTGGCAGCTTAACACTGTCACAAGCTGCTGTTAAGCTGTTTTATCCGTGAAGCTTCCAAAAGGTTTACCGATAAAAATATAATCACGTTTTCTTTCAAGTTGTTTTATGATAAAAGTGGATTCAAGTTGTAATTTTTTCTAGCAAATGAGGATAATTCACTGCAATGTAAAGCCCAATTTTCATCATGATTATAGGTCATTCCTTGGCACGTAAATGACCAAAATGTATTGTACTTAAAATTGAGTGCTCAAAAACATATGTGTAGATGGACAAATAAGCCATGGGGTATGTTATGACCCATTTTGGGGAATTAAGATATTATCCATGTAATTATTTAATTCAAATAATGAGAGTGTTTACCTATAACATATGTTGTGTTAGCTTAATGAAGGAAGATTATCATGCTGAATAGAAGTCTATTTATGTTATATATTTTAGCTGGTTTTAACAATCAAAAATAAGCAGAATTGGAAATTACCATAGGTCATACCCAAATCCCATTAAAATACATAATTTCAAATGTCTTTAAAACTCTGCTTGATGCAACAGGAAGAGAACTGAACTGGGAGCCAATAGATAGGGCTGAACTTGGACAAGACATTTCACCTTCCTAATGTTTCATTCTCATTATACTGTAAATAAAACATGGAGTAAATTTCTCTAACTCTACTGGATGCTCTAAGGTCCTTTTCAGCCCCACCACTGCATGATCCTTTTGATCTGTCCCTGCGAGCCTTTATCTTCATATTTCATTTCCATTTATTTTTCCTGACTGGACTTCTGATAGCCAAATGGCCCCATATGGCTGACATGGCCAAAATAAGAGAAAAAGAAAAAAGTTTAAAAACTGGAGAAAGTGAAAGTCATTCAGTCGTGTCCGACTCTTTGTGACCCCACGGACTGTCCATGGAATGGCCAGTGGGTAGCCTTTCCCTTCTCCAGGGGATCTTCCCAGCCCAGAGATTGAACCCAGGTCTCTCACATTGCAGGCAGATTCTTTACCAGCTGAGTCACAAGGGAAGCCCAAGAACACTGGAATGGGTAGCCTATCCCTTCTCCAGGGGATCTTCCTGACCCAGGAATCGAACTGGGATCTCCAACCCCCAAACTAGAGAAGTTATAGCCAAATAAAACCTTTGATAAAGCAAGAATTTACAGTGAACTCCCAAGTTGTACAAAGATTTTTAAAAATGTAATTATTTTTTTAATGTACTACAGTTAAAAAATGAGGACAAAGTGATTATTGACAAATAAAGTGCCCTTGAATAAATTTGGAGCTCTTGACACCTTAGGGCCATTGACATTGACTGTAGGATGTTTTGAATATGCCAGGTTACTCAGTGAAGATAAAAGCCCATAAAAAGAAGAACGCTATATGAAGAAAGGAGAAAGAAATTAAAAATTAAAACATAAAATTGGTCAAGTCATAAAAATATAATTAAAAAAGTCCTCTGAGGCATTCTATCACGATTAACATAAAGAGTTGTAACATTTTCAATTAAAAAGGGAGATAATTCATTATAAGATGAAATGTAGGCCTCCCCAAGTATTATTTCATATAAGTCCTTTCAGAGATCACCAAAAAGGCTTAAACAATATTACCATGAAAGACTATTTTGGAATATCTTAATGATCTGTTTAAAATGTTGAATAAAATTGATCGCTATCACTGTTAATACATCAGTTCTACCCAGGCAAGGAAATATAGTAGCCATTTACCATAAGCAATTACTTTGAGGGATTCTGTGATTATCCTGAGATTTCAAATAAAAGCAGACTGTTTTATTTGCACTATAAAGCAAACTGTTAATATTTTACACTTCTTCAATAGAAAGGTGGCAATTTTGAGAAATTCTAAATCCCCAAGAATCAGTTTGACACTTTTTGGGCTGATTAACTTCAGGATGCCTTGGACACAGTAAGTCCTCAATAAAAATGGAATGAAGTTGCTAAAGCCCTATTCTCCTTACGTTAGTTCCCACCAAAAACTATTCCCAGCTTCATCATTGTACCTGAGCAGTGGTTGTCAAAGAGAGTTTTCTGGGTTGTTATTATTATATAAATATGTCCAACAGGGGTTAAATGATGTGATATGCGTCCCTTACACGGCAGGAATTATCTGAAATATTAACGTGCTGACATATATTACAAGTCTCCAAGGGGGATACATGGTACGTAGCCACCTCAGATAGATTTGTTCTGTATCTCTTGAAACATCTCATTGGACTACTGTTTTGCTAAAATCACCTTGAAAATGAGGTTGTGTATGGTTGACACCCTTGGCCAACCATCCAAATTCCCCTTCATTCTAGGCTCACTCCCTCTAGATGCTTCTAACACAATGTGTCCAATAGTAAATGATGTCTAATGTTTTCTTTGTTTATCAAACATACAATCTTGCTGAACTTGTACCAATCTCCTTGCAGGGGACACAATACGGAAGATGCATTTTTCCCCCCTCCCTCTTATTTCATTGTTGTTTGTTTGTTTTTTCTTTGTGGTAGACACATTTAACATGCTTTCCTTGTTTGCATTTCTGTATATATAATTTGCTCACTAGTGAGCCCGAAGCAACAACCTGTGTAACGTACGGAAGTCATTAGAGCTGCTTTAGTAGGAATGAAAGAAAAAAAGCAAGGAAGGGGAAGAGGAAGAAAAGAAAGAATAACACTCAGCTTCTGATGACCAAAATCAAGTCTTGAGTCAACAGTCATGAAGGTCAGAATTGATAAAGGGAAGAGTTGTTTACAGTCCCGTTCACTCTCATTTGGCCTGTTGAGAGCCAATCCTGGCTACTAGATCTAGGACTTTATTATATACCAGAGGTGGAGAGAACTCAGTGTAATGGAAAGAAGGTAGAACACTACTGCAGGGCTATGGAAGAGAAAGTTGTGGAGGTAAGGGAAGCAGAGAAAGATGTCTTGATTTTCTTTCTTTATTTCAAAATCCCAGCAGGTAGATGTGTTAGATTGCATGAGAGTGTGCTGAGTGTACAGAGGCTTTATCTTGCTTCCTATATGGGTTTTGGGGGACAGCCAATTTCGCAGGGTGCCCGGAACAATCTGGGAAGTCCAAATGGTTGGATACAATGAGGGAATCCAAGTAACCTGGGTACCTTTGGGAAGATATTCCAAAGTTCCCCTGCACTCCATCAGAAAAGTGGCGAAGGCAGCTAATGGCACTGGCTAACATATCTCCAGCTCAAACCATCCCTGCACCCTGGCTATTGAGTGATCAGACCAGTTAGGGGTCAACCGTGAGTCAGCTAGACCTCAGGAGGATATGCCAAGCCCCCAAAGGCAAAACCCACAGTTCACAGCAGCAGCCTGTCTGCCACACGCAAACCTAGATACAATTCAGTGGGCCCCAGCCAGTGCCCACATGTGAGCCAGCATAATACCAAGAGAAAATGCCTCAAGCCTTCCACGCACCCAACCATGCTAAGGGTGATGGTTGGGGTAGAAAGAGCAGGTATTACCTGGGCCAGAATCTATAGGACGTTGAGTCTCACCTACTTATCCATGACTGTTTAAATGAGAAGAGGTTGAGACATGTTTAACTGGCGAGTCTGAAATGCCCCCTACCTGGTATGGTAACAGTTCAAAATGATCAGATCAGTCTTAGAAAAATAAACTAGGGTTTTCTCAGCATAGCTGCTGCTGCTGCTAAGTCACTTCAGTTGTGTCTGACTCTGTGCGACCCCATAATTATGTGCAAATTTTCAGCACCTTTCATTGTCCTAAGACACTTGTTTTCTATACCATGTTTCATATTCTATTTTGTATTGTTATCTATCTTTTTTAAAGCTAGGATGTCCTGTGTCTGCTTTTGATAATATAGCTTCATGAGGACAAGGACACATTATATTTCTATATTTTACTATATATTATAAGCATGGTACTCACACATACAGCAACAATATTAATTATAATGCTTTTTCATAATTCTGCCCAATTCTATACATATTGATCATATTTGGATTATATAATAAATTTTCTATTACAGAATGTACCTAGCATAATTAAACATTTCATGTTGAAGAGGTATGGTATCTCTTAGCTTATAGTGCCAGAAGAGAATTTTCAATCAACACAGAAATGAGTGTTGTGCAATTATCACTCACATAATCACACAGTTACTTTTACCCAACAGTGGAAATTCATTATGGTCATTATATGTTACAGATAGCTGGCATTTTTTAATAAGAAAAACAATGACATCTTGGACATATTCATTGGCAGAAACTCTAGTACCTCTTATTTCAAAGTGGAAGATGTTCATAAAAGACATATAATATAAATCATGAAGCCAAGTTAAAATAGACTTTGTCTCAAGCAAGATATTTGCAGGTTCTCTTTATAGTGAAAAGAAAACTCAGCGACTTCTCCAGATTTGACCTTTCTGGGTGGCTTACCTGAATAAAATGAGAAGAATTTAAAAATAACAAAAGAAGCTCTCTTACCAAAATGGGGTTATACACTGGAAACAAAGTGTCTTTATATTACTGTTGCCTGAGTTAGGGGGTAGAGTTAAATATAATGTATTTGTTCACTCTTGTATTTTTCCCCCCAGCACAGGAGTGTAAATAAGAAGCTCAGGCCTTTTCAAATCTGTACCACTATATTTCATTTATGGCATCCAATAAGGTCAAAAGGCAAAGAATAAAAACTCCCAGCATGGGCTAACTTTGTCAATTTAAAATGTGGTTCACTATTCAGCCCGTTGTTAAGCAAGCTGTTCAAATAATGTCTTGGTTCACATGTCTGTGGGTCTCTGCAAGGCTTCAAAGTCTGGGGAATGGCCTATGCAAGTTTGAAATCTAACCTTCCTCACCCTTCCATCTTTCTGTCTCCTGTTTTCTGATCTTTTTAATCCAGAACCTTTAATAGAAAAATTCTGTTGCCAGACTGAAAACAGCATGGGGTCAACATCCCATACAGGTTATTTAAAGCAACATCTACAGTCTTTTAAATGTTTCAAGAGCAATTTAGTTCACCTCTGGGTACCCTTCTTCAAACACGTTCTATTAAACACACATAAACACAAGTCAAACATATTTAAGATGAGATTATCAAAAGCCAAAAACCAGATAAACCTAAATGCTTAAATAAAATACTCTTTAATCAACATATATATCTCAGTTCAATTAATTAATATGAAAGCAAGACATTTTAAATAAACAGTGTGAAGGAGTAGATAACAAAATATAGTGGAACCAAAGCTACTGTCTTCAAGGAACAACCACTTCTAACAATAGGGTCACAAAGAGTCAGACACAACAACTCAACAATAGCAACAACAACTTCTAACAAAACCAATAACCTGAACCAATAGCTAATAAGAAAATCAAGTCCATGTTAGACACAGAAAGCCCTAATTTCCCATGTTAAATGCAATAGACAATGTAGTCCAGCGTTTTCCTTGCTATCTCAAAGTGGAAGTCCACTATCATAAAACTAGAATAAAACCACCCGAAGTTGTGTATATTCTGCTATGAAATCTGATTTACAAATCAAAGGGCTTTTGTTCTTTCCCCTGTTTCTCATTTCCCTTCTGGATTCTTCCTCAGCCATTCTTTTAAAGGCAAAATCTTGGCAGTAACAACATACCTAGAAAAACAACACTCTCAGTAACTAACTTAGAGAAGGACATCTGTAAAATACTGTGTCTGTGTCACAATCACGAGAAGAGGTAGGGACATATCAATTTCAGTAACTTAATAAACATGCTTTCGGAAAGTAGGATTTATTCACCACATTGTGCAGAGTACCCGTGGACCATCCAAAACACTACAGAGGAAAGAGCTCTTCTACTGCAGGATACCAGATTAAGGAGGTTCTTGGCAACGATTAACCTAAAAGACTATAATAACACAACACAATGCAAGCAAAAACTTGAGCAAAATGCCTCTACGTGGAGTTTTATATTTGATCAAAATTTGAATGGAAGGCAGTCAAAAAATAGTCAATAAAGGCAGAAAGAAGTAAAAGCAAAAAAAAGAAAAGAAAACAACACAAAAATAATTTATGAAAGCCAAGTTTTCATCCACACTCAGTCAACTTTTGGGCCCTTCTCCAGACTGGAAAACAATGTATGCTATGACGCAACTCCAAAGTACGATCTCAAGGAAAAACTTTAATCTAAAAAAGATTGAACACATACCAGCACTTTAAATAGAAAGCATGTCCAAAGCCCCCTCACGTGTTCAGGTTTGCTATTTGGTTCTCTCAGGCAATTCACATGCAGCTTTGAAGCAACACCACGCAGCACAGTAAAACGAACACTTACCAGACAAATCACCACTCCCTGAAGCAACGAAGAGAAAACACCACTTACCTAGGAAAAGAAGAAAGGAGTAGAGATTAAGATGTTATCACCTAAGGACAATTATAGCGGTTCTTAGATTGTCCCATCCTCTTTACTGCCTGGATTTTCTCAGTGAACATTATTAGGCTTTTCAAACCAAGTTTTAATTTATTTATGACGTAAAGGGATTTTGTATGAGAAGTGACTTCAACAAGATGGTACCATCTTGCAAAATCTCCTGTGAGCTCGTTTTGCCCCAAGTCACTGACATATACCCACAGGCAAGCACAAAGGGGAAGATGCTAACAAGATTCTGAAAGGAATGAAAACACATCCTTCAGGTGTTTCTACAAAGAGCAACGAATTGTCAGGGAACTGGGCATCAAGCATGCTTTGCCATGAACTTGTAACAGGATATGGAAGGGAATGCTGTGCTGTACTTAGTCGCTCAGTCGTGTCCGACTCTTTGCGACCCCATGACTGTAGCCCACCAGGCTCCTCTGTCCATGTGGAGTCTTCAGACAAGGATACTGGAGTGGGTTTCCATTTCCTTCTCCAATGCATGAAAGTGAAAAGTGAAAGTGAAGCCGCTCAGTCTTGTCCGACTCTTAGTGACCTCATGGACTGCAGCCTACCAGGCTCCTCTGTCCATGGGACTCTCCAGGCAAGAATACTGGAGTGGGTTGCCATGCCCTCCTCCAAGGGGATCTTCCCCACCCAGGGATCAAACCCAGGCCTCCTACATTGCAGGCGGATTCTTTACTGTCTGAGCCACCAAGAGAGGCTACGCTCTTAACCACACCTGGACCATCCCCAGCCTGCATACCTAGATTTAACCAATGGTTTGAGAGTATGTTCAAAGTTTTCTAGGAAGAAGCAATAATGATAGCTTATTGGCTCCCAAAAGCTCAGTGATCATGAAACATAGGTTTTTATGATTTTAGGTTAACTCTGATTCAAAACATTTTTATTGTCAAGTTATTCAAAGTGCAGAACATTTACGATTTGTATGAACTTTCTAATTTCAGTGCTAATTGGTTATCAAGTGAAAAAATATTGACAAGCCTAAGAGATGCCAGGGATTGCTGGCTGTCACTAGAACCGAGAAGAACCCCGGAGCAGATGCTTCCTTTGCCCCCACCCCCAGCTCAAAGACCCAAACCTACTGACAACTTTAATTCAGATTTCTAGCCTCCGGAACTGTGAGACAATAAATTTCCATTGTTCAAGGCACACACAGTTTGTGCTAGCAGTCCTAAGAAATTAATACAGATTTGTGGAATGGAAAGGAAAAAATATCTGTAAGGATCATTACGAAGATATTCTGTAGTCCATCTGGATAGGAATGTATATGAGTTTGGATCCTCTGAGAATCAAATGCCAAGACAGGATTAAACATGCAAAGATTTGTGAGAGAAAATGCCTGAGAGGAAGTGTCTGGGGAGAAAGTCTAGGGAGGCTGGGAGACTATGACCACTGTCTGACCCCAAGGGGAGGAGCAAGTGAGGGGCAGTTGGGTGGGAGGTGCTTGGACTGCAGCCTCAGAAAAATCTGGCAAAGTCACTGAGGCTCCTTTAGCCTCTCCCAGGAAGGGAGGGATCCTTGGCATCCCCATGTTCTGCACCAGGTCACTGGAAAGGAGCATGACGTCTGACCTCGTGCCTTCTGTCAATCAGGAGTTCTCATGGCCTCTAGGCAATCAGATAGTTGGGGAAAAGAGACAAGGGTGACCTGCCTCGAGATGAGTTCAGTTTCTACATATGCAGAGTGTTAGGCACCAACTGTATGCTCAGGGGATGGAAAGGGGGCTCAGGGGTGCAAGTGAGAGGATGAGATTGAATTTCTGTAAAAATGGCTATAGTTTCAGGAGAGCAGATGAGATGATGAAGGGCCAGGGAAAAGAAGAGACCCCCGTGTAAGCCATAAACTTAACCAATAGGAAAGAGGCATCCACATTAACAAGGTTTTTAGAGGAGAGTAAGAGATGTATGGAGCTTCCCAGGTAGCGCTAGTGGTAAAGAACCCACCCGCTAATGCAGGAGACATAAGAGATGTGGGTTTGATCCTTGGGTTGGGAAGATCCCCTGGAGGAGGGCATGGCAACCCAGTCCAGTATTCTTGCCTGGAGAATCTCATGGACAGAGGAGCTAGTGGGCTACAGTCCATTGGTTCGCAAAGAGTTGGACATGACTGAGCACACATGTACACACACAAGAGATACGTGAGGCCTCCTGGGGCAGGGCTGCCCCGTCCTGGGAGCCCAGGGAAAGGTTTTTTAGGAGGAGGAGCGGTTGTGGAGTCTGATATGCAGAGTGATCAAGGAGAATGACTAGAGAGGGAAGCAGTGAGTTTCCATGATTAGGGGAACTTTCAAGAAGGTGATGGAGGTGAAAGTCTGAGTTGTGTGAGGTCAGGTCATGGACCAGCAAATACAGACGTTATATTTATTCCTTTCCTGGTAGTGAGCAGAAGAAGGACAGGAGTTAAGGGGGAAAAAACCAGCTGATATTCTGAGGGACAATATTTGGTATTTGAGTATTATCTGAACACTTCCTATCAGACACAATGATGTTCTAACACAGGAGTCCCCAACCTCACCTCTGGGATCTAATGCCTGAGGATCTGATGTAATAATAATAGAAATAAAGTGTACAATAAGTGTAATGTGCGTGAATCACTCCGCTCCCCCATCCGTGGAAAAACTGTCTTCCAGGAAATCAGTTCTCGGTGGCAAAAGATTAGGGACCACAATTCTAAAAGATACAGTGTTTCTCAGCTCCTGAACTGCCAATAAAACCCTTAGGTATCTTTTCTGGGATTCATGGTCTCCAGAAATAAAATACAATAGAAAAGAGGCACTGGGAATACAACAAGCATCAAATATATATTTTTAAGTGATGCAGTTTACATGGCAATGTCTCTCTCTTACACTAGACAAGTTTTTTCTCTCCAACCCATTGTCCTCTGCCAGAGAGAAAGATAAATCCACCGTCTCTTCATTCTTTGGCTTAATTAGGAATTTATTCAGCAAGTCCCTTAACACACCATGGTTACAAGCCCACAGCTGCTGCTGCAGCCTTCCCACAGGGAGCTCTTAGCCAACAACAGACAGATCAATACCTGCCCGTTTGGAAGACATGGTGTTCCTGCTGCTTTCACACTGACCTCCTCAGATGCTCACACCCAGAGGGGCTTTCTTGCACTCCAATCTGCATCCCTTCCCGACCTTTGTTAATCACAAACAAGTTACTGAGAAGTTAAGCAAAGCATTTAGTCACCAGATGTCTTGATGTCTAAAGACCAAGTCAAATGGGACATTCTATCACAGCTCGTTTATATTTCCTTTTACTTTGCATTTTTTCAGGGAATATGATTGTCAGAGATGAACTGAGGCCTAGGAAATATTCATTCTTCCCAAATCAGAGAAGGTGTGAAAGCCAGAGGTGGTCTCTTCCTGGTCATTCTCCCTGTCCCCTGTACCACTTCAAATGGGATTTAAGACTATCTACTGGCTTTTGAACTGCGGTGTTGGAGAAGACTCTTGAGAGTCCCTTGGACTGCAAGGAGATCCAACCAGTCCATTCTGAAGGAGATCAGCCCTGGGATTTCTTTGGAGGGAATGATGCTGAAGCTGAAACGCCAATACTTTGGCCACCTCATGTGAAGAGTTGACTCATTGGAAAAGACTCTGATGCTGGGAGGGATTGGGGGCAGGAGGAGAAGGGGACGACAGAGGATGAGATGGCTGGATGGCATCACTGACTCATTGGACATGAGTCTGAGTGAACTCCAGGAGTTGGTGATGGACAGGGAGGCCTGGCGTGCTGTGATTTATGGGGTCACAAAGAGTCAGACACGACTGAGTGACTGAACTGAACTGAACTGGTAAAGGTGCCCATTTAAAAAATGCACACACACACACACATACACACAATCAGTCTGAAACACTTTGAATTCCAAAGTACCCTGTTTTGGTCATCACATTTTAGAAAAAGACATTTTATTTTGGTAGGTTTCTTTTTTTTAAATACCATGTCATTGGGTTGCCTTTGTCATCCCTTTTTTGGGGTTCATAACTGATAATTTTGTATAAAGCAGACAGACACAGTACATCTACAATAACTAGACTCTGTTTCAGTGTGAGTTATTAAACTGCTTGGGCTATAAACTGAAATGTGAGATGATAAAGGCCTGGATGATATTAAAGCACTACTTATTGTCGCAAATGCAGGCATGTTTGGAATTCCAATGCCAGTGAGAGTTTCAGCTACATAGTGCCAAGCCCTCCGGAGGGGAAATCTGCCAAAGCCCCTTTAACCACATGCCTGTAGGAATTTGTGCACTTAATTAAATGCACATACTAAGTAGTTAAACAGCAGAGTCACTGTTTATTCACATACATATCACTGAATCACCAGATGGCATGTAATAGAGACCTAAACTCCCTGATGGTGCGTTACACATCACACAAAGCACACTAAACACAGGTGGGCCTGTCTCTACTATTTGTATCTGTATAAAATATACAGATAAACCTAATGAAGAGAAAAATAACACACAACATAGTAAATTGGAGAAAAAAGACTTTAAGATGTCTTAATTACTAAGCATTCAGGAAAGACCCTGCCAACTTTGAGCATTTGTTTTCAGAAGTCCTCTGAACATGGTCTGGCATAATTTAATTAATCGTACCCTTTCTAATCATAATGTTACCTTTGATCACAAGGCACAGCAAATATGACATCTGTGGAAAAGTAGAATATACGATATTGGTTGATATTGCATAAATATTTCCTGGTAGACTTCAGTTTCTAGAATTTTACCAAGATCAAAGTCCCTTCATTATAAAACAGTGGCTTGAGCCAAAGAAGATCCTCTGTGGCCAACTTTTCTTTTGCAACCGGACTGAATACAGTCCAGGGTGTCTGTGGTGAACAGACCTTAAGGTGGCTTCCACTCCTGGAGTCCATGTCCTCGTGTAAGGGCCTTTTACTGAGTGTGGGTGGGGCCTGTTGACTTCTCCAGCCTCATCTCTTGACACTGATCCTTGCCTCCCACAAAGCTACATAGCGCCCTGCCAGTGCTTCCCCCACAGAGAACCTCTGTAGCTCCTAAACTGTGCCAAGTTACCCAACCTCTGGGCTCTGCACAAGCTACTTACTCTGCCTGTTCCCCACCTGCTCTCTGCCTGGCTAATTTCTACTCTTTCTTTAGAACTCCGCTCAGATATCACTTCTCTTGGGAACCCTTCCAGATTCCCATAAAACTGAGTTAGTTCTTTCCTAGTTGATCCCATCACATCATATTCTAATTCCTTTATGAACATGTCTTAGTCCAGATACTTTTGGTAATAATCAGTGGAGTCCCATTTTAAATAAAGCAAGCTAAAAATTATTAGAAACATGTGCTGGGGTATCTCATGAAACCCAAAAGCATATTTGAAAAACTTATGCCTCAAGAAAGGTGAGAATGAATTCAATGACTGGGAAGCCATCAGAAAATGGGGTTACTGATGGCTCAGTCTTCCTCTTTTCCTCTTTTCAGAGTGTGGCAATATCCTGTCACTCTTTTTTCTGTTAGGCAGCTCCATGCCAGATAAAATACCTCTTCTCTCATGGCCCTGCATGCATGCATGCTCAGTCACGTCAGTCGTGTCTGACTCTGCAACCCTATGGACTGTAGCCTGCCAGGCTCCTCTGTCCATGGGATTTCTCCAGGCAAGAATATGGAGTGGTTTGCTATGCCCTCCTCCAAGGGATCTTCCTGACCCAGGGATTGAACCTGAGTCTTCTGTGGCTCCTGCATTGCCGGTGGATTCTTTACCACTGAGCCACCAGGGAGACCCTTGTGGCCCTAGATTTTATTTATCCAGTTCAAGCAATCCACCCTGATACACTAGAATTTCTCAACCCCAATCCTGAAAGACAAGAAAGAGATTCTACCTGGCCAGCTAAAATTGAACATCCATCCTTGGGATGATTATGATGGTTAAAGGACACAGAGATGTTGAGGTCCACTCCTGTGCTTAGGGGCGCTGTTCTCAGACAAGGGGAGTCACGTTATTGATTATCACACTGCGTGCAATTGTCTGGTTACTAGTCAGTCTCTTCTACTACTTGATAAGCTCTATGAGGGCAGAGTTTGTATCTAAATTTCTATTGAGTGCCTATTATCTGATACAACAGTCAGTACAAAGGAAGTGCTCAATAAATAGCAATTGAATAAGTGAAAAGCATTGTATGCTTTCCCTTTGATTAATCATGTTGTCAGTAAAAACAAAAATTATTTGATTTAGTCATAAAAGTACTGACTAAAAAATGCTTCTTTCCCATAGTCTTCAAAACAACTAGAGAGAAAACTGACGGACTGTAGCTTTGCTTAGCACAGATTAGTGATGGATATAACTGATTCACTCCTCCTCACACACTTCCTAAAATAGACTCATCTTCTTTAAGCCAGTATTTCTTAGAAGTTGAACACAAGGCATGGGATCATTGAAGACTCAATCACCTCTTGAATTACAAAGAATTTTTACTTCGCTTGAAGCTCTACTATTATTCATAAATGACTCAAATTAACCAGCCATGAATTTTCCCACTGAAAAATTCCCATCTGTTAAAGTGTCTTAGGGAATGTGAAGTCTTAGTCCCTAGGAGGGCTGTGTATGCTTGCGCATGCATATACACATTCTAAATCTTGGTTTAAAAATCAAGATCTATTTAAGTACCCGAGATAAGTCCTAGGCAATATCCAACCTAAAAGTAAAGACACAACAATATAAAATCTTCCTAAATCTATGATGTGATTTCATATTCTTCTATAGACATTTGACCCACATAATCCTGCAATCAGGATAGTTTAGTTCTCTGGTTATTAATAATATCACATGATGCTTGTCTGGAGGAACTTCCTAAGGCCCCTGCAGACTTTGGTCTGAACCACTTGTTCAGTTCAGTTCAGTTCAGTCGCTCAGTCTTGTCCGGCTCTTTGCAACCCCACGAATCACAGCATGCCAGGCCTCCCTGACCATCACCAACTCCCGGAGTTCACCCAAACTCATGTCCATCGAGTCGATGATGCCATCCAGCCATCTAATCCTCTGTCGTCCCCTTCTCCTCCTGCCCCCAATCCCTCCCAGTGTCAGGGTCTTTTCCAATGAGTCAACTCTTTGCATGAGGTGGCCAAAGTATTGGAGTTTCAGCTTTAGCATCAGTCCTTCCAGTGAACACACAGGACTGATCTCCTTTAGAATGGACCGGTTGGATCTCCTTGCAGTCCAAGGGACTCTCAAGAGTCTTCTCCAACACCACAGTTCAAAAGCATCAATTCTTTGGCGCTCAGCTTTCTTCACAGTCCAACTCTCACATCCACACATGACCACTGGGAAAACCATAGCCTTGACTAGACGGACCTTTGTTGGCAAAGTAATGTCTCTGCTTTTGAATATGCTATCTAGGTTGGTCATAACTTTCCTTCCAAGGAGTAAGTTTCTTTTAATTTCATGGCTGCAATCACCATCTGCAGTGATTTGGAGCCTCAAAAAATAAAGTCTGACACTGTTTCCACTGTTTCCCCATCTATTTCCCATGAAGTGATGGGACCAGATGCCATGATCTTAGTTTTCTGAATGTTGAGCTTTAGGCAAACTTTTTCACTCTCCTCTTTCACTTTCATCAAGAGGGTCTTTAGCTCCTCTTCACTTTCTGCCATAAGGGTGGTGTCATCTGCATATCTGAGGTTATTGATATTTCTCCTGGCAATCTTGATTCCAGCTTGTGCTTCTTCCAGCCTAGCGTTTCTCATGATGTACTCTGCATGTAAGTTAAATAAGCAGGGTCACAATATATAGCCTTACTGCTACTACTGCTAAGTCACTTCAGTCGTGTCTGACTCTGTGCAACCCCATAGACAGCAGCCCACCAGGTTCCCCTGTCCCTGGGATTCTCCAGGCAAGAACACTGGAGTGGGTTGCCATTTCCTTCTCCAATGCATGAAAGTGAAAAGTGAAAGTGAAGTCACTCAGTTGTGTCTGACTCTTAGCGACCCCACGGACTGCAGCCTACTAGGCTCCTCCATCCATGGGATTTTCCAGGCAAGAGTGCTGGAGTGGGGTGCCACCTTGACATACTCCTTTTCCTATTTGGAAACACTTGACTGGGGTGCAATTTTTTCTTCTATTGAGTCCTGCCTCTTTATTGCTAAATAATGATCAACTCTTCCTGCTTTCAAGTCTAAGGAAATAGCATCTCCCTAAACCTTTTCTTTTTTACAAAGTATTTATTTTTAATTGAAGGATAACTGCTTTACAATATTGTGTTGGTTTCTGCCATACATCAACATGCATCAGCCGTAAGTATACACATGTCCCCTCCCTCTCAAACCTCCCTCCCACCTCTCATCCCATCCCACCCCTCTAGGTTATCACAGAGCCCCGGTCTGAGTTCGCTGCATCATACAGCAAATTCCCGCTAGCTCTCTATTTAAGATATGGTAGTGTATATGTTTCCGTGCTGCTCTCTTCATTCATCCCACCTTCTCCCTCCCCGTGCTGTGTGGATTTTTAGAACATCCTCAGCAGGGCTGCTTATTTCAATGACTTGGACCAGGAAACCTGCAGACAGCCCCATTTTAACAATACCTCTCAATCACTAAGATTCTTCTCCTGGAATGTGGCTGACTGAATCTCAAAATAAAAGACACCTGGGGGGTTATTTGAAGGCTTTAAATATTATTACCTGCAATAACTCTTAAATATTGTTTCTTTGTCTGATAGGGGTAAATGGCAGAGACACAGGTGGGTTGGTAATATAACCTGCCAGTTGTTGAGGGTCAGCTGTTGAGTTCCCAGGATCATGACTAGTAACTCTATTCTCCAGTCTGTATTCACGTCCCTGGTAAGTAGGATTTAATTTTTGTTAACTCCATATCTGTCTCTTTTTCTCTCCTCAACCCAGCATCACATACGTACAAATCTACACAGTTTCTGTCAATACCCATGCCACCTGCTCTGAAGACTCAAAGGTAAGGTACTTTTCCAAAGCCCCAGGAATATATTAACCTAAATGAATACCTTCCTTCCAGGGACTTCCCTGGTGGTCCAGTGGTTAAGACTCTGCTCTTACATTGCAGTGGGTGCAGGTTTCATCCCCGGTGGGAAATTAAGATCCCACATGCCACGCAGTGAGGCCAAAAAACAAACAGAAACAAAGCAAAACAAAAATTCTTCCAAAATTATTTGGGCATGAAAGCTGATTGTGCTGAATGAAAGACAGAGCAGTAAATCAGAGGGCAATGCATTGCTTTCCTCCCAGGCAGGTTGGCACTTTCCTGTCTTTGCTAAAAAGTTATCTCATTTCCCTGATTTAACTTTTGCTGTAATGGTCATAGTCAGACTAAGGGAGAATAAGCTGGGTAAGATGATGACACAAGGGCCTTTCAAACTGCCCCAAATACCTGCAGGAATGATTTCTCTTCTACTGTAGAGAGAAACTACTAGTAACTATGACTTTAATCTGCCTATACTCTTTCTCTGAGCATTAGTGGAACTGACTTTCCTAGCTCCCGATTTGAGTTGGACTATTGGTCAGCCAAGCCAATATAACACCAGTAACTGTGTCTGTAGCAAGCATCTGCAGCAAGTGTCTGCAGTGGTGTAGGGAAAGAAACCTGGGAAAGATCCTCACAGACTTTTCAGATTTTTAATTTTATAGACATTTTATTGGTTCCCCATACCTTCTATTAATAAATTCCTCAACTCTGTGGGAACATCTGTTTGGCCCTGGGATTGTCAATGTGATCTCATTGATTTCTAGGCTATGACTCTCTCATAGAATTAGGTAGGCATATGAGTGACTTGCTTCCCTCTGGTTTACAAAGGACAATCACATAAGACCCAGGAACTGTTTGCCAAAGTCACCTAGTTGGCAGTGAAGGCCATTCTAGAACCTTATCTTGTGGTTTGAGATTCAGTATCCCTTCCCCTTTACTTTAAAATTAAATTTCATGAAAAGAAAATGGCTTTACATGAAGAAAAACACTTTCTTAAAAAAAAAAAAAAACTTATTCATGAAAATGAAAATATTTAAAAATTCTGCTTTAAGAGACATAGTACCAAGAGAATAATTCAGGTGATAATAGGTATGAATTATATTTCATAAGATACAACCTTACCTGTGAAATATATTGGTTCAATTTTTCCTTCTCTACTGCTTCATAATACTAACAGTAGCCATAAGGTCAAAGGTAAAGCTGCCTGTTAGTCACTTTTAAAATAATCCATGAGGGTTGACTTGTGACTTGGGAAACCATGTAGTACCACACTCACTAAAGGAGCGATTTGGCAAATATGTTGTATGTATTCCTAATGAGCTAACTGCTCCAGTTCCCCTCTCTCCCTGCTGCTGCTGCTGCTGCTAAGTCGCTTCAGTTGTGTCCGACTCTGTGCGACCCCATAGACGGCAGCCCACCAGGCTCCCCCGTCCCTGGGATTCTTCAGGCAAGAACACTGGAGTGGGTTGCCATTTCCTTCTCCAATGCATGAAAGTGAAAAGTGAAAGTGAAGTTGCTCATTCGTGTCTGACTCTTTGCAACCCCATGGACTGCAGCCTAGCAGGCTCCCCAGTCCATGGGATTTTCTAGGCGACAGTACTGGAGTGGGGTGCTGTCGCCTTCTCCGCCCTCTCTCCCTAACTGGGTGCAAAGCTACCTATGGTCACAGGACTACTCCTGTGGGCTCTTGAGAAGCTTCAGTCGAGTAGCTTGGCTTTAGGCAGGTGTACTGGGCATCCTGTTCTGTCCATCTTCTTCATTTCCCCACCTGCCATTGGACCTGCCCCAGGTACCCCTCCCCGTAAGGAGTGTTTCCAGTCATGGACTCCTGGCCTTTTTATTAAGGAATCAGAACTCAGTGTAACTTGGCCTCTCTAGGACCAGCACCTTGAACCAGAAAAGATTGAAGAGGAGGCTCACCAGGAGCTGAGTTTATATACATGCATATATACATACAAGGGCTTCCCAGGTGGCATAGCGGTAAAAGAATCTGTTTGCCAGTGTAGGAGAGGCAAGAGACCTGGGTTTTATCCCTGGGTCCAGAAGAGCCCCTGGAAATGGCAACCCACTCCAGTATTCTTGCCTGAAAAATCCCATGGACAGAGAACCCTGGCAGGTTACAGTCCATGGGGTCACAAAAAGTTGCACACAAACACACATGTACACACATATACATATATACATAGTCTCTGGCAAACAAATCCTACATGTGCTTTTATAGCAGACAAGAAAAGAGTTCCCCTGCCGTACCACTGGGGTCTGCTTTTGACTTCCCTAATCAGTATAGGTTACAAAGGTTTTGAATGAAGGGTCCTTCCTTCCCTCCCCCACCTCCACCAATATGTTTAAATGCAATAATGTTTACAATGGGGAAATATGTTTCCCACCAACTCAGAGTGTTGGGGGGACATGCTTCATTATTGGGTGTATTTCAGGAGGAAGAAGTAAATCAGAGACATATATTAGGAAGCACCCAGGGGCACACCCATGGCAATGACCTTTAAAGGGCAGTAGTAAGTTACTTGACAGCATAACCAGCAAGTGAATGATCTTGCTATGAAAGGTCACCTAAAACTAGAACAATATTTCCTATTTCAGCACATAATCCGGTACCTTTTGACACATTTCTCTTCCTTAGAATGGTCCGATTTCTGTAGAATAGATCAGATGCATTTTTCTTTGCTTAGTGATGAATGTGTCTGATTGGGCTCATGGTAATACTGGCTGGCGCCTGTAGGCAGTCCTTGCTATTTTGGTTGTTTTGAATGCTGGCCACCAAAAAGTGACATTTGCATTACTTTAGGTTATTTTGAGATGTCACAGAATTTTAGAATGTTTAGAATTAAAAGGGGCTTCTGAAACACTTCAGTCTATTTTTGCAAAAGAGAACACTGAGCCAGGAAGGAACAAAGGCACTTGCCCAAGGTCACACAGCAAGGAAGGGGGGACCCCGGCTCCCTACTCTCTGGCCTGCCACAGTTTCATCCTAAATACAACATTTGTAGGTAAATCAGCCAATAGTTAGTAGAGTGGATTAGCAGTGCCCTGTGTTTAAATTCCTGTGAAGTTCCTTAACAGGTATCTCTCTTCTATAATCCAATTATCTCATATCTTTTTCCTGTTTTCCCACCAGGTCCCCAAGATCCTTGCTTTATTCTCTTCTCATCTGGCAGACACCACGGGCTGTGTCTGGTCGGCCATCACTTTTGTTTCCTAATCCAATTGCACGACTTGATGTTCACAGTCCTACTCATTGTTCTGGTGAGTTAGACCATGACTATAGCTTGTCAAATCTCTTGTCTCTGGTGATCACTGAGGCTTCTCAATCTCCTATCCTGGGATGGGGTTTTATCCACACTGTTGGGAGGGAGGAAGTTATCTGAAGCAAATGTGTAAAATATCAAGCGACTCTGCGTTTGGTCAAAGATACTAAGTTAAACTGAAAAAGCTCAATAAAACCAAGCTGGTTGTTATTTTGCTTGTCTTTTTCCTCATTGGAAATTAAAAAAAAAAAAAGCGATGGATTTCATTCCTCTTTAATGTGTTATTTAAGATGCTAATTTTGCATAATCACAATGATTTTGATACAAAAATCAACTCATCACAATTTAAAAAAAGTGCATCAGCCACTGAATAGTTACTCAGATAATATTCAATGGGCAAACCACTATTTCCTCCCACCAGCAACTATCTGGATATGTGCAGTAAACATGAAGGGAAGGAAAAACACTCAGTTACAAGTTAGCTGTAGCTAGTATGTTACTTAATATTTAGCAACACTATAATTTCATTTCCTGACCCCAACACAGATATATATGCACAAGAAGAAAGAAAAAAGGGGGGAGTAGGGGGAGAGCCAGAAATTTTAATATTTGACTGAGTTAAAATACACTGGGTTTCCCTGATGCCTCAGCGGTCAAGAATTGGCCTGTAGTGCAGGAGACACAAGAGACATAGGTTTGATCCCTAGGTGGGGAATATCCCTTGGAGAAGGGAATGGCAACCCACTCCAGTATTCCTGCCTGAAAAATCCCATGGACAGAGGAGCCTGGAGGGTTACAGTTTATAGTGTCACTAAGAGTTGGACATGGAGGAAAGTTATGACAAACCTAGATAGCATATTCAAAAGCAAAGGTCCGTCTAGTCAAGGCTATGGTTTTTCCAGTGGTCATGTATGGATTGTGAGAGTTGGACTGTGAAGAAAGCTGAGCACCGAAGAATTGATGCTTTTGAACTGTGGTGTTGGAAAAGACTCATGAGAGTCCCTTGGACTGCAAGGAGATCCAACCAGTCCATTCTGAAGGAGATCAGCCCTGGAATTTCTTTGGAAGGAATGATACTAAAGCTGAAACTCCAGTACTTTGGCCACCTCATGCGAAGAGTTGACTCATTGGAAAAGACTCTGATGGTAGGAGGGATTGGGGGCAGGAGGAGAAGGGGACGACTGAGGATGAGATGGCTGGATGGCATCACCAACTTGATGGACATGAGTTTGAGTGAACTCTGGGAGTTGGTGATAGACAGGGAGGCCTGGCGTGCTGCGATTCATGGGGTTGCAAACAGTTGGACACGACTGAGCGACTGAACTAAATTGAACTGAGTACACACAAACTAAAAGTACATTATCCTTGAATCATTTGCTGAGGAAGAAGTAAAGTTTCCCTAAGTGATTTTTAATGGCATGCCTGCATGCCATGCTGTGAGGTACATGAGTACCTTTGAATCAAGTTGAGATCCCAGGGTCCTGCAAGCCATGGCTTGACCTCCTCGTCTGTGACTCAGGCGGCAGCAGGGACATCCTGGCTGTCCCTAGTCAGCTACTATAGGACCCAGCTCCCTACTAAGTTCCCTCTTCTGTGAAATAGTTTGGTGCGGGCCCTCACTTATATTTTTGATGGCGCTAATGGTAAAGAACCTGCCTGCCAATGCAGGAGACGTAAGAGACATGGCTTCAATCTCTAGGTCAGAAAGATCCCCTGGAGGTGGGTATGGCAACCCATTCCAGTATTCTTGACTGGAGAATCCCATGGACAGAGGAGCCTGCCAAGCTACAGTCCATAGGGTCAAAAAGAGTTGGACACAACTGAAGCAACTTAGCACGCATGCACACACTTATTAATATTTTCAATTTCTTCTTGTCTTTAAAATTTAAGTGTGCTTACTTGTAATATAAGAGTAATGCTTGTCTTGTCCTACTCCACAAATCTGCTGTACATAATGATAAAATGAGGAAGCAGAAAACTGTTTTGAGCATTACAGAAGAGGCTAATCTAATGCTATTATACAAGAAGGTATTACATTGCAACATCTCTATCCTTCATTAAGTCAAGTAGGAATGAAAGAGAGATATGGAAGATTTCTTTGGAAAACATTTTGAACCCAGAACAAAATAGTGCTTTGGTTTCTTTCCACTAGAAAATGCTAAGAATATACAATGCCTATTGAACTGGATATTCCTATTTGATATAGCACTACACCATGGCAGATTTTTGATACACAAATTTCTATAAAACCAAAGATGCAGATATTCTTCTCACTGATCGCCACAGGCTCTTGAATAAGAAGGATAAATACATAGTAAAATTGCAATTCAAAGAAGAACGTTCTTATCATAAAGAACAGACAAGCAGCGTGTTTCCTTGCTCTGCAGCACAACAAATATTTTTAAGACATTCTGCAAGTTAAATATGAATTAGTGATTTTTGTCATTTCTTATTCCAAAACACATGACATCAAAGAGAGAAATGCATTTGTCAGTACGATTCAAACAGTCCAAATGTTAATTTCTAGAATGTTCCTTTTGAAACCCAACTCTGTGGTTTGGAGTATAGCTAGAAAATTATTCTGAGGGTCCAGATTATCAGGCAAAGCCTGAATTTGGATCTATACACTACTGGACTGAGGTTTATGCAAAGATGGGGCAAAGATCTAGTGAATAATTTCGAAAAATGAAGACAACATGAGTATAAACAAGAAGTAAATGTGTTAAAAGATACGTGTGAGGTGTGTGTGTGGGGGCGCTGAGTGAGGAGAGATATTATTTTGGGGGAGAAATGAGAGTATCAGACCATCTTTTCACAACCCCAATCCAGTGTCCATATTCACCACCACAGAGCACAGTTAATTTCACCATGCAGCATGTGGGGTCTTAGTTCTCTGACCAGGATCCAAACCACACCCCTTGTAGTGGAAGCTGAGTCTTAACAACCAGACCACTAGGAAAGTGCCCAGTGTGTGCCTATTAATTTGCTTCGTCCTGTCCAACTCTGTGACCTCGTGGACTGTAGCCCACCAGGCTTCTCTGTCCATGGGATTCTCCAGGGAAGAATACTGGAGTGAGTTGCCATTTCCTCCTCTGGGGATCTTCCCAATCCAGGGATCAAACTCGAGTCTCTTACATATCCTGCATTATCAAGTGGGTTCTTTACCAGTAGCTGCTGCTGCTGCTGCTGCTAAGTCTGACTCTGTGCGACCCCATAGACAGCAGCCCACCAGGCTCCCGCATCCCTGGGATTCTCCAGGCAAGAACACTGGAGTGGGTTTCCATTTCCTTCTCCAATGCATGAAAGTGAAAAGTGAAAGTGAAGTTGCTCAGTCATGTCTCTTCGCGACCCCATGGACTGCAGCCTACCAGGCTCCTCCGTCTATGGGATATTTCAGGCAAGGGTACTGGAGTGGGTTGACATTGCCTTCTCCATTACCAGTAGCACCACCTGGAAAATCCCTAGAGCACACTTTAAAATAACAGAAAACAACGTGCACACAACCTCATAAAAAATCTGCCTGCAATGTGGGAGACTGGGGTCTGATTCCTGGGTCAGGAATATCCCCTTAAGAAGGAAGTGGCAACCCACTCCAGTGTTCTTGCCTGGAGAATCCCATGGACAGAGGAGTCTGGCAGGTTATAGTCCATGTGGTCACAAGAGTAGGACATGACTTAGAGATTAAACCACTACCACCGCAAAGAAAACTCCATTGCACCAGGAAGATCAAAACTTTTCTCCCAATTTCTCTGTCGGGAATGTTCTTCTGTTCTTCTTGTAGCAATGGGAGGCAGCATAGCCTTAGCAAGAAATTCTTAAAGAGAGCTGACGCCACCCCCTAAGGGCATTTTTAGAAATTTGTGGGGGCACTGTTTTTACCTGTCAAAATGATAGGCAGTTTATGATGTTCAGTGGGCAGATGCCAAGGATGCTGTATCATTGACAGCGTGCAGGAGAGTTCCACACAATAAAGAGTTGTTTCTCACAGGGATTTTGAGCACTCTAGGACATTTATGTAGGTGAAAACCAGCTGATAATTACCAGAGCCCCGAATCTGTTTCAAATGCAAAAGTAAATTCAACTGAGAATGATTTTAAGCAACACTGATTTCTTTTAGAAATTCAAGTACTGTATATAACAAAGGAGCATTACACCTATTTTTTGGTAAAATCTTACCAAAATTTGTTCACCAGTCCAGAAAAATCACATCAACAAGTGTAATGTCACTGGCTGTATACAAAATGCAGTATAACATAAGCGTCTTAGTCTGCTTTTGTAGCTGTTACATCTATGGTGATTCTCCGTGTTTGCAGCTGTCACATTTATGCTGATCAAAGGATGTTCACACAGGTGTGAGCATCTGACATCATGAGGTCTTCCATTAAAGCTGTATCATTTATTGTAATTTCTTTTATTTCCCATTACATTAAATTTTTTTAGGTTGTTTCTAAAAATACATGTGTGAGTAAGTTATACCATTCATGAATTTTATTTCAGGATAGGAAAGAGAAAATCAGAAAATATTTACATTAAAAAGGACCATTGGGTGTAACAGAGTTGAGACTCATTGGCATAAATGAAATGGTACATTAGGAGACCTGATCTGCAATCTTGGTCAACCATGTCTGAGTTTGGAGAAGCCGTGTTACCCCGTGTCCACACAATAGCAAATGGTGGGCTGCAGTAGATCACTTTCAATTTTAAATCTCCATTCCCTGACCTAGATATTAGTTTCTATTTAAAAAACACTTTGAAAAAATGAAAAAAGCTTAGGAAACTGGGCAAAGTAAATATTTTGGAACTGGTGCAAAGTGCTGAATGTAATTGACTGCTCTAGATAAGGAGAAGGCAATGGCACCCCACTCCAGTACTCTTGCCTGGAAAATCCCATGGATGGAGGAGCCTGGTGGGCTGCAGTCCATGGGGTCGTGAAGAGTCGGACACGACTGAGCGACTTCCCTTTCACTTTTCACTTTTATGCATTGGAGAAGGAAACGACAACCCACTCCAGTGTTCTTGCCTGGAGAATCCCAGGGACGGGGGAACCTGGTGGGCTGCCGTCTATGGGGTCGCACAGTCGAACATGACTGAAGTGACTTAGCAGCAGCAGCAGCAGCTCTAGATAAGGACAACTATGGTTACCTGGGAAATTGAGGAACACTATTAGGTAGAATTCTAAGAAGGAAGAATTGACCATGTACACTCTTTGTGTTTCTGTTAAAATTATGCAGTCACTTAAATCTTAAAAGATAATATTGAAAACATGGGAAATCCCATGTTTTATAAGTTAAATAAAAATTAGGAATCAAAATTCTGAATTTAATAGGAAAAAAGTATGCCTACAGGAACACAGAAGGCAATACCTTTGGATGCTAGAACTTCTAATCCTTTTTTTTTTTTAAGTATGATTTTCTTAATTTTACATAGTTTCTATAACAAGTATTCATTCTAAGTCACTTCAGCTGGTCTGACTCTTTCTGACTCTATGCACTGAGGAGCCCGCCAGGTGACTCAGTCCGTGGGATTCTCCAGGCAAGAATACTGGAGTGGGTCGCCATTTCCTTCTCCAGGGTGTCTTTCTGATTGAGGGATCAAACCCATGTCTCTTATGTCTCCCACATTGGCAGGCAGGTTCTTTACCACTAGCACCACTGGGGAAGCCCCATAAGTATTTATTATTTTTAATTGATTTTTATTGGAATATAGTTGCTTGCAATGTTGTTTCTACTGCATAGTATGCAGAGAATATACAGCAACATCAATCAGCCATATATTTACATATATCCCCTCCCTTTTGGACTTCCTTTCCATTTAGGCCTGGACCAGTGTGGTGGGCCCTTATGCTGCTGTTTGCTGTTTCTGCCTGACACTAGTGTTCCTGTAAGTTCTCCAGTCCCAACCACCAGTGGTTCAGGTGCCACTTACAATATTATGTAAGCCTAGAGCTTAACTTTGAGCTCTCTGAACTCTACATACAATTCCAGAACCACATTACATACTGAAATATAACACTACTTATGTAACTATCCCTAGACATGAGACTGTTAGTACTGTGAAAGCATCCTAACTGCTGAGTAGGTTTCTTAACCTCCTTGAGCTGGTAGAGTGATATTTATATCTGCCCTAATTCATGGCTATAGAACCAAAAACTAAACCAAAAGCACTTTATAAATTTTGAAGAACTAAATTAATATCAAGTTACATTATAATTATTTTTTATTCATTCAAATGCATAGGGCAGAACAAGGCTGTGATACATTCTCATTGATTATGTCAATATAATTATGATAATTAGAGACGTTTTTTTATTGACAAGTCCATCATTGCATAAAATTGATTAGCAATGTTGTGATATTTACATTAAAATAATGCATCTTATGCTAAAACTCATAGATGCACAGATATAATAGTCAAGATTAATTGTTCAACATGTCAAGTATAGAATTATAAATTCACTCTATTCAGATTTGCACTTGTTAGAAATGCACATTCTGGACCTTGCTATTAGATTCAATTTATTTAACTTTGCGTGTTGGTCTCCTTCCATTGAACCACTGGTAGGCCTCATAAAAAATGCTGGATAGAGACGGTAACCCCAGTTGCTACTCTATTGGTTTGTTTGCGTGTTAGAATTTCTTTTTATCATAGTTACTCTGCGATTTAACAGTAGGTGGCTAATGGAAATGTTATTTGCTGCAGTGGCAGACTAAATCAGTGGGAAATAAGGGGGTGGAGGGGGAGAGTTGGGGAAAAGAAAGAAATGTGTTTACACTTGACAATGTCACATAGAACAGCTGGAGCCCTGAGTCCTTGACTCTGGAACTGGCGTGTTCTTTAAAGAACTCATCTACATTATCACATGCTCCTTCACACTTAGAAATCTATTAATTCACAATTAGTTGTATTGATTTTCTAGTAGATTTGTAATTTCTGTAATAATTTACAGACTACTGAAGAAATTAACTGTGCCCCTTGGAAAGATAAGCTTTACTGAAAAAATAGATCTCAGCACGAGTTATCTGACACATCACTGAACGTCTGGATTTTGAGTTTTATATTCTATATTAATTACAGCAGAACTGATGGGGGAATGCCATCCAAGAAACCTCCTTATTCATTCTATGGCCACTCACATCCATGATATTTTAATATGAATTCTAATCTGGAGATACAGGTAAGAATATATCTTTTCAGTTTTTCAGAAGAGATAGGCAGGTTCATCTTCATCTTTAAAACCACAGGAGAAATTTTCCTTAACAACCCACATATACCCTAAAGCTGTATTTTTTTCCCACACTATAAGACTTAATGATAATTAGCTAAAAAACATGCAAATGCTTGTAACTCCATTAAATTATTTTAGTTCTCTTGAAAGTTCTATTGGGTGCTAGGTTTTGCCTGGCACTGTTAGCTCTGCTCATACAAAGTGGAAATTGCAGCCTGGGTTTGGAGAGGGTTCAGGTCTGGTGAGATGAAGGGACAGTGTTGATGCAGGGTCCTGAGGACAGAGATATGCACAGGGTACCTAAAACTCAGGAAGAGGAACCTTACCTAGTCAGGAAAATGGGTATAGTCAAGAGAAGTGATGTAGAAGGAGCTGATTCTATATTTAAATAAAAGAAGACCTGAGTTGTTACGATTCTTGTAAGATTAAATGCAAGTGAGTCTTTAAATGTATTTTTCATTATGGAAAAATATCTTGTCATTTAAGATAATTTTTGACTATCGTATGAAAGATTTCAGTACTGTGTTAGGGTTATTTCACGTTGTATTGTTTTTCCTGCAATGAAATATTTTTCAAGATGATTTCTTCTTTTAAACCATTAAATAAAGTAGTATTATGTGTTTCAGTTCAGTTCAGTTCAGTCACTCAGTCGTGTCCGACTTTGCGACCCCATGAATCGCAGCGCGCCAGGCCTCCCCGTCCATCACCAACTCTCGGAGTTCACTCAGACTCACGTCCATCGAGTCAGTGATGCCATCCAGGCATCTCATCCTCTGTCATCTCCTTCTCCTCCTGCCCCCAATCCCTCCCAGCATCAGAGTCTTTTCCAATGAGTCAACTCTTGGCATAAGGTGGCCAACCTACTGGAGTTTCAGCTTTAGCATCATTCCTTCCAAAGAAATCCCAGGACTGTGTTTGCAGAGGAATAAATCTGAGGTCTCTGTAAACTTTGGGTCAAAAGGTGAGAACACCGTGGGTAAACGGCCTGGGGGACGCTGACCTCTGGCTTGAGAAATGTCTGTCCAAGGTTGTCTTTGGATACAGAATCACCTGTGTCCAACAATACCATCTCCCAAAGCACTGAGGTTTGGGATAAAGCGGAACTTACATCTATAGCTTGAACACAGTTGTTTCGTCTCAGAAAAGTCACATTATTGCCCTGGGTCCACTCAGTGGAAAATAAGCTGGACAAGTTCTTTTCATTATCTTCCAATTTTAAACTTGACCTCCATAACTTTGACACGAGTTTAAGTTTGGGAATAGTTAGCTCTTTTAAGAAGTAAAAACAACTGAACTAACAGTGAGGGTTGCTATGGTGACATCAACTTGTCACAAATTCTTACCAAATGGCTGTGTTCCAAAGTTGACACGTTTTCTTGCTTCTCCTTTAGTAAGACCTACTTCTTGTTCTGGTTTTGATTTTGTTTGCTTGTGTGTGTGTGTGTGTGCATGTGTGGAGGTGGAGGATGTTGTGTTTTATCACTCTCTCTTTTACATTAAAGAAGTATTCTCTGATACTGACAGAACCAGATTTGTTAACAGCCACAAGTGTAACTTTACCACTAGACTGCAATGTCTTGCTCATCTGTTTTGTTTCTATAAGTTCTATGAGGGCACTGGCTGTTCAACAGTATCTTACTTTAAACCTCTGTCTGGTTTTCTGGTTTGGAATAGCTGCTTAATTGACATGTGGTTAACAAACAAATTACAGAAATATGGAAATGTCGAAAGGCCTCAAATAAGACAACTCAGGGCAAAGACTTTTAAGAATGCTTTGTTTTCCCCTGTAATTGTAAAAAAATTGTAACAGAGACAACAACACAGTGGAGATTACAGTTTGGGGAAATCTAAGACATATTTTAGTTCTGAACAGTTTTGTTCTCTCAGGGCATTATCTAACATGTTACTGACCACCCGTGGTGTTTTTGTATTGTTCCTGAGAAATAATTCTATCCAGGGGCTTGAACTGAACACTACTCCACACAGTCATGCTTGCTTTCTGGATATTGTGAAATTAAATACACCTCTGATTCAAGTGCGTGTGTATTCAGTCGCTTCAGTTGTGTCTGACTCTTTGCAACCCCACGGACTCTTGGGATTCTCCAGGCAAAAATACTAGAGTGGGTTGTCATTTCTTCCTCCAGGGGATCCAGGGATCCAGGGGATCTTCCCAACTCAGGGATGGAATCCACATCTCCCGAATTACAGGCAGATTCTTTACCCCTGAGCCACTGGGGAAGTCCTTTGATTAAAGTACTCTTTGCTTATCTTCCTTATAATTTGGACTGTTGGCTCCAGATCATTATAATGGGAATTTGATGGGAAAAGTGGAGATTGACAGTCTTTTCAATTATATGGTATTAAATAACTTGTCTAAAATGATTTTTAAGTTCAGTCAAATAGGTACTGAAAATTAAATCAAATTACAAGGAACTACAGGCATATCTCATTTTACTGTGCTTCACAGATACTGAGTTTTTCTAATAAATTGAAGGTCCCCGGCATCCTGGGTCCAGCAAGTCTACTGGCACCATTTTTCCAACAGCATTTGCTCACTTCCTGTCTTTATGTCACATTTTGGTAATTCGTGAAATATTTCAGACCCTTCACTAGTAAATGATTACGACTCCCTGAAGGCTCAGGTGATGGTTAGCAATTTTTAATAGTATAAAGTATTTTAAAATTAAGGTGTGTACATTTTTTTTTTACACATTATACACATAGTGCTAGTGAAAAAGAATCCGCCTACCAATGCAGGAGACTTAGGAAGACAGGGATTCACTCCCTGGGTTGCAAAGATCCCTTGGAGGAGGAAACAGCAAGGCACTCCAGTATTCTTGCCTGGAGAATCCCATGGACACAGAAGAGTCTGGTGGTCTACAGTCCATGGGGTCACAAAGAGTCAGACACGACTGAAGCAACTTAGCATGCATGCACGCATGCACACTGGTTTTTTTTACACTTATGCACACTTAATAGACCCAACACAGTATAAACATAAGCTTTATATGCGCTGGGAAACCAAAATATGTGTGTGACTTGCTTTACTGTGATATCGAACTCAGAGTATCTCTGAAGCATGCCAGTAAATAGTTGATGTAAAAGGAATTTAATAATAATCAAGTGTAATATTAAAAAAGCACTGGCCAATTTGTGGATGCCAAGAGGGAAAGAGATTGGAAGAGGGATGGATTGGGAGTTTTGGATTAACAGATACAAACTCTTATATACAAAATTGATAAACGTCTTACTATATAATAGCACAGGCTATATTCAATATCTTGTGATAAACCATAATGGAAACAAATATAAAAAAGAATGCATACATGTATAATTGAATCACTTGCTATAAAGCAGAAACTAACACAATATTGTAAATGAACTATATTTCAATAAAATGAATTTAAAAAAAAAACTGGACAAGAGGCAGGTATCTGGTTGTGGGTGTTTTTTTGACATTCACTAATCACAAGTGTTTCTGAGGATGATCACATGGGCATCTTCAGGACTCGAAGGAGACCTGATGGAATAATCCCCTAAATATTCCCCTAAATTTCCTCTAACTGTAAATTTTTATGCTTGTACATTTCTTAGATGGTACTCAAGGAGATGAGAAAGAGGGGGCAACAGAACATATGAACATATGTTTTAAAAGTCTAGACATAAAACTCAACTTCACAAGAACTGCACGCATTCAGACAGTCCATCGATTTGGCCTGGTCTCTCCAAAGGGAGAAGCTGTCATCCACCTCTGCCCTCCCCTCAAAAAAAGCCAGAGGAAGATACTTAACAAGAAAGAACAGTCACACAGGAATATTCTGAATGTCAATGCCAATGAATATTTGCTGTGTGCCCGATCACAAATCTCACCCTCCTTCCTCACCGTAAATCAGTGGGGCATGTGGACACCTACCGTGTTCTGATGTTTGTTTCTGCCAGGCCAGGGGGAATTTAACTGCCAGTGCCTGGTTACTCACTTCAATTGCAAGTAACATCATGGCTCCAAGATCATAACTCACACTCTAAAATAAAAGTGGATCTCACTGTGGCAGAAAGATCAGTCTGATGAACGTGGCTCATGGGCGTCCCATCCTACGTGAGGCCTCTGAATTTCTGGTGGAGCATCAAGGCCTGTTTCAGATGGATGACGACTGCAAGCCCAGCCTTTTGGGTTGAAATCATACACTTTCACTCTTGGGGCTGCTTCAGCAATGTTACGCGGCCATAACAGAAATATATTTCTCATGCTCAGCACTAGGGTTTGAATTAGATAAACAGATCCCAGGATCATTTCTATATAGGCTTTCCTGTCGATGACTCATGTCCTACAATTTCACCCCATTTTTCACAATCTGTCTCTCTGCATTTCTCTCAAGATGCATGCATGTTTGTGTACCTATACAAACCTATATACAGATTTTCTCCTTCCTTCCCACAAAGTGGTGAAAGCCCATACAGAGAACCAGTGATCCAGCTCATGACAGATTAACTGAACAGGCAATGAATCAGGAGAGGATAACACTACCATACATGGTCACTGTGTCAGCTTCATTACTCGAGTCCTGCCAATCGAAGGAAAGGCAATCAAAAGAATCCCATTTGCTTCACTGTCATAAAAATCACAGCTCACACCCAGCAACGCATGTGGCATGAGATGACCCTGGTCCCTGCACACACACACGCCCATGCTTGCATTCCTGTTGCATAAACTGCTGGAGCCCCAGCCTCTGCCAGCATCTGCCCAGGACATGGAGCCATTGGAGGAGAAATTTATTATCAGAAACTTTGAGACAAGGAGCTGCTAAATAGAGGTTCGGTAATAAGCTGTCACCTGCTGTTCTGTTTTGCACTGCAAATGTAAGAATATAGAAACATTTTAAGCAGCTTAGGGGCAGAAATAATAGAAAACTAGTGATTTTGGTAATTTACATATTTATAGAGGCTGTGGAGATTTTAGTCAGGGAACAATGAAGAAAACAGAGTTGTCAATGATCAAATGCTGCCTGCCATGAAGAGCTAAAACCAGTAATTTACAGCTAAGCTCAGTTACACCTTTGAAATTACTGCAAAAAAAAAAAAAAAAAAGAAAACACCAAAAATGTGCATTTTGGTTCAGGTTATTGGCTTTAAAGCTCTATAAAATGAATGCATCTGAGCATGTGACATTTTATACAGGTAAAAAATACCATTACAGAGAATAACAGCACAAATGAAAAATGAACTGTGCAAATGAATGATAAGGCTTCATGCGCTGCTCTCTTGGGAATACCTACATTTTTATACCAACAAAGGCCTTCAGTCAAAGGAATAAACTCTGATAGTACAGCCCAAGGTATGGCAGACAAAGATGCCTTCCCACTGTATCCCATCTCTTCTGAGTCCCGGCTAGTGTCTTCATTCTGCCTCAGATTAGTCAGTGGCCACTTACCACTCCTAGGGTCTATTCTGCCCATATTTTCCACCCCTTAAAAATGAATCTTTTTTCAGGTGAAGAATGAGATGATCGGATATTATCATCAACTCAGTGGACATGAACTTGAACAAACTCCAGGAGATAGCAGAGGAAGGGGAAGCCTGGCATGCTTCAGTCCATGGGGTCACAAAGAGTCGGACATGACTTACCAACTGAACAATGAACACAAATGATTTAAACTTCCAAATCACCTATCAAACACAGTGCCCTTATGAACAGAGAGAATCTCAGTGTAGATAAGAGGAGGAGCAATTTCCTTTCATACACTGTAACCTATGTATAGGGCATCCTTTATGTAGAGAGCCACTGCCCAGCACGGATAAAGCAAAGGCAGGAGGAGATAATATTTACTGAGCTCTTACTATGTGACTTTATTTCTCACATTAGCACTATGAAGTAGACCTTATTATTTTCATTTTACCAAAAGGAGTTTAGGGAGTTAAGAAACTCTCCTATGAAACCACAGTGGGTATGTGGTAACTCTGGTAAATAATGGCCAGGATTCATTCTCGATGTTATATGTTTTGCTCTATCAGGATACTTCACTTCAACTCTCTGCAGACCAGGCCTGTGTTTGCAGTGTATAGGTAACCACCCAATTGGACTGCAGATCTATTTGCTAGCTACCAGGGTTTGACTTATATATCTCTCTATGTGATAGTATAAAGTGAAGATCTGTAGGAGGATAAACAACTGTGATTATAAAATTTAAAAAGACAGTATACTAACGCATATATATGGAATTTAGAAAGATGGTAACAATAACTCTGTGTACGAGACTGCAAAAGAGACACCGATGTATAGATCAGTCTTATGGACTCTGTGGGAGAGGGAGAGGGTGGGGAGATTTGAGAGAATAGCATTGAAACATGTATAATATCATGTATGAAACGAGTCGCCAGTCCAGGTTCGATGCACGGTACTGGATGCTTGGGGCTGGTGCACTGGGACAACCCAGAGGGAGGGTAGGGGAGGGAGGAGGGAAGAGGGTTCAGGATGGGGAACGCGGGTATACCTGTGGTGGATTCATTTTGATATTTGGCAAAGCTGATACAATATTGTAAAGTTTAAAAATAAAATAAAATTTAAAAAAAATACATAAATAAAATTTAAAAAGACAGTCTTATAAGTATTCTGTTCCACCTGGTGGTTTATATCAGATTCCATATAGTTCTCTAACTTCCTCTTTTAGGACTCTGTCAGTCACCGCTCTAATAGTTGGTGCTTTAATGCACAATTCAATATGTGCAGTAGGTTTGAACTGACTGACCAATTGGCTAAACAGCTAAACCACAATAGAAAGTAAAAGTGAAAGTGCTGGTCGCTGAGTCGTGGCCGACTCTTCGTGACCCTATGGACTGTAGCCTACCAGGCTCCTCTGTCCATGGAATTCTCCAGGCAAGGATACTGCAGTGGACTGCCAAGGGATCCTCCTGACCCAGGGATTGAACCCGGGTCTCCTGCATTACAGGCAGATTCTTTACCATCTGAACCATCAGGGAATGTTTTCCTTTTTGTTGCAAAGATGCAAGAAAGGGATGGTAGCATCCAGACTGGAGAATAATGGACAGAGAAGTAGGGCAAAGACAAAGGAGAAAAAAAAAAAACAACAGAACAATGAAGAGCTGGGTAGGGGTCGGTCAGTGGGTAGGGGACCAGAGGGATGCTGTAGGTATGCTCGCCAACCTCCCTGACACAGCATGTGCAGAGGACCAGGTGCAGAATGAGTCAAGGATGGAGGGTGCATGCTGTGGTGGGCAGTCCCCAGATTCTGAGTCTCATTTCCAGCCAGTTCACTTAATTTGGATCCTCTTTTTTTCACTTGTTTAGTTTTCTTCCTGGCCATACCCATGCAGGAATGCAAGCGTGCTTTCACAGCCCAGTAGCCCCATAGCCTCAGCAGACTTACAGAACTCTTCAACCCCTAAGAAAAGGACTGGATCACTCTGAAGATGGAAAAACCCTTGGAAAGAGCCAAGTCAAAATTTTCAAACCTCTCTTCATCATAAAGCATCCTCTCCCATTTTCTATCTACTTCCTACAAATTCTAGCAAGCTTTAAAGATATTTTTCAATGGAAAATTAAAAAAGGTTCAGCCAGGGAATTAGCCCCAGGCCCAGGAGTGTTAAGCAGATTGATTTCAAGATGCTCCAGAATTTCAATTGCACGAGAGTAGACTCAGACATTAGTTGGACCCAGCACCTTAAATGGGAAACTGGCCCAACTGCAGGAGACTGACCCAGACAAATTGAAAGTGATTTCGGGACACCTGAAGCATCAGGCCTGTGTTGAATCTGCAGCAGGATCTGAACAAGAATCTGGAGGTGGGCAGAGCGAGAGGCTCCATTCATTTATTGTCTGCATTTCTGTGAAGTCAGCACCCAGTTTTGAGGTAAAAGGAAGATTAATCAGACACAGGCAAACCTCAAGTATCAAAATGTTCTGTCAAGGCAGAAAAAACTCCCTCGTGGGCTGGCTATTACAAGCAGGTATCTTTGAAAAGTACTATTAGTTAGGACACAGCCACCTGAATCCTGAGATTTCAGCTGAGAGCCTAAAGTATAAGAATTTTACAATTATTTTAGCTGAAGCTAAGGCTGTTTTCCTAGGGAAAATCAAAAGAACTATGTGTTTGAGTGATGTTAGGGGAAAGACTCAAAATGTTACCATGATTTTTGTGGAGGTTTGCTTTGAATGTTGTTTGATCTATTTTTAAGACAGCTTAAAGATTTTATATAAGTATATGACATCATCTTCCACCCAGCTGAGAGCACTGATTCCTGATTCCAAAAGCCAAAGTGACTTACAGATTATTCTATACACACCTCTTTCAACAGTCCCTATGAATAAGCATCCACAGGGAAAGATGTTCTTCAAGAACGAGTCAGTGGTCCAGGCACCTGTCATTGGCAGTCACCAAATGAGTTTGTTTTTCAGTCTGGCCCTCTTCTTTCCTAAGAATCTTTAAGGGATGTTCTGTTGGCCAGAGAGAGGATCTGTAGGACGCTGGAGTGTAAAAGTCAGAAAGAAGGAAGGAAAGCACATCAGAGGCCATGGAGTTGAAGCCTCTCGTTTCACCAATGAAGAACGTAAGGCACAGAGGTGGATAAGAAAATAGGTGTATTGTCACAAGAGCAAGTGAAAATCCATTTTAAATCTAACTTTCTGTCTGCGGATGAACTCCAGGCTCTGCCCATGGTACCCATGGGCAGAAAGGAAGTTAAAGACAATCAAAAGAGAGAAAAGAGCATCCTCATTGAAGCAATTATAATCACGGTGGTAATTTTCCAGAAACTATTTTTCCTTTTTTCTTCACTAAAAGTAATCTGAAATTTCAGGCAATCTCATATAGGATGATGCATTCGTATTTCCATATGAAATGCTTGAAGATGGCATTTACACACTGTCCACCACCAAACTAATTTAAATTTATTTTTACACAGAGTATTTTCTGAGCTCACCCCGTGTGTCCAGCATTGGACTGTAAAAGGAGAAAATGTATGCACTGTTCTCAAATCACTGAACTTTTTAGTGAGTTTAAGAGAATGGGACATCACAGCAGAAATCAAAGTAACTCTGTATCCTTTGGTCTGATTCAGACAAGCCTCAGAGGATGGAAACCTCAGTGTGTGGTCAGGCCTAGTGAACACTTAAAGAAAATTATTACCATAGATTTTTGAAACTCAACTAAAAGTTGATATTTCAGTTCAGTTCAGTCACTCAGTCACGTCCAACTCTTTGTGACCCCATAGACTGCAGCACACCAGGCTTCCCTGTCCATCACCAACTCCTGGAACTTGCTCAAACTCATGTCTATCAAGTCGGTGATGCCATCCAACCATCTCATCCTTTGTCGTCCACTTCTCCTCCCACCTTCAATCTTTCCCAGCATCAAGGTCTTTTCCAAGGAGTCAGTTCTTCGCATCAGGTGGCCAAAGTATTGGAGCTTCAGCTTCAGCATCAGTCCTTCCAATGACTATTCAGGACTGATTTCTTTTAGGATGGACTGGTTGGATCTCCTTGCAGTCCAAGGGACCCTCAAGAATCTTCTCCAACACCACAGTTCAAAAGCATCAATTCTTTGGCGCTCAGCTTTCTTTATAGTCCAACTCTCACATCCATACATGACTACTGGAAAAACCATAGCTTTGATTAGATGGATCTTTGTTGGCAAAGTAATGTCTCTGCTTTTTAACACGCTGTCTAGGTTGGTCATAGCGTTTTTTCCAAGGAGCAAGTGTCTTTACCACTGAGCCACCAGGGAAGCCCTCACATCCATATAGGTTGATATAAAAGACTGGCCAAAATGAAAGAATCTCTTCCAAACACAGAGTATCTGACAGGAGAAACAGATGGTGACCAGAAGCAGGAAAAGCCACTGAGGGTCCTGAGCTCCTTAGCTTAGCTTGTGATGACAGGAAAGGAAGAGCAGAACAGACAAGCAGGTGTGAGGTAAGTCACAGAGTTTTGTCACAAAAGAGTCTAACTTAGGGAAGACAGATCAGGAGTATAAACATATTGGTCCATGTGGATAAATTGCTGTCACAAACAGACCCAGAATTGCAATGGCTCAAACACAACAGAATATTTTTCTTTCTCACCTAACAATCCAATGAGAGTGCTTCATGGACTGTTCCCTTCCATTTTTCTGAGACCCAGGCTGAGCGTCAGCTCTGCCATCTTTAATATCCAGCCTCTGTCATGCCTCCCGTAGCTGCTATCCTGCCACAGGAAGTGGGAGGATCCTGGACGGCAGCCTCTAGGATGTTTTATGGGCCAGGCTTCTAAGTTTTGCACATCACTGTCATACACAATTCCAGTGAGGAAAACGAGTGCTGTTGACCACAACAGCCATGTAACTGGCTACTCTTGAAGAAGGGAAGAACCAAGGTCGGTGAGTACCTAGCAATTATTGCCACAGCAAGGGTGAACCACAGGAACGAGACAGCTCGTAGACGTTGGTTAAGAGGCTTCTCCTGGGAGCACAGTGATAACACGCAGTGTGGAGAATGTATAGCAGTATTTCATGCTGTGTGCTTCACAGACTCAGAAATTCAGAGAAACTCCACACTACAGAGTAATCTTGAAAAGTCATAATACGTTAACCAATCCTAGAACTTCTATATTTAAAAAATCCAACGTTAATAGAAATATCTGCTTAAGCTTTCCAGCATTCCCCACACTTATGTGATAGCAAATCAAATTCCATTTGTGGGTCAGTCCACCATCTTGAAATGTCACTTACCCCAAAATGCTGTTGGGTAAATACATACTTTCTGAATCTATACTAAGTAAGGTATTTTTAGCAAACAGATGCATTTTCTTTGACCTCTATTAGAGCCAGAAGATCTGTTTAGTGTGTTAGAAGTGGACTAGGATGAGTTATTATTTTATCATAACCATAAAGAATAACCTTGAGGTAATCAATCAGATCAACTTTCTATGTTTTCTTCCCGCATCCAGATAATGAGGGCCAAGCTACTGACCTACCTTGTAATGCATTTTACAAAATCAACATAAAGGTTTATATTAATGTTATTAATCAAATTAGCAATGAAATGACTAATAAGTAATTAGCCATGGAAGAGTGACTCCGCTATAATTGTATGGCCAAGGATTTGCCACCCCTTTTGAAGGTTTGACCTTATGGAAGAAATAATTAACATCACTCTTTATCTTTGGATATTGTGGACGGCAAATAAGGTCTGGCTATAAAAAAACATCTCTGACAAATGAATCTTTGGAAGGATTATTAAAAACTGGATGCCTTCAATCTAGCCAAAAATATTTATTAAGTCCTGACCTTAAGGTAGTTTTACGGGGAATCGAAAATAATTTTGTACTGTTTTTGACTTCCAATAATATACAGGTTTACAGATAATAATTATGAAAATCAGGATGTGAGAAGAGGGATGCAGAAAAATTTTTATACCGTATACAGAGAAAGGATCTGGAAAAGTTTCAAGAAAAAAGTTGAAAAATAGTCAACTATTTTTCAAAAGCTGCGCTTTGAAAAGCAGCCAGAAATTCAGTGGATGAGATAGGGATGGAGGGTGAGAAATGCAAGATCACAGACTGTTTCCCACAAGTAGAATCATATTAAAGTGAAAGCGAAAGTGTTAGCTGCTCAGTTGTCCGACTCTTCACAACCCCATGGACTATAGCCCGCCAGGTTCCTCTGTCCATGAAATTCTCCAGGCCAGAATACAGGAGTGGGTAGCCATTCCCTTCTCCAGGGGCTCTTCCTGACCCAGGGATTGAATTTGGGTCTCCTGTATTGCACAGAAGACTTAAATCTTCATTAGTACTAATTATAGGTGGTAGTTACAAGGAAACAGCCAGCTCTTTAGTTCTATTTTCCCAAATTTTTTGAAATCATTTGTTTGGAGACAGGTTAATGTGGGTTTTGAGACAAACAAGGTTTATATAAGTTAGAGAAATATTAGGGTAAGTAAGGTTAAATCTATTTCATTATTGAGTGCTCTTCAGCCCAGAAGGATATGCAAATAAGCTTCCTGACTCTAAGGCAAGGGTATAGAATAAAAAATTTTCAAATGTGAATAAAGAGTTTTTCAAATGTAAATAAAGGCCCAAACTTCCTCATGTTTGTTCACTCACTTTATATCTTAAGAATAGTTTACCTTTGCTCAATTTCAAAATGTTGCTTTGATATTTAAGTATTTTTATTCTATTTTATTTTATCTTTTTTAAGATTTTTAAATGTGGGATATTTAAAAAATCTTTATTGAATTTGTTTACAACATTGCTTCCATTTTATGTTTTGGGTTTTTGGCCCCAAGGTATGTGAGATCTTAACTCCCCAACCAGAGATCAAACCTGTACCCTCTGCATTAGAAGGTGAAGTCTTAACTGTGGTGACTCAAGGATGAAAAAGCAGATAAAAACCAAGTAGGGTCTTGGAATGCAGGAATGGAAAAAACAGACCCTTACCATCCTTCCCTCGCCCATGTTGTAACTATTAATGGATTTCAGGTCCTCCTGAGCAGTATAACCCATAGGGAGAAGGTATTTGCCTTACCCTCCCCCCCACCCAGTATACATGCCTCGTCCAATCAGCAAATGACCCGCAAGATCCCTATCCCATTCCTTGTATGCTAGGTATAAAAGTGGACTAAAGACCCCTGTCCAACGTGGGTTCTCCCTTGAGCTGGCCCGCTGTTCTAACAGCGTCTTGCACTCTAATAAACTTTATTTCCCTCTCATTCTGTCTCATGTCTGGAAATTCTTTTCCAGCCCACGCCCGGACCATGACATTAACCACTGGACCACCAGGGAAGTACTTTAAGTATTTTTAAATACATCAAACATGACAAATATCACATGAGCATAGTCAGCTGTAACAAATGTTTAGGGCCATCGCTGAGATGCTGGAGGTTATTTGGACCAAGAACAATGGATTTTTCTTTTGATTGCTACACTATCCAAGGCTTAAATTGGAAAGTCATTGTTATGAAGCAGTGTAAATCCAGAAAAATATCAGGCCTTTTGCCACAAGAGCAGACGATCGATTTTTGAACTAGAAACAATATCTGAACCCATCAAGAAAGAGGAGACAGGGCCAGTTTGGATATAAAAATACCAAGTCATACACAGGGCTGTGAGACTTAGAGTCTTTGACAACTCACATTTGCCTGATGGGGACTGAGAAAATGGGTCAGAAATATTGGTAGAAGATCCCTGATGAAGTAGAAGGAAATCAAAATGAATAAATGAATATAAAGGGCTGGTTATTAATATACTACACATTACAGGCACAGCATGGAGCCTCAGCAAAGCCTCCTAGCGCAGCCTATAGAATGAATAATAAATAAATGAACCATGGGAGGTTCAAGATCGAGGGGACATATGTATACCTATGGTTGATTCATGATGGATGGCAGAAACCAACACGATATGTAAAGCAATTGTCCTTCAATTAAAATAAATTTTAAAAACAAATAAAATTATGAGGAAAAATATACATTGTCAATGTATATTGAAGCAAAGCTTCCCTTATTGGCTGAGTTTCTGATTCTTTAGCACTCTGACATAGATGCCAACCCTCATATGTTAAGTCCCAGAAACTTGGTAGATTTCTCCCTACCCTGAGTGTAACAGAAACTGTCACAGTAGAATGAAATGATTTGCAAAGAATTTCTATATCCAACACAGGAAAAACTACTTTAGAAAGTGCATCCAGTCTCTTAACACATCACAATGAGTGAAAGCAGAGGAACTTAAGCAAAGGAGAAGACAACAAAAGGTCTTATCTAACCATATCAAATACCCATTTCCAAAGATGATGCTTGGTAAACTCTCTTATTTGTACAAAAATTTCTTTTCACTTATTCAAATGTGCTTTGAGTAACTCAGTGTTTCAATTAAGTATCCTACTTCTGTGCAAACACACAGGTGTATATAGACGTATAGACCATAAACAAGCTGATATTTACTGAGTACATACCATGAGCCAGGCACTATTCTAAGTTCTTTATGTATATAAACATCCCTATAATGCTGGTGGTACTATTCCATTTTACAGATAAAGATATTGAGGCACAGAGATGTTAAGTGACTTACTCAATGTGGCTAGTAGTTGGTGAAGCTATGATTGGAAACCCAACCATCTGCTTCCACATCCAACACTCTTAAATTATTAATAATACTCCTTCTACTTGTATATCACTATGATGCCTTCAGAAAAATTTGATTCTGAACACTTAGACCCTGCTCGGGTATTAAAACAAATTTAGCTACATTGCTGAACAAAACCTTTACCTTCCTCTTTTATAATAAGCTATATTAGGGAAAACATTGCTAATAACTTCTAGAGGGTCAGACTAGTAATTTTTCCTTTTGAAAAAAACAATAAAAACATGGACGTGTCATTTATATCTAATCTGGGGAGTAACCTGGCCTTCCTTCCTCAGATCTGCCAGCAAAAGGTTAGCTTACAGTGTTTGAGTAGGCAAGTTGCCTACATTCAAAATGACATAGATAACTGACACAATTAGAGAGAAAATTGAGAGCGTTCCTGTTTGTCCAGAATTATCGAGGGAACTACTACAGTTCTTCATTTCCCTTTGGCAGATGACCCGCCGGCCAAATACCCATTAGCCTCCTTCCTCATATCTTACCTGCGTGAACTTCATGATCCAGGGCAATGCTATTCATTACAATGCTGGTTTTACTACCACCACACTGCTCATTATGAATGACCTGTGTGTACACTCCTGCATCTCTAGCAAAAGAACAAAAGACAAAAGAGAACTGGCTCATTTTCCAACGAGCTCTTGAAAATTCCTTGCCTATTTCACAGAATGTATCATGGCTGATAAATTTAATCAACTCAGCATCACAAAAATAAACATAAGCACAGTTTCATGCGAGCCACTTTGGTGTATAAGCAATGCGTCCCATGTCATTTTCCTTTGACCCACCCTCTAAGGAGCTTGACCGGTGGGGTACACGCTCACTCGGGACTCCCTCTACAGCTCCCTACTGGTTGCTCAAAACCAACAACACGTTCTTGTTGGTCCAGCTCCTGGGGACTGTGCATTAGGACAGTCTCCAAGACTTCATGGGGACTAGTGAAAGGGTTAGTCGCTCAGTCGTGTCCTGACTCTTTGCTACCCCATGGACTGTAGCCCACCAGGCTCCTCTATCCATGGGATTCTCCAGGCAAGAATACTGCAGTGGCTTGCTATTTCCTTCTTTAGGGGATCTTCCTGACCCAGGGTTTGAACCTGAGTCTCCTGCACTGCAGACAGATTCTTTACCATCTGAACCATCATCTGTCCTAAAAGCAATGAACAAGATTATCAAACAGATGCAGTTTTACTTTAAGCATCATCTGTCTACCTTCTTGCTTCCTGCATTTTGTCTCTTTCTGGGATTTCTTCACTTGCCTGCCTCCCAGGACTTGGGCACAACAGTTATTTTCCCAACTAAACAAAAAGTCTATCCAGGAAGGGGCTCAAATTAACAAGTTTAAAACTTGGTGTGAATAAATTACTGCTACCCGGGGTGTGAGCTCCTCTATCTAATTGTAGAAAACAGATTAGATTTTGAAAAAGGTGATGTTCCCAGGACCCCTGAAATTATTCCACGTACAGGGGTCACAAGCCTACCTACAAATACTGCTCTGGTGATGTAAATGATTAAACAGGCAAGAATCAGACAAAAGGGGGGAGTGAGACCTGGGGCACTCTGGAGACCTCACACTTTCTCTAAAGCTGTTGCTACTGTTGTCATGTAAGACTATAACCCTAGTCTTGCCAGTTATTCCACTTTTTTTTTAAATGGAAGTGGAAGTATTCCCTGTTATGTGATTTCTTCTACTTTTTAAATGTTGGCAATCAATCAAAGATTTAAATAATTAATCTTTTAAAATCAGGCCTTATGAAAACACACCGCGGATCTGAGCTATCCCAGGGACATGCAGTTTGAGACATCGCCTTGGACAATGATGTCCTCTCTCTCTGGTCCTTCACCCCAAGCCCCACAGCTCCTGCATATTTAAGTTGTGTATGGTGATGGTCCAGAAGCTGATCTGGCTCTAGAGCTGGTCATTAATATTTTTTTTTCACAAGGAGAATGCTTTGTGGTTTTCAATGAACCATCAATGCACAACCTTATTTAATTTTTATAGTCATGGGTCAGAATACTCTTCTTGACTATATGCTGATCTGTTACTATCTGCTTGGCTACGATTAAACATGTGGGACAGCAGGAAAAGAATCCACCGGCAAATGTAGAGACATAAGAGATGTGGGTTCAATCCCTGGGTCAGGAAGATCCCTAGAGAAGGAAATGGCAACCCACTCCAGTATTCTTACCTGGGAAATCCCATGGACAGAGGAGCCTGGTAGGTTGCAGTCCAAGGGGTTGCAAAGAGTTGGACACGACTGAGCACTCATATTCATATATACACATATGTACATACATACATCTATATTATATATGATGCTATATGATTATATGTTATAAACTGATATGTTGACACCAAAGTTCTCCCCAAATTCGTAAAGGAAAACTACATAATTTGCACACTGTGAGTAAGACTAGGTTATGCAGAAAGGATGAACGACAAGATGAAATGCTTGGACAGCATCACCAACTTGATGCACATGAGTTTGAGCGAGCTCCAGGAGTTGGTGATGGACAGGGAAGCTGGCATGCTGCAGTCCATGGGGTCTCAGAGTCTGATGCAACTGAGCGACTGAACTGAACTATGCAGAAAGGGACTCTGGAGATTAAATATTTCCTAGGTCAGAAACTAAAAGGGCAAGAATTTGGTTACAATCTAATAGGCAGTTTGAAGAACTTAATATGAGAATATATTGATCTTTTGGTAGTGCCAAAATAATTCTGATAATTCTGATGCCAGAGAGGAAATGTCCATTCTCTTGAGGGAGAGGATATTCTGACTCAAAAATATAACCCTGCATGGCCTGTCCCAGAGGGAGATAAACAAATTATTATCAGAAAATTAACCTGCTGGTTTACCAGAGCCTAGAATCTTTTATTATGATTCAGTGCTTACAAATAATCACTTGATCATAATTCAGCATTTATTTAGTTTTTTTTTTTTTTTTTAAGAGTGGATGCATTGGCTGAAAGAAATGGTTATCTACCTCACTTGGCAGTCATATTTCTTGCTGTAAATTTATAAATTGGCAATCAGGTGTATAAGTCAAAGTCCTGAGAGCATGCTAAGAGTTGGCCTCCAAGAAAGGATCAGCTCTCAGAGTGCTGGCCAAAATCAAGACTCGGGGCCTGGAAAGCCAAGGACCAGACCCTCAGTTGTGATAGATTCTGCAAAGTCAATGTCATCTACTGAAGGCACCTGGCCGCCAGTTGGCTGCTGTCCTGCTGACTCCCTCACCAACCTCTCCCATCCTCAACCCCTTCTCCCCATCACATCACTTCTTTTTAATTACTTTTATTGAGATATAAATCATGTAGCATAAAATTCATCCATTGAAAATGCACAACCAAGCCATTTTTAGTGTATTTACAGAGTGCAATCTGATCAAATCTCATTGTAGAACTTTTTTTTCCCCACCTTATAAAGACAACAAGTCTGTGTTGTGCTTAATTGTGTCCAGCTCTTTGCGACCCCATGGACTGTAGCCCAACCAGGCTCCTTTGTCCATGGGGATTCTCAAGGCAAGAATACTGGAGAGGGTTGCTATGCCCTCCTCCAGGGGATGTTCCCAACCCAGGGACTGAGCCCAGGTCTCCCACATTGCAGGCAGATTCTTTACCATCTGAGCCACCAGGGAAGCCCAAGAATACTGGAGTGGTAGCCTATCCCTTCTCCAGGGGATTTTCCTGACCCAGGAATCGAACCCGGGTCTCCTGCACTGCAGGTGGATTCTTTACCAGCTGAGCTACAGAGAAGCCTGAAAACAAGCCTATTAGCAGTCATTCCCCACTCAACCCAGTTCTAGGCATTTGCCGACTCTGTATAATTCATATAAATGGAATCATACAATATGAAGTCCCTCATGGCTGGCCTCTGTCTCTGATACCATGTTTCTGAGGCTTGTCTCTGTGTGTATATCAGTACTTCAGTACTGCCGCCATGAAGACTTAGAGAATGATTGTTGTGGCCAAAACCCAAAACTTGAAACTGCTGGTGATGTAGTTTTTTTGTTGTTGTTGATATTCATTTCTCTTACTCCAGTGATTTTTTTTTAAAAAGAAACTTCCAATGAATGTAATATTTAGCCAAGTGTTCCCATACTGGAGAACTTCGTTATTATTGATTTCCCTGGTGCAACGGAGTTTTCTCTGTGAGGTAGTGTGATCATTAAGTTTTTATTATTTTAAAGTGTGCTCTGGGGACTTCCGAGGTGGTGCTAGTATTGGTAAAGAACCTGCCTGCCTGTGTAGGAGACGTAAGAGACGCAGGTTCGATCCCTGGGTCAGAAAGATCCCCTGGAGGAGGAAATGGCAACCCACTCCAGTATTCTTGCCTGGGAAACCCCATGGACAGAGGAGCCTGGTGGGCTACAGTCCACAGGGTAGCAAAGAGTCAGACACGACTGAAGTGATTTAGCACAGCACATAGTTGATTTAAAATCCTCCACTTGATTTAAATACATGGTTTCTTTTTAAAAATGTAAACTGTCCCTCTTTCTGTTATTACGTTCATTTTTGCACATCCTTGCCCTTCCCTACACTCACCCCTCTTCCTCCCTGGCAGCAGGAGCAGGCGTGGGCTGTCCTGAAGAGGATTAACCTCTGTTTCTGCTAATCTCCTGCTTTCCTGGGTAGGGTGGGAGGTGCTGCTTTGAGATCAGCCCCCATTGACATCACCTTCCTTTAAGTCACTGATAAAATGAGTTGTCCTGTCCCTGAGCTCTCTCCAGACCCAGCTTAGCTCAGTCAGTCATGATTCTAAGCGACTGCGGGCAGGGACCAGACCTCAGTCATCTTATTCCCCTCAGTCCCCAAAGGCCACACACTATACCTAATAAAACTGCTGTAGATCCAATTGAATCCAAGGACAAAGACAGTGATGTCACCATTTGGAGATTTCTAAAATAATAGGAAAATAATGAAGTTCTCCAGTCTGGGAACACTTCAATTCCAGAGATGATTCATAAAAGGTGAACAAAATATCTTTAGATAAAACAGGTTTGCTAAAACTCTACCACGTGCAGCACACTCCCTCTTGCCTTCACTGATCAAATATTAGGGGGTAACATCAGCTGTCTCCATAAACTCCCCTGGCTTTGGAGTACTGTGTTTTCCAAAATGCCCTTTTAAAGTCAGTATTTCCAGTTCAGGTTTCCTGGGACTAGCACGGTTGATTTGGAATGGTGTCTCTGCCTACTGGGAAAGCTGTATACATGCTGAATTCCGACCGCTGTGGAGCCCATACAGACAACCTGATTTCCTAGTGTGCCCAAGGTCACGGATCTGTCGGCATCTGTCTCCAATCTTTCATCTCCTATCTTGAGGCGCCATGTGCTTTTATTAGGATTTGGGGGGTGTATGATTGGCAGCAAAGCCAAGGCAGGGAAAGGGAATCAAATCTTTCATTACTCTCGTTTGCTCAGCTTTGCAGTCTCTGAATCATGGCTGGAGCAGCGAGGGAGCACAGGCTGCCCCCTGCAATCTTCTAGCTCAGACACATTGCTTTGCTTTGGAACATCTTCCTCCTTCTGAATTCCTCCAGCAAATGTATCAGCACCCGACTCTGCTTCCATTTTCCTTCTCATATTTTACTCCGGGAGCCCGATATGTAGCTGGATCTGACAAGAATAAATTTATAAGGATGCAAGCTCCAGAAAACCTTGAATACATTCCAGTTAAAGGTCCGGGGGGCAACAAAGAAATCATCTCTAACTCATTTTTGAGCACTGTAACAAGGGCATTTTGCGGGGGAGAAAAATCATGTTTTATGGTTGCACTGGTAATGTTCACAGCTGTTAAAGACTTTGTCACCTCTAATGACAATACATTAAGGAGAACATTTCAACATCTGCCAGGGTAGGTGGGGCCGGTGCTGAGGGCTGGCCCCAGCTCCGCCCAGCAGCTACACTATTCACCAAAGGAAATCAATTACCAGGTATCATGATGCTGGAGTTAGGCTATTGGTTTTTTAACTAATCAAGTTCTGCAGCAATTCCTTCCCTGCAAAATAATTTTTATTAATAAGAGGTGAGATGAGAAAGCTCCACTGGGCCTGAAGCAGCCTGCGGATATGCAAACACCGCCTATTGCTGAAATGCTAATGAATCAAAATCTAATCTTCATTGAGATAGAAGCGAGCACAGAGTTTGGAATCACGGGACTCAGATGGGAGTGTATTCTCTGCCACTGCTGCGTGAGGATCCTCAGTGACTTCACTGCTGAAATGGGCTTCTCATGAGAATGATATCAAGTATGTAGCTGGTATATGGGGAAACACACTACAGATATTAATTATATTTAAATATACACTGTTCACAAAAACTCATATGCATGTCAAAGTCCTCAGAGTTAAGTGGGGTCTGCTTATGTAGTGTTTAATATAAAATTTCCTAAAGAACTGCATTAGAGGAAGCATAAACACTGCTTACCAAGAGTCTCCCCCAATAGATCTTGCAGATGTACTGGTAGCATCTTTGAACAATAGCTCTAGGACAAGATTGCCTTATTTAGGAACTGGACAGATTTTGGAGTTATTGCGTTGGCCAAAAGCTTCCTTAAAACCTGAAGGAAGCTTTTGGCCAATATTTATCTGGGTGACTCAAGAAATCAGTACTAGAAAGAGAGTATTAGAAACCTAAGAAAGAGAAGTCCACCAAGGAATGATGGAGTAAATAAAGTACGACTACGTAATGGAACACTATGCAGACTTTGAGATGATGTTTCAGAAGACTATTTCATGACAGGGAGAAGTATTCATGATATATGCACTAAGAAAAATGAGGCTGTTAACCAAAAATGCATACATGCATTTTTATATAAATGTGTACATATAAATGTATATCTAGAGAAAAGACTAGAAAGCAATTGTTGTAGACTGAATATCTGTGTCCTGCCTTCAGATTCAGATATTGAAACTCTATCCCTCCCCTGGGGGATTCTCAGGTGGCACAATGGTAAAGAATCCATCTGCCAATGCAAGAGACACAGGTTCAACCCTTGCATTGGGAAGATCCCCTAAGGTCGAAAATGGCAACCCACTCCAGCATTCTTGCCTGGAAAATTCCACGGACAGAGGAGCCTGGCGGACTACAGTCAGTGGGGGTTGCTCAGACATGACTGAGCAACTAAGCAACAACATTATTATAAAACAGTGTTAGGGGTTGAAGTGAGCCAGAGTATTTTTTGGAGGCTCAGAGAGGAGTATTACAGTCATGGAAATAGAATAAAGGAACTTCTGGAAAGGACCTGATTGCAATCTGAAGGAATTTTAAAATGTATGAACAGATGGTGTATGTCTCTAAGGGCCACCACCCCAATCTGCCTCTACATGTTGGCTGCCACCTCTCTCGTCCTGTCTCTTATTCCAAATTCTCTGATCTTTTCAGTTAAATACTTACTGGAGCCACTAACTAAGGATGAAATATTACTGAGGCATTTGAGAGATGGGAAAAAGATTTCATTCAAATAAGGAACCAAGACAGGACCTTTAGGACACAGAGCATCAGATGTAAACTTAGATTTACAGGTTCATAAATCTGAATTTTTTTTTTCCAGACAGAATTCTACTCTAAGAATTCACTCATACTAAGTTAAAATAATGTTGTTGCTGTTCTAGTCACTAAGTCGTGTCCAGCACTTTTGAAAACCCATGGATTCTAGCCTGCCAGGCTCCTCTGTCCATGGGATTCCCCAGGCAACAATACTGGAGTGGGTTGCCATTTCCTTCTCCAGGGGCTCTTCCCAATGCAGGGAACAAACCCATATCCCCTGCATTGGCAGGTGGATTCTTTACCACTGAGCCGTTTGGTTTATAAACTGAAATGCTAATTCATATGCATTTGCAATGTATAACACAGGTATGGCTAGAAAATACAGCTAGAAATTCACAATCACTCAGGAGTTACTCTCCCTGATGGGAAAACCAATTTTTATAGTGAAAAATTCAATTTCTGAAAATAGACTAAGAATGAAGAAGTTGTTGCCATTAAAGCTTTTTCTCTGTTGTGTTCACTACTTTCTTTCCAGCATTTTCCCTAGAACAATGCCGGATACAGTACTTGCCCAATAAATTGAGTTGAATAAAAGACTGAAAGAACAAAGGAAGGAAGGAGGAGACAGCATGGGAAGGGGAGGGGAGGTGGAAATGAGGGGGAGGGTGATTTCGGGGACTAGTGTCATCAGCCAAAGGAAGCCTGACTCCTCTGTCACTGTCACCCAAGGCTAGCCCTGCAACGTGATCAGTCTTGCTGTCAGACGCTCAGAGTCTCTGGATCCCTGGACAGGGTTGTTGCCCAGGGGTAAATTCTTGTTTCAACAAACATTCCTTAGACACTCAGAATCTGAAAGAGGTCTAGAGCCTGGAGAAATGGGACATTAGAGGAACTTAGCCTCAGTCCTTCCTGCCCCAGGCAGCTCTGTCTACAAAGTTCACTTATACAGTGGACTCTGCTTTCCTATTCAACTCCGTATTTTGGTTGCTGTTGTTTTAATTTAAACTCCCATCACTGTAGAAAATGCCAAGTGTTTACAATTGATAAGCTTTCATCTTAAATCTTAGATCAGGGAAGAATGCTTAAATGAGTTCAAAACTGGATTTCTGATTTTTTAAACTAAACTTTCTTACATTAGATTTTACAATAATACCTGTCTGTCCTTAACAATCAGCTGAAGGGTTAAAAGCCTCTGGTTCTCCAATGGTATGGCTTCTCTTACACATTTAATCTCATCTCTTAGTACGAAATCCACAGTTCACCAATGAACAATGACTACTTGAAGTGAAGTGAAGTGAAGTGAAGTCGCTCAGTCCTGTCCGACTCTTTGAGACCCCATGGACTGCAGCCTACCAGGCTCCTTTGTCCATGGGATTTTACAGGCAAGAAAACTGGAGTGGGTTGCCATTTCCTTCTCCAGGGGATCTTCCCAACCCAGGGATTGAACCCGGGTCTCCCACATAGTATGCACACGCTTTACTGTCTGAGCCACCAGGGGAGCAGCCTACTACTTACAACACCTTTAAAATTCTGTTACATCACTCTACATATTATGGTGCCGCCAAAACAGACCACAAATGTGTAAACTAACTTGAAATAGTTCACATGACCTCTACTCATCAGTTACAAATACCAAAACTGCATTTCCCTTCTTTTCATTCCTTTTTACTTTCTTTTCCTGGCCTTTATTTTGGCATTCCATTTTCCTTATGTTTTAATTTTATAATTATACAAATAATACAAAGACTATATGTTGTAAGAATTCCAGTGATACAGAAATTATATACAGTATGAATGTTCCCCTTTAACCAGCTCCTCCCATTCCAACATGATCATGGTTGACCATTAAACTCATAGCCTTCCAATTCTTTTTAATGCTTTAATATTTTCATAAGAATATATTCTCATCTAAGAAGACATAGGGTTATTTCTATAAAGTTGTGTTTGTAAAAGTAAGTGGGATCGTATTCTATGTTTTACTCCATACTTTTTTTACTTAAGAATACCTTTAGAAATAATCATGTGTCAAAGCATATAGGGTTACCTCATTCTTTGTAGTAGCTCTATAGTTTTCTACAATATGGATATACCACAGCATACTGTACCATTCTCAATGGATGGTCATTTAGCCTGTTTCCAACTTTTATTTTTAGTGAGTCCTTTGAAAATTTTTATGCACATAGGCAAATCGGTATAAATACAGGACAGACTGCTAGAGTTGGGATTGTTGAGTCAAAGAACATATGTACCGAATCCTTTAATAAAAAATGTTTAACTTCTGTCCAAAAAGAATATTCAAACGTACACTACTCTCCACTGTCTCTATGAGTCTCCATTTCCATGCACCAGTGCCAACACCGAAAGTTGTTGATCTTTTTATTACTTACTATCAGATAATTTAAAAAATTATGCCTCATTTACATTGCCTTGGTAATTAAGTAGACCAGGTATAAGTTTATATGTATTTCAGTCATATATATAGTCATATATATTTGGCTCCATCTCCTTTAAATTAGACCATTTAATATATATTTGGCTCCACTCCTGTAAACGTGATCATTATTCTCTTGAGTTATTGTTTTTTTCTTATGGATTTATATTTTGTATATTTTTAATATCAATCTTTTATCTGCTACACATGTAATGGATATTTTTCTTCAACCTTACATTTGCCCTTTGTATTTGCCTGAGGCAAACACACTGAAACCATACTCACAGAAAACTAGTCAATCTAATCACACTAGGACCACAGCCTTGTCTAACTCAATGAAACTAAGCCATGCCTGTGGGACAACCCAAGATGGGCAGATCATGGTGGAGAGATCTGACAGAATGTGGTCCACTGGAGAAGGGAATGGCAAACCACTTCAGTATTCTTGCCTTGAGAACCCCATGAACAGTATGAAAAGGCAAAACGATAGGATACTGAAAGAGAAACTCCCCAGGTCAGTAGGTGTCCAATATGCTACTGGAGATCAGTGGAGAAATAACTCCAGAAAGAATGAAGGGGTGGAGCCAAAGCAAAAAGAATACCCAGCTGTGGATGTGACTGGTGATAGAAGCAAGGTCCGATGCTGTAAAGAGCAATATTGCATAGGAACCTGGAATGTCAGGTCCATGAATCAAGACAAGTTGGAAGTGGTCAAACAAGAGATGGTAAGAGTGAATGTCGACATTCTAGGAATCAGCAAACTGAAATGGACTGGAATGGGTGAATTTAACTCAGATGACCATTATATTTACTACTGCGGGCAGGAATCCCTCAGAAGAAATGGAGTAGCCATCATGGTCAACAAAAGATTCCGAAATGCAGTACTTGGATGCAATCTCAAAAACGACAGAATGATCTCTGTTTGTTTTCAAGGCAAACCATTCAATATCACAGTAATCCAAGTCTATGCCCCAATCAGTAACGCTGAAGAAGCTGAAGTTGAACGGTTCTATGAAGACCTACAAGACCTTTTAGAACTAGCACCCAAAAATGATGTTCTTTTCATTACAAGGGAGTGGAATGCAAAAGTAGGAAGTCAAGAAACACCTGAAGTAACAGGCAAATTTGGCCTTGGAATATGGAATGAAGCAGGGCAAAGACTAATAGAGTTTTGCCAAGAAAATGCACTGGTCATAACAAACACCCTCTTCCAACAACACAAGAGAAGACTCTATACATGGACATCACCAGATGGTCAACACCGAAATCAGATTGATTATATTCTTTGCAACCAAAGATGGAGAAGCTCTATACAGTCAGCAAAAACAAGACCAGGAGCTGACTGTGGCTCAGACCATAAACTCCTTATTGCCAAATTCAGACTTAAATTGAAGAAAGTAGGGAAAACCACTAGACCATTCAGGTATGACCTAAATCAAATCCTTTATGATTATACAGTGCAACTGAGAAATAGATTTAAGGGCCTAGATCTGATAAATAGGGTGCCTGATGAACTATGGAATGAGGTTTGTGACATTGTACAGGAGACAGGGATCAAGACCATCCCCATGGAAAAGAAATGCAAAAAAGCAAAATGGCTGTCTGAGGAGGCCTTACAAATAGCTGTGAAAAGAAGAGACATGAAAAGCAAAGGAGAAAAGGAAAGATATAAACATCTGAATGCAGAGTTCCAAAGAATAGCAAGAAGAGATAGGAAAGCCTTCTTCAGCGATCAATGCAAAGAAATAGAGGAAAACAACAGAATGGGAAAGACTAGGGATCTCTTCAAGAAAATCAGAGATACCAAAGGAACATTTCATGCAAAGATGGGCTCGATAAAGGACAGAAATGGTATGGACCTAACAGAAGCAGAAGATATTAAGAAGAGGTGGCAAGAATACACAGAAAAACTGTACAAAAAAGATCTTCACCACCCAGATAGTCACGATGGTGTGATCACTGACCTAGAGCCAGACATCCTGGAATGTGAAGTCAAGTGGGCCTTAGAAAGCATCACTATGAACAAAGCTAGTGGAGGTGATAGAATTCCAGTTGAGCTATTCCAAATCCTGAAAGATGATGCTGTGAAAGTGCTGCACTCAATATGCCAGCAAATTTGGAAAACTCAGCAGTGGCCACAGGACTGGAAAAGGTCAGTTTTCATTCCTATCCCATATCCTATGCCAAAGAATGCTCAAACTACCGCACAATTGCATTCATCTCACACGCTAGTAAAGAAATGCTCAAAATTCTCCAAGCCAGGCTTCAGCAATATGTGAACCATGAACTTCCTGATGTTCAAGCTGGTTTTAGAAAAGGAGAGGAACCAGAGATCAAATTGCCAACATCCGCTGGCTCATGGACAAAGCAAGAGAGTTCCAGAAAAACATCTATTTCTGCTTTATTGACTATGCCAAAGCCTTTGACTGTGTGGATCACAATAAACTGTGGAAAATTCTTCAAGAGATGGGAATACCAGACCACCTGATCTGCCTCTTGAGAAAGCTGTATGCAGGTCAGGAAGCAACACTTAGAACTGGACATGGAACAACAGACTGGTTCCAAATCGGGAAAAGGAGTACGTCAAGGCTGTATATTGTCACCCTGATTATTTAACTTATATGCTGAGTACATCATGAGAAATGCTGGACTGGAAGAAACACAAGCTGGAGTCAAGATTGCCGGGAGAAATATCAATAACCTCAGATATGCAGATGACACCACCCTTATGGCAGAAAGTGAAGAGGAACTCAAAAGCCTCTTGATGAAAGTGAAAGTGGAGAGTGAAAAAGTTGGCTTAAAGCTCAACATTCAGAAAACAAAGATCATGGCATCTGGTCCCATCACTTCATGGGAAATAGATGGGGAAACAGTGGAAACAGTGTCAGACTTTATTTTTCTGGGCTCCAAAATCACTGCAGATGGTGACTGCAGCCATGAAATTAAAAGATGCTTACTCCTTGGATGGAAAGTTATACCAACCTAGATAGCATATTCAAAAGCAGAGACATTACTTTGCCAACAAAGGTTCGTCTAGTCAAGGCTATGGTTTTTCCTGTGGTCATGTATGGATGTGAGAGTTGGACTGTGAAGAAGGCTGAGCACCAAAGAATTGATGCTTTTGAACTGTGGTGTTGGAGAAGACTCTTGAGAGTCCCTTGGACTGCAAGGAGATCCAACCAGTCCATTCTGAAGGAGATCAGCCCTGGGATTTCTTTGGAAGGAATGATGCTAAAGCTGAAACTCCAGTACTTTGGCCACCTCATGCGAAGAGTTGACTCATTGGAAAAGAGTCTGATGCTGGGAGGGATTGGGGGCAGGAGGAGAAGGGGACGACAGAGGATGAGATGGCTGGATGGCATCACTGACTCGATGGACGTGAGTCTGAGTGAACTCTGGGAGTTGGTGATAGACAGGGAGGCCTGGCGTGCTGCAATTCATGGGGTCACAAAGAGTCGGACACAACTGAGCAACTCATCTGATCTGATCTGATCTTTTTCCTGGTTCAGAAAAAGAAATGTTTAATTATGTTACCAAAAGTAAACATACTATGAATGCCCCATCTGAGTATCTAGAGAGAGTTTCTAGGCATGGTGCAGAGAAGGGAAACCCAGGCAGAAACTGGCAGTCCTCCTGAGTTGAGGTGACAGAGTTGAGATTCTGGGGAGGCAGGGTATCAGACAGAAGTCAGGGTATCAGACAGAAGAGTACACATAGAGAGAAACCTCCAGAGATCTGCAGCCTGTGCTCTGGGAGAATTCAGTTGAGCACTGATCAGTGCATGTGTGGGAGGAAACTAACTGAGGCCAAGAAAAGAATCCACCTAAAAGGTCACCGTGGACAGTGCCCAGAGTCCACACAGGGCAGGAAGCGAGATCAGAAAACCTCAGAGTTCAGGAGCGTTGGTTTGGATGCTAAGAAGGCGCTTACCTCAATAATGACCCAGAGGAATCAAAGCGTTTCCAAGTAACTTAGCTATGTTGCAGAACAAAGCTCAAAAAGACTTCTAGGAATACAAAAGTCTAGCAATGAATAAGGTAAAATGTAAATTGCCTGGCATTTAACAATAAATTACACAGCATTCAAAGAGGTACAATGCTTAATGAGGAGGAAATCAATCAATCAAGCCTGACCCAGAAAACAACACAGATTTTAGGATTGGTAGAACAAGACATTGAAGCAGTTATTACAACTGTGTTCCATATGTTTGAGAAGCTAACAACTGAATATGTTAAGTCTGAACATGTTAAGTAGAGTCATGAAAGATATTTAAGACCTAAATAAAACTTCTAAAAATTAAGTGTGAAGTAAAAATACAGTGGATGAGATTAGTGGGAGATTAGACACAAAAAAACAGTGAACATGAAAACATAGCAATAGAAACTGTAGATTGTGAAAATAACAGGTGGTAAAAAAGGAATACGACATCAGTGATCTGAAGACAACTTCAGGTGATCAAATAGACACGCAACTGGCTTACACAAAAAAGAGGAGAGGGTGAGGGAAACAACAACAGAAAAATATTTGAAAGAAAATGGCCAAGATCTTTGCAAATTTGATGAAAACATTTACAGCTGTAGAGACCAAAGACCCAAAAAAGAAATCAGATGCATAAGAAATATGAAGAAAATTACAGTAAGGCCACCATTATCAATTTTCTTAAAAGGAGTGGTAAGAAGAGAATCTTAAAAGCAGAGAAAAAAATATATTATGTACTGAGGAATAAAGGAAAGAATGACAGCAGGTTTCTCAGAAGAAACAAAGCAAGCTAAAAGACAAGGCAGCAACAGCTTAGAAAGTATTGAAAGAATAATACCATCAACCTAGAATTATTTCTTTGGTGAAAATATCTTTTGAAAGTCATGTACAAATGTGAAAGTTGGACCATAAAGATAGCTGAGCACTGAAGAATTGATGTTTTCAAATTGGGGTGCTGAAGAAGACTCTTGAAAGTCCCCTGGACTGCAAGGAGACCAAACCAGTCAATCCTAAAGGAAATTGACTCTGAATACTCATTAGAAGGACTGATGTTGAAACTGAAGCTCTGATACTTTGGCCACCTGATGAGAAGAGCTGACTCATTGGAAAAGACCCTGATGCTGGGGAACATTGAAAGCAAAAGAATCGGGCAGTAGAGGATGAGATGGTTAGATACCATCATCAACTCAAGGGACATTAAACAACTCCAGGAGACAGTGAAGGACAGAGGAGCCTGTTGTGCTGCAGTCCATGGGGTCTCAAAGAGTTGGACATGACTTAGCTACCGAACAACAATAAATACTAATAATTAGACTTATAGAATTAAGTGGTACAATACAGGATTTTTAACGCTTTTTTGAAAAGGTTATTCAAGGTTTTCTAAGTTTTAAGGATTGGATCTTAGTTTGAAAGCAAAATTAGTAGGAGCACCAAGATAGAAGTAGCTTCTATCCTATTATTAAATAAAGCTATGGTGAATAAATTGTTTAAGGTTTCTATTTCTTCCCAAGATGACAGCTCCCCGGTGCTGCAAATATTGTGGCATTTAAATCACACAGTCATATTTAGGTGTTGTTCAGTGTAACAGTTGCCAGATAACACCGACTATTACAGAATTAAATGGAATTAGATCATTAGTGTTTATCTAATCAGAACAACTAATATAAAACAACTAAATTGAGATAAGATGGGCCATCCAAAGCCAACTCTGAGGACAATAAACACGAAGTTGTAAGTTTTTTTCACTTATCTGATACACTTTCCTTTTATTTCAAAGTGAATGACTTTATAGCAACAGCCCATATGCACATTCAGTTAATTATCTGAATTTCAGGGAATTTGAAATTAATTTAAAACTGTTTATGATGAATGGACTTATTAATTATGGGAGGTATCATGACAGGCAAGTAACTAACTGGAATGTCAGAGACTGGGGCACCTGGATTTCAAACCTTTCAATCACAAGTCCTTTCCAAAGACTCAACTGCAGGTGTGCTAGGAAACCCACCTGAGGCTTGCCTTTGCTTTCCATGGGCTCCACAGCCAAGCAAGTTGGAAGGAGGCATCTTGATGGATGTAAAGGAAGCATGTCATGTGGTCACTAGTCTCTTCTCCCCCCCGCGGCCACACCTGCTTAAATGTCCCGGAGTTCCCTGGACATGGTAAGCTATCAGCTCTCTCTGCCAACACATCTTGGGCAAGGTGCCCATACCCCTCCAGAACCTTGTGTCTCTCTGTTGTAAGTCACAGGAACCTCTATCACTTGATTTCCCAAGATGGTCAATGGGAAGAAATCTGGGGGGGAGAAAATGACTGTAGGGAAAAAAAACTGCTAAAAATGTTAAGTGTATCTAACAAAGGAGACACCAAGGAAAAGGAGCAGCTTGGAGACTAAAACTTAGAATTGGCTGGTATGCATGCATTTACACTCTAAGTAATCACCGTTCTTTAGTTTAGGGCATTTAATACTGCAGATTTAATAAGATAAGGTCTTACAGCTCTGAAATGGGAAAAGGCAAATATTCACACCTATTTCCACATTTCAGTGGGCTCTATTATTACATTTGCGGTGATGCAGCAATAAAATTAGGACATCAAAACCTGCACCTTTGTCTTCACTCTAGAAACTGATTAATGTCAAAATGTCACATCCTTTTCACTGTCAATAAACAGAGACTAGCCGCTGTTAATTCTCTGAAGGGCTTTAATAGCATAGAGGAAACTGAATTAATTGATACCTTCTTAATCAGTTGGATTTTCAAGGGTTCAGTTTTTTAAAGAAGGTTATATAATCTTAAAGACTGAGAAAAAAAGCAAAGGAAATTATTTATATAACAGTGTCTACATAAGAAGAATCTATTACACCCTGAAATGTACTGCTGGGAGGAAAGGGGAGATGGTTTGATGCTTTTTGTCAATCACATTTCTGAGCTTCTCATCTGTTTTGTTCCTGGGATGAAGTCTTTATGGCCTGTATCTTTAAAGCATCATGATGCCAAATTACATGACTCAGATCTGCTCCAACCCACTCTGAGGGACAACTTTGAAATAAAATTAGAAATGGCACACTAATCCTTGGCTTTTTATTATAATTTTATTTTATTTTTAAGTAGCACTTACATTATAACAAAATGCCCCTTGTGTCTGCTAGACTCCCGTATAAATGAAGTGGAAATTAGATACACAAGCCTGCAGACTACATTCAATCACGGAAAACCTTCATTCTTGTGTAAATTAAAATGATCCTCTGCACAGATGCAAAAGAACTCATCCAAGTAAAAACATTTACATGTAATTTACAGAATGCTTTCTCCCTTGGAAGCAATTGCTTCCCCCAGAATCATAAAAACCTACATTTTAAATGTTGACTAATGCTCAAAGACACTGAACCAAGCTAATAAACTGCAGAAAATGAAAGAGATCCAAATGGGAAAATGTAAAATAACCATATATTTTGATCTTCTCAGGAAATGTTTATCTGACAGTAATTTTAGGTACTGTATTAAACAAATTACTTCATTGATAATTAGTTGTCTTCTCAATTTTGTTTTCTAATAATAGGGCAAATTGTATATACAAGATCTCGATCTTTGGTTTTCTTCTAATTTTTTTTTAAATTGGAGTATAATTGCTTTATAATATTGTGTTAGTTTCTGCCATACAACAGGAATCAGCCATATGTATACATAGATCCCTACCCTCTTGAATCTCCCTCCCACCTTCCCATCCCACCCTTCTAGGTCACCACAGAACACTGAGCTGAGCTCTCTGTGCTCTACAGTAGCTTCCTACTAGCTATCTATTTTACACATGGTACTGTATATATTGGAGAAGGCAATGGCACCCCATTCCGGTACTCTTGCCTGGAAAATCCCATGGACAGAGGAGCCTGGAAGGCTGCAGTTCATGGGGTCACTAAGAGTCGGGCACGACTGAGCGACTTCACTTTCATGCGTTGGAGAAGGAAATGGCAACCCACTCCAGTGTTCTTGCCTGGAGAATCCCAGGGACAGGGGAGCCTGGTGGGCTGCCGTCTGTGGGGTCGCACAGAGTCGGACATGACTGAAGCGACTTAGCAGCAGCAGCAGTGTATATATGTCAATGCTCTACCTTTAAATGTGGATGTTCGAATTCTATGTAAAGTTTTTATTGTCAACATTTTTCTTAACCCTCAGACTGGCAGGTCCACAATAATGGCTTCCTTGACATTAAATGGTCTGGTTTGCTGAATAAGTGTTGTATTAACAGAATGAGTGGCTCTGCCCAGTGTCACTCGACAACAACCACCGCCAGAGGTTGTCTAGGAGATGGTTACCTAGACTTAGAGATTGTACTGGACTGCTCACTGCTGTTTTTCCCCTCCCTTGCTTACTGCTTATAACCAACACAGTTCCCAAAGGGACTTTTTTTTGGCTGGGGCAAGTCACTTCATCTCCTGCTTCCTTATTTTCCTCATTTCTAAAATAAGGGTAATAAATAGCTATTTGGGGGTGGGGTGGTAAGAAGAAACATGATAACCTCTAGCTCAGGGCCAAGGAAAATGCTGAGTAATAAAAGGGGATAGAGAGTGGGACAGTTTATCCCCAGCTTGAGTGAAGAAATCCACTGCAACTGAGACAGAAATTTAGCCCTGAGGCTTTTGGCAGCTGAAGTAAAAAGGGAAGTAGGATGCATTAAAGAGCTCTCATTATTTTATTAACAGAAGCATTCCCTTTCATCAGAAGAACTCTCTGCATTGATGACCTAGCTCTTCCTAGGATTTTCTCCTGATTTCTATGGGGCAGTGACCAGCATTAGTGCTGGTTATGGAACCCTCCAGACCAGCTCCGTGAAATGCAGAGGAATTCTTCGTGTGTTCTTTTCTCAGACCAACCCCAGACCAAAGCCAAGGGCATCATGTTAAATCCGGAGCTCTGTGAAGACCTGGCTGTGGGAAGCTGGAGTTACACATTCCAAGTATGTAACTTTCCAGCGGCCAGACTCGATGAAACCGACAAATTTCTGAGGAGCAGATGTTTGGCAGGTCCCTGGGGCTGCTACTCTCTGCTAGGATTTGATGGCAGCAGGCATTTCTGAATTGAGATGCAGAGCACAGCCAGCAGCTATTGTGTGTTGCTGTAGGAAAGGAGCTCAGGTGGTTTAGGTCTCTGACAAGCAGGGAGTCAAGGCTGATGCTTCGCTCTGAGGATCAGTTGCTGAAGGGAAGGGTCACCTCCGCTGTGTGGAGGCGCCTGGGCAGATGACAGGTAGGGCAGCAGCTTTGGACTTCTAACGCTCTGGGATGCTGTACTGTGCCCCCCAGAAAGATGGGACAAGGCCACTGAAGCCCATGAGGATTTGATGTACCATTTACCTATTTCTACCCCAGGGAGCCTTGATGTGGGCCTTGTAGAAAGCTTAATTTTGACCAGGAGAGCATCTAAATGAACCCGCAGGAGTGACTTTGTACGTTATCCCGCCCCCCACCCAGATAATGAAATGCCTTGCCCTGCTGGGCTGCTTATCACTCTCCCTCTGAATGCTAAGAGCTCCTGCCAAAAACAAAGATCTTGGTTTCCCCATAATTGCCACTGAGCTGTCATTTTTGAAAAGAACTAAGCAATGGGTTCTGTTGTGTGTTACAGCCTCTCCTGGGCTGTGATGGTACGATGAGGTGATCCAAGTGGAAGAAGGTGTTTATCATCCTATTTGCTAGAGCAGGTGGATATCTGACTTGGTTCACCAAAAACCTGTGTCAAACTGCTTAAGGAAATGTTAAAAAAAAAAGGACCTTAAATCCAGCTCAGTGTCCAATGTATTCAGGCTTGCAAATAAAGACCCTTGCTGAAGGAAGAAACCTTTGACAATGAAAAGGATGTGAAGTTAAGAATTATTAAAATCAGAAATATTTCTTCAGAAATCGAGAATAATTACACCAAGAATTGAACCAACCTTTTGATTCCTCCACAAGAACTTCCTTCAAAAAGGTACCAGTTTAACTGATGGTAAGGATGTAAGATGTTAAGTCTGAGTGGCAGGAAAGAGATGCTAAGGAGAAAGCAGGTGGCATGTGAGGGAGGAGATGCAGGTAAACCACAGAAGAGCCCGGCCCGAGGGAGCAGGCTTCCTAAGTGGGATTATCTGAGGCGTTCAAAGAAAACCTCCAGCCCAAAGCCACATTCTCTACAGATTTTGAAAAATCCATTTACAAAGCAATTCTTTCGACTAAGTTTCATCCTCTTTCTGACCTATTATATTAAAATGCTTAGGGAAGGCACAGTATATTAAGTCTCTACCATCTCAGTGTGAATGAGTTTGTCAGAAGCTTTCACCCAATACAACAGAAGTCTGGAAGAATAGAAGGGAGCAGAGTGTGCTTGTGCATGCGTGTGTGCATGTGTGTGGGGGCAGGGAGGGAGGGAGAGGCAGAGAGGCAGAGACAGGGAGAGACATGCAGAGACGAGCACAGACAGAGAGAGGGAGACACAGAGAAATAGAAACAGAGGGAGAGTCAGAGACTTACTTGTACATGCAAGAGAAGAAAACATGTAGGGAATAAATGTAAAGAGACAGACATTGGGACCTGACCTATCTAGACAACCTTGGACTGGTTACTTGACATCTCAAAATCTCAGCTCCCTCCAGAAAAGACAGGAATAAAAATGCTTCCTCGTCAATCCACACCGTACAGGATTTTTGTCAAGACTAAAGCAAATAACACACGTAAAGCACTTGGTCCATAGTACACATGAGATGGTTGGATGGCATCACCGACTCAATGGACATGAGTATGAGTCAACTCCGGGAGTTGGTGATGGACAGGGAGGCCTGGCATGCTGCAGTCCATGGGGTCGCAAAGAGTCAGAGACGACTGAGTGACTGAGCTGAACAGAGACATTCTATAAGCATTTATTTTATTACTCATGTTAGTTTCCTCCTTTATCATTTTGTCTAAGAGCTGCCCTAGAAGCAGGAGGAGAAAGGCAGTAAGGAGTAGCCAGACAAACCTAAGGTGAGAGGAATCTCTGTGCTCCTTCCCATCAGCTCCTGTACGTGCAATAAGGAAAGTAACTACCTCTAGATGTCCAGCACCATGCGTTAGAACGAGCTGATTTATATTTACATACAATGTTCCACTGGGGAGTCACAATCCATTTAATTTCTAGGAGAACATGCTTATCTGCACACCATTATTCTTTAAACATTAACTGAGAGCTCGCTGGTAAATGGTCCTTTCGGACATGCTTTCAAAAACAATCTCCTATTGCTTTTTGTGCACTGTTTTCCAAAGCCTCTGTTAATAACCTCATTTCGATCAGATCTCTTAGTACAAATGAACCTCCCATCAAAACTCTAAGGGCAACCCATGATATTATCTTTGCCAATTGAAATTCTCAAGGTGAAATACATATGTGCTATAATTGGCACCTTTGAAACATCATTTTCCCATGGAAAGCTTTTAGAGTTGCTGCCAGCAAATGCAGCCTGGCAGGTCCAGAAAGGTGAGGTCTGAGTATGAATGCTTCATTACCAGCAGGGTTTTACCCAGGTGACAGAGTTTCAGCTATCTGTCAATCACGCCCATGTCTGGCCTCACAGAACTCCAAAGGCACTAAGCTCGAGGCATCATCCTGTTCAGATAAATAATTACTCTAGCTGAGCCATTTCACGGAAAAGCAAAATTCTGTATCCATATTGCTCGCCCAGGAGCGCTGGTGAAATTCACAGCTTCTTCAGCACAGCATGGAGGGCAGAGCAGTGCATATGGGGAAGCATTAAACAGTGCTAAGAGTCCCAATTTCAAACACAGGTAATGGTTGGACATATCCTTTGTTGATCTGCAGTTCCTCTAATTTCGGGCACAGGAAAGTGACTTTCTCTTTGCGGCGGATGTCACAGCAAAGATTCAGTACCCAAGCCCTTCCTTAAAATAATTCCCTTCCAAAATATTGATTTTTGTGAGCCAAATCCTAAGTTGGATCATTGGGTCTCACTTATACTTTAAGTGAGATACAAAATGAGATATAAGTAAGATATAAGTAAGTGAGATATAAAAATGTAAAAATTAATCACACTCTTATTAGGGTTCTCCAGAGATATATATCAAATAGAACCAACTGTTTTATATGTAGCAAGACAGACTGTATACTGTCACCTTGCTTATTTAAATTATGCAGAGTACATCGTGTGAAATGCCAAGCTGGATAGAGCACAAGCTAAAATCAAGATTGCTGGGAGAAATATCAATAACCTCAGATATGCAGATGACACCACCCATAAGGCAGAGAGTGAAGAGGAACTAAAGAGCCTCTTGATAAAGGTGAAAGAGGAGAGTGAAAAAGCTGGCTTAGCATTCAACATTCAAAAAACTAAGATCATGGCATCCAGTCCCATCACTTCATGGCAAATAGATGGGGAAACAATGCAAACAGTGACAGACCTTATTTTCTTGGGCTCCAAAATCACTGTAGATGGTAACCGCAGCCATGAAATTAAAAGATGCTTCCTCCTTGGAAGAAAAGCTAGGACAAACCTAGACAGTGTATTAAAAAGCAGAGACATTACTTTGTCAAAAAGGTCAGTCTAGTCAAAGCTGTGGTCTTTCCAGTAGTCATGTATGGATGTGAGAGTTGGACCATAAAGAAGGCTGAGCACTGAAGAACTGATGCCTTCCAACTGGGGTGTTGGAGAAGACTCTTGAGAGTCCCTTGGACTGCAAGGAGATCCAACCAGTCAATCCTAAAAGAAATCAATCCTGAATAGTCACTGGAAGGACTGATGCTGAAGCTGAAACCCCAATACTTTGGCCACCTGATGCAAAGAGCTGACTCATTAGTAAACACCCTGATGTTGGGAAAGATTGCAGGCAGGAGGAGAAGGGGACGGCAGAGGATGAGATGGTTGTTTGGCATCACCGATTCAATGGATGTGAGTTTGAGCAAACTCTGGGCGATAGTGAAGGACAGGGAAGCCTGGTCTGCTGCAGTCTATGGGATCACAAAGAGTTGGACACAACTGAGCGACTGCAGAACAGCAACAGCAAGAAAGGGACACAGGCAGACAGCGACAGAGATTGAGATTTTGCAACTTATGTTAAGCAGTAAGCTTATGTTATTTTAAAGGTTGGCAACTCTGGAATCTGTAGGACAGACTGTCAGGCAGGAGATGAGAGAAAAGTTAATGCTGCAATCTTGAGTCCAAAAGCAGTCTTTGGGGACTTCCCTGGTGGTCCAGTGGTTAAGGATCCACGTTGCAATGCAGGGAACTCGGGATCGATCCTAGTCTGGAACTAAGATTTCACACACCGAAGGGCAAGAAGTCTGAGTGACACAATTAGAGATACGTGCACCAAAATGAGAGATCTTGTATGATGCAAAGAAGATCCTGTATTCCATAGTTAGGACCTGAGGCAGCCAAGGAAATGTATATATATGTATACAAACACACACATATACAGTCTGTGGGAAGAATTCTTTCTCAAGGGATTTTAGTCTTTTCTCTTAAAGCCTTCAACTGATTGCTGACTGCATGAGGCCCAATCATATTATGGAAGGTAATCTGCCTTACTTAAAATCTATTGATTTAAATGCTAATTCTATCTAAAAAATATCTTCACAGAAACATCTAGATAGTTATTTAATGAAACACCAAAGCCAAACCAAGCTGGCACATCAAATTATTCATCACACTTGTTAAAACAAATGTGTCCAATCCATTTTGACACTATATTTCTGTCTTTCCTATATATAGTCACCTGTGCTTTCATGCTTGAGTGCAAGCCTGATAATTTGAAGCTGATATCTCTGTTGTAGTTGAATTAATGAGCTTATCATGTATTATACATAATTATGGCAAAATATATAAGAATCATCTATTGTATCTGAACTGTATTTGATTATAGGATTTCAATTTGGCTGCAGTGACTAAGTGTTCATGGGCCTTAAGTTTCAAGTTTTGCTTGATAGTGTAAAATATAATACAGTTGAACCTTGAACAATATGGGGTTGGGGCACCAACTCTCTTGCAGTCATATCCTCAATATATATGATTCCTCATCTCCAGATTCAGCCAGCTATGGGCTATATAGTACTGCAGAGCATGTTTTTATTGAAAAAAAAATCCATGTTCAAGTGGACCTTGCATAGTTCAAACTCATGTCATTTAAGGATCAACTGTAATATTATTAGGCCTCCGTGCTGCAGGCTTAGACAGTAAAGAATCTGCCTGTAATGCAGGAGACCCGGGATCAAACCCTGGGTCAGGAAGATCCCCTGGAGAAGGAAATGGCAACCCACTCCAGTATTCCTGCTCAGAGAATCCCATGGTCAAAGGAGTCTGGTGGGCCCCAGTCCATGAAGTCACAAAGAGTCAGACATGACTGAGTGACTAACACACACGTAATATTATTAAACTCATACTATCTAAAGAATACCTTCATAGCAACATCTAGATGGCTATTTAACCAAACAACTTGGTACTATAGCCAAGCCAAGTTGGCACATCAAATTAATCACTACACTTGTTAAAACAAATGTGCCCAGTGTTCTAGGCACTGTGTACTAGGATTTTACTTGTTTATCTTCTTTAATCCTCATGAAAGAAAGAAAGAAAGAAAATGAAGTCGCTCAATCATGTCTGACTCTTTGTGAACTCCTGGACTGTAGCCTACCACGCTCCTCCATCCACAGGTACTGGCGTGGGTTGCCACTTCCTTCTCCAGAGGATCTTCCAAACCCAGGGATCGAACCTCGGTCTCCCGCTTTGTAGTCAGATGCTCTACCGTCTGAGCCACCAGGGAAGTCAATCCTCATGACAACTCTAATATCCTTACTAATGGATTAAAAAATTAACCAAGACTCAATCCCTGGGTCTGGAAGATCCCCAGGAGTAGGAAATGGCAACCCACTCCATTATTTTTGTCTGAAAAATTCTATGGACAGAGGAGCTGGCAGTTTACAGTTGATGGGGTTGCAAAGAGTCAGAGATGACTGATTCCCTGAGAACTAAACACTGTGTGTGTGTGTGTGTGTGTGTGTGTGTGGAGGGGCAGGTAGCATTCAAGAATTACCCAACGTCTCACTATTAAGTGATGGGTCTATATTCAAATAGAGCCTGTCTGTCTCCAAAATGCAGACTCTTAACCACTGAACTCCAGTGTCTGCCAAAGTTCTTTTCCAAACAATGATTGATGGCTAGGTCAGCTAACTTTAATACAATGATCTTATCATTGTGATTGATCTTTGCAAAGTCACTGACAGGGACAATGTTTGGCTGAAATAGGTGCTTGATCACCCTTGATTGCTTACTCCAAACATTCTATTTTCTAACAGTGGTAGTAGAAATAAAATAAAAACTGGCCCCCCAAAAGTTTAAAGTAGCCTAGCTCCAAATGAAGACATCACTCTCCTCCACCAAATCAAAGAGTTTTTTTTCTTTAGAACAAACCAGGATTTTTGTGCTCTGACAATGCAACATGAAGCATACTGAAGGTAATAGAATTTATTTTCTTTTGTTTTCTCTTGAGTCTTGAATTAGTCAATATGGAGTAACAAAAAGATGTATGTTGAATCAGAGGTGTGGTTCACCAGAGACTGTCAGCCCTTAGTGAACCAAGAATCACAGAATGTCTATGAAAATACAGATTCCTGGGCTTTGTCCCCCGAGTCTGATCATTTGCCTCGGCTGAGGAACTGGCAATTTTCAGGGAGTGCTTCTCACATATTCACTGGCACATTTCTGGGAACTGCTAACTAGAAGCTTTTGTTGCTATTGTTCAGTTGCTCAGTCATGTCCAACTCTTCGTGACTCCATAAACTGCAGTACCCCAGGCTTCCCTGTCCTTCACTATCTCCTGGAGTTTGCTTAAACTCATGTACATTGAGTCGATGATACCATCTGACCATCTCATCCTCTGTCACCACTTTCTTTTCTTGTCCTCAATCTTTCCCAGCATCAGGGTCTTTACTAATGAGGCCTCTTCAGGTCACGTGGCCAAAGTATTGGAGCTTCAGCTTCAGCATCAGTACTTCCAGTTAACATTCAGGACTGATTTCCTTTACATATGACTGGTTTGAACTCCTTGCTGTCCAAGGGACTCTCAAGAGTCTTCTCTAGTACCACAGTTCAAAGGCATCAATTCTTTGGCACTCAGCCTTTTTTATTGTCCAGCTCTCATATCCATACCTGACTACTGGAAAAACCATAACTTTGACTATACAAGACCTTTGTCAGCAAAGTATGTCTCTGCTTTTTAATATGCGGTCTAGGTTTGCCATAGCTTTTCTTCCAAGGAGCAAACATCCTTTAATTTCATGGCTGCAGTCACCATCTGCAGCAATTTTGGAGCCCAAGAAAATAAAGTCTGTCACTGTTTGCATTGTTTCCCCATCTATTTGCCATGAAGTGATGGGACCGGATGGCATGATCTGAGTTTTCTGAATATTGAGTTTTAGTGACTGGTTACTCCAAAATAAAACTCACCAAAGAGTGAGAAACTCTAAGGATTCAGGGCCCTCTTGGTTCCTCATATCTTCCCTCCCAGGACAGGCAGCATAATTTGCAGGGCTCAGCACAAAATGAAAATGCAGGACCCCTTGTTCAAAAGTTACCAAGAATTTCAAGATGGCAACAGTAAGGTATCGCAAGTCCCCTACATATGAACCTTCAAGTTGCAAACTTTCAAAGATGTGAACATGTATTCACATGACCAATTGTGTAAGTTGGTTCATGTGCTTGGTGTGCCTTGTCACAAGAATGCATCCTCTACAAGCGGTTGTGCTTTTGCATACTTTACAGCACTGTATAGAGTACAGTAGTAAGGAATCTTTATTTCAAGCCCAGGATGTCTGGAAGCAAGTGTAAAGACAGCTGTATATAGCCCATTGTGTTAGTTGAGTACCTAGGCTAACTTTGTTGGATTTATGAACAACTTGGATTTAGAAACACATTCTCAGAACAGAGCTCATTTGTATGTAGGGAACTTATTGTATTCAACAGAGCATGGGGCCCCTCTGAGTGTAGAGTCATGTGCAACTGTACAAGTTGAATGCCCGTGATGGCCTCATTTCTCCTGTAGTGTTCTGGGATTTATGAGACTCAGATGACAAGAGAATGCAAGATAAGAAGGATGAGAACAATGGAAGGAAAAATGTCAATGTAGCTGTTGACACTTCTGGGTAGGCTGAACTTGAATGTATACAACAGATGTTTGGAGGTATGAAGAAGGTCTTCACTTACAAACAGAGACTCCAGTGAGGCCTCTATTAGGCCACTTCCCTGATAGTGTGGGTCACTGTACTATTTCTGGTGACTTAGGACTTGCTGCCATCCTCATCACATAATTCATACTTTTAGAATATGTCATTTGGTTTTGGAAAGAAATAGTGCATATAACTTAAATCAGAATAAATGTGACAAGCATAAAGTTACTGGTAAAATTTGAGAGATTCCTTGGGGGAATTCTTAAATTATAATTTATTATTATCTTAAATAAAGAGGTTTGAAAATTCAACTTCTAAATGCAAATGCAAATTTGAAAAGGTAAGTGAATGACCAATAGATGGTTAAAAAAGAGCAACATGGGAAGAATAGGACACAATTAAGGGAGTTCATCTGTTACTATTTGGGCCTTTTCTCAGAGTGATGTGACACAGGCTTCCCAGAAAACTCTAAACACAGCTTAACATAATATTCTCTTCTTCTTCAAAGTCTTGCCCAAATCCCACAGACTGTATGAATCTGTCATTACAAACACGTACAATCACAAAAGATCACTGAAATTAAAGTAAAACCAAATGCTGATATTACAAAATTTATTTTGGGGAAAAGTCCAAATGTTCATGCTGGCCTCTCCGACCCCTGAAACACTCTTGTTCACCATCTTCAAAAGGGCTATTAATGCTGTGAGTTCTGATGCTGAAAGCACAGAGCACCTCTTTACAGATGAACTTTCTCTCAGTAATCACTCGTGCATCTTTCTTTACTGTCCAAATGAAGATATAATGGCTTTCCTCCACTGCTAACTTCACAATGAACACCCAGCCAAACGCCCAGATCATGCCGCCAGCTGTCTGGATAGAGAGCCATCCTGAGCAAACACACTGAGAGCACCATTTCCCACACAACAACATGCTTTTCAGTCCTAGCACAAAAGCTTCAATTTAATGTGGGCTGTAAAGCCAGCCTGACAATAAATATAAGAAAAGGTCATTTTAGATTGAACACAGCTTTTCAATAATAGGAATTATCTGATGCAACACATGGGCATGTTCTTCTCTTACCCATGAGAGCTGGAGACATTTTAGATCAATAATGGGATGAAGAAATCTAAGATCTAATATGATGTGGGTATAGACCTTCAGAGTGAGGTGTGTAATATTTGGGCAATGACTAAACTCTGAAGCCATGATTAGGGTAAGGAAGGAAAATCAGAAAGCCATTTTTCTCACCCTTGAAAGTTTCTACTTATGTTTAGCATTATCTGAAGTTTTCTGAGCAGTTTAACATGTATCACATCATACTCACTAAGAGCAGACGAGCTGAGATATATTTCCACTATATATGTGGTACAGTTTTAAAAGATTTAGTAAACTTTGATGACATGTTTCCCAGAGGCATGTAATATTATGCAACAATTTACATGAGATCAATCATGTCCGGACTCTTTGCGATCCCATGGACTGCAGCCCACCAGGCTCCTCTATCCATGGAAATTTCCAGACAAGAATAATGGATTGGGTTGCCATTTCCTCCCCCAGGGGATCTTCCCAACCAGAGATTGAACCTGTGTCTTCTGCACCTCCTGCATTGCAGGCGGATTCTTTACTGCTGAGCCAACAACTCACTGAACTTAATTCTATCTTTCTTCTATATAAACCTACCACTAATTGGGGGTTTTTGAAATAACAATGGTGATGCACCATAAAATACATCCTAACTTTTCAAATGGAGTAGGAAATGGCAACCCACTCCAGTATTCTTGACTGGAAAATTCCACAGACTGAGGAGCCTGGTGAGCTACAGTCAATGGGGTCACAAAGAGTCGGACACAAAGATGTATAGGACATTAGAAGAATGTGTAGGGAAACTGTCCCAGCTACTTAATGAAGAAGTAAAGACAAATCTGATAAAAGAAAGTATAGACTTTTAGTCACAAGAAAAGTAACCCAAATAAAGTAGCTAGTCAATATTTAAACTCAAATACTTTAAAATTTCTCTATGCTATGCTATGCTAAGTCACTTTAGTCATGTCCGACTCTGTGCGACCCCATAGATGGCAGCCCACCAGGCTCCCCCGTCCCTGGTATTCTCCAGGCAAGAACACTGGAGTGGGTTGCCATTTCCTTCTCCAGTTCATGAAAGTGAAAAGTGAAAGTGAAGTCGCTTAGTCGTGTCCGACTCTTAGCGATCCCATGGACTGTAGCCTACCAGGCTCCTCCGTCCATGGGATTTTCTAGGCAAGAGTACTGGAGTGGGGTGCCATTGCCTTCTCCAAAATTTCTCTAGTTATATATAAAACAAAAGTTATAAAATTAGGATCATTTAAAAGAAAAAAATTATACTCTTAATGAGTAATCCTAATTATAATAAGAAATAAGTACTCGTCTACTCAAAGCTACAGTTTTTCCAGTAATCATGTATCTATTGGGTGCAATCTCAAAAACTACAGAATGATCTCTGCTCATTTCCAAGGCAAACCATTCAATATCACAGTAATCCAAGCCTATGCCCCAACCAGTAATGCTGAAGAAACTGAATGGTTGTATGAAGACCTACAAGACCTTCTAGAACTAACACCCAAAAAAGATGTCCTTTTCTTTATAGGGGACTGGAATGGAAAAGTAGGAAGTCAAGAGATACCTGGAGTAATAGGCAAATTTGGCTTTGGAGTACAGGATGAAGCAGAGCAAAAGCTAATAGAGTTTTGCCAAAGGAAAGCACTGGTCATAGCAAACACCCTCTTCCAACAATACCAGAGAAAATTCTACACATGGACATCACCAGATGGTCAATACTGAAATCAGACTGATTACATTTTTTGCAGCCAGAGATGGAGAGGCTGTATACAGGCAGCAAAAACAAGACCAGGAGCTGACTGTGGCTCAGATCATGAACTCCTTATTGCCAAATTCAGACTTAAGTTGAGAAAAGTAGGGATAACCACTAGACCATTCAGGTAACCTAAATCAAATCCTTTATGATTATACAGTGGGAGTGACAAATAGATTCAAAGAATTAGATCTGATAGACAGAGTGCCTGAGAAATATGGACAGAGGTTCATGACACTGTACAGGAGGCAGTGATCAAAAACATCCCCAAGAAAAAGAAATGCAAAAAGGCAAAATGGTGTCTGAGGAGGCCTTAGGAATAGCTGAGAAAAGAAGAGAAGCTAAGGGCAAAGGAGAAAAGTAAAAATATACCCATCTGAATGTAGAGTTCCAAAGAATAGTAAGGAGAGATAAGAAAGCCTTCCTCAGTGATCAATGCAAAGAAATAGAAGAAAATAATAGAATGGGAAAGAATAGAGAATCTCTTCAAGAAAATCAGAGATACTAAGGGAACATTTCATGCAGACAGGCACAATAAAGGACAGAAATGGTATGGACCTAACAGAAGCAGAAGATATTAAGAAGAGGTGGCAAGAATACACAGAAGAGAAATGCAAATCAAAACCACTATGAGGTACCATTTCACACCAGTCAGAATGGCTGCGATCCAAAAGTCTACAAATAATAAATGCTGGAGAGGGTGTGGAGAAAAGGGAACCCTCTTACACTGTTGGTGGGAATGCAAACTAGTACAGCCACTATGGAGAACAGTGTGGAGATTCCTTAAAAAACTGGAAATAGAACTGCCTTATGATCCAGCAATCCCACTGCTGGGCATACACACTGAGGAAACCAGAAGGGAAAGAGACATGTGTACCTCAATGTTCATCGCAGCACTGTTTATAATAGCCAGGACATGGAAGCAACCTAGATGTCCATCAGCAGATGAATGGATAAGAAAGCTATGGTACATATACACAATGGAGTATTACTCAGCCATTAAAAAGAATATATTTGAATCAGTTCTAATGAGGTGGATGAAACTGGAGCCTATTATACAGAGTGAAGTAAGCCAGAAAGAAAAGCACCAATACAGTATACTAACACATATATATGGAATTTAGAAAGATGGTAACAATAACCCTGTGTACGAGACAGCAAAAGAGACACTGATATATAGAACAGTCTTATGGACTCTGTGGGAGAGGGAGAGGGTGGGAAGATTTGGGAGAATGGCATTGAAACATGTAAAATATCATGTATGAAATGAGATGCCAGTCCAGGTTCGATGCACGAAACTGGATGCTTGGGGCTGGTGCACTGGGACGACCCAGAGGGATGGTGTGGGGAGGGAGGAGGGAGGAGGGTTCAGGATGGGGAGCACGTGTATATCTGTGGCAGATTCATTTTGATATTTGGCAAAACTAATACAATTATGTAAAGTTTAAAAATAAAATAAAATTAAAAAAAACATAGGACCCCCCCCCCAAAAAAAATACACAGAAGAACTGTACAAAAAAGATCTTCACGATCCAGATAATCAAGATGGTATGATCACCCACTTAGAGCCAGATATTCTGGAATGCGAAGTCAAGTGGGCCTTACAAAGCATCACTATGAACAAAGCTAGTGGAGGTGATGGAATTCCAGTTGAGCTATTTGAAATCCTGAAAGATGATGCTGTGAAAGTGTTGCACTCAATATGCCAGCAAATTTGGAAAACTCAGCAGTGGCCACAGGACTGGAAAAGGTCAGTTTTCATTCCAATTACAAAGGCATTGCCAAACAATGCTCAAACTATCGCACAATTGCGCTCATCTCACGTGCCAGCAAAGTAATGCCCCAAATTCTCTAAGCCAGGTTTCAACAGTACGTGAACCGTGAACTTCCAGATGTTCAAGCTGGATTTAGAAAAGGCAGAGGAACTAGAAATCAAATTGCCAACATTTGCTGGATCATAGAAAAAAGCAAGAGAGTTCCAGAAAAAAACATCTACTTCTGCTTTATTGACTACGCCAAACCCTTTGATGTGTAGATCACAACAAACTGTGGAACATTCTTCAAGAGATGGGAATACCAGACCACCTGACCTGCCTCCTGAGATATCTGTATGCAGGTCAAGAAGCATCAGTTAGAACTGGACACGAAACAACAGACTTGTTCCAAATCAGGAAAGGAGTACGTCAAGGCTGTATATTGTCACCCTGCTTATTTAACTTATATGCTGCGTACATCATGAGTAATGCTGGACTGGATGAAGCACAAGATGGAATCAAGACTGCCCAGAGAAATGCCAATAACTTCAGATATGCAGATGACACCACCCTTATGGAAGAAAGCAAAGAAGAACTAAAGTGCCTCTTGAGGAAAGTGAAAGAGGAGACTGAAAAAGTAGGCTTAACATTCAGAAAACTAGGATCATGGCATCTGGTCCCATCACTTCATGGCAAATAGATGGGGAAACAGTGGAAACAGTGAGAGACTATTTTTTGGGCTCCAAAATCACTGCAGATGGTGACTACAGCCATGAAATTAAAAGACACTTGTTCCTTGGAAGAAAAGCTATGACCAAGCTAGACAGCATGTTAAGAAGCAGAGACAATACTTTGCCAACAAAGGTCCATCTAGTCAAAGTTATGTTTATTCCAGTAGTCATGTATGGATATGAGGGTTGGACTGTAAAGAAAGCTGAGCACCAAAGAACTGACATTTTTGAACTATGGTGTTGGAGAAGACTCTTGAGAGTCCCTTGGACTGCAAGGAGATCAAACCAGTCAATCTTAAAGGAAATCAGTCCTGAATATTCATTGGAAGGACCGATGCTGAAGCTGAAACTCCAGTACTTTGGCCACCTAATGCAAAGAACTGACTCATTAGAAAAGACCCTGATGCTGGGAAAGATTGAAGGAAGGAGGAGAAGGGGACAACAGAGGACAAGATGGTTGGATGGCATCACTGACTCAATGGACATGAGTTTGAGCAAGCCCCAAGAGTTGGTGATGGACAGGGAGATCTGGTGTGCTGCAGTCCATGGGGTCGCAGAGTCAGACATGACTGAGCAAATGAACTGAACTATTAGTATTACTATCATATATAAACAGAAAACCTTTTTACTTCATATAGATATTTTAAAAGAATTTTATTTGTATGTCATAAGCTATTGTTTATCCTCTTTGTATGAAACTTGTAATTGATAACAACATTAAAAAAATCTAGACTATTGAAAAGTCAACTAACAATGTAGTAAATGAAAGTAGATATCACATACATGTTTATTCTTTCACTATGCTTTCAATAACAGTTGTAATAATATTTAAAGGTACAATTATTACAGATGATGCTACTAAGCCATAGATTAGTTCAGTTTGCCATACACTTGTTGATTACTCACTTGTGCTAGATGCTACATCTAGTCCTCAAATTAATTAAAAAAAAAAGAAATGGCTTCCCTGGCGACTCAGATGGTAAAGAATCTGCTTGAAATACAAGAGACCCGAGTTTGATATCTGGGTTGGGAAGAACCCCTGTAGGAGGAAATGGCAATCCACTCAAGTACTTCTGCCTGGGAAATCCCATGGACAGAGGAGCCTGGTGGGCTATAGTCCATAGGGTCACAAAGAGTTGGACAGGACCTAAGTGACTAGCACTTACATACCTGTGTTCAAGGAGCTATGGGATTTGTTAAGGGAACATAATTTCCATCTTGTTGACCTGGTTTTTTCAGTATGCCATCAGGTTGTACTGACCTGTCCATTTGTGTTCATTATAGCCCTCATGACTATGGCCTGAACACAGTTCCACCAGGTTGCAAGGACACCAGAGAAAGGGATTTTCTTCATTTCTACTCCATCAGAGACCACGAAGTAGGCAAGTCCATGAGAACCAAGTCAGTCTCTGCAAATCTTCATCCCTCACTAAATGCAGATGGGTGGTACCACACGATACGACTTCTGCCTCCTCCCAGCATTGTGACCTTGGGCAAGTAACCCAGCCCTCTGATATGCTTCCTCATGTATGTCATGAGAATAATCACCCTCCCGCATTGGGATCCTCTGAGGATCAAATTAGTTAATTCAGATAAAGCCTTACATCAGCGTCTGGCATACAGTGTGTTCCCAGTAAGCATGGACTATTACTGTTAATCAGAAATGAAGTTGTACATAGTGGAAAACAGCTCATGATTTTTCTCAGTAGGGAAGACTTTTTTTTTCTCCATTTCTTTCCTTAATTAGATCTCTGTTAGTTAAAATAACTTTATATATATAATTTTATTTTTCTGAGGGCTCAATTTCTTTTTCTCTAATTACTTTGCAGAAAAACCATTACAGACTTAATTTACTGTATTCGAAACAACTAGTTGCATCATGAAAAGAGGATTTGGCCCTTCAGAGGAATGATGATGGAAAAAGAAAGTCTAAGAGAAAACTGGAACAAATGGACCATTTTTGAATGATGTGATCATGTATGTCCTTTCCTTAATGTTGTTGCCTCATTGGATATCTCTAGTAGGACACAGATGGGAGGACACAATTCAGCAAAAGCCATCCTACAGAAAACCCCAGAGGATGGAAAAGGTAGACAGTTTCCTTTAGAGTAAATTAATTTATGAAAACAAGTGTCCACTGTCTCTCCAGGGAAGGTGATCTGCTCAGGGTGCCAGCAGATAAGCCACAAGCTGGTCTTGGTATCTGAGGAACAAAGTGCCAACACACCATTAATTGTGCTTTTCCAATAAACTGAATGGAAGGAGAAACAAAATTCTTTTCTCACCTTGGTATCTCTCTTACCTCGGAAACGGAGCAGGACCATGTGGTCCTTGCCACCCTACCCCAGCCCCTGCCCTCTACCATGTCTTCCGCTTGCCTTTTGTCTGTGGAAAACTTCAGTCAAAAAACAAGTTTAATCAGAGAAGTGGGAAATGATGAAACAAAGGAAAACAGTCTAAGGAGACTAAATCATAACATTGTAGTCAGTAAGCATAGTCAAGGACCTTTAGTTCTTTCTCAAGGGCTACAGATAACATTCTGAGCCATATCCTGTGAGTTGTCTTATAGATTCCAAAACACCCAGGTAAAGAAGTTAACTACATGATGACCAGACTGTACGCAGGGTTTGAGCTTCCACAATTCTGAGATTTGACTGCAAAGAAATGGGAACAAGTGCACCCCCAGAACTGAAGATTAACTGTACCTAAAGCAGCCAAGATGATGCTAGTCAGACCACTGATGACCAACTGAAGATGACTGATAGAGATGACTGTGCTGTTTCTGCATGTAATTCCCCTCCCTGTCCCTGCTACTCTGTCTAAAAAGCTCTCAGCCCCTTGCTTGTCATGGGGGGGAGTCAGCCTTGGCACAAATGTCCACCATCCTCCCCCACCCCAGGTGCTGGCATCTGAAATCAAGCAAACTTTCCTTTCCACCAACCTGGCCTGTTTACTGGTTTTTGAGCAGCAAGCAGCCAGACCCCCCCCAACGCATACCTTGCAGTAACATCTCCATTTCTTTCATTCTGAGGTTCAGCTGGCTAATTTTTAAAACAAAGTTGTATTTATTAAGATAAATAGAGATTTATCTTGTCCTGCTTGCTTTTTTTCTTTTTTTAATTCAGTAGGAAAAGTAGCCTCAAACAGCAATCTAATAACGTTAAGACTAGAAAAGTGCAGTGGTGGATTTGTATCATTTTTATAGTTGTACTTTTGAGCTGAAACATATTCCTTTTGATATAATTAATTCTAAAAAGTTTACTACTTTTAACATTGTACATAACTCCAACGTACCAGTTTATTTTTAACATGTTCTCCCACACCCGCCAGAGATTTGGTCAAGAAATGGAGTTCTAATTAAATTATTGGAATTTAACAAGTCAAAGCTATGGTTTTTCCAATAGCCATGTATGGATGGATGTGAGAATTGGAACATAAAGAAGGCTGAGCACTGAAGAATTCATGCTTTTGAATTATAATGCTGGAGAAGACTCTTGAGGGCCCCTTGGACTGCAAGGAGATCAAATCAGTCAATCCTAAAGGAAATCAATCCTGAATATTCATTGGAAGGACTGATACTGAAGCTGTAGCTCTGATACTTTGACCACCTGATTCGAAGAGGACTCATTGGAAAAGACCCTGATGCTGGGAAAGATTGAGGGAAGGCAGAGAAGGGGACAACATAAGATGAAATGGTTGGATGGCATCATCAGCTCAATGGACAGGAGCTTGAGCAAACTCATGGAGACAGTGAAGGACAGGGAACCCTGGTGTGCCGCAGTCCATGCGGTGGCAAAATGTCAGACACGACTTAGTGACTGAACAATAACACGTCAAAAATGTTTAGACTGGGTTTGTATTAATGGTAACTTGGTCTAGGCGAAAGGATGCAGAGGATGCAAAAGTGTCTCATTTTTTTTTCTTTTTCTAACAAAGAAAAATTATATGAGCACAACAATCGCACGTTACCTTTATAAACGTCACAGTGGCTGGCAGATATTTCTATGACCACCCCCACTCCCAAACTCTACCATCCTTGCTTTTTAAGGATTGTTTGACCTTGAAAGCAGAATGACCCAGTGGAGAAATGATGGGAAAGACTGGCTTGTAAGTCTACATGACTTTCTTCCTTCAGAGTGGCGTTTATTTCTCCTTCCCCGCTCCCTCCACCCCTATGGTTCCCTGCTCTCCATTTCCCCAGTTTCTCTCGCTCACCTTCACTTCTAACTTCTGCTCTGTTTTGATTATGTGCACTTTGGTCTTTTTATCTCATCTGAATTGCAGATTGAATTTTTTCACTCATTCAAGCTAACAAATATTTATGGACCATCCCTCTTGTGTCAGGAAGTGTCATAAGGCACTGACTCTATCCTCAAGAACTTTACTATTTACTATAGGGAATATTATTAAAAAAATCCTAGCACCATGTCAGTATACATACATACATACATACATACATATATACACACCAAGCATAAAACAATAACAACAAAAAGATGAAAAGGGAAAATAAAATGCTTCTGTAATAGTCTTGGGCATGGATGAAAATAAAGGCGGGTCCCTCCAGAATACAAAGCTGGTATTTGCCAGGTAAGTGGGACCCCGGTGGCTCAGCTACAAAAGAATCCGCTCAGTGCAGGAGACACAAGAAGCTCAGGTTCGATCTCTGAGTCAGGAAGATCCCCTGGAGAAGGAATGGCATTTACAATGAATACCTAGTTTGTTTCTTCCAGGCACCACGAGTGCCACATACCCTGGGGTTTTTGTGTTGTCTTGCTACCCCTATCACACCTGGAATGTAGTTCATTATCCTTGCTCAGTATGCAGGGCTCTGCTGTCCAGTATGGGAGCCACTAGTCAAATGAGCCACTGAGCACCTGAAAGGTGGTTTGTCCGAGTTGAGATATGTTTTAAGTCTAAAATGTACACTGGATTGTAAGGCTTAATGTATTTTTTAAAAAGGATGCAAAATATCACATTCATGATGCTTATGCTGATTACAAGCAGAAAGGATAATAATTTGGCTATATTGCATTAAATACATTAATACATTGTTGCTGTTTAGTTGCTAAGTCATTTCTGACTCTTTTGCGACCCGTGGACTGTAGCTTGCCAGGCTCCTCTGTCCATGGGGTTTCCCAGGCAAGTACACTGGAGTGGGTTGCCATTGCCTTCTCCAGGGGATCTTCCTGACCCAGAGACTGAACCCACTTCTCCTGCATTGGCAGGCAGATTCTTGACCACTGAACCTCCAGGAAAGTAGCACATATACACTGGTGAAGTTAGCTATATCTATTTCTTTTTACTTTTTCAAATGTGGCTTCTAGAAGACCTTAAATTACAGTAAGTGGCCTGCAACTGTGTTTCTTCTGGGTAGAAAGTTCATCTAGATTCTCTCTGAGTGATCTGGGGACGAAGCTGTGTCCTCCCACTGAACATGTAGGTAGTCATCTCCACTACACCCATCTATTCAGGACCTACTGGGACGGGAAATGCTTCTGCCTCCAGCCCAATCCTACGTGTTGACCCAGTATGGCTGCTCCTGGGGGCAGGACTTGGGTCTGTATTCATTTGAACCCAAAATCTCTCAACAACCCTGCAGAAACTGCACAGCCTTGGAGAAATGCCTTACTAGAAAGCTGCAGGAATCTGGGCTCCAAGGCTCAGAGGCTGCTCTGTGCAGTGTCTGACTATCACTGTAAGAGGGGATACCTTTGTCTGCAAATTTGTCTCCGATTTACAGCTTTCAGAATGTTTTTTTTTTCCCTTTACAACTCACTCACATATTATTCTTAAGCAGAGGATCACGCACATTTCCCTTGCAGAAATTTCTAGGATGAAAAATGAAGTGAACATTCCTTTTTCCTTTGTTTACTTAAATGGTCACATCCTCCTACTCAGTCCAAAGCCATCACCATCTGTTTTCTGTGATCTAATTACAAATGGAATAAGCTCTTAATTCCCCTTTCCATCATTTTAAGATCTACGACATGAAAATGCCTCTGCGAATACTTCCAGAGTGCTTATTTTTTGTCATGTCTTTGATACAACTTATAGGGCCAAAGTTATTTGTTTGTGCAGAAATAAATTTCACTCAGAGGTGTTTACATGACAGAGACTGATAGGTGTTTTCTATCAGGACTCTGCTTGGCTTCCCAGTTTGTTTACAGCAGCCTATCTTAGGAAACCAGGAAGAAGTGTATTTAGCAGCAAGTTAAATGCTTTTAAATATCGTGTAAATTTCTCATTCTTTTAAAAATAACTGTCACATACTTTAGAGTCTTTTAAGTAGAATGTTGCTGGATATGTAATTTGGTTTCATATTTCCTCTGAATGACAGTGTTTTTTTTTTCCCCCATCACAGTTGATCTTCACCCTTTACCATCTGGGAATTTGAACTCTATTTTTAGCCATTTCATGAGTTGCCAATTTAATGCATTTAAAGAGGGCAGAGCAGATGTCTAAAACATTGAAGGTAATTAATTAAGTCCCACGATTTCCAGACTACACAAAAACAATTTGCCATTGCCTGTAAAATGGTATAATTGAGTATTATAAATGTTTCCAGGCCAAGTCCTGCTATGAATTATTTAGTGCATCTGTCCTAATTAAAGACCTATTGGAAGATTAATGTCTCGTAACCTGACAAACTACTTTACTTAGTAACAAATTATCCATATAATGACCTCAAACTAAATTTATATAACCCAAGAAGCCATCTGAAAGAACTCACAAGCATGCTTCAGTAGAAGGAATTTTCTCTGCATATTTACATTCATCTTCCCAATAGTCATTTAGCTTCTAATAACTGTAAAAATGCAAGCTTCCCAGGTGGAGCTAGTGCAAAGAACTCACCTGCCAAAGTAGGAGACATATAAGAAGCAATTAGAGCCCTGGGTTAGGAAGATCCCCAGGAGGAGGGCATGGTAACTGACTCCAGTATTCTTGCCTGGAGAATCCCATGGTCAGAGAAGCCTAGTGGCCTATAGTCCATAGGGTCGGAAAGAGTCAGATAGATGACTAAAGCAACTTAGCACACAAGCACGCAACTGTAAATAAAAATCAATCTGTTCCAAAATAAATTTCCTAGTCATTTCTAGCTTTAGTCAACATCTTGTAAAAGATACGTGATTCACATTTCCTCCAACCTTCTTGCTACATCTAATTTAAAGAATTTGCACTAAAGACAATGATATGTAAATCTGTAATAATGAAGGCACTGGCAGTAATGAAGAATATTTTTATATTCTTATTCTAAGCTTGATAGGATGAGACTGTCCTGATTATTTTTCAGCAATATGAGGAACACCAAATATTCAGTGAACAGTATCTTCAGTTGAATGATGGGGAAATGCCCTACCAAGGCTGGATGTCAGAGCGCCCAATGAAAGTTCAACACTGAGATCGTTTAAGCATTAACTTAGAAACAAACTATATGAATGAATCTTGCTTTGGCATTAGGGTCTAATGTACCTTACAGCTGTAATCTCCATGACACTATTATTAAAAACTCTATGGCACACACGTACCTGATGGGCAATGAAAAGAGGGCCTCTGCTGCTTGTGTCTCCCGATAGCAAGTGGTTGGGAGAGGGAAGAGAACAGGTCAGCTAGGGGAAAACTTAATATTCTTTTTTTAAAAATGCAAATCATTCCCTCCCATCAAAAATTCACTGGCCTTATCATGAACTTCTTTAAATAGCAGTTTACATATTATTTCTAAAGCTTAAAAAAATCTCCACACCTAGGAGTGTGGAGAAAATCTCCTAGGTTGCATGTGAGATTTTTCCTTAAGTCTGAAGATGTCTCTCTCTATATATGTGTATTCATAGACTGCTCTACTTGAGAATACAAAATATAAAAATATCACCAGAGCAAAGTAAAACTTTTTAACACTGAATGTGTTAAAGTATGGTTAATTGACTAAAATTTTGAGATATATATATTTTAGGAATATTTGGCAAACTCTTTTACTGTCATAAAGTCTAACAGCAGTTTGTTCACTCTTATCAGGACAAATATTCAGAAATCTTTTGTTATCCTAGCTTGAATCTTAGCATGTATAAAATCATTGTCCTTTAGCATTCCTTCCATATAACTCTTTTCCAATTAGACTTTCTCACACTGAAAAACAATTCAATTTCTTCTTTACATCCCTGTGTGAATTATATCAGGGCTTTCCTGGTGGCTCAGATGGTAAAGAGTCTGCCTCCAATGCGGGATACCCGGGTTTGATCCCTGGGTTGGGAAGATCCTGTGAAGAAGGGAATGGCTACCCACTCCACTGGATTATATATTTTAACAAAAATGGAGTCATAAGCTTTTATAGGAAATAAGCTCAATAGGGTCAAATTGATGGAATGCTACTTAACATCCACCCCCTTTGTAAATCTACAGAATATTTGGTGCTCTTTTAAAGTGCTTTTAGCTAAAGTGATTCCCTGGTGGCTCAGAGGTTAAAGCATCTGCCCACATTGCGGGAGACCAGGGTTCGATCCCTGGGTCGGGAAGATCCCCTGGACAAGGAAATGGCAACCCACTCCAGTATTCTTGCCTGGAGAATCCCATGGATGGAGGAGCCTGGTGGGCTACAGTCCATGGGGTCGCAAAGAGTCGGACACGACTGAGCGACTTCACTTCACCTCATGTAGAGGTGCAAACTACTGCTACTGCTAAGTCGCCTCAGTCGTGTCTGACTCTGTGCGACCCCATAGACGGCAGCCCACCAGGCTCCCCTGTCCCTGGGATTCTCCAGGCAAGAACACTGGAGTGGGTTGCCATTTCCTTCTCCAATGCATGAAAGTGGAAAGGGAAGGTGAAGTTGCTCAGTCGTGTCCAACTCTTAGCGACCCCATGGACTGCAGCCTACCAGGCTCCTCCGTCCATGGGATTTTCCAGGCAAGAGTACTGGAGTGGGGTGCCATTGCCTTCTCCGGAAGTGCAAAAGTACCTCTAATTACATGTAATGGGCTTACTGATATTTTTGCCAGATTGGAGGAAGAGAACAGTGAAACTGAGTAGAAAAAAGAGACAGTTGAGTATTTTTTTCATTACATTTGTTTTCTGAGTACTTAAGTTTGTTTTAGAAATTTGGGATATAGGGAAAAGTGCAAAGAAAATAATCATAAAAACTGTTCACAGACCCATCACCAATGATAATCTCATTAACATACTGGCATACTATTTTTTTTTCTGTGCACCCATTATAGAATGAAGTCTTTCCTCATGAAGTTTTACATCTTGCTGTTTTACTTTTCATTATATTGTAGGCACTTTTCAGTGGTCTTCGCTTTTTAGCTGTCTAGAGAATGATTGCTTTCATCATAACAGCAGAGGAAATGTGTCCTTCCCATGAAATTAAGTTTCAGACTTCTCAGAAATGCTATTTAAGAAAACTAGTTCTAATCTACTGATTTCTGCTGAGTAGTGGACAAGTTGTAAACTGATTAACAGAGAACAAATGTATATCTGGCTGCAGGTATATACACACTTATACTCGTGCATTCTCAGAAGTAGTCTATTAGAAAAAAAATCCCAGCTTACTAATATACACTAAAAGTATTAAAAACATTAAAAATCATATAATCATATAAATAAAAACCTGACTATTCTAATAGCTATTAAGGGCATAAATCTAAAAGAAATCAACTGAATATTCACTGGAAAGACTGATGCTGAAGCTGAAGCTACAATATTTTGGCTACCTGATGTGAAGAGCCAACTCATTGGAAAAGACCCTGATGCTAGGAAAGATTGAGGGCAGGAGGAGAAGGGGATGACAGAGGGTGAGATGGCTGGATGGCATCAATTACTAAATGGAAATGAGTTTTCCCAAGCTCTGGGAGATGGTGAAGGACAGGGAAGCCTGGCATGCTGCAGTTCATGGGGTCTCAAAGAGTTGAACACGACAGTGACTGAACAACAGCAAAAGGCATAAAAGTTTTATTAAATATTTTAATAAAAAATTACTAGAACTCAACTGAATAAAAAGTTTTAAAATGTATCATCATATTATACCTACAATTCAAATATGCCGTGGGAAATGTTTTTTATTAGAACAATAGGTTATATAGTTCTTAGAAAGATTGAAGGCAGGAGGAGAATGGGATGACAGAGGATGAGATGCTTGGATGGCAAGCATTGAATTACTGATTCAATGGACATGAGTGTGAGCACACTCTGGGAGACAGCGAAGGGCAGGGAAGCCTGGCATGCTGCAGTCCATGGGGTCACACATAGTCAGACACGATTGAGGGACTGAACAACAACAGTGCTCAGAATGGACAATCAGATATTTACCTGTCTGTTTAGAACTGGCTCTGCACTCACAATAAGTAGGTTTTGGCAAAACACAAGGAAAGAGAGTCTCCTTGTTCTTCTGCCTTAGAATACTGCCTAACATAGACACTGAAGGCTCAGTCTTTAAATATCCACAGTAGTTGTCCTCAAGTGACATCCAGGTGTCCCCTGGATGAGACAAACCCTCATTCAAAGACATTTCAAAAACCATCAGGAAAACATACACAAAAAGAGAATCTTCGAGGCATTCATTTACATGCTTACTAATTCACCTAACCATGATTGAATGTCAGGTTCTAGAATTGTGAAACAGCTGAACTTAATGTTGCATAAGTGAGGCAAAACGCACACATATATTACATCCATGCAGCAGAAATGTTAAGCAAATCCTAGTTTCAAACCATCCGGTGACCTCTTCTCAGACAATCTTTCATCTTTCTCTCGGCTCTATCTCTCCTTTTCTCTGTCTTTGTCTCTCCTGCCCATCCCCCCACAACATATATACACACACACACATATACAGGCACACAAATCAGGGTCTGTGTCAATAACGTACTGCTGCTGCTTCTGCTAAGTCACTTCAGTCGTGTCCGACTCTGTGTGACCCCATAGATGGCAGCCACCAGGCTCCCCCACCCCTGGGATTCTCCAGGCAAGAACACTGGAGTGGGTTGCCATTTCCTTCTCCAATGCAGGAAAGTGAAAAGTGAAAGTGAAGTCACCCAGTCGTGTCCGACTCTTCTCGACCCCATGGACTGAAGCCTACCAGGCTTCCTCCATTCATGGGATTTTCCAGGTAAGAGTACTGGAGTGGGGTGCCATTGCCTTCTCCGCAATAACATACAGTGACACTCAATATTCTATGTAAAGAAGTCTCCACATACTTACCATGGAGTCTCACCTTCAATTCTTTCTAAAATAAGAGCGTATGATATATGGGACACTGAAAGATGCCCCGCAGAAAACAGTTCCTGGTGAAACAAGTTTAGAAAGCAATATATTTTATTCCCATAGTGGAGATTTATAACGCATATTCGCATAGTAAAGACTCTGAAAGAATTCCTGCAATAAAGAAACCTATTTCAAAGTCATCTGCCTCAGGATGCTTTTATCTGGAAATATCTGCTTATTTTGTTTACTATATATTATCAACCATGGGGAACGGGCAATGACATAAGAACACTCAATATCCTATGATTCAGACCTTTCAAATATTATGACTGAACATACGTGGGATGCAGTACTGTTCATAAGATATCCATCTTTCTTGCCAGGACACTTTGATCTCACTTTATAAAAATTATAAAAATATGTATTTACACATCAAAATAAAGGGATTTAATAAAGTAAAGATGGACTTTAGGCTTTCTTCTGCTGTAACAGGATTCCTTCACACTTCTCTGATGTAACAGGTTTCATAAAATGTATGGTATTGTTCTTTACATTCCTGGGGTCTGTGAAGGTTATGGCGTTCTGGGATATTCCAAAACCACTGCCTGAAACAGACATCTCATTTTTGACATCCTCTGGCGTGTTCTATGTGGAGCCTCATTCAGAGATCATAGGTTCACCAAGTGAATTTTGATTTTTAGAATCCTCTTAAAGGAAAATATGAAAAGGTTGTTAAAGCTAATTATATCCACTTCAAGTACACTTAGGAATGAGGTTTTCTCTTAAGAATTCTCAAACAGTGAAATTGACATTTTTAACCAAGTCCTTGTGCATGAAAGGCAAGTGGGACATTCCCCTGGCCTGTGGAATTCCAGTGACTCAAGATTCAAGATTCGTGTAGAGGAAGATGATATTTATGCTCTTGAGTAGCAGGTTTCTGTATAATCACCTTTAAGGGGGGAAGAAATCAAAGTGGAACACTGAAAAGAAACAAGAAGCAGCTCCTTTGTCACATTGCAAACACAGATAACTTCAGTGACAGATAAAACCGAATAGCTGGGGTGGTGGGTGATGGTGGGGGGGAGAGTGAAGTGTGGTTGGCAGTTCAGAAGTACAGCAACAGGTCAGTAGTGAAAGGTAAGACCTTGGGTCTTCTTTCAAACGATGACTTATACACTACCAATAAATGTTGAGTGAAAAATGCCATTACAAGGAGACAAAAGGAGGAGGAAAAGATATTGTTCAGCTTAATCTTTAAGTTCATTTTATAAGTGCCCAGTAAACAACCTTCTACTTAAGTTTTCACTTCAGTGGCTTCTATGGTAGGTAACAAAATCTTTTAGCTTCAGAATAACTCCGGACTGTATAATGGGCTTTTTAAATGAATATTCAGGTGTTTTGCAAGTTCTATTAAGAGTTTTAGTTGGTAAAGAGTTATTAATGTCTTACAACTCAAAGAATAGTTATAAAACACCAAAGAAGTGTTTTCATTTGGGATAGCCCCACACCCACCAGTCCTTCTTCACCTACACGAATCCATTTTGAAATGATACTCCTGAGGGCCCAGGTAAACTCAGGCCTTCAAATCCCAACCTGAGCTTGAAGAATGGGATAAACTGTGGAAGACACTCTGTCTCTGAATTTATTGCTCCATATTTCAAGAAATATTGATGTTACTTCTAAAATTATGACCCTTTTCCTTATGATCCTACTAAGTGGATGATTTCTTCTTCCAAGTACCTGTAAATAAGATCAGTTTGTAAAGGGAAATCATTTCAAAATATGTTGGGACTTGCAGTAACTTCTTCCCTCATCCATACGTCTATTGGTATCCTTAAGCGTATATTTAGTGTGCTTTCAGATACAACCTTTTAAGCTAAGACTAATAGTCAAAACAGCCAGTGCAATGAACAGTTTTTCATCAGTAGTTTAACTTTAAATCAGACTGAAAACTGTCACCCCTCCAAAAAGCTTCAGTCGAGAGAATATATACCATCTTTGGGTAAAAATACAAAATCAGACAATTTCACCAATGTAATCTCACATTTGAGATCCCAAAGAGGCTATTTCTAGAAGTGCCAAAAAAGAAGAGTTATGAATTTTGGTTACCATAAAATCCTGTTTAATATTAATATACTTTCATATGTGAGCTCTTATTTGATAATATAAAAATGCATTTATTTTAGGGTGATCTTTTTACATTGTTTTATACCAGGAAATAAAAAGTTGGCTTAAAGCTCAACATTCAGAATACTAAGATCATGACATCCAGTCCCATCACTTCATGGCAAATAGATGGGGAAACAGTGGAATCAGTGGCTGACTATATTTTTCTGGGCTCCAAAATCACTGCAGATGGTGATTGCAGCCATGAAATTAAAAGATGTTTACTCCTTGGAAGGAAAGTTATGACCAACCTAGACAGCATATTAAAAAGCAGAGACATTACCTTGTTCACAAAGGTCCTTCTAGTCAAGGCTATGGTTTTTCCAGTGGTCATATATGGATGTGAGAGTTGGACTATAAAGAAAGCTGAGTGCTGAAGAATTGATGCTTTAGAACTGTGGTGTTGGAGAAGACTCTTGAGAGTCCCTTGGACTGCAAGGAGATCCAACCAGTCCATCCTAAAGGAGATCAGTCCTAGGTATTCATTGGAAGGACTGATATTGAAGCGAAATTCCAATACTTTGGCCACCTGATGCAAAGAGTTTACTCATTTGAAAAGACCCTGATGCTGGGAAAGATTGAGGGCAGGAGGAGAAGGGGACGACAGAGGATGAGATGGCTGGATCGTATCACCGACTCGATGGACGTGAATCTCAGTGAACTCTGGGAGTTGGTGATGGACAGGGAGGCCTGGCGTTCTGCGATCATGGGGTTGCAAAGAGTCGGACCGACTGAGTGACTGAACTGAACTGAACTGAACTGAAATTCTGAATAAGGAGCAAAGGCTCTTCCCTCAAACCTAGCTTTTCAAAATCCATCCCAGGTCCCAGGATAATAGTGAAACTTCTGGAGGATGCCATAATTCATCCCAGGACTTAGAGAGGGGTAGGTGGAGCCCCTCACACCATGATAGCTTCTTTCAGCTTGGTAGAACGCACATCATTCTTGAAATCTGAAGAAATAAGATGTAAGAAAGAGAACAAGTCTCTCAAGAGGACTGATAAATTCTAGGGAGCTAGAGGTTGTCACAGAATAGGATTCCCAGGCAATACGGAGGTCTAAAGACTCAAAAGTATAGAAACCTGATGAGTTAAGTTTCCACCACATATCTGTCAGGGTCTTAGAAACATGTTTTCAAGGGAATAAGGGAAACAAAAGACTTTTTAGAGTCAACCTGATTCTCCAGAGTATTGGGACAGGTAAAAAATAATTTTTTTTTTTTCAAAAGCTAAACGAAACAACAAACAATAAATTTCATGTCTGATATGGTTTGTCAGTCACATATGATAGCATCGAATGGACTTTTCCACACATTTTTTGTACAAAGGAAGGTAAAAACTCAGGATGGAGAAGGATACCCTCAGAGAATTCTTAGCAAGGATGTTTTCTGGCCCGAAACCGGACCTTTCCGTTTTGGAGCTGTCATCTCCATCAGAAAGCATGGGAATGTATCTATTTCTGTGCAAGGCTCTATGCTCAGTTGGGCTGCTCTCAGCTCAGTGTCACTGAATAACAGCTGCTGTCACAGAGAAAGGAAGAATATCTGCCCCAAAGTCACACAAGGGGCAGCCCTTCAGAGACAACACTTTCCGGAATTTATTTTGGCATATTTCCCCTTGGGCTTCAAGGGTACAGAAATGAAGCTGAAGAAGGGAGGTTGGAAATGCAAACTCTGATAACTTATGCAGAAATTCTTCCTGATCCTACAAAAAATCCACATTTCCTAGTGATCAGTTTTAAGAAGTCTGGTAATACAAAAAGTATGCACATGCCCTGAGCATCGAGTTCAAAATGAGAGCTTCATGCAAATGAATGTGACTTTTCTGGATAGAAACCTAGACTGTGAATGTGGGCAGCTGCCCCAGGCTATGATTTCTGGGAAAGCTGAGGGTCTGGCTAGCCAGGCATCCTTTGGAAATAAAGAAGTCAGCAGAAATGGAGAAGGAGCCTTCTTCGTCTCTCACCTACTACCCACCACTGGAGCCAAGATGACAGAAAGACTAGAGGTGATTAATACTGGAAATTTTAACACCAGAGACCCAATGTCTGCTTTACTTTTGTAACTGCTGACGCCATGGTGGAAAAAGAAAAACTTCAGATCATCATACAGATGTTTTCAACAGTTCAACTGTCATCCATACACTACTGCTATCTCTTAATTTTTATTGTGTGTTGAAAAGGAAAAACATGAATCCATTCATTCCAATAATTTATTTTCTATTTTGAAATTACACATGGAAGTTGTTCATATAGAAATGAGTATACTTAAGGTTTTGACAAAACAAACTAAAAAAGTTTTGACAAAACAAACCAATAAGACACAGGGTACGTTTTGTTGAAGAAAGCAAATTTTCAGTCCTCTTATTTTTTGTGTTACTACTAGGAACAGATAGCATTTACATCTTCTGGTATCTAAACAGCCAACTTCTTTCCTAGTTGGTTCCCAGTGCCTGTAGGGCTATGGAGGAATTATGGATCCTAAATATATTGCTGGAAGTTAGAAAACCTTACTACTCAAAGATGCATGGGCTTCATTCATATTCCAGGGATTGTGAAGTAAAAAAGTATCTTTATAAATATCTATGAATGGAAGTGTCTTAACATATTTGACTTTTTTAAACACTTGCAATAGTCTTGTATTAAGTAGGTCCTTAATTAAGATACTAATTGTTATGGGTTGAACTGTGTTTCCCAAAGATATGTTGAAGCCCTATTCCTTGTACCTATAAATGTGACCTAGGGTGAAATTCTTTACCACCTGGGAAGCCCCTAGTGGTAAAGAATCTGCTTGCAAAGCAGGAGATGCAAGAGGCACAGGGTTCAATCCCTAGGTCAGAAAGATCCCCAGGAGTAGGAAATGGCAACCCACTCCAGTATTCCTGCCTAGAAAATTCCATGGATAGAGGAGCCCGTTGGGCTGCAGTCCATGGGGTGGCAAAGAGTCGCTCATGACTCAGTGACTGCACAACAGCACAGGGTGAAATAGGGTCTTTGCAGGTGTAATTAAATTAAGATGAGATTCTTTACCACCTGAGCCACCAGGGAAGCCCCAATCTAATATCACTGATATCCTTATAATAAGAGGAGAATAAAAATAGAATACACAGGGAGAAGGCCATGTGACAGCAGAGGCAAAATTTACACTGGTGATGAATCTACAAGCCAAGGAAATTCAAGGAGTTCTGGTAATCACCAGAAATTAAGAGAACACAAGGAAGGGTGCTCCCTTAAAAACTTCAGGAAGAATATAGCCCTGCTGACAACTTGATTTCAAACTTCTGTTCTCTAGAACTGTGAGGCAATATATTTCTACTGCTTTAAGGCACCCAGTTTGTGATGCTTATGAGAATAGACCTATGAAACTAAAACACAAGTTTAAGTATTTTTTAAAACAAATGTGATAATTAATTACAGGAAACTAACTTTCTGATATAGTGACTGATAAATAATATCCATGGCACTAAATATGGATAAACACAAGGTATTTTCTGACCTATGCTTATGTAACTATCTTAAACTTCAAAAAGTGAATGCCAGAGACAAAGTTTCAGAATTTTGAACTAACAAATAAAGAACTAATAAACCTTGAGAATATACACTCACTGTGATTTACATGCAGTCCTAATGAAGACTACATGTTAAGACAGCATGCTTTTAAGTTGCATGATTAATTATCAACATTGGTTCCCTCATTGGACAGCTATTAGTGAAACCCAAAAGTAAATGAATATTTAGAAAATTTATCTTAAAATTGGATAGCTGGTTAATCTTTTGGCCATATTCCCTAAACCTGTGTCAACGTATGAAGGAAAGTCAAAAAAGTTTCATCACCTCTAACCCTGAATATTCATTGGAAGTACTGACACTAAAACTGAAGCTCCATACTTTGGCCACCTGATGCGAAGAGCCAACTCACTGGAAAAGACCCTCATGTTGGGAAAGATTGAGGACAGGAGGAGAAGGGGGTGGCAGAGGATGAGATGGTTAGATAGCACCACCAACTCAATGGATATGTATTTGCTCAATTCAATTATTCTCCTCCGTGCCAGAGAGTGGAGGACTGGCATGCTGCAGTCCAAGGGATTGCAAAGAGTTGGACACAACTTAGCAACTGAACGACAGCAACAACATGCAAGACATATTTTTACCCATCATCTCTCCTTAAGAAACTTAATGTTTCTAAAAAAAGAATTTTTTGATCTCTCTTCTTTAGGTTGTTTTCTCATTGTCGATCAGCCAAATGCTTCAAATGAGTGTGGAAAGCAAGCAAGCTGGAAAATTCAGCCTTTACCATGTCAAGGGTCACCTGGATATGTGATAAATCATGTTCATGTATGAATTATTATTTAGACAGCTAGTAGAAATAGTAACCTGGAGAAAGAGCAAAGGGTAGCTGGTTCTCCTTTTCAACCGGATGGTGTGGTGGGCTGAAGGAGCACCACGTGTGATAGGATCCTTCCATCCCTGACCCCCACCTATGCCTTCAGCTTGAGCAGCAGATTACAGCACAGGGAGCTTCCACATGGAGACTCGGAGTCATGGTGGAAGGCCCAGCTCTACAGTTCCTAAGAATCTCTTCTACTGGACAATTTCCACAAACACACAAGTTTAATCCTCACAAGTCACCTTCATAGTGAGGCCTGCTCAAGTTTTCAATCCCCTTTCTCTGCCTCTTTGCCTCCTTCTTTACACATATCTTAAAAAATTTTTTTTTGTTTTAAATCTTTTGGTCACATGGCATATAGGATCTTAGTTTCCTGACAAGAGATTGAACCTGTGCCATCTGCATTGGAAGGTCAGTCTTAGCCACTGAACTGCTGGGGAATTCCCTCTTTAATACCTATTTATTTAAATTCTTTTTAGCATATATCTATGTACTAAGTATTTTACTTACTTATGTCATTTACAGTCTTTTCCCCACCAGAATGTGAATTCCAAGAGGGCCTTTTACCCCTTGGATCTTGGCTTTCTTCTCAAAAAGTAGTGGCTGGCACTCAATAAATACTTCTAGAATAAATGAACTACAGAGAGAAAGGCCTGTACTAGCTTTATTGCTCAGTGTGAGGAGCTTTTGGTGGATTGAACTAACCAACCATGGATGTGTGTGTTAGTGCTTAGTTGTGTCTGACTCTGCGACCCCATGGACTGTAGCCCACAAGGCCTCTCTGTCCGTGGAATTCTCCAGGCAAGAATACTGGAGTAGGTTGCCACTTCTTCCTCCAGGGGATCTTCCCAACCCAGGGATCGAACTCTGGTCTCCTGCATTGCAAGTGGATGCATTACCATCTGAGCTACTAGGGAAGCAGATAACTAACCACAGGTTTTGTCCAATTTACAAGACTGAGGAGTGTTCTAGCTTATGCTTATATATTTCCAAGGCCTGGCTGGGGAGTTTCCTGAGGAGACTTCTACTGATGAGGGATTGCTTCTCTAGGCTACCCACTCAAGCATCTAGCACATGATAAGCATTGTATCACTTTTGAGAACTGATCATCTCCTACTGCCAAAGCCAGCATGCTTAATTACTTTGGAAGCATTTACCAGCGTACTATATCTAAGGGCTTCATAGGTCGACCAGAGGTGGACTAGGTGCCTTCAGCACCCCTAAACACAATAAATTGCTCAAAGAGGATAGAATAACAAAGCCCAAATTCAATAATTCTCACTATAAGCTTCAAACACAGCAACCTAAGAAGATACTTAGCAGCAGAAAGAAACGTTAGAAGAAGACCCAAGAGCTATACTGGCACCTAAGGGATTCAGTTGCAATTCTGATCTGGTCTATTAATTGAGTTTTGCTAAATGTTCAATGGCAGTTTAGCCAGGCAACATTGATCAGGTCCATTTAAGAAACACTGTTAAGGTAAACTACCATGGTCAGAGGGAGGTAGGGGCCTACACATGTCCTCCACCATAGTGTTGCTCAGCTGTGTCTGACTCTGTGATCCCATGAACTGTAGTCTGCCAGGCTCCTCTGTCCATGGAATTCTCCAAGCAAGAATATTGTGGAATGGGTTGCCATTCTCTTCTCCAGGGGATCATCCTGACTTGTTATACCCAAGGCAAGCCTACCTCCAAATTCTTCCCAAAGTACCATTTTGTTATTAGCCAGCAGGCACATAAAGCCCTCTGAGAGCACTCTTCATGGAGGGTTCACTTTGAGGCATAAGAGATGATGCTGACAGGGGATGTGTCGGCTTCTAACCAGTTAAGCGACAGAACCTAAAGAAGGCATTCTGATAAGATTTCAAGAGATTTCTAGACTACAAAGGTTACATTACAGGTGTGGGGTTCACCTGGCATAGGCAAGCTGTCCTTCCATGCTAGGTGAGCCCCAAACCTGTAATGTAAACTTTGTCATGAACCACCAATGAAAAGTATTTCTTAATATTTTATGCTAATTATTAGCCCACTGTACCTATTTTGATAGCTATTAAAATATAAGTAATGTATAAGGAGTCCCCCCTATAGTGTTGATTCATAAAAAGCATATTCCAAATGATAAAATTTTTTCAAATGCTAAAATAATTTAAAATGAGGTTTTAAGGTTATTTATATGCATACATACATGATACAATTCCACCTATAATGGCAGAAATAGGGCCAAAGAAATTTAATGCATGAAGTGCACGTTGGCATTATTATTTGGAAAACAAAGTAGAGAGATGACCCTGAGTGGCTGCTGGCTAGAAATTCTGGGGTCTTGCTAGAATGGTCCAACTCTGCTTCGTTTTCCACAGAGGTCAGTAGTATCTGGCAGTAGTTTTCTACTCTGCCTGAAATATCAATGGGGATGATTCTGGATACTACCATCTTCCAGGGCAGGAATCTCCCGGTTAGATGGCATTTATTTGTTTAGATCCTTTTGTGTCACCTCTCCCTGTCCTGCAGAAGCTCAAGAATAAGACTGTGGGAAAGAGTAGCTAACCATAAGCTATTCATTCACATGATCACAGAACGCATTTTTGTAGAATTTTTGCTACTGAAAAATACATAATTCCAGAAAGCTTAAAACTCAACAACATGCAGACACAGAGTACTTTTTCTTAAAAGCTGATTTATTGATCAACATGATGCATGGGTTTTGAAAATGTTAATGAAACGCATTATATCCAGATTCTTGGTCTATCTGGTCATTAAAAGACAGCAACTGGGGGATAGTTTTTCTGGATTAAGCTTTAGAAGTTTAGGTGAATGTTATGAAATTGTGTTGTTTAATAACCATACATAGCATAAGACCTGACCATCATACGGATGATTTCTGGTGGTATTTCTCTTAGCCTATTCCAATAATAATTTTTGAGGGTCTACTATTAGGGGTAAATTACTCTTCTACTCTAAATATCTTATATCTCATGAAAGAAAATATTAATATTTAATTTCTGAAATTATATTCTACTTAACTATGTTGTAATCTTGGATTTTTTTCCCTCATAAAGGTACATTCAACTGCACATATTTAAAGCATATATGTACTATACATATATATCCATGGAAGTATTAGCACAGTCAAAATAATAAACATACTCATTACTCAAAGTTTCCACCATGTCTCCCTGTAATCTCTACCTTCTGCCCCTCCCCACTGGCCTCCACTGCCAAAACCCACCCCCAGGGAACTACTGATTTGAACACTTTCACTAAAGCTAAGTTTGCATTTTATAGAATTTTATATAAATGAAATGGGTGCTATTATAGGTGGAATTCATGTTATATAAATGAAACTGTGAAGTGTCATCATTGTTTTTGTCTCATAGGCTTCTTGCAAACACTGTAATTATTTGACATTTATCTATATTATTGCAGACAATAGTTTATTCTTTTTATTACTGAGTAGTATTCTGTTTTATAACTATATTAGCAGTTTGCTTATCCATTTATGCATTGATGGATATTTGGGTTGTTTCCAGGTTTTGTTTATTACAAATACAATTTCTATGAACACGCATATACAAGTCTTGCGTGAACATATGTTTTCGATTTCTTTTGGGTAAATACCTCTCAGTAGAATGGCTGAACCACATAATGAGTGTATTTCTAACTTTTTAAAGAAATTGCTAGACTATTTTCAAAGGTGATTATACTGCATTTAATCTATAGATAAATTTGAGGGAGAAATGACATTTTAACAATACTGAAAATTCTGATGCATCCATATATTTCTTCATTTGTCTTGGCCCTTAATTTATCTCAATAATGTTGGATAGTTTTTAGAAGGCAAATTTTGCACATTTTTTTTAGATTTATCACTAAGTATTTCATAGTTCTATGTAATTTTACACGGTGTTTTATAATTTCAACTTTCAATTATCACTGCTAGTATATGACATACACAGTGGACTGGTCTTGAATCCGGCAACCTTACTAACTTCATTTAATATTTCTAGAGGTTATTTTGTATATTTCATCTAATTTTCTATGTATATGATTATACTGTTTGTGAAAAAAAAGACAGTTTATTTTTTCTTCCTTTCCAATCTGAATACTATTATGTTTGAATGATGGATTGCTGGTTTTATTGCACTGGCTAGAAGTGGTAAGAGCAGATATCTTTGTCTTATTATTGATCTTAGGGGGAAAACATTTAGTTTTTTACGATTAAGTATACTATTAGTTATAGGCATTTTTATGTAGTTTTTTCAAGCTAAAGATGGCTTCTTTTATTTCAAGTTTTCCCACAGTTTTAAAAATCAGGAATTGATGTTATATTTCATCAAATGCTTTTTCTGCATCTCTTTGAGATGACCATGTGGTTTTTCTGCTTTACCTTGCTATTAACAATATGGTGAATTACATTGATTAATTGTTAAATGTTAAACCAATCTTTTCTAAATCCAGTTCGAACATCTGGAAGTTCACAGTTCATGAACTGTTGAAGCCTGGCTTGGAGGATTTTGAGCATTACTTTACTCGCGTGTGAGATCAGTGAAATTGTGGGTAGTTTGAGCATTCTTTGACACTGCCTTTCTTTGGGATTGGAATGAAAACTGACCTTTTCCAGTCCTATGGCCACTGCTGAGTTTTCCAAATTTGCTGGCATGTTGAGTGCAGCACTTTCACAGCATCATCTTTAGGATTTGAAATAGCTCAACTGGAATTCCATCACTTCCCCTACCTTTGTTTGTAGTGATGCTTCCTAAGGCCCACTTGACTTCACATTCCAGGATGTCTGGCTCTAGGTCAGTGATCACACCATTGTGATTATCTGGGTCATGAAGCTCTTTTTTGTACAGTTCTTCTGTGTATTCTTGCCACCTCTTCTTAATATCTTCTGCTTCTGTTAGGTCCATACAATTTCTGTCCTTTATTGTGCCCATCTTTGCATGAAATGTGCCCTTGGTATCTTTAATTTCCTTGAAGAGATCTCTAGTCTTTTTCATCCTATTATTTTCCTCTATTTCTTTGCATTGATCACTGAGGAAGGCTTTCTTATCTCTCCTTGTTATTCTTTGGAACTTTGCATTCAAATGGTTATATCTTTCCTTTTTTCCTTTGCCTTTCACTTCTCTTCTTTTCTCAGCCATTTGTAAGGCCTCCTCAGACAACCATTTGGCCTTTTGCATTTCTTTTCCATGGGGATGGTCTTGATCCCTGCCTCCTGTACAATGTCACAAACCTCGACCATTCTATCAGATCTAATCCCTTGAATCTATTTGTCACTTCCACTGTATAGTCATAAGGATTTGATTTAGGTCATACCTGAATGTTCTAGTGGTTTTCCTAACTTTCTTCAATTTAAGTCTGAATTTGGCAATAAGGAGTTCATGATCTGAGCCACAGTCAGCTCCCGGTCTTGTTTTTGCTGACTGTATAGAGCTTCTCCATCTTTGACTGCAAAGAATACAATCAATCTGATTTCGTTATTGGCCATCTGGCGATGTCCACGTGTAGAGTCTTCACTTGTGTTGTTGGAAGAGGGTGTTTGTGTTGTTGGAAGAGGGTGTTTGCTCTTGGCAAATCTCTGGTAGCCTTTGCCCTGCTTCATTCTGTACTCTAAAGCCAAATTTGCCTGAGGAACCAGAGATCAAATTGCCAACATTCTTGGATCATTGAAAAAGCAAGAGAGTTCCAGAAAAACATTTTTTTGTCACTTTTTTTGAGGTTGAATAAACTTGATCTATATTACTGAATTTATTGGCATAAAGTTGTTAATAATACTTCTTCACTATTTTTTTAAAATTTCTCTAGGGTCTGTGATGCTATTCTCTAACTCTCGATACTGGTAAGTTTGCCTTCTCTTTTTCCCTTTGATCTATTGCCATAGAAGTTTATCAATTTGATGCTCAAATTTCCACCATAACATATCCTCTGAATAAAAATCAAAAGTGTTGAAAAATTTACTGGAAATGGTTATTATTTCAGTTTATATAGATTTTAGGTTATTCTCAGAAAGAATATATCTTTCTGGCATGTGCTTGTTGGGTCTAATTCTACCTTCTGGGAAGCCATAGATTTTCTGATGAAAACCACTTTAAAAGATATTTGAAGACATGTTCTTGCCCCTAAATCTTGTCTTCTCTAAGTAAACCACTTCATTGTTCAATGTTTCTGATAACAAGTGCATTTATTGATTAGTTATTGACTCAAAGCTATTGAATAAAATTGATTTTTTTTAAAGGACACTCAATACTAAATACTGTCTTGTGTTTTAATTCTTCTCTGCTTAAGTCCAAGAAATGAGTTGTTATCATTCTTGTGAATTATGGTATTATCTTTATATTCTGAGCATAGTATTAACATGATGTTTGCTGTCATTGTTGATAACATTTTAAAATGTGTGAAAGTACCTATAATTATTCAAGTTAAATTAAAGTCAGTTTGGAGCAATCAGAATCTCCCATGATCTCTCATAATAATGTAAACCTCTGCCAATTTCAAAGTTCTCACATTCTAAGGAATTCTCCATGCTTAAACCCAGATTAGGGTGTATCATATTTACTACTTTAAAATGTCAATAGGTAGTGACCCATTTATGTTAAGATAAGTGGTTTCAGTTGAGCAAAGTCCAGTTCCTCAATAAGGCATTTGAAGGCTCTTCTCTATGTGATCCTGACTATACCATCTTGCCTTCTCTGGTCATTTCCTTTCCTTCCTCGCTAGAGCAGATGATCTATTCCTATCAAGGCTGCTTGCCTGGTAACAGTTCTTCTTGTTTATTCTCATATATTTCTCACCATTTCTCCACCCCTGGTAAAATTCTACTCTCTCTTCACATCTCTCTCAAATGTCACCTATCTTCTGAAATCCTCCTAGGCTTTCTCCTGCCTCAGGCCTCCTGAAAAGTGATTTTTAACTGGAACCACATATTAGAATCACTTGGAGAGGTTTTTAAAAATACCAGTGTCCAGACTAAGTCGGGGTAGTATCTGGTGCCTCATAGCTACTTAATGAATATTTTAAAGCAACTAACCTATTCAATGAAATGAGAATAGATAAGAAAAGGCAATAAAAAATGTATCTTCAGAACATGGAAAATAGTTTTAATATGCATTCTACATTTATTTCTGACTGTAAGGGCTGCTACTGGTAGTAAGATAATATTATTTATTCAACTGAAAGGTATTACTACATGGAGGATTGATTCATCATGATAAAGCATTTCATTCACATACTATGTTAACTAAAAGATCAGAGTCATTGGGATAGATATCTTAGAAAACAATGTTTTCATTTGTAGGAAATAAATGAGGATGTTGGAAGGAGATTTTAATTGCTAAGTAAAAGAAAATATCTTTTTCTCATGCTCTCCAAAAAGTAATTTACCTAAAGAGGAAAAAAAAAAAAAACAGTATTACTTGGATAAAATTGATATATTAGAAAAATGTTTTTTAAAGTTTTGGCTATATAATGCAACATGTGGGATCTTAGTTCCCTGACCAGGGATCAAACCTGTGTCTTGTGCATTATAAGTGCAAATCTTAACAACTGGACTATCAGGGAAGCCCCCCAAATGCATATATTTTAGTTCTTTGCTATCTCTATTACTCTAATAATCCTTTGAAAATGTAGTATTAATTACTCTTTTATGCCTAATCAGATCAGGGATCTATGTTAACAGGTTTACTGATCTGGTGATGTGTAAGAATTGTCCCAGAAGTGCCTCCACTATGATGTTTACTTAGACTTTGGTGTGGCTCACGGTTCAAATACTGGGATTTCAAAGGAGCCAGAAGTGCTGACAAGGGACATGTTATCACCCTACATCCTTCACAGAGCTTTCCCTTCTCTTCCTTGAGAAGCAGTTTTTCCTTAGAGTTCCTACAGCAGGGACTCAATTGACAGTCATGTTACGGAAAGTGAAAGTGTTAGTTGCCCAGCCGTGTCTGACTCTTTGCGACCCCATGGTTTGTCCATGGGATTCTCCAGGCAAGAATACTGGAGTGGGTTACCATTCCCTTCTCCAAGGGGATCTTCCCGACTTGGCATATTACCAAGGCTTAGACGAAAAAGGCCAGGAGAGGAATTTGCTGCAACCAGGGCATCAGTATATCTGGCTGGTTTGAACAGAGATGACCTGTCAGAGAGCATTGCTTCAAATTTGTCCATTCTTTAGATTGAAACGGAAGGAGACATCAGAATCTGTATACTCTAACAAACCTTGAATTAAATTTTAGGATATAGGTCCTGTTTCCCTTGTTACTGACTCTAGATCAGTGAACCAGAAGCGAGTTACTTCTTTTAATGTAGATGAGACAAGAAAGATGGACAGATGGGGGGCCTATGAGAAATAGATGTGAATGTTGCATGTGACTCTTTTGTTTTTAAATGTTTCTAACAAATTACTTAAGGGTTTGGCTGTAATTTAACGCAAATGAATGGATGACAGGTCAGTGGAATGGGCAACAGAAAAGAGCAGTGTATTGGTTCAAGGAGGGAAGGGTAGTTCTTTGTCTCCTTATCAGTACTTTTAATTTAAGAAATTAGATGTCTTCATTGCCCATGGAGAATATTGCTCTTCTGTTATGTATCAAGCTAATAAAAATCACTGGGAGAATTAACACAGAGTATGAATTAAAATGCAGGGCTAAGCTGTTATTTTTTATAAGTGCTACTTGCATTATGCATCACTTTGCATATAGCCAATTCAATCTTAATGATAACAATCCCAGCTTCAATCTTTAGATAGGAAATCATATCATTGGAACTATGGCTAGCGAGAATTTATGAAGAAATTAAACATATGTTAGTAGCAAAGGGTCGGACACAACTGAGCGACTAAGCACAGCTCACACAGCGTGGTATTACAATATGTAGATCCTTAAGAAATAAAACATAATTATTCTCAGGTCTTCAAATATTTTTGATTTGCTTAAATAGAAAAATACCAATACTATTATTTGACCACACTTTAAAAGATTATTAATACTATTATTTATTGTACTGACTTTAAATATAAAGCTCCATATACATTAAACCTCAACTGCAACATATAGTGTTTATATGGGCATGATATATAGATCATATGAGAAAGTGAAAGTGTTAGTCACTCAGTTGTGCCTGACTCTTTGCAACCCCATGGACTGTAGCCAACCAGGCTTCTCTGTCCATGGAATTCTCCAGGCAAGAATACTGCAGTAGGTTGCTATGGGATCTTACCAACCCAGGTATTGAAACCGGGTCTCCCATATTGCAGGCACATTCTTTACCATCTGAGCCATCAGGGAAACCCATAGATCTATGGTATCTATGTAAATATCACAGGGTACTCTATTTATAGGAATATTCTATATGCCATATTAACAAATATTTATGTATTTATATCTATCTCTTTATATAGATAAAGTAATGTTGAGGATATTTGTGAATTCTAAAACCAGTATTATATTTTTATCTAAATTCCAGGCCTTTGCAAAACAAACACTAATAAATACAAAAGTACATATAGATCTATTTTAGAAGATTTACAATATTAGAAAAATATATTCTGACCAGCAACTGTATTTTGGACATAAGAAATTGTTGGTTTTGTCCTGAAAAGTAAAATTTATTTCAGCAAAATTTATTTGAGCTACACTATAGCTCATCAGAAAAACACCTAAACATCGACATGCAACATTTTATTTTCTAATACAATTTAAGTGAAATTTGGGTGATATAGAAATGAGAATTTTCTTTTTCACTATTTTATTGGGATAGCTAAACCAATGTGGTCTATTGAAAGACAATCTGCTCACAGATTTGGGGCAGGCTGGAAGAGAGTTGATTTTATTTAATTTTCTATCCATACCCTCTTGATGGTAAATATATTCTCAAAATTTTAAAAATATACATATGAACATCAATTAAGCACTTTAGTACCAACATAACCAATCCTAATAGTTCAAAGTATGGCCTAGAGTGTTTCTTCTAAGCCAGTCTAAACTCGTGTATATGAGCCATCCTTAGGAGGAAAATGTATGTATTTCTTTTATAAGCAGAAGGAAAAAAGTCATAGCACAGTCTATGTGAATGAAATGAGCCTCCTGGGTAAATTCAGAATATTCCCTAATATTCTGAAATATCCCGAGGAAATCAAAGAAATCATTTCAAAAACAATGCCCTCACATTTAAGTATCACTTCGTCTCTTTCTGATTATATCTGACATGTAAACTGCACCTGTGAATACTTTTTCTCAAAATTTCAGAAATTCTCTTTTTATGTAAATTCCTTGATTGTGGCTGGAAATATCTGGAACAATGTGCAGCAGTGTTGAACCAAGAGCAGGTGGCAAATAATTACCTCCTGAAAAAATTAAGAGGTGACAAAGACTTGAGCTAGGGACACAGAACATTATAATTCTCTGAGGTTTACTCCATGATTCCATTTAAAAGACTTCACCATGAAGTTTTACCATCTAAATAATAGTTACTTCTTAGAGATGATTCAGTGACAGAGTTTAAGATTCAGAGTGGAGCACAGCCATATAATAATTAAAACCAATATAGCACACAACTTAGGATACATAACTGACAAGCTATTTTCATTTTTCTTAGGGAAGAAAATGCCTACTTGCTGAGAATATATTACTTCAGTGTTTCTGATGCCATTATTGAAATACTAACCTCCTACACTTAAAGAGTCCTTTAAAAAAAGCTCTCACACAGCACTTTATTTCCTCTACTAAATATAATAGAAATTTAATTTTAGATACAGTCCTCCCGAGGTTAATTTAAAAACCAGTCAATTTTCATCTCAAGAAAGTCCTAGATTTTCTAAATTTATCATACAATTTTTTTAACTAGGCTTTATTTGATGTCCATATTAAATTGCCTTGGTATGTTATCATTTAATTAACTCATAAGTATACTCTGTATCACGCTGTCTTTTAAAGGCCAGAAAACCGTAAAGCTTGCTGGATTTGTATACCTATGCTTTCTGAAGGCTCTAGAATCATTTAAACAGCATTCATGATCCCTTTAGCTATTGTGAGCTTTTATTAAAAAATAAAGGAATGCAAATTTTAAATAAACTTACTACAAGTAGCTCAAGTGGTGAAGAATCCACCTGCTAGTGTAAGAGACACAGGAGATAACAGCTTCTATCCCTGGGTCGGGAAGATCCCCTGGAGAAAGGAATGGCAACTGACTCCAGTACTCTTGCCTGGAAACTCCCATGGACAGAGGAGCCTGGCAGGCAACAGTCCATAGGGTTGCAAAGTCGGACAGACTAAGTGATGGAGTACACACACACACGTTAAAGAATGCACAGTAAAACCCCAAATATATTGGACTGCTTTTAAGTCACAGTATTTGTTTTCTCTCATTTTCATCACAACACATCTTCATTTTCCACAAGTATGTCACTCTTATCTTCAAACAAATGCCTTTGTCACTGAATGCCAGAAATCAACTAAAAATTGAATACAGCTGCATGTAAACATTGTCCTCAAATGCTCTGCAGTATCAAGCAAAACTCTTTGTGTAGGTTCACCTCCCACCATCAGTCCAAGCCCTGCCCCAGCCCGAACAAATGCCTTAGGAGACACGGAGTATCCTTTTCTAAACCCCTGGAAGCTGTGAGGGGGCACATGATTTCCATATTGTGGTAACATAAAGAGTTTTGAATCTTTCTTTCACACACTGAGGCTGGTCTTGAAATAATTGGGGCCAAGCTGCTTAGATCAGCAACTATCCAACATTAGTGCTAAATCAGGACACAAAACATAACACTGAATGTCCATTAAGTGGTTTAGCACCAACATAACACAATCCTAATAGTACTGAAATATGGCCTTGAGCACCACTTCTAAGTAAATTAAAACCCTTGGATATGAGCCATCCTTAGGAGGAAAAAAAAATGTATATTTCTTTTAGAAGCAGAAGAAACAAAAACACTGCATGATCAGTGAACAAAATGAACCTCCTTCATAAATCTGGAATATTTATGAATATTTTGAAATATCCCAAGTTAGTAAAAGACATAATTTTAAAGACAATGCCCTGGAAATTAGATAACACACTTTGCTCTTTCTGACTATGACATATAAGCTGCAGCTGTGGATGTTTTTTCTCATAACTTAGAAATTATCTTTTGATACAAGTGGAAAGTTTTGTTTTGTTTTCTGAATCAAGGAGTCACCTGCTTGGGTAGATCACTAAAACCTAGAATTATGAAAAAAAAAAGTATACACCAAATAGAACTAGAAATTTATCTTCAACAATTATACCTTTTATTATCAGAGTAACCATCACAGAGAATTCCAAGTCATCTAAATAAGCAAATTATGGCCACTTTTTGAGCTATGACAGCAGAGTCGAATAGCTGTGACAGAGATTCTATGACTTGCAAAGCCTAAATATTTACTGTCAGGCCCTTTGCTGGAAAAGCTTGCCAACCCCTGACCTAAAGGATTCAGAACTAGGCAAGATATCTGATCTTTGTTTGAGAAAATGATTCAAACCTGAATACCCAAGGGGATTTGTCTGTTTTGTACAGAAATGGAATGACTGAAAACCAGAAAATGTGGTGCTGCCATCTTAGAGTGCTATAGCTAATCTAACGGGGGACCAGATTGTTCAGTTGAGGTCTGCACCATGTCATCACAGCGTGTAGGAGCTTCTGTTTGGAACATTGCACCTTCAGCAGCTTCAGTGGACAGTGGGTGCTTTATCCTGACACCACCTAGCAAAGCCTGTGTATCTTGATAGGGAAATAGGGCTGAGTGATTAAGAATTTAGGCTCAAGAGCTAGATGGATCGAGTTCCACCTCCACCACTAATCATCAATTAGGTGAACTGACCTTCTGAACCTTAGTTTCTCCACGTCTAAAATGACGATATTAAAAACAATAGGACGTACTTCACTGGGTTGCTTCAAGGGTTAAATAGATTCACGTGTGTGAAGTCCTTAAAACAGTGTCTGGCATGTGACAAATGCACAGTGACCAGTAGCTAACACTGTCTTCTCAACTCAAAGCTTTGGGAGAGCCGAGATGCAAGGATGAAGGATGTGGGGCTCTGAATTATCATAGGATTCAGAGTTCCGAGAAAATGTGTGTGAGTTCTACTGGCTTCAAAGCCATAGGTACTGCTAGAACTATTGTGCTTAATTGCCAACATTATAATCAAAATAAATTCCAAGTTTCTGTCTAATGTTACTGAGTATAATGATGCATTTCCCCCATCTACCTTTAGGAATCCCAGATTAAGAACTCCTGACTTAGGAGAAGAAATGGATTTAGAGATGGTAAAGCCAGGGTCAATTGTTAGCCATGACAAAGGTATCTTTCAGCTGAAATCATAAAGGAGCACTAGAACAACTATTTGTTTATAAATGCTCCTCCACTGTCCAGTAAAGACATATATTTCCTTTCTGGAAAATTTCCCAACAGCTTGGGAGAGTACTCACTAGGAACTCAATGGGAGGGTTGTTATGGACCCTGGCTAAGATCCTCCCATGAGACAGATGAGAAAGGTTGTCAGTGCCTCCTACTTACAGATTGAATTCTTGAGACTTGCAACCTCAACCAGATCAATGGGAAAATAACTGCTGAGGGGTCTAATCCTGAGTCACCCAGCCAAAGGTGTTTGAAAGTGGTTGTTAATTTTCCCTCCCTGTTTTCTAAAGCGTTCAATAGATTGCTGACTGGCCACAATCAGGGCACTGTGCCGTTTTGATTATTACATGTAAATTAATTTACTGAAAGAAGAAAGCACAAGCATTTAGTAGGACATGGCTGTTCTATCTTGACAGCATTTTAGGTATGGGTTCAAGAGTAATTACTGAAATAAATCATCAATAGGTGGTGGCAATATTGATTTTGTGTCAGCACCTGTGTAAACTATAACCCCGTGTGGGTCTGGAGCAATGAGCATTGTCTTTTGAGCTTTATTTATTTATTTACTTTTTGAATTGCTGTCCAAAAAAAGGCTTTAGCCTCCACACGGAACTGCCTACTGAGCTGCTTTTCCCAGGAAATCTCACTGCCCAAATCACCTTTCCCTCTCCAGTTCTCACCCTGAACGGTCTCCTTGGACCATTTTACTGCACTGTCTTAACTAGTGTGAAATGCTAATACGGATGGCTGTGATTTTCCAACAAAGCGAAAGGAAAATGTGATTACTGGTCACAGGGTTTTATATTAGCACTTGCTTCTGCTAATTTAAAAACAGGTTGGATGGCAGGAAAACCAATTTCCTCCCCTAACATTAGTTTGTTCTGCTGTCCTTTGTTTAATAAATAGCCTCTGAGCCCAAACTAATGCGAGTAGGAGAAGAGACCTGAGTTCTCCTTCTATTAAATACAAACTGGAAATCTAGTCTGACTTAATATTGTGGAAGACCACTTTGAACTTGATCTTTAAACCAAAATAAAACAACTTCCATGGCTTTATTTATATTTTTCTCTGACTGGCTCAGATAGAAAATCTTTGATGTTTCAAGTTTATTAAAGGTGAGTCTAAAGGTAATTCTGAATAGCGGGGCACTGAATCAGGATAATCTGACCTTAAATAAACTCAGATTAAATAGTTTTTGTTTCATACCAAGAAATGTTCCTTTGGATGATAACAGAAAGCAGATAAAGAAACAAAGCACATGAACTGAAGCTTCTCTATCTGCAGGATCACAAATCTCTGTCTCTTTTAGTTGTCTCTTAAATTTTGAAGAGCATGAGCTGTATGTAGATCCTAGAAAAAGAACTCTTCCCATTCCTCTTTAATTGTGCTATATATTTTGAATAAACATTTTGACTTTTCTAGTTCAAAATCCAGACTCCATTTCCATTTTTTCCATCTATTATTTTGCCTCTTTTGAATCATATGTTTATGGTGGTACTGGTTTAGTCACTAAATTGTGTCCAACTCTTGCAACCCCATAGACAGAGGAGCCTGGCAGGCTACAGTCCATGGGATTCTCCAGGCAAGAATACTGGAATGGGTTGCCATTTCCTTCTCCAGGGGATCTTCCCAACCCAGGAATCAAACCCGGATCTCCTGCATTGCAGGCAGATTCTTTACCAATTGAACTATAAGGGAAGCTCATATGTTTACACATATGTATAAATGAGTTCTCCCTCTTCATAGCTCTATGCCCCAACCCCAGGTCAGTCATCAACCATGCACTCTCTTCACTTCACCTTGCATTTGCTTCTGCTCATCTCCAAGATTTTCAGAGCATCAAAGAAAATTTATAATAAATACTGACAATGATACCATGTTGGCATTTGTATTCTACTCTATATTTTACTAAACTGTTACTGGTTCATTTGAGAGCGGTATCAGCTGTATTTTACCAGTTAGGAAGCTTAGCTTCAAGGAACTGAGTTATGTGTCCAAGGTGACATATTTTCTAAACAGAAGAGAATGTACTTGGATTTTTGTTTTCTATATCATATCCTCACTCTTCCACTACTACAAGTCAAGTTTCATTGATTACAAATGTTTTCCAAGTTTCAACTCTTGCTCCTTCCCATTGAGTTTTCTTCTTCTGTCTATATCCTCTGCTTTTCTTCCCAAGTTTAAATGTCTATGTTTGATTTGCCAGGAATATACCTGCTTCTCACAGATAAAGTCCCCATACGTGCATTTTTGAACCCCTGCCCAGAATAAGTTTTGAAGAATGATTGCCATGGATGTTCTATGTAACCACACCTTGAAAATTTTATATATTTGACCTGAGCACAGTGCCTTGCACATAGAAAACATTCAATAAAGGTTTTTAGAATGAATATGTGAGTATACATTAGAACTCTCTGACATGCCATTGAAACATTTCCAAGCCTTCTCTAGGGGGTGTCAGGCTAATGTAAATGCGAGCGGAAAACTCAGCAAATGTCAAAAGGCTATAAATAATCACTTGGTTTATCAGTACAGGGAATTTACATATACAGACATTTCCTTTGATGAATGCTACACCTCATAATGAAAAGGAACATCTATTTAGAAAAATTAAATATACAGTGAAAAAACATGGGCTTTGGAACAAAGGCTTGACTCCTATTCTCAACTCGGCCACTTCCATTAGACAAATTACTGGACTACTCCAGAGTTTCAGTTTCTTCATTTTAAAACAGTCTTAATAACATCTCCTTCACATGATTATCATGAGGGTCAGATGGTATAATGTTTGAATAGTGCCTTTTGACACATAACAGTCACCTTATAAATGTCACTTCTGTCATTTTTCTCCTAAGCCATGAGTGTCACATTCAAGTGTGACTTTTCAAGAATTGATAAACTACTGGATTGATCCAGATATCAAATTCTTTATAAGCATATTATAAATATGGAGACTTTGAAACGTGTCATTTTAAAGATTTTGAAGGAGACACAGATGCCTCAAGCTCTGATCTGGGCAGAAACAGGACTCTGCCCAACTGGAATCTTGTGAAGTATGTTCCTTCATCAAGATCCTAAGGGAGGTTCTTGAGACAATGAACAAGAGTATGCGGTGGTCCTTTTTATCAGGAATTCAGTTTGAAGGGGTGAGGGACACACATATGAGCACTGAGATACAATTGAGTAGACAAGTGGTCATATAGAAGTGTGGGCACAGTGGCAGAGTTCATAAGTAGGAAGAAGCCATGGAGCCTGGGATAATTATACATGCTATCTCAGAGGTTATAACATTCAAGCTACTCCAGAAATTCATTTAAACTTTTTTATACTTGCTAAAAATGTGGGAGATGAATATCAGTGTGATTTTTTTCTAGACCCCAGGATGTCTTTGCCTTTGACCTTGAAAAAGGACTGCTGCTCATTTTCCTTATTCACACCAAGTGAATATGGCTTACAAGTAAGTCCTAGTTTAATAAAGTTTACTCTTTAACCCTGAGCCTAGATAAATCTCATCTACCTGTCATCGATCCCTGAGATATGCCAATTCAGAGATCTTAGCACAAATCCAGGGCTGGGGAAGTCTCACTCCTCCAGAGTCAGGCTGATTGAACTAAGTCAGGAAAATAGCATCAAGGGACAGGAAGTTGAGAGGTGACAGCTGTTGCTTAATGATGATACTAGAAACAATAATAAAAGGAGGAGGAGATGATTCTTATGCCGACTATGTCTTAGGTAATATTCTATGGGCACTTAAATACACACTGTTGTTTAAATTTTTACAACACCACGAAACAAGCATTATAACCCCCATTTTACAGATAAGAAAACTTGGTTCAAAGACAGGGCCAAGAACTGAACACAGAAGTCTCTGATTATTTCAAGATCCCTGTGCTTAGATCTAAATCATGATATGTTTTGACACTAGGTTCTTACTCAACCTCCAACTCTTCATTTTGCATTTTTATTTTCTAGTATTTGTCGTAATATTTCAATGGCCAATTCATATGTTTTTCTCAACAGGTCTGTAGTTTTGAAACTATTTTCCACACTCGTCAAAATGTATTGGTAGAAGGCCTCTAGTCATGCAAATCTCTCTTTCAAGCTCCTCAGTACTTGAGAATCCTAAATTCTTTTTGAATCTGTTGAGTGAAGCAAGCACTGCCTATACATGTTCCTTTAACATGACACACATTTTGATAATTAAATACCCCATATTGACAGTGAATCACTATACCATGAGCATCTGGAAGGCGATGACTACAAGAAAAGAAAGCAAGAACGAAGGAAGGAAGAGGCACAGGAGTTCTTCCCCTTTGGTTCCTCTTCTGATAGTTTAATTTCCCCCTGTGTTTAGAGCCTTCATTGACTCAATATTTGAGTCAAATATTTTAGTTTGCAGCATGGTCTACCACTTGAGATATTTTCCACTGCATTCAAAAGCAAACTCTACTCAAATGGTTAGTCAAACAGGAGAGTATAGACATAGGAGTAATTCTGAGTCAATTAATCAATGATGTTATTATACCAAGGACCCAGTTTATTTATATCTCTCCACTCTGTTTCCTATAGGGTCAGCTTCATCCTAATGCCCGTTTCCATCACGAAAGCAAAGATGGTTGTAGCAACTCTAAATATCATATTTATGTACTTCATAGTCCAGAATGGGGCATAACATTTCTTCCGGAAAATTTCTCAGAAGTTTCTAGGTTTCTCTTCTATATCTCACTGACCTAAATTGGGTCATAAATCCTTTCTTAAACCAATCTATATCCAGATGGGCCAAAGGAATTCCATGAACTGACTGGCTTAATTCTAGGCTATCTGAACCAATCATGATAGTGAGGAGAATCAGACTGTCCTGCCTGCTTTAGACTAATATCTTCCACTACTTAGCAAAGTGCCATTTTCCCCAGAAGCCATGAGATTTGAGGTGGAAATACACAGAAAGGAATAAAAAGGGAGCGAATACTGTGTGGACCAACAACCAACAGTCTCCACTTATATAAAAGAAAATAATGTAACCATCAGAATGTAAGAATATACTTACTGGATTGATTGCTCTTGGCAAAGTTGAAGGGTGAGTCTATCTCTAAAAAGAGAATATTAACACTCTCAGCCTGTCTATCAGAATATAAGAGCACATCCTTTCCATATATGTAGTCCAATTGTCTCAGGTGTTTCAGAAGAACATGTTCTCTGTTTTTCTTTTGGGTTCTTTCTAGCAATTGGCAACTGACCTCATTATTTTCAAAGGAGTATTTTAATATAAACTTCATTTTTTTGTTTAAAAGCAAATGTCATTAACTCATTTTAAAAATATTTTTGAAAACCTACTATGTACACCGTATTGCTTTAGGTCCATGAGGGATACACAGAAAAAATGCAGTGACTGAGTTTAAAGGACTTGCAATCTATGCTTTTAAATAGTGGATTTAAGGCAGGATTGGTGCATGCTTAATAAGTACAAAGAACCCAAAACATCCACAGGTAGACAGATGATTTCTAATTGTGTACACTAGGCAAGAAGAATTCGGGATGGTAATTTTTTTTAACATTTTAATTTTGCAATGGAGTATAGCTGATTAACAATGTTGTGATAAATTCAGGTGGGCAGCAAAGGGTCTCAGCCAAACATATACTTGTATCCATTCTCCCCTCAATCTCCTCTCCTCTCCTCTCCTACGCTGCCACGTAGCATTGAGCAGTTCTCTGTACTTTCTAGTAGGTCTTTATTGGTTATCAATTTCAAATATAACAGTGTGTACAATTTGATCCCAAACTTCCTAGAAATGGTAATCTTTTTGAATCTGCACACTAATCAATTAAAACACTCATCAGGAAATGAGTCTGTTATGGTTGAAGAAATGAGCTGGATGAGAAATTTTGAATTTACCCTTCTTTGAGAATAGCCTATAGAGGAGAATGTATATGAAATAGTTACAGTGTATATTAGGCTCCAACTAGGAAAACAGAAGCAAATCTTTGCATTTATAAAGAGCATATTTGTTGCAAAGACTTGTTTATAATACAGGCAATTAAAGAGCTGAGAAGCCAAACACGGGTAGTAATACAACCTGCAGATAAACATAGTGGGAAGCCACTGCTACTTAGAGAGAGAGGCGGAAGGAGGAGGTGAAGTAACCAAGACCAGAGGCCTGCACCACTCAGCAACATCTGTAGTCTTCAGTTCAGTTCAGTTCAGTTCAGTTGCTTAGTCGTGTCCGACTCTTTGTGACCCCATGAATCGCAGCACGCCAGGCCTCCCTGTCCATCACCAATTCCCGGAGTTCACTCAGACTCACGTCCATTGAGTCTGTGATGCCATCCAGCCATCTCATCCTCTGTCGTCCCCTTCTCCTCCTGCCCCCAATCCCTCCCAGCATCAGACTCTTTTCCAGTGAGTCAGCTCTTCGCATGAGGTGGCCAAAGTACTGGAGTTTCAGCTTTAGTATCATTCCTTCCAAAGAAATCCCAGGGCTGATCTACTTCAGAATGGACTGGTTGGATCTCCTTGCAGTCCAAGGGACTCTCAAGAGTCTTCTCCAACACCACAGTTCAAAAGCATCAATTCTTTGGCGCTCAGCCTTCTTCACAGTCCAACTCTCACATCCATACATGACCACAGGAAAAACCATAGCCTTGACTAGACAGACCTTTGTTGGCATAGTAATGTCTGTGCTTTTCAATAAGCTCTCTAGTTTGTTCATAACTTTCCTTCCAAGGATTAAGCGTCTTTTAATTTTATGGCTGCAGTCACCATCTGCAGTGATTTTGGAGCCCCGAAAAATAAAGTCTGACACTGTTTCCTCATCTATTTCCCATGAAGTGATGGGACCGGATGCCATGATCTTCGTTTTCTGAATGTTGAGCTTTAAGCCAACTTTTTCACTCTCCATTTTCACTTTCATCAAGAGGCTTTTGAGTTCTTCTTCACTTTCTGCCATAAGGGTGATGTCATCTGCATATCTGAGGTTCTTGATATTTCTCCCGGCTTGATTCCAGCTTGTGCTTCTTCCAGTCCAGCATTTCTCATGATGTACTCAGCATATAAGTTAAATAAGCAGGGTGACAATATACAGCCTTGATGAACTCCTTTTCCTATTTGGAACCAGTCTGTTGTTCCATGTCCAGTTCTAACTGTTGCTTCCTGACCTGCATACAGATTTCTCAAGAAGCAGGTCAGGTGGTCTGGTATTCCCATCTCTTTCAGAATTTTCCACAGTTTATTGTGATCCACACAGTCAAAGACCGGTCGCAGCCTCCCACGCTTTCTGTAGTCTCAGAGGACCTATTCAGAAGGAACTGGAGCCAAGGAGACAATGCAGCTCCTTCTGGAGATCTGACCCGAGGCAGTGGAAAGGGGAGGAACATCTCAGCCTCTTCCTTTCCCTCCCCATCTCAGGTGAGTGCTCATTTACCCCCTGGACCAACCCTGTCAGAATCCAGCAGATATGGGTGATGCAGGGATCAGCCAGTTGTGATATGTAGCAGATCAGAATAAAGTTGAGGAATGGAAGTCAGAGTAAACAGGCCCAGGAATGGCACAGTTAGAAAATGCAAGGAGTGCTATTAAGTATCTGCCAATGATGTCCTGTCTAATAGGTGAGGCCACCTGGTGGATCTAAACAGGCTGAAATGAAGGCAGAGGTGGTTCATCATGTGTGGACACTGCATGTGTGAACTGGGTTGAAGTTAAGATGAGCTGAAGAAAAATGTTCCTGGGTAGTTATTTAAATGAACTAGCAACTGAGAAAACAGATGACTTTTCTGAGAGAATGATGGCACTATGGGAGAGCATGGAACCAGAACCAGAAGCCTGATGTCTTCTCAAAGAAATCAGATAATAAAACAGTGGTCCAAACACCACAATCATTACACACTACCATATACACCCTGCCTTATTGTAGACTGACTTTTTATTTCTTTGTCAAGATATAAAAGCATATACTACATACATTTGATTATGTATTTAGAGAGATAGGTCAGCTGAAGTTTCCCCATCAGAGTTTCCCATTGGATCAAACCAATGATGACATTTCTCAGAGCAGGATCTCAGAACCCCCAAACAGTTTTTCTAGCACAGCACGTCAGCACAAGGTTTTTGTTGTTGTTTTTTGATGTTTCTAAAACTGCTGTATTAATTGATATTCCATATCCATTCATGGTTACAATCAAAGACAGTAAAGAGTGTATTTCTGAAAACTTAGGATCCCAGTTTGTTTCATAACAAAAGTCAGTATACACGTATTTCTCTACATAAGAAAAAGTCTAATGATGTTAATTTCATCACTTTATCATGTTTCATTCACTATTTTGCACAGTGCATCCCAACTGAGAAATCTAGAACTTTTACAGAGAAGGGTAAATACAATAAAAATTGCAGTGATAAGCTAAATGGCACTGTAGCATCCATCACAAATTTTTAAGCATAGCTGGATGACCAAGCATAATCCAAAAAACCAAACTCTATTTGTAATTCTGGCTATATTTCATAAAAATGGATACCATCAATATAGTGGTGAGAATGAAACAGGGCAATGGCAGATGTTACAGTGTCTATGAAATTACCCAAGAGAATACAAATGAGTTCACATATCAGTGTCCAAACCCCAACACTCAGCTGTGTGCCTTCTCATCCTTGTCTTCACCTAATCACTCAGGCCCTTTCTTTATTTCTTATCAGGCTGGTGATTTTGAGTCTTATCTCCAAAATTAGTCTGTTTCAAAAGATTCTTTCAAACAACTATGCTTGCTATAACATCTTTGAATGCTTCAAAACAATAACACTCATTTGGGGGAGAATTGTAACTACCTGATAATAGATCAGTCATATGACTTATGACACACTCCTACTCTCTTCTCACATCAGTAACAGGAAGAGAAATGAAGGAGCCTTCTCAATGTGTACTTCATATGCCATAACTCAAGAAATCAAACTCCTATTTATTCATCTCTTTTAGTAACAGGCATTTGTAAGTTGCCTGAGCTGTGGTTTATAAATTATTTTAAACTCTTACACTGCTGTTCCAAAATATAAATGTATGTGTTAATACTGTAGACTTGGACTCTGCTGCTGATAATACAAGGGGAATTTAACTAGCTTATAAATGTTAAAATGCAAAAGCAAAGAAAGTCCTGCTATTCATCTTCTCTGCAATATTCAGACATTCATGAAATTGAAAGTTAATGTACCAGGGACTTTCATTATCTGACCCATTCCATCCTATCTATTAGATTCTCAAAGTGCTGGAGACAGAGGACCAATATGTCACCAACACAGGACTGGAAAGGTCACAAAAACGAAGCATCAATAAAGCACTACTTCTGAATTAAATTTCACAGTGCTCAGCAGAAAATATGTTCCACAGACTAAGAGTATTGGTAAGATTGGAACTGATAGCTGGACACAACTTAGAAAAGTATTTCTTGATTCAAAAAAAAACAATGTTAAAACTATCCATACCTACACAGAAAAATAGATTCTATTTTATATGCCTAAATGCAGAAGAAATAACTCTCCATTGGAACCACAATAAAGTTTATAGTCACTGAACTGACTAGCAAAACAATGCAGTCTTGTTAAATTACTCTTTTTTCTTTCCTTAAGCATTTAGTAGAATTTTATATAGGACTTGTAAAATCAATGTAGTTTTCAATACCCTTCCAATAATGGCATCTAGAGAATACATTAGTTAATTTATCATAGCTTTTGATATTTTAGTGTATGAAATATGTAAGCTTAATTCACTTAATAAAAATTAATCTACCAAAATCCATGGCTTCTTTTAGCTCTCCAAATTTTGACTAATTCTGAGTACTCAATTATTCAACAAGTGTATTTTCAAGATTTGCTGTCAGTAATCTTAATAGGTGTCAAGAATATGAAAAGATAAGTATTAAGTGAGGCTTTTCTTTAAATCAGCTCAGATATAGGAATATATTTAAAAAGATGAAGAGCCACAGAGCATAGGCTGAGTGGCCAAAGAGTCATGCAATTAGTGATAGGAGCTCCCAGGAAGAAACAATTGCCAAGGTTTGATGGGACTAGACCATCAACCTGTGGTTCTCCCAACGTTAGGATTTCAGTTCCAAAGGATCTCAGGGACTGGCATTAAGTTTCTATTTTTTTTTAAATAAAAATTTTTATTTAAACTGCTATTTAAAATTACTAGTACTGTACTTCTAAAAAGGACCTTTATTACTAAACTTCCTAGAGAACATTATTTGAGAATAAAAACTATCAAGTAACTTGAGTTTAGTGACTAACTCACTATATTACTATCACTTTTTCTTTCATTTTGGGGAAACTTTTTTACAGACTAGGATTTGAGAGCCTCTGGTTAATTCTAAGGGCTAAATGTATACTTTAATACAGAAGTGATACTTGACAGTATCCTGGGCACAAAAGATTATAGTCTAGAGAAAGAAGCCATGTATACTGATGTGATAAAGCAATTAGGTAGTGAAAAGTACTCATTGTGAAGCAGACTAGATACCAAAGGATTAATAATTAGGGTGACCAGAGGGCTGAGTGATTTTGGTCTGGGATGGGTGGTGATTTAGCTCAAAAGGAGGAGGAGCAGGGACATTGAATCAAAACGGAAATTTGCATGACAGGACAGAAAGAATAAAAATAAGTGAGGTTGGTGATCAGGAGACTACACAGATTACAGGGACAATTTTACATTGTGGAATATTTGGAGAATTCTCCTAAACGCACTCTTGTCAGTAAAATCAATCGGAATTAAGTACACATAAAAAGACAGGGAAATTCACATTTTTTTTATGGCTTGAGCAATGAAGGAGACAAATATCAGTGTGGATAATAATACAAGATAAATTAAGTATGAACACTCATTCTTGTCCCTAATATTTTAAAAGAGAATTTGGTAAGCACTGTGCTTTAAAAAACACTCTTAAGAAAGAGAGAAAAATGTTACAGCAAACTTAAACTTATTTTTATATTTAAACTATTTTTATAAGTCATATAAGCATTTGTCAGCAATAATATCTCTTATCTTATACACTACCTTTCCCTGCTCTTCTTGACATGACTATGTTATTTTTTTGTTATCCTTGTTTTTTCTGCCATATCACACAATTCAACTGAAAATATTTCAGTATTAGAACACTGATTAGACAGTTGAGATTCTACTAAAATAAGAAAGAAATAGAATACAACTTTTTGGAAAATGCAATATAAGATCATTTCTTCTAGATTTTAATAAGAGATTAAAGTCATGGTTCTTTGAAATAAAGGAAAACATAGCCTGAGGTTCTACCAAAGGAACAGGGTCTTGCTCAAACAGTGAAAATGTTACAGATTCCTTACATGTCTTCATTTAATAAATAAAAAAATTTTGGCTGGAAAATTTCAGTGTGTGCATTCATTAATGGCTGTCATAAGTGACCACCATTCGTTTCCAGAGCACTCTTGTGTACTTTGCTGCTTACAAACACTGAACCATCCACCAAGTTTCCCTCAAACAGTCTTGGGAATGAAGATCTTGTAAGATATTTTAAAAATACCTTTCTCTGTTTCCCTGAACACACGGCTGCCACATTCCCTAAGTCTCTAGATCTGTTTTAAATTCAACTGGAATCTGAGGATCTTGACAGAAAGGACCCCAGAGAGGGCTTGTCCAATTGACAACAGAGAATCCAGTAAGTCTTTTCATCTTTGGCCTCGAGATGTTATGTTGGGAGGAAAAGAAAAAGAGCAAGAGCAAAGGGAATGCTAATAGCTTGAGCAGATTTGGGGTGAAAAGTCTCTTTTTTGTTGTTTTGTGCCAAACCATTGACATATGCTTGAATTTACTATAAGAAAATTCAGAATTACTAAGTTTGATCGGGGCGGGGGAGGGACAGATAGTTTGCAATTAGCATACTACATATAGAGTGGATAAACAACAGGGTTCTAGTGTGTATCACAGGAAACTATATTCAATAACCTGTAATAAACCATAATGGAAAAGAAAAAGATAAAATAAAAATAAGTGTGATAGTTGTTCAAATAGGGAGAGAAGTCAGAGTTTGACTGTTTGACTGCTTTTTCACAGAATTTAAAGCCTTTGATATATTTATTCCATATTCGATATTATTTTATTTTTGCGATGAAAGAGCTTATATTCAACTTCTTTTGTGACTTATGTTTGTTACTTAAAGATGAGGTAATTTAGTCAGATCTGGATATTTTAACTTCATCCTCACATGAAAACAAAAAAGGAAGTTTTCTACACTACTTTAGGAACCTCTACCCTTTGCCAGAGGATAAAGCTTTTGTGTTTGGAAGATGTATGTAACTTTGTACCTAAATAAGTCCCTGGTAGGGAGGCTATAGATTTCTTCCAAAAAAGTGCATTGTAAAGGTTAGAAGAGGTAACAATAGGAGGGAAAAAAAAAAAAACAACCTACCAAGAACCTACTTAACATGGTTCCTGTTACTATTCTCAGTGACTGCTATTAGGGCTTAATTAGATCTCCATGACAAAATTCATTACAGAAAATCCTGGCTTAGTGAAAAAATAATAAACTCATCTCATTCATAACCTATTAGCTATTTTGCTATTAAGGAACTAGAATGATCCCACTTCCTTTTTTTTTTTTTTTCCTTTTCTCTTATCCAGAAGACCTGAATGAAATTTAACAAGTAGTAAAAAAAGGAGAAGGAAATGAAAGCACAGGGTGTGTGGTAGGGAACAAATCCACAAAGTTCACCAAGCTGCCCTCTTCCGTGACATCATCCTCCACTTAATGAGACAGAAGTGCAAATGGAAAGAGCTTATCAGGAGGGAGAAAGAGACAAACTTCTTTCCATTCTTCCTCTCCAAGCCCATTGTGACTATTGTAGATTCAGGCCCTTTTATTCTCTCCTATATTAACACATCACCTTTAAACCCAGATCTCTCTGTCTTCACCGTTGCCAGCAACCCACTCTTCATCCACTTCTAGAACGAGCCTCCTCAACCGCAAATTTCATTTTGTTCAAATCATGCTTAACTGGAGTCCTATTACTTATGAAATAATAAACCCATTTATAACAGAGCAACCAGGGACCCCCACAACCTGGCATCTATATAGATTGGCAACCTTATTATGCTTCATCATTCCTTTCTGGCACAGCTCACCACACCCAAAGTTCTAGCTGCCCAGGAAGAACCATCTGCAACTGCTTAGAATGAGAACCTCTAAGGCAGTCTTATACATCTGGGCTTTCCACACAAGGCTGCTTTTACATGAACAGTCCTCATTCCATCTTCATCCACCAGGCAAACATTATAAATCATGGGGCTCTTGAGGCACCACTGGGAAAGTTACGCTAGTGACCTATGTGTACACACAAAGATTATATAAACACATGCTCTTGTTGTTCAGTCACCCAGTCGTGTCCAACTCTGTGACCCCATGAACTGCAGCATTCCAGGCCTCTCTGCCCCTCACCATCTCCTGAAGCTTGCCCAAGTTCATGTTCATTGCATCGCTGAGGCCACCCAGCCATCTCTTCCTCTGATGCCCTCTTCTCCTTCTGTTCTCAATCTTTCCCAGCGTCAGGAACTTTGCCAATGAGGTGTCTGTTCACATCAGATGACCAAAATACTGGAGCTTCAGCTTCAGCATCAGTCCTTCCAGTGAATATTAAGTGTTGATCTCCCTTAAGATTGACTGGTTTGATCTCCTTGCTGTCCAAGGGATTTTCAGGAGTCTTCTCCAGCATCACAGTTCAAAGGTATTAATTCTTTGGCATTCTGCCTTCTTTACAGTCCAGCTGTCACAACCATATGTGACCGCTGGGAAGACCATAGACTTGACTATATGGACCTTTGTCAGCAGAGTAATGTCTCTGCTTTTCAATACACTGTCAAGGTTTGTCATCACTTTCTTGCCAAGAAGCAATCATTTTCTGATTTCGTGGCTGCAGTCACTGTCTGCAGTGATTTTAGAGCCCAAGAAGAGGAAAGCTGTCATTATTTCCACCTTTTCCTGTTCTATCTGCCATGAAGTAATGGCTGGATGCCATGATCTTAGTTTTCTTAATATTTAGTCATAAGTTGGTTCTTTCACTTTCCTCCTTCATCCTCATCAAGAAGCTCTTGGGTTCCTCTTCACTTTCTGCCATTAGAGTGGTATTATCCGCATATCTGAGGTTGTTGATATTTCTCCCGCTTATCTTGATTTCAGCTTATAACTCATCCAGCCCAGCATTTCTCATGATGAGTTCAGCATATGGGTTAACAGGGTAACAGCAGATAGCCTTGTTGTACTCCTTTCTCGATCTTGAACCAATCAGTTGTTCCATACAGGGTTCTAACCGTTGCTTCTTGACCGGCATACAGGTTTCTCAGGAGATAGCTAGGATGGTCTGGTACTCCCATTTCTCTAAGAGCTCTCCACAGTTTGTCATGATCCACACAGTCAAAAACTTTAGCATAGTCAGTGAAACAGAGATAGATGGTCTTTTTTTTTTTTCTTCTGAAATTCAATTTCTTTCTCTGAAAGTGAAAGTCGCTCAGTTGTGTCTGACTCTTTGTGATCCCAAGGACTATACAGTCCATGGAATTCTCCAGACCAGAAAGTGGGTAGTCTTTCCCTTCTCCAGGGGATCTTCTCAACCCAGGGATTGAACCTGGGTCTCTTGTATTGCAGGCAGATTTTTTACCAGCTGAGCCACAAGGGAAACCCAAGAATACTAGAGTGGGTAGCCTATCCCTTCTCCAGCAGATCTTCCTGACCCAGGAATTGAACCAGGGTCTCCTGCATTGCAGGTGGATTCTTTACCAACTGAGCTATCAGGGAAGTTTTCTCTATAATCCAGCAAATGTTGGCAATTTGATATTTAGTACTTCTTCCTTTTCTAAACCCTGCTTGTACATCTGGAAGTTCTAGGTTCACATAAGCCTGTGTGTGTGTGTGTGTGTGTGTGTGTGTTAGTCACTCAGTCGTGTCCAACACTTTGCGACCCCACAGACTGTAGCCCACCAGGCTTCTCTGTCCATGGAATTCTCCAGGCAAGAATACTAGAGTGGATTGCCATTCCCTTCTCCAGATGAACTTCCCAACCCAGGAATCGAACCCTGGTCTCCTGCATGGCAGGCAGATTCTTTACCATTTGAGCTACATAAGCCTAGCATGCAAGATTTTAAGCAAGACCTTACTAGAAAGGGAGATGAGTGCAATTGTCTGATGGTTAGCACATTCTTTGGTGGTACCCTTCTTGGGAGCTGGGATAAGGACTGACTTTTTCCAGTTCTGCGGCCACTGCTGGGTCTTCCAGATTTGCTGACATAATGAATGCAAAATCTTGATGGTGTCATCCTTTAGGGATTCGAACAGTTCTGCTGGAATTTATATGTGTATATGTCTATATGTGTGTATGCGTACACCCATATACTTTGGAGGAAAATCATCACCTCCTAGATTTTAGCAAAAGTAAGCAAAAATTTCAGGAGAAAAAGGATGGGAGAACTTGCCTCTCTCTTCTTAGATATAATTGTGAGATCAGGCATAGAAACTAAGACTATGTTGTACATTAAGTCAACTCCTTGTGAACTAAGAGAAGCTCACCTGTCTTAGTAGACTTCCACATCCCATCTGGAGAGCAAAATCTAGAGGGACATGTTTCTCCTCCCACCTCTGGCACAGGAGCCAGGTCACACATAGAAAACTGCTGTAGTGGCAGGGGCTTAAATAATCAACCTACTGCATGCGCCCTCACTGGATCTAAGTTTTACATGTCCAGTTTATTCAAACTTTGAGAGTAATAAATCCTGCTAGTGAATGACTTTACATGTGAAGCAGAAGTTCCTTTTGACTTAAACTCATCTCTCTAAATCCCATGAACAGAAGACCCTGGCAGGCTACAGTCCATGGGGTTGCAAGAGTCGGACATGACTTAGCCACTAAACAACAACAGCAACAACAAACATCTCTCTAAAGTTGCAAGGAGTGTTGATTCCCTAGTAATAATCATCCAAAAGTGGATGACCAAATCTGTGTTCATCACATTCATATTCCTTACAGGTTTCAGACTTTGATTATAGCCCCTCCACTTTCATGTTTAAAGGGCTAAAGTCTTGGTGTTTTAATCTTTCCTCCTCTGGTATATCTGTCAGGCCCCTCTTCCTTTGCCTGTTCTTGCTGTGGTTATCTTTCTTTCTTCAGCTCCCCCAGAGGTTACGGTCTTCAGCTTCCTTTGAATTTAATATCCAGTGACCCAAATTGCACAAAATCTCCCCAAAGTGGCCAAACTTTGTTTTCATTTTTGCAAGGGCAGGACTATGATTTGTTTGGGGTTACCAGCCTTCTCATTGACTTAAATCATCTCTCTGGCATTTTACAAAAAGAATCTGTACAGTCCATTTTCAGGACTGATGGAATTCAATTCAGTTCAACTTAAGAAATACTGACTGAGTGATGTTTGTGAACTCAACACTCTCATAGCTATTTTAAACAACAGCTAAAAGCCATCATTTTATAAGCTTGGAAGAGATTGAGGTCATAATGTAGTATTGGTGCCGGACAGAATTTAGGAAATCAGCCATTCCAATAGTTTTACAACTTTGTATAATCCAGGAGGGAAATTCTTCAAAGGAAAGCTCATTATAGACATTAGCAAATAAAAGCTGAGATGGTCTATTCCAAGGAGTTGTTCAGGAGACAAAAGTGCTTCCCATAAGCCTTTTTCCACCATATTTGCAGACACATCCATGGAATATGGGCTTCCCTTGTGGCTCAGCTAGTAAAGAATCCGCCTGCAATGCAGAAGACCTGGGTTCAATCCCTGGGTTGGGAAGATGCCCTGGAGAAGGGAAAGGCTACCCACTCCAGTATTCTGGTCTGGAGAATTTCATGGACTGTATAGTCCATGGGGTTGCAAAGAGCTGGACATCACTGAGTGACTTTCACTCATTTACTCCATGGAATGCAGAGTTGGATCTGGTCTCATCATTTAATTTACAGAAAGGCAACTAAGATGATGAATCCAAGGTTACAGGTGAGTTAGAGGATCAAGATTATCTGATTCCTGATCTAGTACATACTCTCTTACATTGTATTTTCTTCCTTGTATTTTCCTTTTACTGAAACTCACCTAGGGAATTCCCTGGCAGTCCAGTGGTGAGGACTCCATGCTTTCATCACCAAGGGCCCAGGTTCAATCCCTATTTGGGGAACTAAGATCCCACCAGCCAGAAACAAAACCAAACCAAAAACTCACCTACAGTTTTTGTAATGACATTCCTCTAGATGGACTTCCTAAGTTTACCATTTGCTATGTCTGTTTTTTCCTCTATCCTTCCCTCCTTTCTCTTCCTCCCTTCACCATCCCTTCTTCCCTCCCTTCCTTCTTTATAAATAAATGTGTTTCTCATACTCCCTTGTAATTGTTTAACTTTCCAAGGCCTTAAATTGGCAGAAGCCTGACCTCAGGCTTCTTAAGTTATGCTTCCACTCAATCAGACAAATCAATCTCTGTTTGCACTCCAAGCTAATTTGTCCTGAATGCATTCAGAATGCATTGACTAGCTCTAATTCCTTTAACCCACCTCATTTTCCTACATTCCTTTCCCTGATCAAGGAAGATGATCTGATTAGGGTTTCTGCTGAAAGCAGCCCCATGGTCTTTTAACGTCCCTTTGGTACCCTTGTGGGTGGTGGATGATTGGCACTAATAATAGCCCTCAGTCAGTTCTTTTGTAGACTGTGAGCAGCAGCTGAGGCTGCAGCAAAATTCTCTGCAGCATGTTTTGAGACCTGCCAAGAACTAGCAACATGCCAGCATACCTAGCAGCAATAGGAGCAGTGTCCTGAAGGATGAGGATGCATCTAACAGCTGATAGAACCATAAGAACACAACAGTGACAACCCTGGATTATCTGATGCAAGGCCCTCGCATACTCTTCCCACATGGCCTCAGTTATAAATGTTATACGAAGCAAATGAATGACGAGCAAAGAACAAACTCAGGCTACTTTAATTTAGGAGTTGTCAACATTTTTAATGTCACGAGTGAATATAAGAAATAAAGAGACCAGACAGTGAATCAGAAATACAAATACTAATTCTTATCCCATCCTCACGATGCTTTATTATTAGAGCCTATGACCTTCTTGGGAGAAAAGTATATGTGAAGAACCATTAGTGGAATATTCTGGAGCATTAGTGCTCCCAAGATGGATGCTGCCCTTTAAAATAGAGGCTGCTGAGCTTGGCCAGACATGAGTTACACATCTTTTCCTTACAGCTCTGCATTATCACAAATGATCATTCTGGTCATGCCAGCCATGGAGGATTACTTCACTACATTCTAGCAGGAGGGTCAAATGAGTGAAGGGTGGAGAGAGACAGTGAAAAGAGACTAGAAATGGCTTTAATTTCCAATCCTATGCCCTGTGACTACTAAACTCAATAGGAATCTATTCACTGAAATAAAGAACAACACTGTGGCCCACCAAGGGGCCACTGGTATTTCTAATACACCATTAACTATAGTAATATAACGACTATCAATGCACACATTTAAAAGAGACTCGTGGCATATTCGGTTCAAGTTCTATGTTCCCTGAACAAAACTGTTGCCATGGAAACCTCTACCATAAGGCAGGTGTAGTTCCGCAAAGGACTATGGGCTATGAAATCAAGTTCCCATGGCAACATTTTTGTTCAAAGCCTGAAGAATCTTAAATACATGTGCCAATACATATTATTACCCAGCAGGATACATAGGTGGGATTAATAAAGTTCAATATTTGCTCAACTAAAAGTTGTAATCATGGTGAAAATAAATGAATTAGAACCAGTTCCTATGGATCATTTATATAAACAGACTTCAGAGTTGTTACACTACTTCCTTATGAATCAGTGAGTACATGTGAAGTATTAATAGATGACTTTCTTTCATTAAATCCATCAGGCAGAGAAATGTTAACAATAATGATGGAATTTTAAAATCTAAAATATATCTTCAACTCATCAGTCATTCATGAGATTAAATCACTCAAATCTACCAAAGGAAATTAAGATCACACTGTGTGCTCAGTCCCTCAGTTGTGTCCGACTCTTTGTGATCCCATGGACTGTAGCCCGCCAGGCTTCTCTGTCCATGAATTCCCCTGGCAGGAATACTGGAGTGGGTTGCCATTTCCTACTCCAGGGGATCTTCCCAGGGATTGAAACCATGTCCCTTGAGTCTCCTGTACTGGCAGATGGACTCTTTACCACTGCGCCACCTGGGAAGCCCAAGATCACACTACCCACCTGTAATAGAACCAATTACGATGGTAAGCAAACAGCTCAGGAGAAAAAAAAGTCAGGGTGATTCATCTATGTTATGTGAACTCAAGCTAACAAAATGCGCCAGTTGGGATATTTATGCTAATTGCCATTTCTGGAGCCTCAAAACATCCATATAAATGTGCCAAGAACCAAATTAAGAAAAACTTTTTCCTTTATCTTTTACAAATAACCCTGAAAGTAATAATCATTTATTATAATAATATATTTCAGAAAATGTATAAAAAGATAACACTACAGAAGGCAAAGCAGGTATAAGAAGGTATCACAAGGAGATGCTTGAGTATGACTTTAAAAGGAGAACTTATCCTTCGTCATCACCTCACGTTTTCTCGCCCATAAAACTTCAAAATAAAATTGGTGAGCATGACAGTGAATATGCTATGATGCTAGAAACTGTATTTGGTTTTGCTCATCATTGATCCACACAGTGCCTGGAACACATTAAACACTCAATAAATATGTATTGCATGGATAAATAAAACACTCTATCAGCATGGGTAACAAAGAATCTGAGATTACAATGGTGTCTTTCATAAAATTATACAAATAAAATCTGGGTGATTTAAGTAAAATATCCCTATTAGTTCACATTTTAAATTTAGAAATGCATTGTCATTTCTAAATTGTTTTGCAATTAGCATTATCTCTCAAACCTTTAGCAATGTTTCCTTCTCTTTTTTCCCCAGCCATTTCATCATGTGGCTAATGATCTACAATCAAACATATAAATGCACCAGGAAAGCTGAGCACACAAAGGAACCCTGGGGACCTTTTTATAAAGAATTCATTTTTTAAAAAAAATGCAATTATCCAATTTTTGGTTTATCTGTTCTGGGAGTGATTTTTTTTTCTATATTAGATTTTTCTTTTTTTTAGTGTGGCCCATCTGTTAACACATATAGTGAACTCTGATCTTTTTAAAATCTTTTAAACCACATTTCATAGAATTTCTCATAGTTGTGCAAAAATGCTAAAAATTCATTCTTAGAATATGACCACAATTATCAAATTCATTTCCAAAATTTCATGTGTTAGACTTATATTCTTAAAAGAGATGAGTGTACATAATTTTTCAAAGCAATATGTCAGCAACAGTTTAAAGATAATCTAAAAGCTAGAAGCTATCTCTGAAGTGCCGAGGACCTCAAGGTGCCAGAGTGTGGAAGACCAGGCAGGCTCTGAGCCCTGTGGAATCCATCCAGGTTTGAGGATGAGCTGCAGCTCCAGTCAAGTGTCCCTGCTCAGCTGACAGCCCTTGGGGAAGTCACAGTCCTCAGCCTAAACTCCCTTATAATTTAAAACAGAAGTAACTCTCAAGGCAGAGGGTTTTGTGAGCATTGAATGAGATGATGTGTGTTAAAGCACACCAAGAAGTTCTATTTCTTACCTCTACATATATAAATGTAAGTTTTGTTGCCATTATTATTATTTTATTCTGAGTCCCTAAATATTGAATAAACTAAGGAATAAACAGCAAGGAGATCCAACCAGTCCATCCTAAAGGAAATCAGTCCTGAATATTCATTGGAAGGACTGATGCTGAAGCTGAAACTCTAATACTTTGGCCACCTGATGCGAAGAACTGACTCACTGGAAAAGACCCTGATGCTGGGAAAGATTGAAGGCAGGAGGAGAAGGGGATGAAAGAGGATGAGATGGCTGGATGGCATCACTGACTCAATGGACATGAGTTTGAGTAAGCTCTGGGAGTTGGTGATGGACAGGGAAACCTGGTGTGCTGCAGTCCATAGGGTTGCAAAGAGTTGGACACGACTGAATGACTGAACTGAACTAAACTGAAGAAATAATCGCAGAGTGCATGCTTTTTTTAAAAAAAAAAATAGCATTTAACAGCATCCGTGCATTTCTCTATAGCATCAAGCTCAATTCTGCTAGTGCCTAATTATTTTCTAATAGGTTGGTATCCTGGAATGAGACTGTGTGTTCTATCACAGGAACTTAAACCCTAAAGTGTTAGGATTTTATTTTAAGGAGTTTTGTTTTTTAAAGTCATGGAGTTAAACTCCAGTAATACCTGATGCCTCGGAAAGTTTGGGTTGGGGACAGCATGATACTCTTGGAGAAAATGGAGGCTTAGAAATCTCCCAGAATTGAATACAGGTGAATATTTTACTATTTTTAAGAAATTTGACACAGAAACATGAGATTTTTTTTAATCCAATAACTTTGTTAGTTTTACCACACTAGAGGCAAAACAGCTAAAACATAGGCAAGTCAAACATACAAGGAAATATGTAAACGGCTATTTAAGGAATCCGCTAAATTAGGCCACACTGTTGGTTTTGCATTCATTCACCCACAAAAAGTACATTTACTGCAGTGCTTCTTAAATCTTGGCACAGGGAGGATGGAAAGTAAGATTTCTGGTTTTTCAAGTCCTGTGAAAATATTAAAAATCTGATTCATCTGGATGACTCCTTATAAACAGGAGTCAACACATAAAAAAATTATTCAAAGTTTTCCCAGAGAAAACTAGTGGGAGAATTAAACCTCACAAAACAGGTATAACCATGAGGAGTGTAGAAACCTGACTGTGCCTGTAAGAACCATATTCATAGTGACAGGATACATCGACTTCAAACGTGACATGCACAGTGGCTATGGAAGTAAATATGCACTGAAGAATTTCCACACATAGTACTTAGAAACAAATGAATGTTGACCTTTAAGGTGCTCTATGGCATTAATCAACTTTTCAAAACAAATGGTGATTTAAATTCATGTTCACCATTAAAAGGAAGAAGAACCCAGACAACAATAACAATTCACACAATGGTCCATCATACTTGAAACTGTAAAACTCAAATTGGCAACTCAAACAAAAAAAGCTCAAACAGGGTTTTTTAAAAAATGCTGAAGCATGAAACCCGTTTTAGAAAAACAACATCACTTGTCATGTTAAAGTTGTTAGGACCAGTTGGATTGATTACATACACTGGCAGCATTTACCATATATAGGTGGTGAAGCAGTAGAAGAATCTGCCTGCCAATGCAGGAGATGCAAGAGACACAGGTTCAATCCCTGGGTGGGGAAGATTCCCCTGAAGAAGGAAATAGCAACCCACTCCAGTATTCTTGCCTGGAAAATCTCATGGACAGAGGAGCCTGGCAGCCTACAGTCCAAGAGTTCCCAAAGAGTTGGACACAACTGAGCACACACACACCATATACATTTCATTTGCTCTTCTGTACAAGAGTATTGTATAAAGGAGTTCAAGTTCATTTCAAATTTGCAGATGTAGATCTGCGAACAAAAAGAGGATATTAGAACATGTGATTTTGAATCAACATAGACTCATCTTTTTAAAAAAATTTTAAAAGCATACTTCTATTACTTTATTCTGAAGTAATACTAGATGCTGCATCAGGCTCCGGGGATACAAAGATGCAAAACATCTGGAGAGACCCTTCTCTGGAGGCCCGTGTCATCTACGATTGGAGGGGAAAACACATATAAACACATCCATATAAAATATGATGTGGTGTGAAAAAAAAGTGGGACTCTAGAAAAGGGAGAGACTGAAAATCTACTGTTTTCTATTTTGAAGCAACTAAACGAACAAAATATATTACCTCCCCACCACCCCCAAGCTATTAACAAGAATACTGCAGGGTAACTTGCCCAATCATTGTCTGTTTTACTAGAAAACTAAAGTGAAAATTGCAATCTGTCTGCTGTAGAACATACTGGAGCATGATCTCAAACTGATTACAGACTTGTCGAATTGTATCAGCATTGATTTATAAGGCAAGGCCCTGCGGCGTATCAGTGTGGTGCCAGTTCATAAATGCAGCACTCAGGCTCTTGTGCGGGGTTCTGGGACAATCCTATGTGAGCTTTGAGCATCACTTTTATTACAATCCGGTTGCTGTTTGGACCCTTCAGAGGTTTCTACAGAACCATTTTAGGAGTGGTGGTGAAGAGGTGGTACTTGTGGGATCCTGAGCTAAAATGCTGTCAGGGATATAAAAAACTCCGAACAACTGCCTATGTTATAAAGTTTTATTCCTAATCTTACAAAGGTATATACTGAAATGAAAAATAATTCTACAAGGTCATGAATTAATGTTTGCATTAGCAGCAAATGATAGGAAACAAACATTTTAGACTAAAAGGAAAAAAGCTTTCCAGAGTAGGATGTTATGATTAAGTCTTACTCCTTGGCATCTGTTGCTTAAAAGAAATGTGGTTCATTCATTCATTCAAGACATATTCCCTGAGTTCCCACTATGTGTCAGGCACTGTAGTTCACCACATGACATGGCATTAGCTGATCATTACTATTAGTACATTTTTTTTAAAAAAAGGAAAATACTAAAACCAAAATGAGGTACTTTTTATTTACAGAAATCACTTGCTGTTTCCTAAGTAAATTAAACCACGCACAAGCTTTAATAGGTTTTACTCTGACAAAAGTAGTAATCAAGGTGGCTAGGAAAACAACGCTATTTCAAAGCACCATCATTTCAGCCAAGTCATTCAGGACACATTTCTTTCATTTGACCTTTACACCCACTAAGTGATAGAACTCCTCTGTCCAGTGGGTAGGTCAGACACCTCTACCGCTGCACAAATATCATTCAAGAGAAAACACTATCGCCCAACCTGATTACATGGAAATTGGTTTTGTACAATAGAAGCCTTTTTGTTCAGACGACTACAGCCTCCTACGGTGTAACTTTCTTTACAGAGTTAATAGACTAGGGATGGATTTTGAATTTCACACACATACACAAAAGCCTCATTACCATTTACATTTGTGCATGGCTAACAAAAATGAGCAGGAGCTACTGCAAATCATTAACGCGGAGAAATGAAATTGAACCGAGGAAAGGAAAGCCTGTTTTCTTAAAGCCCATTAGTATGGATTAACGTTAATTATAACAGGATAGTTCAACCTATCAAGAACAATTGTGCTTTGTTTTCAGATATTCAGAAATGTAGATGGGATCCTGGTTTAATTTTAAAGTTCATTTTAATATCTGGACATTGGGATACTAGTTTGTCAAAAGTTCATTTCTGGAAAAGAAGTCTGAACTTGAAACATTGATTCTAATTTTAAATGAAACAAATAGTTTTCAGGAAAGAGAATAAAAAATAATGGAGGGAAAGAAAGAGATATAGCAAAACCATGTGCTGTGCTAAGTCGCTTTAGTCATGTCCGACTCCTTGCAACACTATGGACCATAGCCTGCCAGGCTCCTCTGTCCATGGAATTCTCCAGGCAAGAATAGTGAAGTGGGTTGCCATGCTCTCCTCCAGGGGATCTTTCTGACTCAGGGATCGAAATCGTTTCTCTTGCATCTCCTGGATGGGGAGGCGGGTTCTTTACCACTTATGCCACTTGAGAAGCATCGTGGACTTAATCTCTCCACCTGAAAACACTGAAATTCTTATCCACTCTCAGTGGGTCCAGAGGTCTCCCTAATCCCCTACACCCCACCTCCTAAGGATCTGTGTATGCTACTGCCTCCACATCCCTTTTGTTCTCCCATACATGCCCCATGCTCCTAGTGTCCTCAACTTTTTTGTTTCCCCTCTCTTTACCCATGTACAAGAGTATACCTGCCTCTGGATCTGTGGTAGTAAGTCTCCACCATCACTCTCAGGATTAGCGGGGAGGACCCCCAGTTGACATCCTACCTCGTCTTAGCTGCCTCTTTCTCAGGATCTTTCCAGCCACTTATATTCCAGTCTTCTTAAACTCTAATCCCAGCCTCAGCTTTTGGGTCCCACAGGCATGGACCTGGGAAGCCCCTCTCCCTCCAAGCTCCAGACAGAAGTTGGACATGTATCCAGCTTCTTGTGCTGGAAGAGTGGGGCTGAGGTTCATAAACATAAGGTTATCTTTTACTGTTAGAAGCTCCTTCACACAAAGGTGGTTGCCCTTTTATAAAAGTCACTTGGAATGTGTAAGCTCTTTCTTTTTTGCCCTATTCCTACAGTTTTGTCTGCATTGCTTACAGTGAATAGAAAGGAAAGAATGTATGGAGGAGTCAGGGAAAAAATGAGGTGAATCTGACGTTTCAATGTATTAAGACATCAGATTGACCACTTAGGATGGAAGGGTCACAAGGGGTAATTGTAACTTGATGGTGTCACTGTCCTAAATCTAGATACTGGATTTTAACCAAGCTTAGAACCAAGTCCATCAGTGACTGGACATCCTGCTTCCTCTCTCCAAGCCAGAGACAGATCCAGGCAAGTGGTGATTGGTCCTGGGTGCTGATGGGGTACCGCATGTTTATCACGAAACTCACTCGCTATTTTTTATTTTCCTAGATCCTGGAAGGAGTGATGGGTGGTTGGAGGAATGATACATGCAAGCATACTGGAAGATGAAGCATACTGGCATTTTTCTTAGTTGTCTTACATGACTCTTCATGAGACGTTTAATGGGGGCTTTCCAATCCAGCACACTGAAACTGACTTTTAATTATAGAAGTACAACTGACGTTCAATAACTGCACCTATTTAAAGTCCACAATTTGCTAAGTTTTGACATATGTGTGCACCCATGAAACCATCACCCCATTCAAGATAGTGAGCATATGCATCAACCCCTAACATTTCTTCACATCCCTCTGCCCAGCACGCTAAAATTTTGAGCATTATTTCCATGGAAGAAACCATCAGCTTTATTCTCCAAAATGGACCACAGCATCAGTTTAATTTTATAGGACATTATCGTCCACTGAAGTATCTAGAGTTCATGTTTCTGACTGGCCAAGGTTCAAAATGGTTTGGCTTATCCATTAAGAGATGTGTGTTCAGGCATGTGCATGTGTGTGGGTGTTCACATAGCTATGCATACACCCTTACAGTATAATGTAATTTTGATGTAATTTTGAATTAGAAGTAGTGGTTTTCCCCCAAAAATAAGTTACCTTTTTAAAAAAATTAATTTATTTATTTTAATTGGAGGCTAATTACTTTACATTATTGTGGTGGTTTTTGCCATACATTGACATGAATCAGCCATGGGTATACATGTGTTCCCCATCCTGAACCCCTCCTACCTCCCTCCCCATCCCATCCCTCTGGGTCATCCCAGTGCACCAGCTCTGAGTGCCCTGTCTCATGCATCGAACCTAGACTGGCGATCTATTTCACATATGGTAATATACATGTTTCAATGCTATTCTCTCAAATCATCCCATACTCCCACAGAGTCCAAAAGTCTGTTCTTTACATCTGTGTCTCTTTTGCTGTCTCACATATAGGGTTATTGTTACCATCTTTCTAAATTCCATATATATGCATTAATATACTGTATTGGTGTTTTTCTTTCTGGCTTACTTCACTCTGTATAATAGGCTCCAGTTTCATCCACCTCATTAGAACTGATTCAAATGCATTCTTTTTAATGGCTGAGTAATATTCCACGTGTATATGTACCACAGCTTTCTTATGCATTTGTCTGCTGATGGGCATTTAAGTTGCTTCCATGTCCTAGCTATGTAAACAGTGCTGTGATGAACATTGGGGTACATGTGTCTCTTTCAATTCTGGTTTCCTTGGTATGTATGCCCAGCAGTGGGATTGCTGGGCCATATGGCAGTTCTATTTCCAGTGTTTTAAGGAATCTCCACACTGTGGAGATTCTCCACAGTGGCTGTACTAGTTTGCATTCCCACCAACAGTGTAAAAGTGTTTCCTTTTCTCCACACCCTCTCCAAAATTTATTTTTTGTAGACTTTTAGATAGCAGCCATTCTGACTGGCATGAGATGGTACCTCATTGTGGTTTTGATGTGCATTTCTCTGATAATAAGTGATGTTGAGCATCTTTTCATATGTTTGTTAGCCATCTGTATGTCTTCTTTGGAGAAATTTCTGTTAAGTTACCTTTTTTTAACTAAAGCAAAATTTTGGAAAGATTTTTTTCTCACTGAAATGTTTTTTCTTTTCACCATATGGGACCAACCTTTCTGGCACATCTTAGTTACAGATTTAGGAACACAATTATTCGAGCTTCAATTAGTCATTCAGATTATTATGCAAACCAGTTGGCTCCATGGACCCGGAAGGACACAAGCAGGGGCCAAACAATTAGCTCTTGTCACTCTTGCTGTGTGAAAATTGAATGATGACACATGGCAGGGGTGTCAGGCTCTGTGAACTGGTGGTGTGGATGCCACTACCCAGGCAGTTCCTGGACATCACACAAAAACCAGGCTCCCAGAGAAGGAGATCAAGCCAGTCAATTCTAAAAGTCATCAACTCTGAATATTCACTGGAAGGACTGATGCTGAAGCTGAAGCTCCAATCCTTTGGCCAGCTGATGCGAAGAGCCAACTCTTTGGAAAAGACCCCAGTGCTGGGAAAGATTGAGGGCAAGAAGAGAAGGGGATGATAGAGGATGAGATAGTTGGATGGCATTACCAACTCAATGGACATGCGTTTGAGCAAATCAGGGAGATAGTGAAGGACAGGGAAGCCTGGTGTGCCACAGTAAGTGGGGTCACAAAAAAGTCAGACACAACTTGGCGACTGAGCAACAACAACACGGAGGTTGAAATGATTCAACCAATCCCTTCACAAATCATTGTTTTCTGGGCAGCATCTTCCCACAAAACTATGGTTTAGTAAAGAGAAGTTTCTGTCTTTTCATGTTTCTAAGAGATTTTTTTCCTACTTACCAGGGAGCATGACCTTAGCTGATAGAGAAGACCATTTATTAAGAAAAAAGACACTGTAGTGCATGTCAAAGGCCACTCACTTTATGAAGAAACCTCTTCCCTTGCCACATGGCCACTGGAAGGAGCATCCATCAATCAATCAATATTTGCCGAGATCAGATGGAGCCACTTTCCTTCACTACTGCAGTCGTCAGATTTATGAAATAAACAGTTTGCTTGAGCCTAAAATGAAACACTTTCTATTACTACTGTATGTGTAGCCGCACACAATATAGGACCAGTCACTGGGTGCATAAATATGTATTCAATTTCTACTATGTTGGAGGCATTAGAGGGCATATAAATATGAATATGACATAATATGGCTCTCAGGGACTTTACATCATGGAAATGCACACGGCTCTCAAGAGAACATTTAACTATGGAGGTGATGGAAGAGGAGCAATCTGGCAGGACGTCTGAAGTAAATAAAGGCTTTCAGATCTAAGGAAGTTAAGGATGATCGAGGAAAGATTTCCATTTAATTAATCATTCTCTAACTTGATCAGACTTTCATTATGTCTTTGCTTTTGTTGCCTACATGTTGCTTTCCTGAACTAGACTAGAGTCCATATGAGGCCATGAACAAACTTATCTTTTGTAGCTTTGTATAGCATATAGTTGTGAAAAGAAGAGAAGTGAAAAGCAAAGGAGAAAAGGAAAGATATAAACATCTGAATGCAGAGTTCCAAAGAATAGCAAGAAGAGATAAGAAAGCCTTCTTCAGTGATCAATGCAAAGAAATAGAGGAAAACAACAGAATGGGAAAGACTAGGGATCTCTTCAAGAAAATCAGAGATACCAAAGGAACATTTCATGCAAAGATGGGCTTGATAAAGGACAGAAATGGTATGGACCTAAGAGAAGCAGAAGATATTAAGAAGAGATGGCAAGAATACACAGAAGAACTGTACAAAAAAGATCTTCATGACCCGGATAATCACGATGGTGTGATCACTGACCTAGAGCCAGACATCCTGGAATGTGAAGTCAAGTGGGCCTTAGAAAGCATCACTAGGAACAAAGCTAGTGGAGGTGATGGAATTCCAGTTGAGCTATTCCAAATCCTGAAAGATGATGCTGTGAAAGTGCTGTACTCAATATGCCAGCAAATTTGGAAAACTCAGCAGTGGCCACAGGACTGGAAAAGGTCAGTTTTCATTCCAATCCCAAAGAAAGGCAATGCCAAAGAATGCTCAAACTACCACACAATTGCACTCATCTCACATGCTAGTAAAGTAATGCTCAAAATTCTCCAAGCCAAGCTTCAGCAATATGTGAACCATGAACTTCCTGATGTTCAAGCTGGTTTTAGAAAAGGCAGAGGAACCAGAGATCAAATTGCCAACATCCACTGGATCATGGAAAAAGCAAGAGAGTTCCAGAAAAGCATCTATTTCTGCTTTATTGACTATGCCAAAGCCTTTGACTGTGTGGATCACAATAAACTGCAGAAAATTCTGAAAGAGATGGGAATACCAGACCACCTGATCTGCCTCTTGAGAAACCTATATGCAGGTCAGGAAACAACAGTTAGAACTGGACATGGAACAACAGACTGGTTCCAAATAGGAAAAAGAGTTCGTCAAGGCTGTGTATTGTCACCCTGTTTATTTAACTTATATGCAGAGTATATCATGAGAAACACTGGACTGAAAGAAGCACAAGCTGGAGTCAAGATTGCCGGGAGAAATATCAATCACCTCAGATATGCAGATGACACCACCTTTATGGCAGAAAGTGAAGAGGAACTCAAAAGCCTCTTGATGAAAGTGAAGGTGGAGAGTGAAAAAGTTGGCTTAAAGCTCAACATTCAGAAAACAAAGATCATGGCATCCGGTCCCATCACTTCATGGGAAATAGATGGGGAAACAGTGGAAACAGTGTCAGACTTTATTTTTCTGGGCTCCAAAATCACTGCAGATGGTGACTGCAGCCATGAAATTAAAAGATGCTTACTCCTTGGAAGGAAAGTTATGACCAACCTAGATAGCATATTCAAAAGCAGAGACATTACCTTGCCAACAAAGGTTCGTCTAGTCAAGGCTATGGTTTTTCCTGTGGTCATGTACGGATGTGACAGTTGGACTGTGAAGAAGGCTGAGTGCCGAAGAATTGATGCTTTTGAACTGTGGTGTTGGAGAAGACTCTTGAGAGTCCCTTGGTCTGCAAGGAGATCCAATCCGTCCATTCTGAAGGAGATCAGCCCTGGGATTTCTTTGGAAGGAATGATGCCAAAGCTGAAACTCCAGTACTTTGGCCACCTCATGCGAAGAGTTGACTCACTGGAAAAGACTCTGATGCTGGGAGGGATTGGGGGCAGGAGGAGAAGGGGACGACAGAGGATGAGATGGCTGGATGGCATCACTGACTCAGTGAACGTGAGTCAGAGTGAACTCCGGGAGTTGGTGATGGACAGGGAGGCCTGGCGTGTTGCGATTCATGGGGTCGCAAAGAGTTGGACACGACTGAGCGAGTGATCTGATCTGATAGAGTATGGTAAGTGCTCTTGTGTTGCTGAATGAACAGAACACATTAGAAATGGCATCATCTTTAGCACATGACTTACAGGCTAGCCAGACAGTAGCAAATTTCCAGGAATGGTTTAGAAGTGTCCTACTGTCCTTTTCTGAGGGAGAACTTTGTTTAATTTGTTACTTCCATAGTGTATTCCCAATAGGAAAAAAATATTTTTTCTGTTTGTAAAATAAATGTAGCTTCATCATATATCGTTTTGCATACACACCAAAAAGCATTAAAAATTGTCTTCTGTACTCTGTTCACTCAGATTATGACCCATTTTCTTGTCTCTTTTATGTGGTAATATTAAGTACTCTGCATATATTTAATATTATATATTCAATATATGTCCTAACACATTTAATTTTTTAGTACCATTTCAATATATATATGTATAATTAATGAATGCTTTGATCTGGTTGATTTATTCATCTTTCTAATATATTTTTATTAGTACACTCCCACAAACAAAAGGGACATACTAAGCTTAAGCTCTAAAAGAAGCTTGCTCACCCTTAGTCTGCTATCAAAGTATATTTAACTTTTTTTATCATCTCTTTCAGAATGGAATTGAAGCCACGTTAAATACTCTGCTATCAGTTCTATTTTGGGTATAAATCATATGACACTCACCCAATATATTCAAGCCTTCACTTAACCCCTGGGAGGAGTTACCTTCAACCAAGATGGCAAGACCATCATCTAGAACATTTTCAATAAACAGCAAAGACCAAGCCCTGGGTCCTTTATAGACACAGACCACTCAGATAAAAAAATGATTGCTTAGGAATGCTCCAATGTGCTTTGTTAAAAAGAGTTATTAAACAAACAAAATGTTAAAGCCCGACCTTGCCCCTCCACCTCTCAAAACCCTCCCATACCTTTCCTGCTTCTAGCCTGTTTAAAGAATTGCTTCCCTGCACTGTCTGCCTGAAGCATCGTCTCCACTGCAAAGCCCTTCCTGATGGCTTTTGTCATCTAGGGCTTCCTCAGTGGCTCAGTGGTAAAGAATCTGCCTGCAACACAGGAGAGACAAGGTTCAGTCCCCACTTTAGGAAGATGCCCTGGAGGAGGAAATGACAACCCACTCTAGTATTCTTGCCTGGAAAATCCCATGGAAATCCCATGAAAATCCTATGGAAATCCCATGGAAGCCTGAAAATCCCAGAGAAGCCTGGAGGGCTACATCCCGTAGGGTTGCAAAGAGTCGGACACGACTGAGCACACACGTGCACTCTCACCTAAGTTAGAGCTGAACCTACTCTCCTAGGCACTGTCACTATTCCCATCTTTGCTTTTACTACCATGCCACGACACCTGGACACACAGATTTGATTCTATGTCTTTCCCCCAACTCTTCAACACATGAGTCTCAGAGGGACAATATCACCACGTTCACTTTTATATTCCCATCGCCCAAAGAGCTCTGGTCATGCAGAGGGGTAGCTCACGTTTGCCGAGTGAATGGCTGCCTGCCTGAGGTCCTAGGGTGGAGGATAGTTGGAAAGACAAAAGTGGACACAGGGAGCCTGCTACATGATCAGATTCACTGAGCTCTGACAAGGGGCACTTGGCCAATCCTTGGCAGAAGCCTTGCCTTAGTACCTGACTTTGGGATCTGCACAAAAGAAACCACTTTCTCAACGTTCTTCGAAGTTAGAGTCTCCAGAGCTGGCCCATTGGGGAGGCACTTAGCCCTGATCATCTCTTTCAATGCAAAGGCTGACAGCATTCTTCCAGCCTCTCCTCAGATGCTCAGCCTGACTCTCAGCAGGGGATCCTTCGCTCAGAGCTTCTCCACTTCCCCCTGAATATTCAAAATTTGGAAAAAGAAAGTTTAAGATCCCGTTTCCTGCCCACTACGCCTCCCTCTGGTCTTTTCACTGATAAACACTGATATTTTCAGAGCAAGTTTCACCAGAAAAGAAGCCAAAGGAAATTTGCATGGCAAAGGTACACGTATCATTTTAGGCATGCAAATTATTGTTTTTAGAAGAATAAAAGGCTGTAAATATTTTGAGAAGTGGGCCCCTAGTGCCTCTTAAGTATTCTAAACTACACTGTGTGCTTCATAATTATGTAATATATAGAATACCAGCTGTTTTGAATGGTACTCTGGAGGTTTGGAGGATATCAGAAAGCTCTCCTCCCCCAGTGAGAGCCATAATCAAGCAAGCAATACCGTAAAGCCAGATCCAGTTGACATTGAGTTGCTTGATTTTAACACACTTTAAAACAGATGTTTAGTCTGTGTGGTGCGGATACAGAGAAGCATATTTTTGCCTCAAAAAATAGAGTCATACAAAGTTGTATAACTGTAAAGTATATTAATATTTATTATTTCATTAACATCTGTCTGAAGTTACGTACACAGGTTTACATTTGGATATATGTGGATATCCTTATAGATTATATATTTAAATATTTATATCTTTGCATTCAAATACATGCATACATTTAGTTAAAAGACAAAACCCTAGATGCTTCTTTTCAAGTATGACAAAGAGCAGAGATACATTTGAGCGCTTGGAGAAAAGAGTCAAGCATACTAATGCTTTCCATTGGGCCTCTTGCCTGTCACAACCATAGGCATCTTTTTGAAGGCTTCATAAAAGGAAAGGTTAATTATTTATAGTCTTACAAATCCCCTCCCTAGTTGCTTATATCCTGAAAAATATGACCTGGGTAAGAACTTTGACTATAAAGGAAAAAAGAATGGGGCAAAGACGCTTGACTTCTCCTTTAAGGATATCACACATGGCCAGGCCCAACAAGGAAATGGTAACTTCATGAAATGCTTTCAGAATGAAAGAGAGGTAAGAAATTAAAAGTCTCATAGCCTTCACAACTAAAATGTAGGCAGGGTTCTGCAACCATAAGCTTCCCCTTGGAAATCACTGCTCTTGAGTTCTGAGTGTTACTTCTGCAATTTCTTTTAGAAAAATGGAAAAAATGTAGCTGTCCCCAAAGACCAGAGTAAAAAAGGACTATTGTTTCTAGAAAAACAGAGAAATGTGAGTTCTATTCATGGAACTCAATGGAACAAGTCACTCAGAACTTAATTTGGCTAAAGCTGCCTGCAAGACAGAGGCACTGGAGTCAGCCTGTTTTCAATCCCAGCTATATAACTTACTAAGTGTGTGACCTTAAGCAGGTTACCTGACCTTTCTGAGACTCAGTTTTCTCACCTGTCAAAAGGGGACAATACTTATGTGAAGTGAGATATCCTGATAGGGTTCTTGCATCTAAAGGGGGAAACACCCACAGGTAAATCCATACATAGGCATTTCTACAATTTCCCAAATTGACAGTCACCAACTACTTGTAGTAATTGACCAGTCTGTATGTCTGCATTGCACACTGTTTGTGATTTCAATTCAATTTGAGTTTGAGCAGGACAAATGTACTTCGGAGAAGACTGAGACTGATAAGCAAACAGCTTGCAGAAGGTTTAAAATAGGACCCTGAATGGAAACACTTTCTATGTATCTGCTCTGACACATTTTTCCCTCCCTGTATATCTGTTTTTCAAGAAAAGTCCAGGCTCTGAGTTTACCTCCAGCAGAAAAATTTGACTACTTTTACATATATGACAAAGGATGGATAAGGCATGCTCACCCAATAATTTACTCTTGCTCTAATAATTACTAATCGTCAGTGGTGCTAATATAGTGATGATAATATTGCCAATTTATCTTTGTTCTACTGCCACTGTCAATTACCACTGGTGTGAAGACAATCATATTAATAGGTACCGAGAGGCCAATATTGACAGGGGAATAAAACAGTTTTTGAATAGAGACGTCTCACTGTTTAATTTGCCAACATTCTCTAAGCTGCTGTACATGTCCATGACAGCCACTCCGTCACAGCTACATTAAATTAGAGCTCTCCATTTCCTCCTATCTAAAAATAATCTTCCCGCACCTTGTTTCTCATTCAACAAATATTTGTCCAGTGCTTGTGATAAGCCAGGCTCTCTCGCTTTTCCTATCCAGGAAGAACCATCAGGCAGCCTTGGTCTGTACCAGAGCAGCAAACTGCAGCCTCAAGGGCAGGTTTGCCCTGTTTAGTTTGGACAGAGTTTTTAAAACTTTGAGCCAACATTTGCAAATCTGCAAATTTACATCAAGAAACCCCTAGATTGTCTGCGTCTTTTGAAAAATCAAAACCACTGGCAACACAGGGCTCACACAGCCATATGGAAATAATCGACTGGGGCTGAAGTGGGGCGTGGGCGCTTCCACTCCCCATTTGCTTCCCTAATCACACACACACTCGCATGCACATGCTCTTTTCAAAGACTGACCAACCCCCTGACACTGGAAGGTTCCATGGTGGGTGTGTGAATTCCACCCTGTTCCATATAGCCACTTCAGCCTTCCCCCTAGACATTCCTTCCTTCCTTGCCACAGCATTTCTGCCTCCATTACAGAAAAGAGAATTTGATCTCAAAGTAAAGTGAAGTCGCTCAGTTGTGTCAGACTCTCTGTGACCCCATGGACTGTAGCCCACTAGGCTCCTCTGTCCATGGGATTCTCCAGGCAAGAATACTGGAGTGGGTAGCCATTCCCTTCTCCAGGGGATCTTCCCAACCCAGGGATCAAACTGAGGTCTCCTGCATTGCAGGCAAATTCTTTACTGTCTGAGCCAACAGGGAAGACTGATCTCAAAGTAAATGTAGTCCTAATTATCAAATCCCATCACCAGCCCTTTTGATCCTTCTTTCTTCTTCCTCCTCAGACTCTGAAATATCTGAAGCCATTAACCAACCCTGCTTTCCGGATTTCCCTCCGTCTGGGCTTCTTGGGGTCTCTCCTTTGGACCTCAGCCTATCTCTCCATGTCTTCCTCCTTTTCCTCAGGCACTGTTCCTGAGGAAGTGCTCTGCACCACCCTCTCTGTGAAAACAATAGCTTTCATCCTTTGCCAGTTCTTATGACTACAGCAACCTAGACAACTTCTGCGTTTCCATCTCCAGCTCAGGTTTCAGTCCTGGAAAGGAGATGTATTTCCTGTACATCCCCAAACACATGGCATCTCAAACTCAACATGTCAGACAGTAGGATCGTGAGCAACCCCGCAGCGTATGTTGGATCTTCATGATCATTGCACAGTCCTTCCAGTTACTTGTTCCTGGTGTCTACTCTCTGACCTTTCAAACTTGTGACAACTCCCTCCTTCACCTCTGCCAGACCCAGTCAGATCTGTCATCCAAAGGACCCTTCTGTCTCCCCCCACAGCCACTCTCAAAGCCACAAGCAGAGATGAGGCCACACCAGCCCCTTCTGTGGTCCTCAGTGTAATGGGCTTCTGATTACGCCCCTGGATGCTACTTCCTCCACTCAAATCCATTCTACATGTCAACAACAGACAAATCTCCCTAAAGCACTGTTATTCATCTCTTCAAAAGCTATCCACATTTACACGTTGCCTAACGAAAAGTTCTGACTTAACCTCAGGCTAACGTAATGATATGACCTCAACCTACTCTCTTACCCTTTTTTCCCCTATATTCTTTCATGCCACAAAGAAACTAAACTCTAGGCTGTCCCTATGTTCTGAGCTTTCCTTCACCATACTTCTATTTGTATTATTTTCTCCATTAAGAACAGATTTTTCCCCTCTGTTACCAGATCATTAGGCTTCCCAGGAGGCATAAGTGGTAAAGAATCCACCTGTCAATGCAGGAGATGTAAGAGATGTGGGTTCAATTCCTGGGTTGGGAAGAGTCCCTGGAGGATGGCATGGCAACCCACTCCAGTATTCTTGCCTGAAGAATCCATGGACAGAGGAGCCTGGCGGGCTACAGTCCCTCCGTGAAACCTCTGGTACGCCAAGTGGAAACAGCATTCTATTGTTACTCTCCTACGACATAACATTTATTAAGTAATTTATAAAAGTAAAGACATTGCACTTACAACAACCTCATAAGGTATTGTGATTGAACCCGTTTTAAAGATGAGAAAACAGGTTTGGAGAAGTTACACAACTTGCCCAAGGTTGCACGGCGAGCAACAGAGCACGTGATTATATCCCCTTTTGTGGTATTTAACATGTTTGACTTGGGACTTTGTATATTTGAATTATCACCTCTACCAGACAGGATAAGCTTCTTGGTGTAAAGGAGAATGGCATATATAAATACACTGTACCATATCCACAGCACTTAGCGCATGGGATGCACTTCAATGATATGTATTGAACTGACAGGTTATGTTAACATCTCTGTGACACAGTTTTCTTTCCTATGAATGGAGATAATAAAAGTACCTTCCTTGTGCCCTTGCTGTTAGGATTAAATGAGTAAATCGAGTCAAGTGCTTAGAACACTGCGCGGCACAGAGCGTAGGCCACCTGAATGTTAGTTATACCAGGAGCCGCCATGCTGATTGCTGCCAATATGTGCCCTGTAAATGACCAAGATGAAAGCGCTAATCCTAAGAGCAGAAAGACTTCAGCATTATGCTGGGCTGGTTCAGCTTTTCTCTCATCTTTATTTATTGCCTCAGTTTCTTTGGCAGGTAACTCAGAATCATCACATTTTCCAGGAAGTACTCAGAACCATCACTCTGTCATGCTGCCCAGCAGAGCAGGACTAAGTCAGCACCACATGCCGGGTACTCCTGAGTCATTGACTTCTGAGGGCCAGGTAGGATCAAAAGGGTCAGTTAACTTTTCAGCAGCCTTTCTGGAAGATATCCCTTCAATAAGACCAAACTTCAGAAAGAACGATAAATACATTGATGTTAATGTCTATGAGATTCATAGGACTATAGCAATATAATACAAATTTATGAAGTAATTATAACTAGTGAAGGAACAGGAATGAATAATTACATGAAAACTGTTATCCTAGTAATAATAAAAGCTTTCTTAAAAATACATCAAATCCCTCTCTTAAGAAAACTTATATGTATTAATTTATCTAGGCACACACACAAAAAATGGTTACATACATAAAGACACTAATTTCAACTTTCCATTTAGTCGTTCAATTGACATTTGCTGGGTAAATGCTAGAGCTAGACACTGCTAGGGACCAGGGATGCAAAGATGAATAATTAAGTTTTTGTGCTCAAGAAATATATGCAGTGGTTGTCAATGGGGAAAGATGCCTCCAGGGGACATTCAACACTGTCTGGAGATATCTTTAGCTGTCCTACACTGATGGAGTGGGGTGGTCAGTGCTACTGGAATCTATTTAGTAAAGGCCAGAGATGCTGCTAGAAGCTTCCCATATGGTGCTGCTGCTGCTGCTGCTAAGTCACTTCAGTCGTGTCTGACTCTGTACGACCCCATGGACTGCAGCCTACCAGGCTCCTCCATCCATGGGATTCTCCAGGCAAGAACACTGCAGCGGGTTGCCATTTCCTTCTCCAATGCGTGAAAGTGAAAAGTGAAATTGAAGTCCTTCAGTCATGTCTGACTTGTAGCAACCCCATGGACTGCAGCCTACCAGGCTCCTCCATCCATGGGATTTTTCCAGGCAAGAGTACTGGAGTGGGGTGCCATTGCTTTCTCCACCATATGGTGCTAGTGGTAAAGAACCCACCTGCCAACGCAGGAGACATAAGAGACACGGGTATGATCCCTGGGTCAGAAAGATCCCCTGGAGAAGGAAATGGCCACCCGCTCCAATATGCTTGCCTGGAAAATCCCATGGACAGTGGAGATCGGCAGCTATAGTCCATGGGGTCACAAAGAGTCAGATACAACTGAAGCAACTTAGTGTGCACACACCCGCCGAGATGCTGCTCAACATTATGCAATTCCACAGCAAAGAACGACCTGGCTCCAGAAGTCAATGGTGTTAAGGTTAAGAAATCCTGAGACAGACTCAGGGTGCTAAAATTTTACTCCTGATAACCTGAATCTGAGACTGGAAGTGAAATTAACATCTACACAGCCATATGCAATAGCAATGAAGGATACTGTTTCACAGTGAATTTTCTGTTATTTCTCCCAGTTGATAAATTCTCTATTGCCTTCATACTTTATTAATTGCATTTGTCTTTTAAAAAGAAGATGACCAGAAACTTTGTTTTCCCTAAGACCCTGCTGCAAGAGACATCAGCTTCAGAAACCCTGTTTCCTGATTCCCATGACTCAAGGGCAGACCCGTATGACATGCTCTCCACAAAGTGGCTCCTCCGATGAGGTCTCCTCATGTCAGCTGGACAGGGGATGGGTCACCACGCCCAGACTACAGCCGCTGAAGGTCTGTAATCTGTTCCCAGACTGGACTTTCTGGATGAGATCTAACTTCCCATGCAAGCGAAAGCACTGAGAGTTTTAGATTCTGCACACAGCATCTACTATAGAGAACTAAAAAACAAGAAAATAACATAAATAGAAGAAATAAAAAGAGAAATCCATTTGGACAAATGGCAAAAAAAAAAAAAAAAGTAAGCACAAGTCTCCAGAACAGATCAGTGACTCTGGTAATAAATGCCTGTTTTACTACAACGTTAAATTCTATTTTTTTGGCCATAACTCACTATACACGCAATACAAGACCCATTAAATTAAATCCCAACATCATAAACTTTGCTTCTGTCATTTATAAATATATGAAAACATTATTGGATGGAATTCTTATCTTCTTTCAAAAGTCCTGCTTAATATGAGTCAGTGGGGGTTTGCTTTAAGCCACATGCATAGGAACCCGATCATTTTGTCACCCCTGCTTGTAAATCCATGGCTCTGGCTTCAAACTGCTGACCTAAGCAGAGCTGCTCCAAACCAAGAGATGAATTGGATTTTATATACAGATGATGCAATAACATTAAAGAACTACTAGGATTCAATATATTATACATTCACTTCATTTTCTTTTTGAACTGGGAAAATAAAATAGTTTTGCTTAAAACTAAGTTTTAAACAAGTCATTTCCCCAATGGTCCTAACCTTAGAGTTGTAAAATTAATTCTGATAATGCCTTGGAATTATTTTTACCCTTGTACTTTTAGTGACAGGACAAGCCAAGATTCACTCACCAAGAAGGCGTAGAAAATATAGGACAAGCCAAGATTCACTCACCAAGAAGGCGTAGAAAATACAGGACCATACTCATGCCCACAGTTGCTGCATGGCTGGCCTCCAGCACATGGAGATCTTCAGGCTTTCGGGGGTGGGGAGGTCTCCCCCCAGTCTCCCCCATGGTTCTCTAAAGGATGATACTAACCTCTTGGCTGGTCTCTCATTCTGGCTTCTTAAGAGAAATGCCTCTTGCTTCAAAATACATTCAAAGAGGCTGAGGGAAAACAGACTCAAATTTTTATTTCTATTTTCCTGATACATATTCCCATTTCACCAAAATATGACCAAACATTCTCACAATGAAGAATTATCTAAAAGAAGCCCTCTTGGTGTTCAGCTAAGTGCTATGTTACAGAAAGCCAACAGACTAAGTCCTACAGCCTAATAATTTAGAAGTCACTTGGATACACGTGTGTGCATGCTTAGTCGCTTCAGTTGTGTCTGACTGTCTGTGACCCTATGGACTATAGCCCACCAGGCTCCTATGTCCATGGGATTTTCCAGGCGAGAATACTGGAGTGAGTTGCCATTTCCTTTTCCATGGATACAAGTGCTTTTATGTAAATACATGTACAATGGAAAGGAAAGATAAGTCCTAGATAGAGATGCAAGTAAAATACAAAAAAAGGCGTCTAAAGGAAATCTAAGGTTGTTATCCTCAACACCTTGCCCACAAGCAAGATGGATAAGTTAAACCTTATCTCCATTTCAGTAATAGCGTGTTTACTATGGGGGTGGGACGAATTATCCAATTTTTAATGCAGTACAGTGTGCTAAAAAGAATAAAAAAATTTTTTTTTACTTGAATAGAATTAATTAGCTAACTTTTGAAACAAACTGCTTTGCTCTCTGAGTCTTGTTTTCCCCATCTGTATGTCCCTGTCAATATTAGTCAGCTTTGGTTGCTCTAAAAGATTATCCTGGACTGAGTGCTTAAACAATGGAAATTTGTTTCTCACAGTCCCAGGGGCTGGAAAGCCCTAGGTCAAGATGTCAGCTGATGACATTCTTGGTGAGCAAGCTCTTCCTGGATTGAGAAGGTTACCTTCTGTGTCCTTTCTGAGGCAGAGAACTCCATCCTTATGACCTCATTGAAAACGAAACACCATCACATGAGGAGTCAGGCTTCAACACAGGAGTTTGGAGGAGGGGACTCAATGAAAGTTGCCAAGTAGAATGCACAGTGCTTGGCACGAAAGGATCTCAAAAAGTGGGCCAGGTCAGCAGCGTAAAAACTACTGAACACAAAGAAACGGGGAAAGAAAATTTGGGTCAGAAGCCAGCTATCAACTAGAAGGATCTAATTAAGAGGTGTAAGTCAGACAAACATTTAGAAATGATGAAACATGCACGTGCTAGAAGTCAGAGCATAGTGCAGTGGCTGAACCCCAGCAAGAGGACTCCCAAAGCCAGGGCAACAAGTCAAACAGACACACGGCACCACCAGTTAAGAGGCTGCACTTGGCCAACTCCTATCTCTATGTGTTTGTGGCCTGAGAGGTACCAATGGTGGGGGTTGACGGAGGTGAACTATGAGTAGTAACAAATGAATCACCATGAATGTCTATGTATAGAGGGCTCATTTTAGTGTTTTCACATTCATGAATAAGAAGTCTACCCATCTCTGCTGTCTACCTCACATTAGAATGGCTTTCTCTTGGTGTCCTTAATCGACAGGCTAATTGCATTTATAATCTTGCCCAAGGATGTCCTATTGGTATAAACATGCCCCAAGATTCATCCACCAGAAGACTAAGGCGTCTGCGAAGGACCAAAGTCTTGGTCCCATTCATGCAACTGCCTTCCTTGTGCACACCAGGCACTGCCTTTGGCTCTTCCTAGTTCCCCCCCTTGGCTTCTATCATACCCCTACCAAAGATGGCTCTCTGCTGTGGTCCCTACATGAACTCTGAGGCAGCCGATCATAAGGATGAATCTGAGGCTAAGTGCAAAGAATCCACCTGCAATGCAGGAGACCCGGGTTTGATCCCTGGGTTGGGAAGATCCCCTGGAGAAGGAAATGGCAACCTACTCCAGTATTCTTGCCTGGAGAAGTCCATGGACAGAAGAGTCTGGTGGGCTACAGTCCAAGGGCTAAGTGGTATGCCACCAATAGTACAGCAAGCCTATTCCTATTCTCACAAATTCCAGAACTTTAGATGGATCTGTTGCTCTAAATCATCTACCTCCTTCCGATGATCATGCTCTTCCATCTTAGGTCAGTAGATGGTGAGTACTCCTTCAGCAGTTCTCTTTATTTTGATCTATTTGCAGTATGTACGTGTAGGTGCTCAGCTGTATCTGATTCTTTGTGGCTCCATAGACTGTCTGATTCTTTGCGGCTCCTCTGTCCATGATGTTTTCCAGGCAAGAACGCTGGAGTGGGGTGCCATTTCCTACCCCAGGGGATCTTCCCAACCCAGGGATCAAACATGTGTCTTTTATGCCTCACCTGCATTGGCAGGAGGATTCTTTACCACTAGCACCACCTGGGAAGACTCACCTGGTAAGAAATTACTAAAAGTTTATAGAGCTCAGGCCATACTCAAGTTTCCACGCGTTGTATCTTTTACTCTGTCTTGCTGAGGGATTGAAAGGAGGCTCTTGCATTTCCAGCTGAGTATCTGTGAGTGTTCTCAGGATCCAATACAGAGCTGGGCGTACGGATTCAGTGTTCAATAAACACTTGTTGGCTTGAAAAAATAGTTTGATTTCAAACTTTTTTCCTATCATTCACATTTTTATCAGCCAGCTTTCCCTATATTAGGACTATTCAAATCACTTAATTGTTAGCATTTCCATAAAGACAGTTGTATTTCCAGTCCTATAACATATAATGAATGGAGCTTAGCAACATCAGTTGTATGTAAACATAGCTAAAATCAAGTAGGGCAATGAGTGACACTGAAATACTCATTCTGGAAATACTCATACTCCCATGCCTGCACCTGGGTATTTACAAGCTGCTACCTTTCTGGTGGCTCAGTGTCTGAGAGTCTGCCGGCAATGCAGGAGATACAGGTTGGATCCCTGGGTTGGGAAGATCACCTGGAAAAGGAAATGGCAACCCACTCCAATATTCTTGCATGAAAAATCTGATGGACAAAGGAGCCTGGCTGGGTACCACCCACAGGGTCACAAGAGTCGGACACAACTTAGCGACTAAACAACAACAACAACCATTCATATTTAACACATTGAACCAGTAATTCATATTACCCAGAAGCACAAGTATAAAAGAAAATCCCTCTTAATAAATATCATGCAAATAAATATTATATGCTACATTGATATAATTGGGGTAGAACTTGCTAAAATGACATACTACTGGCTCTCCTTTGCAATAAATCCCACCAAAGGAATAAAATGAAGACTGCTAAGAGTATGACTAAACTCCAGTAAGGTCTATGTTTTAGTTTCTTTAAGATTGCGAGTATTTTATTTAATTGTCTATATCTATACTTGGAAAGCGGAGAAGGCAATGGCACCCCACTCCAGTACTCTTACCTGGAAAATCCCATGGACAGAGGAGCCTGGTAGGCCGCAGTCCATGGGGTCGCGAGGAGTCGGACACAACTGAGCGACTTCACTTTCACTTTTCTGCACTGGAGAAGGAAATGACAACCCACTCCAGTGTTCTTGCCTGGAGAATCCCAGGGACGGGGAAGTCTGGTGGGCTGCCGTCTATGGAGTCGCACAGAGTTGGACATGACTGAAGTGACTTAGCAGCAGCAGCATACTTGGAAAGGCTATTTGAAAATCACTACAGGCAGTTACTGAATACATCCTTTTAATCTCAGCTTCTTGTTTATAACAACTCTTTCTTTTTCATTTCACTCTAATCAAATATGCCATTCAAGGTCTAGAATTTTATAGAGACATAACAGTAGTTATTTATATGCTGGGAGCAATCCATTTTTGAACAGCTGGCAAAGCAGCTTAATATCTCAGCCAATCATTTTAAGCTCTAAAAAATCCCACATTCTACCGTGCTCTTAAAAAATAACCTCATAATGCTGCTCAGCCCAGGCACAGGATACCTCATCTCCATTTTTTCTCTCCTTTTTAATTTTATATCTTTCAGATGAGCTTTAAACTGTTTTATTACTAACAAATAATTTACAGTGAGACATCAAAATTAGGCAAACGCAACTGTGATGCTAGGTTGTCTGGCAGCAAAAGGTCTGTTTATTCAACGAATAATTATTATGGACCTGCTTCTCTGTGTGCTAAGGAATGAGAAAATGATGGGGAAGCCACTCTGTTCTGGGGGAGCTCCAATGAGGGGACACAAATATAGAAACATGTCCTCAAAATAAACAATGATGTATAGGACAAAGGTCCCATGACCGTCACGTCTATGGCAGAACAGAGCTATGGGTAAGACTCCACCTGGAGGACCTCAGGAACAGCTTTACTATGGGAGTGACTCTTGGGTGGAAACTTCAATGAACAGCCTTTAAGTCAGAAGGAATTGGACCTTCAGAAGCAGACACGGGAACAAAAAGATCTACGTGTAAGAGGATACAAGGAAGCCAGGTGTGAATGGAAGTTGGGAGCCCAGGGCTGAAGTAGAAGACTAGTTTGGGCAACAAAGTCTAGAAGCAGACTATAAAGAGAGGAAGTGTGGATAGAGGACATGCATTTGAGCTCTGGAGTCAGAAAGCATAGGTTCAAGTCTAGACTTCATTACTTGCCGGCCATGTATGTGTTTTGGGGCAAGCTGCTCAACGTATCTGCTAACTGCTTCATCTGTGTAGTGAGGGTGAGTATAACTGCACTCACTTCTTGGGGTTGTGACAACTGCAAGGGATTATAAACATAAAATATTCAGTCTAGCACATTTAAAGGTTAGCTTCATTTTAAATGTTATGCCTTGAGACATGGGCATGTGGCCAGTATAGCTGATGAACCTCTATAAATATAGTCATACTTACATGACTATACTTGACTTGTATCAAGTAAGCCATATAAATGGATTGGAACATTAGATAGTTATGGTTTTACTATGAAGGAAGATAGATGAAATAACTGACCAGAGATAGGGATATTGGGTAGGAGACTAGTGTTATATCCAGGTTAAAAAATGATGAGGGCAGTACATAGTTAAGTACAGATGTGAAGGAGTGAATTGGAGATATGTTCTGCAAGTGGAATGATCACACCCTTCTAAATGATAATTTTTTCATAGAAAAAAGTCAAAGATAGGTGTAAACATCAATTAAGAAATATCTACAACCTACACAATTTATACAGTAGCTAACATATATATGAGATACGTGCACACGCAAAGAAAAGAGGATAAAAAGTCTTAGATTGTATACAGGAAAGAAGTATTTAGAGTATATTCATTTGTCAATATTTACTAATGTATCTACTGAAACATAACTGATGTATAGTGAATGCACAAATATTGTATTTTGTATAGTTTGATGAGTTTTAGCAAATGTTTACATCAGTCAAGATATGGACACCCCCAGAAAACTCCTTCAGGTCCTTTCCTGGTTGAATGATGCCTCTGAACAAAAGGGCAATCATTGCTGTGGTATCTATAAAAATTGAGTCTTTTGCCTGTTCTAGAAATTTTATAAATGGTATTCTGCAGCCTGTACATTTTTGTGTCTGGTTTCTTGTACTTAGCAGGTTTCTTAGATTTTTTTCTAAATTTTGTGTGTTAGTACTGAATTCTTTGTTAGTTAAAAGAATAAATAGTTAAAGGAAATACTGGTTAAAAGTATTTCACTGTATGAACATATCAAAATTTGTTTATCCACTCTCTATTTGATGGACATCTGAATTATTTCGAGTTTTAGACTACTATGAATGATGTTGCCATGAAGACTCTTGTACAAATCTTTTGTGGGCGAATGTTCTCCTTCTTTTCTTCTCTTCATGGTTGAATTGGTGAGTCATAGAATAGATAAACGCATGTTTAATTTTACAGGCAACTGCCAAAGTGTTTTCCAAATTGGCTGTAGCATTTTACACTCCATGAGTAATTTATAAGTTTCAGTTGCTCTATATGCTTGCCAACATTTGGTGCTATTAGTCTTTTAGATTTTTAGCCATTCTGGTATTTAACAATGATATTCCTTTTAGATTTATTTGCATTTCTTTGATGATTATGTTGAGTACTTTTCTGTGTGATTACAGGCCATTTGTCTATTTTCCTTTTATTAAGTTTCCATTCAAGTATTTTGCCCATTTTATCTTTTAAATTTTTAAGTAAAAAATCATATATTTTGCCTTTTTACAATTAGATTATATAAATTATTTCAATATTCTAGGTACAAGTCTTTGGCAATTATATGCACTGGAAACACTTTCTCTCTGTAGCCTGCTTGTTCATTTCTTAGTTATGTCTCCTAACGAACAGAAGTGTTTGATTTGATAAACTCCAACTTAATTTTTTCTGTGATGATTAATAATTCTATGTCCTAGGAAATCTACATTTCCTCAGGTCATGAATGTATTCTCCTTTGTTTCCTTCTAGAAGCTTTATAATTAAAGATATTATGTTTAGGCTTTTGATTCATCTCCAAGCAATTTTTATGTATAATATGAGACAAGGGTCAAGGTTTATTTTTTCCCATATGGATATCTAGTTATGGCAGCACCACTGATTAAGACGACTTCCCTGGACTTCCCTGGTGGTACAATGGATAGGAATTTGCTTGCCGATGCAGGCAACCCAGATTAGACTCCTGGTCTGGGAAGATTCCACATGCCTTGGAGCAACTAAGCCCAAATGCCACAACTACTGAGTCTGAACTCTAGAGGCTGAGAGCTGGAACTACTGAAGCCCTTGTGCCTAGAGCCTGCACTCCATAATAAGAGAAGCCAGGACAAAGAGCAGCTCACGAACGACAACCAGAGAGGAGTCCCCACTCTCTGCAACTATAGAAAGTCCATGCCCAGCAACTAAGACCCAGCACAACCAAAAAAAGTTAATAAATTAAATAAATAAAAATAGACAGACTTCCCTTTCTTCACTGAATTTACTTGTTCCCTTTCTGGAAATTAATTGACCACATACATGTATATAGCACTAATTCTGGTTTCTCTAGTCTATTCTATCAACCCTCAGATCTATTCTAAAGTCATTGCCATGGGTTCTTCTCCCTTTGGCCTCATCTTCCTGTGATGCAGTTTGGAAAGTTCAGGTAGAAAGTGAGGGTGAATGTGGAGTTTTCCTTTCCTCAAGGTTTACAGCCCTGTGCTGCCTGTTGTCCAACATCTGAAAAGAGTTGCTTCATATGGAATGCCCAGCACTGACCACACCAGGTCAAGACTCCTCCCAAAGATCAGGCTCACCACTCTGGAAAGCTTTCTTTTACTTTCCCTCTGTCCATACCAGCACTGCCCAAAACAGACCCCATCAGGGTTGGAGCTTCTGTTCAATGGTTCTTAGTTAATTCCCGTTCTCACCTCTGTCACTGATCCTAATGTAAATGTTTCAACAACTTCTGCTTTTACTTTTGTCTCCAACACCAAACATGAACTCCGAGAAATATTTATCCTTATGTGCTCAGTACTTTGCTGACTCCTGGGCTCAGGTAGAAGGAATTCAAAATACAGCTGTTAAGTGAATGACTAAAGTCACTGAAATGATTTAATAGTAATAAAATTAGAATTTCATAAAATAAAGATATTTCTTTGACTTGCACTGTTTAGTTTGTCAAAATTTTTCATGATGGTGGATATAAACACTTGTACTATATCAAGCTTCAGTTTTCTACATTATCTAAAGAAGTATCATAACTGGGAAAACAAGCCTCTTTCTAATAATTATGGTAATTATTATAAAAGTGCATATATTTTACTTATAAATTACAATCCCTCATTAATAGGTTGCAAACATTATTTATGCATTTGATACATTGTGAGGACTGTCATTATTAATGCTATTATTAACATGCTAACAGCTCATTAGGCTTTTAAAGTTGAACATTAAACCATTAATAATATTATTTCAAATAATTACTCAAATATAAATAACATTAGTTTTTTTAAAACTGAAAGAATGTGATATAGTATGTATTGATTTGCTTTATAATGAGTCATGTTACAACAGGTTTCTGGCATATATATATATATTTTTTTATTACATAGACTATATTAATTACCCAGGTCCAGTGGTCATGTATGGATGTGAGAGTTGGGCTGTGAAGAAGGCTGAGTGCCGAAGAATTGATGCTTTTGAACTGTGGTGTTGGAGAAGACTCTTCAGAGTCCCTTGGACTGCAAGGAGATCCAACCAGTCCATTCTGAAGGAGATCAGCCCTGGGATTTCTTTGGAAGGAATGATGCTCAAGCTGAAACTCCAGTACTTTGGCCACCTCATGCGAAGAGTTGACTCATTGGAAAAGACTCTGATGCTGGGAGGGATTGGGGGCAGGAGGAGAAGGGGATAACAGAGGATGAGATGGCTAGATGGCATCACCGACTCGATGGACGTGAGTCTGAGTGAACTCTGGGAATTGGTGATGGACAGGGAGGCCTGGTGTGCTGCGATTCATGGGGTCGCAAAGAGTCGGACACGACTGAGCGACTGATCTGAACTGAACTGAATCACCCTGAGTAGGGTCTTAACTTTTTAGAACAGAACTCAACAGTTCATCTTTCCAGCTTCACTCATCTGGCTGCTCTTGGTGTTAGCGTCAGCATGAAAGCCAAATACTAAGTTAGATAAAAGAGATAAACAACAAGGACCTACTGTAGAGCACAGGAATTATATTCAATATCTTAAAATAACCTATAATAGAAAAGAAAATATATATAACTGTATATACTACATAATGTATATATATATAAAACTGAATACATATATTATATATATATAACTGAATCACTTTGCTGTACATCTGAAACTAACACAACATTGTGACTCTAGTCAATTACAAAAAAAAAAAAAAAAAATTCAAATGCCAAGTGAGCTGAAGAATGATCTGTTGAAACGATGGATCATTGCAGGATCTAACACCCAAGGACATTGAAAGAAATTTTACAAATCTGTTCTTTATAGGTTATTCTGTGGCTCATGGACATTCAATTTTTATGTTTCTCATACTTTACCCTGCATGAACATACCATACAAACTCAAATTGTCAAACATTCAATCTGAGAAATCTATAAAAATTCTCAATATTCATTTTATAAATTTACCATATTTAAAACTATGCATTTATATAGTTGCAAAGTTGTGCTTTTAATAAAAACTTGATACTTACTCAAAAACCATTAACTTTAACATTACAAATGTTTAATGTATCCTTGAGTAAAGTTAAATGCATTTATATGGCAGCAGGGCTTTTTGTATAATGCAGTATTGTACTTTAAAAATATATGGTGTTAAAAAATACTTAAAGAAATGATAAATCTTGTACCAGACTATTACATGAGGTTAAACTTTGCATAGATTTTTTTTCCTTAAATGAGAAAATGGGTTTAGTACAAGAATAAGTAACATTTATTGAATACTTTTAAATCTCTAAGCATATTTAATTCTTGCTAGTCCTCTAATTTAACTCTCCAAACAATCCTGGTGGTAGATTATAATCACTGTCTAGTGAGAGGTTTATCAAAGAAAAATAGGGGATTAAAATATTTAAATATTCAAATTTATGCATTCTATTAAGTGTTATCCATTAAATAAAATACCTGAAGAAGACAAATACATTTTTTCCAAAGGTGTTACAATTGTTAAAATATTTTGAGGGTCAGTATTTTCACAGTACAGGCAAATTTTTAATAATAGATTTGAATTTGTGAGATGGTAAAAAATTACTGAGAGCCAAGAATAATTAAGGAAAGGGATCATCTTGTTCAGTCGTATCCAACTCTTTGTGATCCCATGGACTGTAGCCCGCCAGGCTCCTCTGTCCATGGGATTCTCCAGACAAGAACACTGAAGTGGGTTGCCATTTCCTACTCCAATACTATATGTGTGTCTTAGTCACTCAGTCGTGTTTGACTCTTTCTGACCCCATGGACTATAGCCCGCCAGGCTCCTCTGTCCATGGGATTCTCCAGGCAAGAATACTGGTGTGGGTTGCCATGCCCTTCTCCAGGGATCTTCCCTACCCAGGGATCAAACTCCCGTCTCCTGCATCTCCCGCATTGCAAGCAGATTCTTTACCACTGAGTCACTAGGGAAGCCCATGAGGATCATGACCAGTAGCCTATTTTGTAGACATGGACAGACTCTAAAATTTACATGGGAGGAAAAAGGAGCTAAAACAACCAACACAACACTAAAGAAGAACAAGGTAGGAGGATTCACAATATCCAATTTCACAATTTACCATAAAGGTACAGTAACCAAGACTGTGCAATATTGGTGAAATAAAAGATAATGCAACAGAATGGAGCATCCAGAAATAGACCACAAGAAATATATTCAATGTTCTTGGTGGGATTTTTTTTGTTATAAAATGTAAGTATTCAAAAACCATTAAAAAGAGAAAAAATTAAAATAGAAACAATTCAGTCACCCCTAAATATGTGTAGCCTCATATTTTCTACTATTTTTCATTTACAAAATGTAATAATAATCAGCTACTGAAAAAAAAAGAGATCTATGAATACTGATATGGACATTGTCTTACATGTATATACATCATTTGTATGTACACTTATTTTAATTAACTAAAGTCCATATTTCATTTATATTTCCTTGTTTTTAGTCTAACGTCCTTTATCTGTTCCAGGACCCCAGGGTAAATGCAATGGATCAGAAGGAAGGAGAAAAGGCTAGAATGATCTACATATATGGTAACAGGTTAGAGTTGCAGACATCTCTTATGAACCCATGCTTAGCCTCATATAGATACACATGAATATATACAGAAATAGTGATACATATGTGTACATGTAGAGTTGATACAGATTATATTTATAGGTCCCATACATATCTATGTGTATATATATGGATTCTTATCAAACTGAAAGAGCCTAGAAATAACAACACCCCAATACCAACAAGTTTACCTTGGCCCAGATCTCTGGAACCAAGAACCAGAGTTCCTTGGAGAAACGGAAGATTCTAGGTCTGGGATAGGAAATATACAAGATGAACCTAGAGCATCTTATAGTGCCAGGAAGTAAGGAAGTGCTAGAAAACAAGGACAACCATGGGGTCACATCAAAGGGACACAGAAACCAACTAAAAGCATTCCCCATGGCCAAAGCTGAAATAATGTGAGAAAAGAAAGTAGGAAGCCAGACAAAGACAATTATCTATCATATGATATAGCTTATGTGTGGATCTAAAAAATGATACAAATGAACTTATTTACAAAACACATACAAACCCACAGACATAAAAGAAAAAATCATGGTTACCAAAGGGGGAAGGCGGTGGGGGAGGGATAAATTAGGAGTTTGGTATTAACAGATACACATTACTATATATAAAATATATAAGCAAAAGGGACCTAATGTATATTACACAGGGAACAATACTCAATACCTTACAATAATCTATAAGAGAAAGAATGTGAAAGTAAATATATATTCATATATATATATACTCATATGTATATATACTCATAAGTGTACAAATTGTGTATATATATATATATACACAATTTGTACACTTATGCATATACATGAGTATATACACTTATAAGTACACTTATACAAAGTGTGTGTATATATATATATATGTATGTATATGTATGTTGGGCTTCTCTGGTGGCTCAGCGGTAGAGAACTTGCCTGCCAATGCAGGAGATGTGGGTTCAATCCCTGAGTTGGGACAATCCCCTGGAGAAGGAAATGGCAATCCATTTCGGAATTCTTGCCTGGGAAATCCTATGGACAGAGAAGCCTGGCAGGCTACAGTCCATGGAGTTGCAAAAGAGTCAGACAGGACTTAGCAACTAAACAATATACATGAATCCCTTTGCTGTACACCTGAAACTAACACAACATTGTGAACCAACTATACTTCATCTTTTTTTTTTAAAAAAAGGAAAAAAAATACAAAAGAATGAATATTGGATTATAACTCAAAGTTCAAAATAATATCTATTAACTCATACTGATAAAAAATAAATGATTGAATAAATAAATGGGGGAAGAATGGATAAATATCCCATGCCAAAAGCTTCCAATAACTTATATAGATAATGTATCCGCAAAGAAACGAAGCACAGCTCCCCACTCCTTAAGTGTGGGCTATGCATTCCAATCAAAGAGTGCAAGATGAGAAGGGGGAAAAGAGTAACTTGACAGTGTAGAAATCTGATGAACACTAGCTCAGCCAGGTGATTAAGGTCAACATCAACAATGTAAATCATGTTGATAGCATGTGTTTTTGACAGAATTTGATGAAAATGAACTCTCACGTCTGTGGTCTTATTCCCCAAACCCCATAACTCCTTGATGCAGGAGAAAGACACAAGACAAATCCCAAATGAAAGACATTTTATGGAATTCTTGACCTGTATGCCTCAAAACTGCTAAGGTCATCAAAAACAAAGCAAGTCCACATCCCACTGTTTATACACATACACACACGTATATATGTGCAATGGAATACTACTCAACCATGAAAAAGAACGAAAGTCTGCACTTTGCAACTACATGGATGGGCCTAGAAAGTATTATGCTTAATGAAATAAGTCAAAGACAAAAACTCTGTTATTGCTTACATATGGAGCCTAAACAACAAAATAAATAAATACAAATAACAAAACAGAAACAGACTCACAGGTATAGAGAACAATCTAGTGCTTCCCAGTGGGGAGAGAAGAGAGGAGAGGGGCAAGCTAGCAGCACAGGATTAGAGATATGAACTATTAATACTATACATAAAGTAAATGAGCAACAAGGAAAGGTTGTATAGGATGAGGAAATACAACCATTACTTTGTAATAACTTTAAAGGGAACATAATCTATAAAAATAGTGAATACTATGTTGTACACCTGAAACAAATATAATGTCATAAATCCACAACACTTCAATAAAAATGGCAGAAGAAAGAGAAAAAAAAAAAAAAAACAAGGCAAGTCTGAGAACCATCACAGCCCAGAGGAGCCTCAGGAGACATGATGACTAAGTGTAATGTGGTATCTGGAATGGAATCCTGAAGTAGAAATAGGACACGAGGTCAAAATCCAGGAAATGCAAATCAAGTACAGAAGTATTAGTATTTATTCATTAATTATAATTGTTCCAAAACATGTAAGATGTTAATAATAGGGAAAGCTGAGTATAGGGCTTATGGAATGGTGCTCTCTTGAGTAAATCTGAAACAATTTTAAAATATTCTAAAATAAAAGTTTATTTGAAAAATAATCTTCCTAAAAATTGACTCTCAAAAATAAAAAAAATACAATATCTGAAAGGAAAGCAGGAATAGGAAGAATGAGTATAAAGGTATACCTCTCCTCTGTTTTTCAATTGATCCTGAATTCAAATTTATCAAAGAAATTACACTTGCAATTCAATGGCAGCATTATCACACCTCCATTAGTCAAGGACTAATATTTATGTAGTACTTAATAGCTGTTACAACTGTCTGAAAAACTTCATACACATTCTTAGCCACGCTACATCATCTCCTGAAAGTGACTTCACTGAATGGGAAAATATGACTATGCAAGTATCTACACAACTGTTTACCCCGTCGATCATCCCACCAAGGCTAGACTCCTGCAGGTATAAGCACTGGTATTTTTGTTTCTTCTCTTTTTCTCTCCTTTTCTTTCCCCCCACATGTTTCTATATATTTTTAATAGTCTTTGCGTTGTAGTCGCATTTTTTAAAAAATCTACAGTCCTCAAGGGAAAAAAGTTCCAAACACTTCATGATTAATTATATAGCCAACTTTCATTTGTCTCTCAACCTACTATTTGAGCTGCATGTATATGATGTTTCATTTGCAAAAGTAATATGCCAAAGCCTTCAGTAACACCCTCTAATAGCATTTCTGTTTACATTTTATTGGTGCTCTAAGCTAACTGCAGTTGTCCCAGCTTTCAAAATCCTTTAGGTAGCCTTAATTATGAGCAAAAAAGACTTAAAGATCCACAGGGTTCTGTGTACACATTTCACCCTAAACATTTTGGAAACAAAAGATTAAGAATTGTAGACCTTTAGGGCAGACATCTGTCAGTGCGGTGTCTGCCATTTCCAATAAACCCACCCATGCAACTCAGATTCCTTAATCAAATAGCAAGCTCAGCTGTTTGGGTTGACATCCAAGCAGACTTTTTTCAAATTATGGTCCCAAATCACAAGAAAACCCTTATTAGCCATTCATCCAGTCCTTTTGTAACCCTCAGTGTAAACCAAATCTGCTTTTTGGTAACCTGTAAATGGTCAAATGAGTCCTAACACTACGTAACAAGTGATTGTACATACACTTCACTCACTCCACCTTTCCAATAAAAAGGCTGTGTTCAGAAAAGGACACAGTGAATATTGTGTAATAAAAATGCCAATGTATTCTTTCCAAATCTCTTTTTTGGAGACGATACTCTGTGTTTGACCAAGCCAAGAGAAAAAAAAAAAAGGTCCTGCCTTGGACAGCAGCAAATACAAGGCTTTTATATATTTGTCTCATGACAATATTTCATCTTAACACAAACAGGTCACAACAGCTCCTGCAGAAAATTGCTCTCTGTTTGCTGGCACCCTAGGATGCCATCATTACTGACAAGACTTTGAAACCCATCAATGACAATTCAGGACTCAGTCCAACGGTAGTATCCAGATGCAGTGTAAGTGGATTTTTTAGGGCTCTATTTGTGGATCTCTTTAATTCTTATTCATGTCCGGTGATCCTTGACTTGTATGAAAATTCAGTGCAATAAAGGCTTCAGCTCAACTGAATTCAATTTCAGAAATCATCAAAAAGTCAGATATTTAAAGTAATTTTTAGAAATCCTTTTGACTACACCAGGTGAGGGAAATGTACTTGCAGGACTCTGCATCTGCCTATTTCAGAGGCACTGTCCTCCTCCATCATGGAGGACATCTATTCCATTTCAAGTTAACGAGGCTTAATTCTATTTCCATGGGCAATTGGCAAGAATAAATTAGCCACTTCATCGAGGCTTTTCTGTAACAAAACTCTTTATGATTGGAGCCCTCATCACAAATTTTAGGTATTCCTATGGGTGTATAAATAAATCTATCAGGATAATTTTTGAAGGTTATTTGCTTAACATGACATCACAACTTCTGGCTGAATTCCTTATACTTGCAGACTTCCTGTCATATATTATTTTTCTCCTCCAATGCACTTTAATGAAATCACTTAATTCTACATGCAAGGTATTTGACCAAGACTAAAGGCAAAAATCCTTGCAAATATTTTACATGTTGGAAACTTAAAAGTTTAAGAAACCAATATGACTACAGAGCATAGTTTGCCTTTTGTTGTATTTAAACCATCAAGTCAAACACAGCGGAATATTTCAGCCTATGTGATGTTAAAGGCAAGATTCCTTCGCCCCCACCTCCTGCTTGAAAGAAGCTTGAAAAAGACTGAATGACTTCAAAATAAATTAGAAAAACATTGGCAGCAAAATGCGTAGCATCCAAATGAATCCAATTCATGTAATTTAGGACAAGCAAATGAAACCATGTCATCCATATGTTAATAGTCTGCTAGTCTGCACCTGAGAAAATTTTCCACCTCAGCTTCTCTCCTTCAGCAAGTTTAAAGCCAAGGCAAATCCATACACTTTGCCTGATGAAATTCAGAAATGACAATTTAGCTGCAAGGTCTCTTAACTAGGAATGCATGATATATTCTGAAGCAATGAGAATATTCATCTAGATTTATCACAGGGGAGTCCATGAGCTTATACTCGCCTCGCAAAATGAAGTTTTGACTTTCCAGATGAATAAATTAGACAGCAGATCACAATATTCATCCATATGTAAATAACCATAATACAGGCTTCCAGTTCTAAAAAGTGTTTAGTGTTTTTCAAGGACGATAGACTATGACGGCATGTTTACAATTAAATAAACAAAGGCATAGGCAATAATAGTAAATGAAAACCAGGTATTTCAAACTTTAGCTGATATAAATGTTATAAGGCTACCAAAATCTGCTAAAACAATAGGCAGACACTGGGGAAAGTGTTAAAATAAGGGGAGTTAGAGACCAGTTGGTTTCGGAGACATTTTGCAGAACTCAAATATCATAGATTCCTAAAGCTGAAACTCCAAAGTAAACAGAAAACGTGAAAAAGTGAGCATGCTTTTCTGCTGAAATTACACAGGCAATTTAGTTAGCTTGAGAGGGACAAACCAGGGTTGAAAATCAGCCAGAAAACACATGTTCACATCACCAACACTTCAAGAAACACCAGAAGTCTGTGTAGTATAGGCAATTATGTGGCTAATTCAAGAAGCAATTTTTATGTTTAAATTCTCAACTTAAAAACTAGGAATTTATCAAAAGTCATTATCTGACAGGACTAACAGTTAACAATCTCTTGAGACCATCCTGTAATAACACTGTTAATAACCAGTGCCTTTTTTTCCCTCATCATTTTGCTTTAGTATCCTAAGAAGTATTTTAAACACTAGCATTTATACCTTTTATTCAGTGTACTCATTAAGCATTCCCTCAGATGTCACTTGGAGAAGGCAATGGCACCCCACTCCAGTACTCTTGCCTGGAAAATCCCATGGATGGAGGAGCCTGGTAGGCTGCAGTCCATGGGGTCACAAAGAGTCGGACACGACTGAGCGACCTCACTTTCATTTTTCACTTTCATGCACTGGAGAAGGAAATGGCAACCCACTCCAGTGTTCTTGCCTGGAGAATCCCAGGGACAGGGGAGCCTAGTGGGCTGCCATCTCTGGGGTCGCACAGAGTCGGACACGACTGAAGAGACTTAGCAGCAGCAGCAGCAGATGTCATTGGGCTTCCCAGGTGGCTCAGTGGTAAAGAATCTGCCTGCCAAGTGGGAGACATGGGTTTGATCCCTGGGTCAGGAAGATCCCCCAGAGAAGGAAATGGCAACCCACTCCAATATTCTTCCCATATTCTGGGAAATCCAATGGACAGAGGAGCCTGGTGGGCTACAGTCCCTGGGGTTACAAGAGAGTCAGACACGACCTAGCGACTAAACAACAACAGCAGATGTCATCACATTATTTACATATTCAATTTTATGTAAGAGTATGTATATTGATATAAGACATATGTGCACACTTTTAAAATTAAATTCTCAGTATCAGAAGAAGTCTAGTATTGGGTGTTGAGCAAGAGGTTCATGCCTGAGGAATGTCAAAATTAATGTAGGATGGCCAGGACCTAATAAAGATTAGATAGAATTCTAAAGGTCTAGGATGGAAATTAGGTTCCTGTGAATAACCTAGGAGAGGTGGGCCCAACCAAAGCTGATCTATGCCAGGGGGTCTGCTGGAGAAGTAACAAGGGTGGGTAAATCACGGTGTCTGAGACACCAAGAGCTGGGACATGGAGCCTGTGACAGTAAGAAGGTTTAGGACAGGATTACAGTTCTCAAAGGAACTGAAGCAAGTAAAGAAGGCGGGTACTTTGGCACAGGGTAGCTTGACAGGTAGATCCAGTTCTCTAACTGGAAGCCAGCATGGTTCCAGAACTGAAGAATGACAAGCATGGTGGGAGCATTAATATTTTTAGATACCTTAGTGAGAAGAATGACAGTCAACATGCTCATGCTCCTTCTTAAAAACTAGGCTGAAATAACCTAATATGGATGCAACAAGAAATGCTTAATTTGCAAAGAACTGGGGCAACAACTGTAATCACTTTAGCAATTCCCTGAAAACAGCAAAGAGCATAATACTGACTCAAAACTTTGAGTTATTTGAACGAACTTAACTAGTTCAAAGGGGCTTCCTTGGTGGCTCAGTGGTAAAGAACCCACTCACTAATGCAGGAAATGCAGGTTTGATCCCTGGGTTGGAAAGATCCCCTGGAGAAGAAATGGCAACCCATTCCAGTATTCTTGCCTGGAAAATCCCACAGACAGAGGAGCCTGGTGGGCTACAGTCCATGGGGTTGCAAAAGAGTCAGACATGACTTAGCAATTAAACAACAGCAATGAACTAGTTAAAAAAGGAAACTTTCACTATCTTTATTATCTTAATTTTAGAAGAGGTACATAATCACATACAACACAGTTTGTTTTAGTCAGAGCTATTGATTTTAAACATCAAACTGTCATTTGTTTGATTTAATAAAATTCAGGGCTGGAGGGGGGCAGGTCTTGATTTTCATTACCAATTTCCTTTGCTCTATCTCATTATAAACTTTGTATTTATTGGAAAGAACTTGGCTTGTGGCTAGTTATCACTGGCATTAGACAGCATCATTTGTATTGTCTTGAAGGAAAAATCCAGGGCATTACCTCTGGAATTCAATTCACTGCAATAATTGCTGCATTTGCAAATTTGCCAGGCAGCTTAATGCAAAATATATCAATAAAGTTAGTACAGTCTGGCAGTAAACAAACATATATTTAGATGTCACTAGGGTTAATAAGAAAATTTTCAGTTAATATGGGACACAAAACAGATGACAGGATTGTGCTGTTTGGGCAGATAACCTAGCAAAGCTACAAGTGGGTCAGAACAACTTTTCATATGTATTGTATAAAATGATTGTAAAAACAGAGAGAATATTTATAGAAATGCTAAACTGTCCTCATATCATTTTGCTAGTAACAGTTAATTATTATATAAGAAGATACTAGCCATCTGTGCCTTCTATGGGGAAGAAAAAAAAGATTAAACACCTTTAGTTTCAAAACAGAATCTCCCTACAAGGTAAGGAAGATAATTCTACCTAAGATGTTAATACCTTTAAAATAAATTTTCTAGTGTCACTATTTACAAGAGTGGGTAAAGGCTCTGAAAGTATTCAGAGAAGATCAATGCGAGAAAAATGGGAGCAGGAGAATAGAAATGAATCCTGTTCACATCTATGCCACTGGGCCCATGCCATTTTTTCTCTGAGATCTGTGGACCTCCATGAGGCTATTTTCTTGCTCTGTTCACTCCAGTTAGGCCCAGGCAAGGCAGGTACAAATCAGAATTTTATTTCAGATTCTCTCTCTTAATCTATTAATACGCTGTCAGCAGCATTTATTTGTGGCTCACCGAATATGAGAACAGTATGAAAAGAATGAACAGTAAGGCAAAAAGATATGACAGTGAAAGATGAACTCCCCAAGTTGGTAGGTACCCAATATGCTACTGGAGAAGAGTGGAGAAATAACTCCAGAAAGAATGAAGAGATGGAACCAAAGCAAAAGCAATGCCCAGTTGTGGACGTGACCAATGATGGAGGTAAAGCCTGATGCTGCAAGAACAATATTGCATAGGAACCTGAAATGTTTTAGGTCCATGAATCAATGTAAATTGGAAGTGGTCAAACAGGAGATGGCAAGAGTGAACATCAACATTTTAGGAATCAGTGAACTAAATGGACTGGAACTGGTGGATTTAACTCAGATGACTATTACATGTACCACTGTGGGCAAGAATCCCTTAGAAGAAATGGAGTAGCTCTCATAGTCAACAAAAGAGTCCGAAATGCAGTTCTTGGGTGCAGTCTCAAAAAGGACAGAATGATTTCTGTTCATTTCCAAGGCAAACCATTCAAATATCACAGTAATCCAAGTCTATGCCCCAACTAGAAATGCTGAAGAAGATGAAGTTGAATGGTTCTATGAAGACCTATAAGACCTTCTAGAACTAACAACCAAAAAAGATGTCCTTTTCATTATAGGGGATTGGAATGCAAAAGTAGGAAGTCAAGAAACACCTGGAGTAACAGGCAAATTTGGCCTTGGAGTACAAAATGAAGCAGGGCAAAGGCTAAGAGAGTTTTGCCAAGAGAACACACTGGTCATAGCAAACACCCTCTTCCAACAACACAAGAAAAGAATCTACACGTGGACATCACCAGATGGTCAACACCGAAATCAGATTGATTACATTCTTTGCAGCCAAAGATGCAGAAGCTCTACAGAGTCAGCAAAAAAAAAAAAGATTGGGTGCTGACTGTAGATCAAATCATGAACTCCTTATTGCCAAATTCAGACTTAAATTGGAGGAAATAGGGAAAACCACTAGACCATTCAGGTATGACCTAAATCAAATCCCTTACAATTATACAGTGGAAGTGACAAATAGATTCAAGGGATTAGACCTGATAGACAGTGCCCGAAGAACTATGGATGGAGGTTTGTGACATCTTATAGGAGGCACTGAGCAAGACTATCCCTAAGAAGACAAAATGCAAAAAGGCAAATCGTTGTCTGAGGAGGCCTTAAAAATAGCTGAGAAAAGAAAAGAAGCAAAAGGCAAAGGTGAAAAGGAAAGATATACCCAGTTCAATGCAAATTTCCAAAGAATAGCAAGGAGAGATAAGAAAGTCTTCCTTGGTGATCAATGCAAATAGAGGAAAACAATAGAATGGGAAAGACTAGAGATCTCTTCAAGAAAATTAGAGATACCAAGGAAATATTTCATGCAAAAATGGGCTCAAAAAAGGACAGAAATGGCATGGACCTAACAGAAGCAGAAGATATTAAGAAGAGGTGAGAAAAATACACAGAAGAACTATACAAAAAAGATCTTCACGACCCAGATAATCACGATGGTGTGATCACTCACCTGAAGCCAGACATCCTGGAATGCAAAGGCAAGTGGGCCTTAGGAAGCATCACTACGAACAAAGGTAGTGGAGGTGATAGAATTCCAGTTGAGCTATTTCAAATCCTAAAAGATGATGCTGTGCAAGTGCTGCACTCAATATGCCAGCACACTTGGAAAACTCAGGTGTAGGTAGCCACAGGACTGGAAAAGGTCAATTTTCATTCCAATCCCAAAGAAAGGCAATGCCAAAGAATATTCAAACTATGATACAATTGCACTCATCTCACATGCTAGCAACGTCATGCTCAAAATTCTCCAAGCCAGGCTTCAACTGTACACAAACTGAACTTCCAGATGTTCAAGCTGGTTTTAGAAAAGATAGAGTAAACAGAGATCAAATCGCCAACATCCGCTGGATCATCGAAAAAGCAAGAGAGTTCCAGAAAAACATCTATTTCTGCTTTATTGACTATACCAAAGCCTTTGACTGTGTGGATCACAAAAAACTGTGGAACATTCTTCAACAGATGGGAATACCGGACCACCTCACCTGCCTCCTGAGAAATCTGTATGCAGGTCAAGAAGCATCAGTTAGAACGGGACACGGAACAACAGACTGGTTCCAAATTAGGAAAGGAGTACATCAAGGTTGCATATTGTCACAGTGCTTATTTAACTTATATGCAGAATACGTCATGAGAAATGACGGCCTGGATGAAGCAGAAGCTGGAATCAAGGCTGCCGGGAGAAATATCAATAACCTCAGATATGCAGATGACACCACCCTTATGGCAGAAAGTGAAGAGGAACTAAAAAGCCTCTTGATGAAGGTGAAAGTGGAGAGTGAAAAAGTTGGCTTAAAACTCAACATTCAGAAAACAAAGATCATAGCATCTGGTCCCATCACTTCATGGCAAATAGACGGGGAAACAATGGAAACAGTGAGAGACTTTATTTTGTGGGGCTCCAAAATCACTGCAGATGGTGATTGCAGCCATGAAATTAAAAGATGCTTGCTCCTTGGAAGAAAAGCTATGACCAACCTAGACAGCATATTAAAAAGCAGAGACATTACTTTAACCAACAAAGGTCTGTCTAGTCAAAGCTATGGTTTTTCCAGTAGTCATGTATGGATGTGAGAGTTGGACTATAAAGAAAGCTGAGTGCTGAAGAATTGATGCGTTTGAATTGTGGTGTTGGAGAAGACTCTTGATAGTCCCTTGGGCTGCAAGGAGATCCAACCAGTCCATCCTAAATGAAATCAGTCCTGAATATTCATTGGAAGGATTGATGCTGAAGGTGAAACTCCAATACTTTGGCCACCTAATGGGAAGAACTGACTCCTTGGAAAAGACCGTGATGCTGGGAAAGATTGAAGGCAGGAGGAGAACTCGATGGATATGTATTTGAGCAAGCTCCAGGAGTTGGTGATGGACAGGGAAGCCTGGCGTGCTGCAGTCTACGAGGCAGAGAGTTGGACAAGACTGAGTGACTGAACTGAACTGAGGATGAAGTAGTTGGATGGCATCACTGATTCAAAGGCCATGAACCTGGGCAAATTCCAAGAGGTGGTGATGGACATGGAAGCCAGGCTTGCTGCAGTCCATGGGATTTCAAAATGTTGGACATGACTTGGTGACCCAACAAGAACAACAAGAAATTTGGCAATTCTTAATTTCTAACTTTTTTTTGGAAAAGCCTCAGTAAAAATATATCTTATTAAAAAGTCAATTCACCATAACTAAATCTCATTATAAACTAACTGGAAAGTGAAATAATGGAAAATTATGATTATTTTCAAAATTGAAAATTTCGGAAAGAAATAGATTACATAATGTTTAGTGTATTTCAATGTTCAATGCAGCTATTTTTCTGTTAATGTTCTAGTACATTATTAAAGTTGATATTTTTAATAATGACAGAAGATATCCCAGGCATATCCTAAAAATTTTCTACTTTTGGAATGACATGTCTAGATATAAAACTTAATAACTGTTATCAAGCAATGTTTGAGTAAAAGAAAACATTTATAATTATTATTACCTTTATTGACCCCCCCAAAAAATAAAAAATAGTATGAAGATTTGTATTATACATAAACTGGAATATCATAGATACACTGTAAAAAGGAAAGTCCCCAGATATTGCAAGAACTATTAAATAAATCCTCTTTAATCATGTTGCTTTAGTAAACAACTGAGTATAAAGGACTCCATACTTTAGACTTCAATTATACACCCAAAAATCTTCTCCCGTAATAATGAGCTAGAGTAAAACAGTTCTAGCGCACACTGGGTTAAAGCAATGCCAGAGAGCACAATGGCATTCTATTACCAGAAAATGACTGTTTATTTGATGTTAGTTCAGAATTCATCAGCAAGAGACCATTTGCTGGATCAAGATTTTAATTTTTGAATAAAATGCTTCTTCAAAAATGGTCAAATACCTTTTGGTCTCTTTCCTAAGCTCCAGGAAGTCGTGGCACATGATTTTTAAACAAAGCCTTTGCTCTCTGCCATTAATCCTCTCTGAGTAAGCAAATAAGTAATCCTTTTAATCGCCAGGGCTGATATACCCTAGTGGTGTAACATCAGATAGGCCCCTGCTGGTTGTGGGAGAATCATTTCCATGGCCAGGGAGAAGTGCAGGATAAACATCTCCATATAGGATGTCATGGCTGAATTAAAAAGTGCTGTGCTAGGAGCAGAAATGGATTATTATTTTATTGCATTATAATCCATGGCATCATTAACTTGGATGGCATGTTCATGTATTCATATTCTCTCAAGCTGTAGCCGTGTGCAGCTGGCTGTCGTCCATTTATAGGAGAGGGAAGAGAGAATGTAGCCGGACACAACTCTTAAGCATGAAATACTGTATCTGCCATAAAGTGTTGGAACTTTGTCACATTCTCTAAGTGGAGCCATTTAAATTAATCTCTTTCAACCTTTAGGCCTAGTGCTGAACATATTTATTTTCTTTGACCTCCCCCAATGTGTGACTTCTGGCCATTTATTCCTTTTAGTTGATTCTTTTTCTTATCTCTAAGAGCTGAGTGGGATTTTAGAAAACAGAATTATTAAACTTGAATGCACTTCATCAATGGCTCTTAGAGTCATTTAAAAAAAAAGATATACAGATGCTTTAGCAATAAAATTAAAAGCTACTTGCATGGCATTATTGTCGTCCATTTCATATTGTCCCTTTATCCATCATGTAAGATAAAAACAATGACAAAGCAGTCTTTTTTGTTCCTTTTTGATATCCTGGGAAACTGAACATCATCACAATCATCATTATCACCACCATCAATGTCACAGTTAATCCTTATAGTTTATATATTAATGGGCAGGCACTGGTTCCAAGCCGTATGTAGGTATAAATATACACACACACATACACACATACATATTCCCTGATGGCTCAGATGGTAAAGACTTTGCCTGCAATGTGGGAGACCTGTGTTCAGTCCCTGGGTTGGGAAGATCCCCTGGAGAAGGGAATAGCAACCCAATCCAGCATCCTTGCCTGGAGAATTCCACAGACAGAGGAGCCTGGCAGGCTACAGTCCATGGGGTCACAGTGTTGGACACGACTGAGAGACTAAAACACACATATCAAAGTTTTATAAATGTAACTCTAACCCTAACTGGGTGATAGGTGATAAATATAATTTGGGCATATATATGTATATATACAATCATATATATATATAATATACAAACTATAATAATATATAGATATGTTAATTAATATTATACACACATATTAAATCCTAACAACAATTTGTGACAGGGCTTCTATTACTAATCCTGTTTATTTAAGGCTATTTATATTAATCTAAATACTCACCAGAAGCATTCAGATGGATTCGAATTGTCATGATGTGCAAAAATTTAAATAAAATAAGGAGGCTTGCTTTCACAGTCTCAGAGGCCACATCAAATTTAAGGCATATGACAAAATTACTTTTCATTGTCTAAAATTAAGACAATTACAAAATCAGTGAACACATTGAGTCTCTATATTGAGTGTCTCTTTTCTTTTGGCTGCCCAGAAACACTTAAATTAAATATTTTTTCATTTCATTGAATTTGAATTATTCAAATTATTGAATTGCTAAATTACTTTGTTACTTTTAATAAAATCTAAAAATATCATATGAAGAATTAGCATCTTAGGCTCTGCAAGGTCTCGTCTCATTAAAATGGGTCAATAAGCTTTTAAACTTTCAAAAACAAATTGTCATATTTTTCCTTGAATAACTTTCTACTCCTTTAAAGGAGCTTATTATTATATGAAGAAGGAAATAATTTTTAATAGAAAATATTTAATTAAAAAAATAAACTTTACCTGTATAAAAATTTGTCTATTTTTGATTGACTCATTTTTTAATTTTTTAATTAAAAATTGTATTAAAATTTTTATTGAAGTATAATGTATTTACAATATCATGAGATATTCCATTTAAAAAAATTTACAGAATCAATAAGCCTTCAAAACTTACTAATTCAAAATAGTTTGTTTTTGAGAAACTAATCTGTGTTTGACTAACGATATTTCTTTAAGGGGCTTTAAACTTTAAAAAATAATTAAGAATTAAGTTATAAGTTAATGGGAATTCTGAGATAATCTATACAGGAGGATATGAGTGATCCAACAAAAATAAAATTGAATGAGACAAAGCCTGAAAAAATGCCTGACTGGATGTCCAGCCCTGTGGCTGGAACGGCAGGGCTCCAAAGCTTAGTTCATTTGACCTGAATAAGGCTTAAAGTATGTTTTTATCTTTTCTTTAATTCTTTTATCCTATGACAATAAACACAGTAGAAATAAAAGTCATAAGCATCCTAAGCAATGTCCATATTACAATTTACACATTACTCACATATGGTTATAAGAATCCTCCATGAAGACAGGAAGACTTGAGGTTCTCACATTCCTTTTGTTACTAACAGGAAGGTACCATTTAATGCCTCAAAATGATTTTCCCAAAGTCACAGAGCAGGAAAACATCAGAACCTGGGCCTACAAGTATCCCTTCTACTACCTCACGCTTTCCCTCCACAAAGAACCAAGAAAAACTACAATTCTCCTTTGCAGAAAATACTCAGTACCGTCATACAGCAACTAGTAGACATCTATTAAGTAAAAAAAGTGACTTCAGGCCTTGAAAAGAATGCAGAGCCCAAGACATTGTTCTGCCTTCAAGGAGCTGAAAATCTAATATAACCCAAGTTATAATAATAATTAATTTATTATTCATATTCCATCAATGTTTTCTAAATTTTCTAGTGCATTTTAATTATAATTGCAACATTTTCTCTCTGACTTAAAATTCTTAACAAGCTAACAGATGTGGAAGAAAAATGAGTGAGTATGAGGAGAACTTCAACAAAGCAGGATTTTACAAAACTAGAAGTAGCTACAGTCAAACAATGCCTGTTTGTTACAGCAACATAACTGATCCAGTTACTCAGTATCCTCTCTTTTAGAAAAGACAGAGGATGATTAAAAAACTAAAATCATTGTGTCCAGTCCCATCACTTCATGGCAAATGGATAGGGAAAAATGGAAACAGTGGCAGATTTTATTTTCTTGGGCTCCAAAATCATTATGGACAGTGACTTCAGCCAGGAAATTAAAAGACTCTTGCCCCTTAGAAGAAAAGCTATGAAAAACCTAGACATTGTATTAAAAAGCAGAGACATCACTTTGCTGACAAAGGTCCATATAGTCAAAGCTATGGTTTTCCCACTAGTCATGTACGGATGTGAGAGTTGGACCATAAAGAAGGCTGATCGCCGAAGAAAGGGTGCTTTCAAACTGTGGTGCTGGAAAGACTCTTTAGAGTCCTTCGGACAGCAAGGAGATGAAATTAGTCAATCCTAAAGCTGAAGCTCCAATACTGTGGCCACCTGAGGCGAAGAGCCAACTCTGGAAAAGACCCTGATGCTGCGAAACATTGAGGCAGAAGGAGAAGGGGGGTGACAGAGGATGAGACAATTGGATGGCATCACCGACTCGATGGACATGAGTTTGAGCAAGCTCCAGGAGTTGGTGAAGGATAGGGAAGCCTAGCGTGCTGCAGTCCATGGGGTCGCAAAGAATAAGACACCACTAAACAACAACTTTTACAAGGAAAATGTCTAACATGATAAAGACATTTTAGCTCACCAACATATATTCTGGTCATAGGATAGGGTAGGATTTTTCTGGAAAATTCTGTTTTACTGAAAAAAAAAAAATCCATGGAAGCTTATCATTTTTAGTTGTTTGATACCTAGAATCTTGATTTTGTTGCTTCCCCAAGAGCAGATACACTGTTTTCCACTTATTCTCCAACCATCCATTCGATAAGTATTTATTGAATGAGTACTATTCCAGGCGCTGTAGGGTCAGTAGTAAACCAACCAGACAAATTCTGGCACTCACTCCAGGGTTCGGGGGACACAAATATATATGATATCAGCTGCTACAAAGAACAGAGCAGGAGAAGGGGATTGTAAATATTAGGACAGGGGCTCTTTTATATGAAGTCCTCCCTGTGCAGATAGTATTTGAACAGAGACCAGACCGAAGTTCTGGGTGTATTTTGAAAGCAGAGCCAACAGAATATGCTGGTGGATATATGGGGCAAGGAAGAGAAAAGTGAGGATGAATCCAAAGTTTGGAGCCTGAGAAACTGGTAGATTGGAGATGCCATTAACAGACACTGGAAGTTTGTGGGAAGCGTAAGTTCATGGTTGGTAGGGGATGGGGAGCTTGGGACATGAGTTCCATTTTGGCCATTCTATCGTTGGGATGCCTGTTGAACATCCAAGTAAAAATACCCACCATGCAGTGGTTTACTTAAGCCTAGAGGCTGGGGCTAGCAATATACATCAGCATGTCCATGGAACTTAGGAGAGTCCACTAAAAGAGTGGACATAAGTGGGAAGACAAGACACAGAGATCAAGTCCTCAAATGCTCCAACGATGGCAAGTTTAGAAGACTCTAGAACCAACAACGAGATACCACTTCACATTCATTAGGTTGGCTACTTTTTTTAAAGTAAAATAACACATGTGACTTAGGATATGAAGAAATTAGAACCCTTGTGCTAGGAGTGTAAAAATGGTACAGCAGATGCTGTGGAAAACAGTTTGGTGTTTCCTCAAAAAGTTGATGGAGAATACTATATGATCCATCAACTCGACTTTGGTGTATGTAACCAAAATAATATTTGATAACAGCAAATCAAACAGATATTTGTACACTCATATTTACAGCAGCACTATTAAATAAACAAAATGTGCTACATACATAGAGAGGAATATTACTCAGGTATAAAGAGGAATTAAATCCTGACAAATGTTACCACGTGGATGAACAATGAAAACATTATGCTAAGTGAATAGCCCACAATTAGAAGGACAAATATTGTATTATTATATGAAGTATCTAGAATAAGCAAATTTATTGAGATGGAAAACAGAATAGAGTTTACCAAGGGCTAGAGGAGGATGCATGGAGGATTACGGCTTAATGGTCACAGAGTTTCTATTTTGGGTTATGAAATAGTATGGCAGTCAATAGCGGTGATAGTTACACAACATTGCGAATGTACTTAATGCCAATGTACACTTAAAACACTGTTAACATGGTAAACTCCATGTTATACAGATTTTACCACAATAGAAAAACCAAAAAGAAAGATACAGCCAACAGAAGAGACTGAGAAGGAATAGCTATTGAGGTAGGAAGAGAAGAGAAAGTAGAGAAGCAAAGAAAGTGCTTAAAGAAGGAAATAATCCTAAGGGTTAATAGGCTACTGGGGAGCTAAGCAGAATGACTGAGGAACTATGGTGGAAGTGGGTGGACAGCTCATGAAAGCTTATTAAGCTAATTTAAAAAGTCCTTGTCCTTGGAAGTTTCATTCAATTTCCACTAGCCAGTGTTAGCACAAATCTTGGCATTATTGAAGCATGGTAAGAGTTATAACTAACTGCTACAGAGCAACAGAAAGTGCAAGAGAGATATAAGAGGAGGAAAAAGCAGTCAAAAATATTCCAGCACAGCCCCATTTCTACTGGGTCTAATTTTAATGCTTTTATTCCCTGACTTACAAAGTATGAAATTAATCTACTTTAAAAGAAAATAGGGGACAGGATGCTGATTGAAACTAATCAATCAAGTTGGGAGGTGATTAATAGAAAGCGGTCTGGTATGTGCTGCAGGCGTATCTACAATGCAGGTAGAGAAGTGGCCGTTTTATAGTTCATTACATATCTGTGTGATGTTATTTATTGTTTACTTAAGCAATAGCAATTGAAGCACAGGCCAATTCCCGGGAATTAATGACCCACTGGGAGAGTCCATTACCTCTGGACATTAACCTCAGTCAGTTTGTTTTTTTCCAGGAAAATCCCTCTGAAGAATCATTTGTTCTCCATTCCTTGTCACCACATTTGAAAACAATATTTTAAATATTCCCTTAGTGTAAGGTTATTGAACTATACTAACAGTTCTACACTTTTGAAAGCAATGGTGTCTTTAAGATAACAATAGGGGGAGGGACTACAAAGACCACCTCCTGAAGACCTTCTGAGCTTATACTACTGTCCACAGCAAACTATAGATTTTTTTTTTAAAGAGAGTGAGTTAAAATGCACTTCAAATGTTACGATAGTCCCAGTTTTTAAGTGAACATTTTAATCGAAGCATTTTCAGGGTTTGAAGACTCCCAGATAGCGCCAGACGAGCGCTTAAAGTGATATGTCACTATCTAGGATGAAGATTCTTTCCCATCCTTTCATGAAATTCTGAACATCCCATTTGTCCATCTGATTTCTAAAACTGCTAGGGGTGCCTCCTATTTCATTTAATACAGACTCACTTTTCCCCTCAGGAAGATTTTTAAATTAAATACCTTTCTAAGTTATCTGGAGTATTCCCAAATAATGTATTTGATATTTCAATGCAAATTGAAAGTGAATATTTAGTAGTAGACCTCATATCCTGGAACTCAATTACTGTTGAGAAGGAGAAGAGAAGGAGACCAATGATATCTGAGATTCACTATGAAATAAGACTGAAATTAACTCTCTCCAAATATATATATATCAGAGCAGGAAATGGCAACCCACTGTAGTGTTCTTGCCTGGAGAGTCCTGTGGACGGAGGAGTCTGGTGGGCTGCTGTCCATGGGGTTGCATAGAGTCGGATACGACTAAAACATTGAGAACAGTGTATGTAGATTCACCTTTTCAGAAAAAAACTTTGAAGCATTTATCTAAATTAGTTCCTTTTCAAAACATTTATCAAGCATGCAATCTGTGCTGGGAGCAAATACATGATTATTTAATGTAGACGCTGTGTTATTGGAGGCATTTGGATCAGGCAAGTTTGCATTGGAGATGTTTCAATTAGAAATAAAATATTTCATTTTTTATTTTAAATATCAAGCAACATTTGCAGTAAAAACTCTACCTTTCTTTGCTGGTGAACATAAGGATGAGGAGGAGGATACCAGTAACACAGAGATGGGGTGCCATTGTCTTTGGGACCAATGTTTGCCAAGTGGTGCAAAACGGGGTTCACATCAGACTCAATTTTTCCACTTAGTGTTTGGCGATGAATAGCTTTCCATTTTGACTCAACCCTACTAAAACAAACCAAATAAGAATGCTCCACTGAGGCCTGGCCTCATGTTACTCTGGAGAGACAGTGATGAGTAACACTGATGAGTAATATATATATACACACACACTTAGAATTTGGACAATTCTGTCTCTACATGAATCCACTCATTTAATAGGGACAAAATCCATTCAAATTAGAATAGGAAAAAGGATGAGACAGAGGAAGACAGTAAGGTACTTTGCAAGCAATGATTACCAGGACCTTCATCACTTTTTACAGCCAGGTAAGAGTACAGCCGCTCTGGGGAAAGGGAAGTTTGTGAGGGAAAGGACAGAGAAGAACCACGGTCATGTCATAGGGCTTATCAGGTAGTATTCTGGGTCCCCCTGGGCATACTACTGCTTATCCTGAAGGCAGAAAATTGCAAAGAGAGCATCTGGACCATCAGGAGCATCCTTGAGAGTCAACAATGACCTTTTAGGGAAAAGTTTTTCACCGAGTTGCCATAAACAGCAGCCTTTCACCCTCAACTGACCATTTTTCACCCCTTTTAGTAACATTTCTGCCCAAGAAAAATCTGTTCCTTTTAATATGGAGGGCCATTCTCCCCCTTCTACGAGTCTATGATGACTCTTGGATGCCTGTATAATCCGATGTTTGTATAATCTCTGGGGGACAAACGACTTCAGAGGCGGTCACTAATGACTGTCTCCATTGTTTCCTTTTAGAGGCTGCGTTTGCAAGCGTGTGTGCTCAGTCGCTCAGTCTGTCTGACTCTTTGTGACCCCATGGACTGTAGCCCACCAGGCACTGTTGTCCATGGAATTTCCCAGGAAACAATACTGTAGTGAGCTACAGTAGTGTAGTAGTGGGTTTCTCCTCTGGGGAAATTCCCAAGAATTTCCGGGGAAATTCTTATCCGGGCATATTCCCGAGCCGGGGTCGAACCTGCATCTCCTGCATCTCCTGCCTTGCAGGCAGATTCTTTACCATTTTGCCACCTGGGAAGCTCTCTCAGCTCCTAACCCTTGAACACCTCCTCCCAGCCCATTCAGTTGTCTGAGGTCTGAAATTTACGTTTTAAAAGATGCTATTTCTCAAGATGAACTGCAAAACAAATATCCAAAGGAATACAATAATGTTTTTTTAAGCAAATCATCTTAGAATTGACATTGAGTCTCAACTTCTCTTACAATCTAGTCCATTTGAGTCTACTTCATTAGTAAAAACAATGAAAAAAACCCTCAAAGTACTCAATAAATTGAATTTTTAAAAAATCTTCATGGCAGCCCCATTTCATATCAGATTGAAGATTAACATTGCCCGAAGAATGGTGCATAAAATCATCTCAGTTTTGTGGCTAACCCAATTAGTCAATTCATGGGAAAAGACTCAGGTTTCCTGAGTCAGCACTCTCATCACTTGAATCATGCTGATATTCATAAATTCATGTGGACTTAGAGTAGAAATTGTCCCTTTGAGTACCTCTATGACTCAGATCCTTAATCTCTTTCCCTATGTGAGAAAGATGATCCTCCGTTACTGCACAGAGCTCCATCTACACCGAGACTAGATCTTATAAAAAAAAAAATTAAAGTACAGTCAATACTAATGGAAGGCAGCAGGGACCAAGATAACCTCAAAAAGCAGTTAATCCAAAATGTGTTTAAAAGCTCTGACTAAATGGAGATTTAAAATGGATAAACTGGAAGCTGATCTGATCATAATCCCCAGCTACATATCCCAGCATTTCTTTTTTAATCTTAAAATCATCCCTTGATTCCAACTAAGAAACTAACGTAAAGCCGGTCAGCATTCAGCCTATTCCCAGGGAGCATATCACTCTACAGCTGAAATGAAGGGCGCTGATCAATGACACCAAGCACTAGTTACTGTAAGAATTTCTGAGCACTGGGGGCCACGAGATTCATCTCACTATGCCGTTTCAAACTCTCAGTACAATTTACTCTTCTGTGACATTTAAGCAGACTAAAGGCAAAGAAAGTACAATTTCCATTTCCAAATAGTGAGACAGACCAAGAAAACAGACACATTATGGGCTAATGGCAGAGCTGCAGCCTAGTTTCTGGCCAAACGTGACAAATCCCTTCTAACTCCATAACCTCCTATGTATGGGCAAATAGAAATTCTGCAATGGAAGTGAAAACCTATCGATATACCCAACTGTGTAAATATTATCCTTTAGACTTTGGGAACTTATTACTTGCATAAACTTTAAAATGTTACAATGAGGCTTTCTTCTGCCAATGGAAAATAAATACGTACCAATTATTATAATGTATTAAACTTGTTTCCCCTTTTGAAAGTAAGGCAGCAGTGAGCATACTCAGTCACCCAATAATGTCCAACTTTGCGACCTCGTGGACTATAGCCCACCAGGCTCCTCTGTCCGTGGGATTCTTTAGGCAAGAACACTGGAGTGGGTTGCCATTTCCTCCTCCTGGGGATCTTAACCCATGGATCAAGCCTGCATCTCCTGCATCTCTTGCAACGTGAGGCAGATTCTTTACCACTGCACTACATGGGAATCCCAAGGCAGCAGAGCACAGTGATATTATTCCTAATTCTACCATCATTGAATAACAAAGTGCTCTCATCTGTATTCGGGAAAGAAGAAGAGTGGGAGAAACCAAACACACGGAAAACAAACAAACAAAAAGAATGAAATGCTTTATAAAAGTTTCAGTTTTATATAACATGTCTATATTGAAGAAGGAATAGGAAGATTAAAAAAAGATGATGAGGAGGAATTGAAATGTAGGAAACTAATGTTATTTAAATAAAATGATGGTGTTTCACTCTAGAGGTGTCCTGAGAGCACTTGATCCATTGAGACCCTCATTTTTTTAGGCTAATACATATAATATGCTGCTGCTGATGCTAAGTCGCTTCAGTCGTGTTCGACTCTGTGCGACCCCATGGACTGCAGCCTACCAGGCTTCTCCGTCCATGGGATTCTCCAAGGAAGAACACTGGAGTGGGTTGCCATTTCCTTCTCCAATGCATGAAAGTGGAAAGTGAAAGTGAAGTCGCTCAGTTGTGTCTGACTCTTAGCGACCCCATGGACTGCAGCCTACCAGGCTTCTCCATCCATGGGATTTTCTGGGCAACAGTACTGGAGTGGGGTGCCATTGTATATAATATACATAATGGCTAATGCTTCGTGAGCCAAACACAGTCTTTGTGCATAATGGGTTTGAATGCGTGTCATTTTCCCAAGGATTCAGTGAGCAGCTAGGACTATTGTACCACATTCACAAAGGTGAACTCAGAAGCACAGCACATTTAAATGACTTGTCCCAAATGACCCGGCTATGAAATTATGAAACCAGGATTAGAAGCCAGTCTGGCTCCAAAGCATCTCATCCACTTCCAGCGATGCTCATTTCTCAGCTGATACATTTGGTTCAAAATGGAGTATTTCTGTAAATGTGTGACACAGGAATTTTTTTCTTTTACTACTGTTAATCTCTAACACATGAGCAGAGTACCATGGAGGAAAATAAGGGGGGGAAAGTTTACAGTTCCTCAACTGCTCCCTCTGGCCAATCCTATTTCCTCCATTTTCCTCAAGAGTTGATCCCAAGGACACGCCTCAGTAAATTTCCAGCACAGAATGCGTTTCCCAGGGAACCTGACTAAAACACTGTAGACTCTGTCATAGTAGTGGATCTAACACATGCACACACTTCCTTTCCTCTAATCCTCTCTATATAGTTAAATCATGCTGTTGTTGTTTAGCTGTTAAGTCATATCTGACTCTTTGTGTCCGACCCTATGGAGAGCCCACCAGGTTCCTCTGTCCATAGCATTCTCCAGACAAGAATACTGGAGTGGGTTGCTATTTGCTTCTTCAGGGTATATATTCCCAACTCAGGGATCCAACTGTCATCTTCTAAACTGGCAGATGGATTCTTTACCACTGAGCCACTATGGAAGCTCAGTTATATCATGACTTTTGGTTAAATCAATAGCCATTGTTCATATCACGAGAACAATGAAATACTCTTCACTGCTGAGCCAGACAGCACCCCATGATTACCATTCCTTTCTCATATGCCCGTCTTGGAATTGGCAAAGCTATTGCTTGTGCCTCTGCTGAGATTCTATGAACTTACTTTCTCCCAGTGTCAATGGATCTGTCAAATACTTCTCCATATATTTTGCAAATCATTTGTTCAGTTCAGTCGCTCAGTTGTGTCCAACTCTTTGCAATCGCATGGACTGCAGCACGCCAGGCTTCCCTATCCATCACCAACTCCTGGAGCTTGCTCAACCCCATGTCCATTGAGTCGGTGATACCATCAAATCATCTCATCCTCTGTTATCCCCTTCTCTTCCTGCCCTCAACCTTTCCCAGAATCAGGGTCTTTTCCAATGTGTCTGTTCTTAGCATCAGGTGGCCAAAGTACTGGAGCTTCAGCTTCAGCATCAGTCCTCCCAATGAATATTCAGGACTGATTTCCTTTAGTATTGACTGGTTGGATCTCCTTGCAGTCCAAGGGACTCTCAAGAGCCTTCTCCAACACCACAGTTCAAAAGCATCAATTCTTCAGCGCTCAGCTTTCTTTATAGTTGAACTTTCACATCCATACATGACCACAGGAAAAACCATAGCCTTGACTAGATGGACCTTTGTCAGTAAAGTAGTGTCTCTGCTTTTTAATATGCTGTCTAGGTTGGTCATAGCTTTTCTTCCATGGAGCAAGTGTCTTTTAATTTCATGTCTGCAATGACAATCTGCAGTGATTTTGGAGCCCAAGAAAATAAAGTCTTTCACTGTTTCCGTTGTTTCCCCATCTATTTGCCAAGAAGTGATGGGATCGAATGCCATCATCTTAGTTTTTTGAATGTTGAATTTTAAGCCAGCTTTTTCATTCACCTCTTTCACTTTCATCAAGAGGCTCTTTAGTTCCTCTTCACTTTCTTCTATAAGGGTGATGTCATCTGCCTAACTGAGGTATTGATATTCTCCTGGCAATCTTGATTCCAGTGAGTGCTTCATCCAACCTGGAATTTCACAAACTTCATACATATTCAATACTCTAGCAGCTTTATTTGGTTCTCAAATACTTCTCTCCTGCAGCCCTGTACCGTCCTACTCCAATTTGTATTTATTTCCTGGTATAGATGTCATCCTTAAAATTCCTTTTAATGTTTTTCTGTGCCTGAACTTCTATTTCACAAATCCACATATTTATCTGCCTTGATTTATTCTTTTGTTTTGCTGGAGTCTATTCTCCAGTAGCATTCTCTAAGAAAGCATGAGTGAGACGTATATTGTGGAAATACATGCACATCTATTGGTGCTTCCCAGGTAGCAATCATGGTAAAGAACCTGCCTGCCAATGCAAGAGACATAAGAGATGTGGATCAGATTCCTGGATCACAAAGATCCCCTGGAGGAGAGCGTGGCAACCCACTCCAGTATTCTTTCCTGGAATATTTCATAAACAGAGGAGCCTAGCAGACTACAGTCCATGGGGCTGCACAGAACTGAACATGACTGAAGCAACTTAGCATGCGTGCACCTATCCGTTATTCTTCACTCACATGTGATTGATAGTTTGTCTGGGCATACAATTCTTGATTGAAAATCACCTTTTCTTTGAATTTTGAAGTTTTACCCTATTTTGGTTAACACTGAAAAATCAAAAGCCATTCCAATGCTCTCTCCATTGGGTATGAATAATTTTCTCTCAAAGCTAAAGAAAATATTTTTTCTCCCCAGTGTTCTGAAATGTTGTGATAATATGTTTTGGGTTAGCCTTCTTGATTTCATTGGGCTGGGTGCTTTGTGCACTTGTTCAATCTGGGTTGTTCTGTCCCTTTGTTCTAGAAAATCCTTTATTATTTCTTTGATAATTTTCTCCTTATTATTTCCTCCCAAGTCTCAGGAATTCTTTACAATGGGGACTAATGGACTTCTTAGATCAATCTCATAATTTTATTTCCTAGTTCTCTCCACTCTTTTTTACCACTTTCTGGAAGAGTTTATTCATTACATTATGTTCCCACACTTTTATGCTATATTTCCTTTTGGCTACAGTATTTTTAGTTTTCAAACACTTTCTTGATCCCTATTTCTTTTAGAGAGCTTTCTGTTCTTATTTTATGGGCATAGTTCTCAAATATTGGTGGAAGTTCTGAAGTCTTCTTCCATTTCTTACAAAATTCTGTTTCCTCCAGGTTTCTATGTTCTCTCATTTGAGGTTTCCCTATAATTTGGAGGTGATCCTTGACTTTTTAAATGTTTACAATTGAAACCTATCATTATTTGTTCATGGGCCTCCCTTGAGCCTTCAACTGGGGTCCCTGAGGAGTTTCTCCAGGGAAATGAACCCCAGTATCCTACAAGGAGGATGAACTGAGGAGAAGAGCTGATGTATACCTAATGTATGACAGCCTTTCCTCCAGGACTGCTCTTTCAGCCCCACACCTCACCTCAGCCTTTGGAAGTGACTGGAACTGCTACATGGGTTTCCAAAGAGCACAGTGATTAATTTCTTGGTGATATTCTCCTCTTAAGGTTAGAGGGAATTTCCTCTGCTCTGATAAGCCAATTACTGTCTGCCTTCTTGCTTCAGTAATGATTATTAAAATATTTTTCCACCATTGCTTTCTCTCTGGTTCTCTTTGCCCTTGTAAATGAACACTTTTTCCCATTCTCTTGGTGCCTTTTAGCTAGTGTGGGGAGGAGAAAATGCATGTGTGGGCATACTGTCATTTTTAAGTAGAAGCCCTGTGTTTTATTTCCAAATACGCATTTATGATTTCACATGTCCTATGATGAAGAGTAGTTTTTAAGACAAGAATTTATCCTCTTGATGAAAGTCTTCTTTCATAAACTTTGAGAAAATAGTTCCCTCAAGGTGCAAAGCCAACATTAAAGAGTTTTCTCTTTAGCAACAAAAAAAGGTGGTGGAGGGGAACCCAGGTGTTCAAAGGAAGAGTGATAGCTATACTATAAAGCTCAATACAATTTTCCTTTAAAAAGTATTCTTAAAGACCTTTTTTTTTTTTTTTTTTTTACAAAGCCGTATGTATAGTGGAATATGCAGGCAAAAATACACATTGTTCATTCTGCACAGAGCAGTCAAGCTTACACAAGGAATCTTGACATACACTGTTTCCATCATGCAAACCTCTCCAGACACAGAGATTCTAAACCAAGAATGATATCATTCTGTGCAGACAGTGGCAGCAATCAGAATGATGATATCAAACCATTACACATCCAAAGAGAAGGCAAAAATCCAATCTCAACATCAAAGGTAATCAGCAAATAACTGAACGGATATGGTTACATGATTAAACTGTATCATGTACAGGATGTGTAAACAGAAAAGAAGAAATTAGGCCATGTGATAAAGTAGCCTTTCTTTTAAAATTCTGCTCAAAATAGTTTTTCTGTGATTTTGTAGATGAGAAAAATGAGTGAGAGAGAAATTCAGGTGAAGGGACTAGAGAATATGGGATGTGTGAGGGACATTTTAGTCATTTCTGGTAGAGTTACTGCTCTGCCAGGCGTAATGACTTCTATAAATTATTGAAACTTCCAGTCTTGTAGTAATGATTTGGTAATATGTCCAAATGCATTGGGGCATGAGAGAACATCCAAACATTACACTGAATGTTAAATGTTATCGTCTGGTCCAGAAATTATTTCAGTAAATAACATCTGGTGAAAATAATTACCCTGCATTTAAGTTGCAAAATGATGACATATTTTGAAGAAGATTAAGTACAAACTTCATATTTGTTTATTATAGGAATTCAAGAATAATCTTAAAAGTGGAATGCTAATCCATGTGCTATGATTAAGGACAGACCCATGGCTGGCTTCTGACTTGTCAGGTTTATGTCTTCATGTTATTACACTGGTATGAAGCCTGATCTGAGAGCTCAGATAATCTGTATACTATGGAACTTGGGATATTTACAGTCAGAAATTTGCAGCTTTATCCATAAATACCAGTTAACATACCTAAGTTATTTATGACATATGCTCCCAGTTTGCATTGTACACAATAACACATTTTCTCACAATGAAGCTGTCTGCCCACTCAGGGCCTTCTTTTGGATGTGCTGTGCTGTACTTAGTCACTCAGTCGTGTCTGACTCTTTGAGACCCCATGGAGTGTAGCCCACCTCTGTCCATGGGATTTTCTAGGTAAGAATATGAGTGGGTTGCCATGCCCTTTTGCAGGGGATCTTCTCAAACCAAAGATCGAACCTAGGTCTCTGATATTGCAGGCAGATTCTTTACCATCTGAGCCACCAGGGAAGCTTAAAGATGGTCAAATAAACATTTCTCAAAAATAAAATCCATAAGTGTGCGTTTATGTCAATATGTGTATCCAAGTTGTATATGTACCAAGGACCAGGGTAGGGCAAGTGAAATACTCATTACAGGTAAAAATCTAAATGGATGCCCCCAAATCTCAGTAATTCTAATAAATAATCTTATTATATAACATTTAAAAAATCAATATTAAGGCAGAAATCTCTACATGGTACAACTAAAGGTAATGAGTTCCAGATGGGCTCCTGGAAGGACATTAGGTAAAAATCAAATAAGTGTGAATAAAGTATGCACTTTGGTTAATAAAAAAATATGCAGTGAATGAAATGTCAAAATTTTAAATAAAGACAACTATATCACTGAATTTCATTTTTGTATCAAACTCCAGCATACCTCAGTATGGTACAGGTGTGTACTTGTATATTTATTTATCAATGCTTTTTTGTTTTGTTGTGTGTTCAAAAATAAAAAAAGATAGTCAGATGATTAACATCTGCACAACATAAAAGTTAATAAATTGTACCAATGAGTAATATCATTCATCTAAATAGTCTGTAAACTCCTTAGGTACAGGCCAAACTTCCTGAACAAAGGAAATATATTTAATTCTACCCATCATATTACCTAAACCTTCAATATTTTACTTGAACTACTAAATGAATATTTGGACTGATGGAACTGGAGAGGGTGGGGGATAAACCAGAAGTAAAGAGCCCTGAGTTCTAGTTTGGTTCTGCCACTGTTTACAGCAAAGCACTTTATCTCATTGGGACTCAAGGATCTGGCCTATTCAGTTGATCGAGGTGGACTATCTCTGAAGAGCCACGACTCTAAAAGTTTATAGATTTGTTATTTTTAGTTTATTTTTTCCACTTATGAACAATTAAGAAAGTCATATTAAACAAAATATTACAACACAAAAGAATTGGCTTTCTCACTTGTTAATCATTTGATATCATCAAAAATAGAATTAAAGGGTGTAGATTATCACAGAATCCATGAGTTCTTAAGTGGACAAAAAGCTGAATGTGGTATTGTGGCTACAAACTGGACATCTTGAGAGATCAGAACACCAATTCTAATAGCTAAAATTAACAGATACATCCCTGGCATCCCAAATATTTACTGTACATGGGATTTCCTATTTAAAAAATGCAAAAAATTACTCATTTTATTACTAAGTATTCCACAAAAGTCTACTTTTAACCCTGGGATTGACCTGATATAGTCTTATAGAATCTAATATATTTGTAGAAATTATTTTCTAGAAAACAGTATTTAAAATTCTAAAGCTACCATATAAGCCTTATAATATAACCATCATTCCATAATTATAGTTAAATATAAGTGATCTTCTATATTCAATATTGAATTTCTATAATATGTAAAGGATTCTATGCACTATTATATACTAGAAAGATAATTCCATATTGCATTATAAAATGTTACAATAATTGTGCTTATCTGTTCAAAAATCATAATCATATCTTGTTTTAGATACCCAGATCTCTTACTTAATTTTTTCTAATAATGTCATATTTGGGCCATAAAATCCTCATTTCTGGATTTCACAATATCACAAAATAAATGATAATCTATCTCTTATCATTCATTTCTAAAAAGCAAGTTATTATATTTAAAGAAATTAATAAAATACAGTATTTAACATAACATAACATATAATACTATGCCTTAAACCCTTGGGTATATATTATGACTTGAGTAATTTGTGGAAATAGGAGATACTAAGGTTGAAATTAATAAATAGTTTGAGTCAAAGATTATGTTTTAAATAAATGAACTTCCCCACAAAAGTATAAAAGTTCTAAAGGATTTTATTTAGAGAATTGTTAAGAACTTATCTGTAATTAGGATTGTTTAATGTAAACTGCTAAAGGGATTTGCAATGTAGTCCACATTTTTTTCTGTGGGTACAATAAATATTATTTTTGTAATTTATTTCAATTCAAAATAACTTAGCAAATCATCTCCTTTCCTCCCCCACACAGAAACATAAATGTATCTGCTTATTAAAATTTTCCCACTAATTCTGATTAAATAGAGGCCAACAGAAGGCTCTAGAAATCAGGAAGGATATAGATGAATGACGAAATTTAGGCAAAACAAATACAGTTTAGCTAAAGCCAAACATTCTCTAATCCTTCTAGATCTTGTCACAGTCACACTGTGCCATTTATCTACATTCACGTGACTTTGCGAATGGTGAGAAATACTTACTAAAATTCAACATCAATGCTTCCAATACTGTAAAAAACAAATCCCCATGTTTGCGTGTGTTCCTTCCTATTATACAATGCAATACAAAGCGCTTAAAAGCCAGAAGCTGTACTAAGTAACTTGCAAACTACTGAAATGGCAAATGGCAACTAGTTAGTTCCATGCTTGACAGAGCCAAAAGCAGTGTCTCTACCTCATGTAGAGTTACTGAATTTGTTAATTTCTTTCAATCTTTTTAAAAGTTACTACATTACCAAATATGATGTCTTTATCAAAGACAGTAAAAAGCAAATAAATCCCATAAGCTTTTGAATTATTGTGGTAGTTTTAGCTATGGTGTGCTGTCATATAAAGCTATTATTAAGAGACATCCAAATTTACACCTTAACTGTCTACTGCTACTAGACAGATGGCTGTGGAAAGGAGACCTGTCATTTAAATGAGTCACCATTTTAATCAATATGCTCATTGGTTACCAAGCAAAGCTAAGCTACATCTGAGTCATTACTTTCTGGCCTCAGATGTGAAAAATGATCTATTAATCTATGGAGCTACACATCTCATTCCTTTTTCTAATGCTGTATGTTTACCTGAAAAACTGAACTGTCATTTGCACTTTAGCCATTTAGAAAGATTATATGTAATCCTGTTTATTTTTCTCTAATTTTGAGCTATATTTCACCTAATGCATTCACAGGGAAAGAACAGAAATGGAATTTTTCCATGAGATTGTACTCCACTAAAGAAGAATGATGCCTGAGAATCCACATATTCAGTATGGTATTTGGAAAAAAATAAAATTGCATTTGAGGGTTTTTGGCAAACTCCATTTGTGCTTTGATCCTAAAGAAAGATCATACTGAGGTCTTGGGAACAGACTACATAGAATACACTGATTATTCCATTTTCAAAATATACTGCCAAATGCTGACTTGCCTTAGACAATTTCCCCATTATTCCTACCTTAGAAACCTAGATTTTGGAAAGAACTATTAATTCTGAGAGCTGGCACTTGCAACTTGGGTTAAAAAAAATTAAAAACCAAATACACACACACACACACACACACACACACACCCTTGCCAACAAAGAGGAGTTTCTTCTTTTGATATATTAATGCTATCAGACCACTGTCAAAAACAAACAAGAGTTAGTTTCCAAAAAGAATGTGTCCTGGCCTGCACTGAGACACAGCTGCAATTCAGATGGCCATGCTAGGCCCCATCTGTAAGAATTGGATGCTTGGTGACCCTGGCCAGTCTGAAGCCTATTTAAAGAAGCCTGAGAAGCCTAGGCAGACAGATGGTAAAGCAATACAACAATGAAGAAAACCTAGCTTATGTCAATGCCTATTTTGCTTTCCAAGAGGATGTTGTAAGTCCCAAACAACACTCCATAATGGGACATCTATGACTCACAAGCATGCAAACATTTGTGCTCAAGCTCAAAATATCAGTTAAGCTGGTCATAAATCTCATCAAACACAAAAAGAACACAACATTCAGGAACTATGACAATTAGAATACAAATTGCATACAGCAGTTATTAAGTAACTGATCAGAATTTCATTGATTTAGCCCCAATCTCTTTTTTCTCATGAAGAGGTTTTTGTTCTTGCTGTTTCTTTTGTTTTATTTTTGCTATGTGTCCTAGCTTCAGTGGACCTAAAGATACTACTATTGACAGAAGTAATGGATTAAGCCAAATGCAGATCAAACACTCAAAAATGAAGATCATGGCATCTAGTTCCACCACTTCATGGCAAATAGATAGGAAAAAAGTGGAAACAGTGACAGATTTTATTTTCTTAGGTTCCAGAATCACTGCGGACAGTGACTGCAGCCAGGAAATTAAAAGACTCTTGCTGCGTGGAAGGAAAGCTATGACAAACCCGAGTGAGTGAGCTGAGTCATTCATTTGAGTCTGACTCTTTGCAATCCCATGGACCATACAGTTCATGGAATTCTCCAGGTCAGAATACTGCACTGGGTAGCTTTCCCTTCTCCAGAGGATCTTCCCAACCCAGGGATCAAACCCAAGTCTCCTGCATTGCAGGCAGATTCTTTACCAGCTGAGCCACAAGGGAAGCCCTGACAAACCTAGACAGCGTATTAAAAAGCAGAGATATTGCTTTGTGGACAAAGGTCCCTATGGTTAAACTATGGTTTTTCCAGTAGTCATGTATGGATATGACAGTTGGATCAAAGAGCTGAGCATTGAAGAATTGATGATTTTGAATTGTGGTGCTGGAGAAGACTCTTGAGAGTCCCTTGGACAGCAATGAGATCAAACCAGTCAATCCTAAAGGAAATCAACCCTGAATATTCATTCGAAGGACTGATGCTAAAGCTGAAGCTCCAATTCTTTGGCCACCTGATGCGAAGAGCTGACTCATTGGAAAAGACCCTGATGCTGGGAAAGATTGAGGGCAGGAGGAGAAGGGGGTGACAGAGGCTGAGATAGTTAGATGGCATCACCTGCTCAATGGACATGAGTTTCAGCCAGCTCCAGGAGACAGTGAAGGACAGGGAAACCCAGTGAGCTGCAGTTCATGGGGTTGCAAAGATTGGGACACGACTTAGCGACTGAACAACAACAGATCAAGTATCATTCTGGCTTCTCTCTCTGAGTACCCCAGGAGGAGGGAAGGAATATTCAAGGAAGTAAAAGGCAGCCAACATGTAGGAGGTAGGTTGCAGGAGGTGAGATCAAGTTATTTGATGGGTTGGACAGAATCCTAACTGCAAATGGAAGGCACTACTGCATTTTGAATGGGGGGATATCGTGACTTTACTTACATTTTAAGGCCTTCCTTCTATTGGCTGGATGGAGAATGGATGGGAGGAGACTGGGGAAGCCAACAGTAGGAAAATACATTAAGGAGATGGTTGCATTTTACCGCAAAATGAACAGTTTTGCTTGGGGCTAATGTGTCATAACATTTGCAACATAACTAATAGGATGTGGGGACAGGAGGGCACCAGGCTGGGTGACTGGTTCTCCTTGGCATGCCTCATTTCTTTATGAAGTTGGTTTTTCAGCCTTAAATCTCGGTGCCATTATGATTTATGACTGCATGAAATTTTTTAAATTAAGATTTGTTTGATTGTCTGTTTCTATTAAGGTGACCATAATAGCAATTTTCCTTTTTCCAAACAAATGTTTTGCAGAGCGCTATAACTCAGAGTCTGTGTATGGATCATGACAGTGATTAATTTCTGTTGCTAAATTCTTTATTTTCTATAACTAATTTAAGATAGCTGCCACTTTTTAATAACTAAAGGATATAAATCCAGTAGGGTATTTTTCTTAGGTAATTGATATAACATCTTCATATTAGTGACTATAAATTATGACTATGTTACCCCATTCTGTCACCGAGCAAAGCTTCTGAAAGTGTGTATATCCAGACTGTCGGTGTGCAGTGGTGCATACAACTTCTCCTCAACTAAACAACAAATCATAGAGCCAAACACTGTCTAAACCAATAATTTTGTTAGGATTTCATTCAATCAAATGAAAAAGTCACTGGTCTTACTGACAGTACTGCTTGTTTTGGTAATTTTTTTTAAGGTTAGTGTTTACCAAGAAGTCACTCTTCTGCTGCTGCTGCTAAGTCACTTCAGTCATGCCCGACTCTGTGCGACCCCACAGACGGCAGCCCACCAGGCTCCCCCATCCCTGGGATTCTCCAGGCAAGCACACTGGAATGGGTTGCTTTTCCTTCTCCAATGCATGAAAGTGAAAAGTGAAAGTGAAGTCACTCAGTGTTGTCCAATTCTGTGTGACCCCATGGACTGCAGCCTACCAGGCTCCTCTGTCCATGGGATTTTCTAGGCAAGAGTACTGGAGTCGGTTGCCGTTGCCTTCTCCAGGAGTCACTCTAGATAGAAAAAATATTGGGGGTGGAAAGTGAGAGACTATTTTTTATTTTATTTTACCAAAAAAAAAAAAAAAGTGTTTCTCAACTTTCCTTATCAGTAAATAGGGAAATAGAATTTGTCAAGATTTCTGAGGGCTAAAAAAGTGTCAGCCCTGGTCACTAACTCTTCATAACTAGAAGAAATTCTTCTCAACCCATTCACACACCACTTCCTTGACGGATACATCTACAAACATCAGTGACTCTTAAATAGAATCTCTTGCTGTGATACAAACAACAGTAGAAAACTGAACCACCAGAATTGATGCCAAATGTATAAATGAATTCTGGATTACAGTGGTGTTGGCTTATATGTAACATAATTCTGTCCATACACCAAATAGTGTGTGTGTGTCGGGACGGGGGAGGGGGGTGGTTCTAACTAGTCTCAAAATGGCATCCAAACCACTCAGAGAGAATGGGGACATCTGTGAGTATTTATACCCATAAAAACATGTCAGTACATTCTTACATCAAGGAATCCCAGCTGCAAATGAATGAGGGTCCCTGATACGATGCTATCAAATCTCAGCCATTGGCAGCAAGGACACCTCTATAGCAGCACCCTGAATACTGACATACAACTGTAATTGATTACATTTAACTTTATATGATTTGTAGATAAATGATGACTGAATGTTTATGCAAAGTGTCTCGATAAAGAAATGAGACTAATTTTCTTCCTGAATAGCTTGTGAAAGCAGAAGAGCAATCACATTGCAGCAAGAATATATGGCAACATGTTTCAACGAGCAGCAAGTAGTATTTCCAAGTTCAGCCAGTCAACTGTCATACGCTAACAGCTGCGGTGAATAGCGCTTCATGTCAGAACAAAAACGGGTGATCACTAAAAGGGAAAAATTAATGCTGAGTTCTGTGCGATAAATCTCTAGCATATCCCGTTGACATGATAAAATAAGCTTCTAGGAATGAAAGAAGGTTGAGAGTCACAATTTTGGTGCCAAGAAATTTTTTTTTTTTAAGTTATGGAACCTGTTCATGTTGCTACACAAAATGATTATCTGGTCAGTCTTTGAGATTTATTCATAAAAATGTGAAAAATGTCA